>NC_071505.1:151430294-152039480 GCF_027887155.1 Malaclemys terrapin pileata
AAAAAACACCTTCTGCTTAAATCCCCCAAAATAAAATAAATAAAAAGTGAGATTATTAGAGATAAAGTTTAAATTAACTCTGCATTGTAGGTCAAGTAAGAACATTTCATCTCCTGTAAATCACCAGTGGTAGTGCCAGGTTCCAAGGTGGAGTCACAAAGATCTTCTATTCCAGTTTCTTTTTTGTTAGGCTTTCGTTTTACCGAAAGGTGTTGAATTGGCAGCTCTGGGGATTGACGTCACAAAGAATGGGTGGTATCAGGGCAAGCTTCTCTATTACTGTCCTAGCTATGAGCCTCCACTCAGCTCTGGAGGAAACATATCCAGGGATGAGAGAGGAGTCAAATTTCTGCAGCCAATGTACTTCTCCCTGCAAGGGGAGACAGCTGGTGCAAGTTGTGAGGATACCTATCTCCCCACTGGGACCCTCCAATTCATTTCACAATTGGCCACCGAAGAAGTATTAGATGAGGGGCACTCACTAGCAATCTGGGATGCAATTCAAACTGCAGAGACCCAGAGCTCAAAAGCACTTTAGCCCATTCATGTGCAGTTGAGTTCCCTTGGGACGTGTATCTCAAAGTATGACTGCTATGCTTTCCAGATGTTTTGTATCTCCTCGTGCTCTAAACAGAAAAAATGGCTATATTGCAGTGTAATGACCTTAAAGACACAGAAAGAGGGGGGGGCAGTTTACTGGCAAAGTGCATTACAGTACTGGGACCTTTGCCAATAACATTCATGCCAGAGCCAAGGACTTTCATTTCTCAAGAAGAACTGGGGATTAATGCATCTTCTGAGGTCAATCTACAAACCAATATGTCCATCGCAGAGCTTAGTCTTGGTTAAGTGTCATGCTTGTAGGGTCAGTGAAGATCAATGGAGGTGTATGATTACCTCAAAAATCTTG
Source organism: Malaclemys terrapin pileata (assembly GCF_027887155.1). Taxonomy (NCBI): domain Eukaryota; kingdom Metazoa; phylum Chordata; order Testudines; family Emydidae; genus Malaclemys; species Malaclemys terrapin. The sequence goes on from NC_071505.1 coordinate 151,431,205, forward strand.
AGGGAAAGGGCCTCAAAAGATCTCTTTAATAGTGTCCTGGAAAGTTCCCTTTTTTGTTTTGGAATTTGGTTTTGGAACAGATAAAGAGATAGACCCCAAAGAATCTACCTCATGTATTAAGTGAGGCCCAGTGCATGCTGGGAAGGGACTTCAGGGACTTTTCCTCAGGTCTGTGTAGTTCCCCAGCCTGAGTTGGATGTGCTCAATAAAGCTTCTAGTGCTTTAAACCATGCTGAGTCTCAGTGTATTAATTCTATGTTGCTAACGGGCCACAGCAGCATCCATAAATCTGCCCCTATGCTTCAGTGATTCCTCCACCTATCCTGAATTGTACTCAGCTTTTGGTGAATAAAGGGAACAACTCATTGAGCTTTTCCTCAGAACCACATGCGCACACACTGTTCTTAAAAGGTGGGTGTCAGAAGCTCACAGGAGTCCCACCAATCTTGGGTCCATGCATTGTGTATGTGAGTAGCATGAGTCCTATAGCCAAATCTCCTGCCAACCACCTTCCCAATCTCAAAGCCCTGGTAACTGTTAACAGGACTGTGACGGGGCAGCCCCGCCCCGCACTGGACCCAGCAACGTCAGACCAGTAGCCCTGATGGAGGAAGTCCCGCCCCGTGTGTACTGGGCATGCTCCAAGTGCTCAGGGAGTATAAAGGGAGGGAATTCAGCTCAGTCGGGGCTGGCGGCCGCAGGAGAAGAATCTAACTGGGAAGCTCCTGCAGAGGAACAGCCGATGCTCTTGAAGCTGCCAGGAACAGAGGCTTCTACAGACCGGCAAGAACCCCTACTGCAGGAGGAACCAGGGGAGGCGACGGACCCAGAGACCCGCGGAGAACCCTGGGATTCGTGGGAGACCCCAACTCCCAACCTAGTAGGAAGCGACCCGGGGGAGGTGACGGACTGGTGCCTTGCCCCCGGTAAGCCTCAGTGTGTTTTGGTAGGACCCCCCCTCACACACACACTGAGCCAGTAGTAAGGCCGTGCTGCCCTGCAACCAGGGGCGGTTCTATGGACTCTGGCCATTAGGCCGTGCTGCCCTGCAACCAGGGGCGGTTCTATGGACTCTGGCCACTAGGCCGTGCTGCCGTGTAAGGAGGGGCGTAAACCCTCACACAGACCATTAATAATTAATCCCTGTTGCAATTAGCATCATTCTAAGAGCTGATGGTGCAGGAACTCCGAGTGGCAGCTGCCTCATCTAACCGTACCACAACTCAGTTCATCATCTGATCAACCAAAACAGCTAGTTTTGCCTCAGCTTTTTCCTTGTTTTCTTTGTCACGTGACTTCTGTTGTATTAATTGTTATAAAACTAATCTAATTTTCTGCCCTGGGAGGCTTTTCATGTCAGCACTTCTTGTCACGGTAGCCTCTATGAAGAAAGTTGAGAAATCTCTTTCAGGTCTCTCTAATTTGGCTACGTGCTTATTGTCCTCTTTTTGCTGTTCCTCTCTCCCTGCTTCTAGCCTTTCAGGATGTCAGCAGCTATCATCAAGAGTGGACTGAAGCCCTTGGAACATCCCTTTGGCTTTTTGTTTCTTTTGACCTGGGTTCCATAGGTCGTGCTGTCTCCAAGAGAGCCATGGCTAAAAGGCTGCCTGACTATACATCTTTCATTATTATTTCTAAGCAAGCCCACAACTTTTAGGGCATGTTAAGACCAATTCACAGTGAGGAAAGCCTGCTTTCCTAGCTAGCTTCAGAGCAATTTGCATCCTGGAGAGTTGCAGAGCAGCCACAGGGAAGCCTTCACATAGGTTTACAAGCCAGGATGATAGCCTGGATCCATGATCACCCTGTGATTCCAGGTCTGGCCTACCAGCATTTCAGGACTGGTCCCCAAGATAGGTTCACCTCGCTTTCCCTTCCCCATCATTTTATTTCTGTAAGAATGGCTCTGTGTTCTGACTAGAGCTGAGAGAATAATTCCAAGTCAACCATGTATTAGAATAATGTAGCTATATATTTTTTTTGCTATCTGCTCACAGACCGGAATGATTCACCAGCTAATTTTGATGAGTAATTCTTTGTACGTAGATTGTTTAAAACCAGTTCTAAGCAAGTATTTCTTATTTGGAATTAAAGCTGTTAGTTTTGATTGGCCACATAGGTCACATTAAATCCTTTTTGTTCCCCAGTTGGATAGCACTCAGTCAGGTTTCCAGTGGAAATTCTTCTGTGTACAAGTTACAAATGCGCTTTCTGCAAATATTCTCTAATATTTGTGTAATAGTCAGTTTTTTCTGTAAATATTCTGGCCAATAAACTTGTTTGCTAGAATATTCACAGAAAGCAAATATGAAATGGGTATAAACATGGCCAAAGTGAATTAATTGTTTAATTTAAGAGAATAATTACTACTTATCTATCTAAGTGTTTATACCACACTCACTGCTTGTACTGTACATTGCGTGCCATTATTGTCCTTGTTCTGGCCTATCTTGTTCTCCATAAAGCATATGGAGAAGCTGTATTTTTGCTGACAAAGACAGCTCCTGCAGAGAGAGAGAACTATTGAACTCCTTAAGTATAAGTAGTACTGTTTATTTTTCCACCTTCCTCTAGCTGAAAAATCTCTTGATGTAGCTTATATCCTTCTACCCTTGCAGGGTCCCAGGGCTTGGGTTTCAGCCTGAGCCTGACTGTCTACACCATAGTTAAACAGCCCCTTGCCTAAGCCAGCTGGCACAGGCCAGCCGCAGGTTTTTAGTTGCAGTGTAGGTGTATCCATGGTGTCTATGTTATGGCTTTCAGTCCAGTGATTAGAGCACCCACGTGGGATGTTGGGAGATCTAGGTTCAATTCCCCTCCTCTGCCTGATGGGGAGAAAAGGATTTGCACAGGGGTCTTCCACCTCTCATGAAAGTGCTCCAACCACTGAGCTCTGGTATATTTTGATGTGAGGCTCTCTCAATCTCTTCTGTTGAAGCATTCCACTGTGCATAAATAACGAAAGACTGGTTGGAGGAGGGGGACTGGAGCTGGGGACTCCCATCTCCCAGGTTGGTGCCCTCACCTCCACGCTTCAGACTCATTCTCTTTCTCTCTCTCTCTCTCTGGCCCAATAACCCCACCACCACCTCCTACTTCTCCTCTGGCTGCATTTTGAATAGGACCTGATCTGGTAGGCAGCCTCCGAGCCTATTTACCAGATCGGGCCCTGCACATGAGATAGGCGGGCAAATGTCTATCATTCCCCAATTCGTGGATCACTCTGGGTCTTCTTAGGTGGAAAATAGGTACATGGTCACTTTCAGGAAGGCAGCAGTGCCCATTCCCAAAGGCAGAAATTTAGATGCTGAGGGAACTTTTACCCTGAAAATATAGGTGCCAAGCGAGTTCAGGCACTTACAGAGTTTGGCAGGAGTTCTGAGTATGGCAATGGAGACTAACATCTACACTATGGACTTTATACTTTATACACCAACAGATTTTTCCTGTTATTATAGGAACACCACTTCCCCAAATGACTCATTAGCTAGGGTCAGTGGAAGCACTCTTCTGTCGACATCATTGTGTCTGCACTGGGGTTATGTTGGCATAGCTATGGTGCTTTTTCCACATCCCTGACTGATGTAGCTATGCCAGTATAACTTTCAAGTGTATGCCAAGCCTAAAACTGTGACTTAGGTGCCAAAGTACCTTTGTGAATTGGGCCTGCCCTCCTAACAATGGCCAAGGACTGTCTTGCCTCTACAGTCCTCCCCGCTATTGCTGGATTGGTGCACTAGATGCCAGAACTAGGACTCAAACTTAGGTCTCTTACATAGTATTAAATGGTATTGATGGTACATCTGCTCTGTTTTGATCAGACTGAGGGAGGGGTCAGAATGACAACCTATGACTTTCACAGCTCCCATGTGAAAATGCAATGAACAGTGGCTAGAAAAAAATGCTAAGGCTTCAGGAGTCTGTCTCAGAGAGGGCTCAGGGTGACTTCAAGCATATTTGCCTCCATTTTGGGGGGGAACAAGGTGGGTCCTTGACTGTATTTCCATTGAAGTATTGTTTCCTACTAATCAGTGATCATTCAAGCCCAGTTGGTCATTCCCTCATTCCCCTTGGATGGGAAAATTATGACATCATTTAATCAAAAGTATTTTCTATTCTTGGAGGAAAGGGGCGTTGTGGTGGGTAAGCGCTGTGGGGGTATTGTAGAAACTCTCACTTAGGGTATGCCCATATTGCAATCGGCGGGGGGTGAGGGAAGTGATTGCAGCAGCTCGAGTAGACATGCCCGAGCTAGCTAAATTAAAGCTGGCTCAGGTACTGGAGCAATGAAGCCACAGCAGGGTGCCCTTCAGCTGTGCAAGCGAGCTGTGCAAACCTGCCAGGAACCCTGGGTAAGTACTTGGGCAGTGAGCACATGGGCTGCCTGGCTTCCCGGCTCCAATACCAAACAAGCAAGAACAAAGCTAGCTCAGGTCTGGCTACATGAGCTGCAGTCAGTCACAATCCTTAATTGCAATGCGGATATACCCTTAGACTGGGCTGAGGCTATCATGATGCAAGGAGTTAGGCATATCCTGGGGATAGGAAATGAAAGCATGCTGCTGCTGCTGAGCTTTCCTCTCACCCTGGAATGAAACAGCTATGAGAAGCACTTGCTCCCTCACTCACACTCAGTCTTTTGCCTTGTTCTTGCTGTGCTGTGTGTGTGTGTGTGTGTGTGTGTGTGTGTATGTATGTGTTTGCTGCAGTGACACTTGGATGGTGTCATTCCTATTTTGCAGTATTTAAAAGTACCTCTTTTCTTTCTTTGTCTCTGAAAAATGTTAGTCCTTTAAGCTGTGTTGGCTGGTGGAGCCAGATATGCTACGTAGACACACATGGGAATAAACATCCCACTGCAACCTGGAAGTTTTCCCTATGCTAAAGCGTGTGAGTACACATGGAGACTGGGAAGAGGAGTGCTATGTCTATACTACAGCTTATGTCGGCATAACATATGTCGCACAGGGGTGTGAATAAACACAAACACCCACCCGATCGACATAAGTTACAACGACATAAACGCGGGTGTGGAGAGCGTTATGTCGATGGGAGAGCTTCTCGCCAACACAGCTGTCGCCACTGGAGGAGATGGTTTTATTATGCAGACAGGAGAGCTCTCTCCCGCTGGCATAGAGTGTCTTCACCAGCCATACTGCAGTGGTGCAGCTGCAGTGGTGCATGTGTAGACAATCCCTTTGAATGCTCTCTAAACCTATTGTTTGACAGATGGATTTGTGTGTATGGTAAACTAAGACAATCAGGGAGCACATCCTATCATGTATCGTATCTGAGGAGTGGTAGGCGAAGGAATCATACACACAACAGTTCGCAGTGCTGACCCTTGTAATGCTAGACTAGAGTTCTAATATGATAAACTAAACCCTAGATTGATCATTCTTCCCGTCTTTCCTTCCTTTCTTTCCTTCTCCTCTTCCTAAATATATCTATAGATCTCTGTCTCTATCTCCATAGGTAGATGGATCGTAAATATGATATATACTACAGATGACAGGAGGTTAAGGGCATTATAGGAAAGTTAATTAACTTCTTTGCATTTATCTTGGCTACAAAGAAGGTTGGGGTGGTACTTATCCCATCCTCGTCTGTTCAAGTAATGAAGATGAGGGATTGTCAGATATTGAGGTGTCAAAAGAGAAGTTGTTGGAAGAAAAAGGTTGCTAATGGACTGATTCTAACCTGCCTTTCAAATTGTGCAGTTAGCTACACCTGGACAAAGTGAATGTCAAATACTTTCCCCTGCGGTGAGTGAGTGGAGAAATCTCGTCTGATAGTTTTTGTGCTCACTTTGAACAGGCAGGTGCAAAGTAGTGGAAAATCTGGCCCTTATTTTGCAATGAATGATGAGGCGAAGTTGATGTTTGAGCAGATTCTGAAGGAACTCAAACAATAAAGCAGCTGAGCTGCTAACAATAATATGTAACCTATTATTAAAATCAGTTATTGTACCAAAGAGTTAAAACAAACCCTGAGCTTATCTTTTAAAAAAGTGATGGGGTGATGGTGGGAATTACAAAACAGTGAGTTCTTTTTCAGTAGTAGGTAAATTGGTTGACATATTAATTAAAGGCAGAATTAGGAAAGCATTTAGATGAAGATAATATGATAAAGACAAACCAACATGGCTTCTGTAAAAGGAATTGATTCCTCTCCCAGTTTTCTAAAATTCTTTGAGTTGAGAAAAGAGTGGATAACAGGGAACTAGTAGATATAATTTATTTGGTCTTTCAAAAAGTCTTTCACTAAGTCCCTTATGGGAGGTTATCAAAGGAACAAAGTTGTCATGGGATGAGGGATACAGTTCTATCATAGATAAGAAACTAGGTAAGAGAGAGCAAAAAAAAAAAGTGAAAGAATAAATAAGTGATTCTCAGCTTGAAAGGTGTTTAGCGGTGAATGCCTCAATGGTCACTACCAGGCCTGGTGTTTGATATGTGTTAATAACCCAGAAAAGGGGTGAACACTGAGTTGCAAAAATGTGTGGACAATAGACCATTACTTAGATTAGTCCAGCCTAGAAAAGACAGTAAGAAAACTTCAGAAATGACCTAGGAGAGGCAGTTCACAGGGCAACAGGATGGCAGATAAAATTCAGTGTAGCAAATGAACGATGGTGCACGCTGGAAACAACACATTAGAAATACTCATACTCATTGCTGGGTTCTAAATTAATTGTAACCACACGGGGGGAAAAAAGACTTAGACTTGGCTCTGAACAGCTCAATAAATACACTTGATCATTGTGTAGTGATGGTTTAAAAAAAGCATTCAAAATGAGGGTACATTCAGAAAGGGGTAGAGAATAATAGTGAAAATAATACAGTGCCATTATATAAATCGATGGTACATGCTCACCTTGTACACTCTGTTCAGTTTGGTCACCCCATCTCACAAAAGGATATAACAGAAATAGAAAAGATCCAGAGAAGGACAACAAAACTGATTAGAGCCTTTAAAAGGCTTCTTCATAAGGAGAGATTAAAAAGATTAGCTCTATATTCCTGAGAGGAGACAAATAAGAGGAGACATGATAGAGGTATAAAAATAATGAATGGGATAGAGGTCAATCAGCAGCTCCTATTTACCTTTTCTATTAACAGAAGAACAAGGGGGAGGGGGAGGAGAGACCAATTAAATGGAAAAGCAACCTTTTAAAACAAAATACTCTTTTACACCATGCAAAATGAACCTGTGGGAATCCCTACCACAAGATAGCACTGAGGCTAGAAGTTTTGTAGGATTCAAAACAGGGTGAAACCTTTGTTTGGATAATGGTAAGATGCCAAGTAACATTAGGTAAGATGATCATATATAAGGAATCGAAACCCTTCTGTTCCATGGCACAAGCCAACCACTTACTAGCCTGGGAGGAATAGGAAAAACCTTTCCCCTTGGACATAGTGCACTTGTACTTTCCTCTGAAGCATCTGATGCTGGCCACTTGCAGAGATAGGATCCTGGACTACATAGATCATCGCTCTGATCCAGCATGTCTCTCTAATTTGCTAGAAGTGAAGAGGTACGATCTGATGTTTAGATCACAGCACTGGTAGTCAGGCATCTTGAGTTCTAGTCCCAACTCTGCTACGGACTCCTTGGGTGAAGATGCGGCATGTTATTTTGCCTCTTTGTGCCTCAGTTGCCTTGTCTGTACAATGGGACCACCTTGTAGGATTGTGAGACTTAACTGATTGATGTTTGTAAATTGCTTCAAGATTCTTGGATCAAAGGCACTAAAATACAAAATACAAATATCTTATGGTTATTCAGTATGTGTATTGCAGTAGCACCTAGGAGCCCTAGTCCTGGATTAGGACCCCATTGTGCTAGGGTACTGTGCAAACACAGAACAAAAAGACAGTCCCTGCCCCTCCTCACTCTCCTTGCAATAGCTTCCCATTTCCCATGTGCCATGCTTTCTCCATCTCCATCAAATCACTCCTTAAACCTACTTCCTGCACTGGATCATGCGTCTTCTCATGGCTCAGTGGCTCCCCTGCATTTCAGATGTGTCTGAGTTTGATTATAAGCCATTGTGTGCAGGGCCGCTGCCCTCTCCTGGGTTCTGTAAAGTGCTGAGTGCAGTTCAGCTCTGTGCCTATAACGTAAGAGCTTATAACAAACTATTAAAGATTATTTTAGGCTTTCAGAAAATATTGGATTCCCCCCCCACACACACACACACTTTTTTCATATAAAATTTGTATGATGTTCTCTCCTCGACAAATGTCAGAATGAAATTGTCCAGTGAGCACCTCTCATATATTGGCAATGGAATTTACTGCGCTTGAATGAGTGAATACATGTCTATTTTTTCCCCTGCAGCTGTTATTTCTCTATGATGACATGCATGTTTGTGTGCGTGTGTGCTCATTTTATTCTCCAGTCTCCCATATGGCAAGCTTTGCGGCTGCTCTGGAGCAAGTCAATTTACAATTCCCATCAGGCAAGCTTCAACTAAAACCAATTTATTTGTTTGAATAAACAGTTGTAGCTGAAGTCTGCCCAGGTGATAGATGTGTATCTAGTCAACTTCTTCCCAGGAAATAATAATAGCTAGCACTTATACAGCACTTTCCATCTTCCGAGAGCTTTACAAATATTAATTAATCCTCATGTTACACAACAGCCCTAGGTGGGCCATTGGCAGCAGGGACTGAACCCGAGAGCTCTGATTCTTAATGCATGAGCCTTTACCTCCGGAGTTAAAAAATGCAGCTCTGTTAGCCAAGGGGCTAGAAGGCTAATGAACCTCTATCTGTGGCTCAGCCACCAATAGCTGGGAACTGAGGGCCACATTGAGTGGGTGTGGGTTACATCCACAGGACCCCTTTGAGTTAGGTAAATAATGTGAACCCCATTTTACAGATAAGGAAACCAAGGCAGTGCATTTATAAAGGGGAGTTTTGCTCCTAATTCTGTGTTCAGACCATTAGACAACACCTGTTATTAACAAGCAATGATTTGGATCACTAAATGGGATACTGCAAAATTGGATACGAAGGGAAAAGGGGTATGGATAAGTCTCCCAATACAACACAGGGAACTTCTAGGATTAATGGGTGCTGCTCTTTATGCCATGCAAAAAAGACATACTCTAGAGACATAGGTTCTAGTAAACAGACAGCGAGTCATGATTTAGATTTTTCTAAAATCGGTTAGAATTTTTCCATGGTGGAAGCAATTTTTGAGACTTTCAATCTTTCGTCAGCCCAAACTGAGCAGCACTTTTTGCAAAATAGAAGCCAATGGTGTTAATCCAGATAAATCAGCCATATTTGGAGACAAACAGAGGGAGAAGGAAGGGAAGCTGTTAAAAGCAAGAAAGGCCCATCTTAGGACAGGAGGGCAGCTGCAAAGCACCTGATTTATAGGAGGAAAGTTACCTTTCGGTCATTTTTAATGGAATGTTATTAATGGAAGATCAGGAGTTGTGAAACCTCCTGTGTCTCCTCTTTTAAATTATTTATTTCTGCTGCAGGGAACCCTTTTAACCCTACTGGGTAATATATTCATCCGCTGACACTTGTGTCCCCTAGAAATTTTATTATGGGACAAATTTAGTTAAATATTCGCACACATTTGCACACAAAAAGTCTCCATCTCAAGGTTTCTGGAATTCATTTCCAAGAAAGACTGCTTGGTAGAGCTTCTGAGATGCACTATGCATGGGTTTGAATACTGTCATTTTCTCTGTCTGTCTGTCTGTCTGTCTGTCTGTCTGTCTATCTATCTACCTAATTCATCCATCCAGTTGTCAATGCAAATAAGCACATGTGCAGTTCTAAATGTGAGATAGGTAAGTAAGTAGATAAATTGATTCTTGCCGAAAGCAGAGTCAAACTCTCGTTTAAAAAAAAAAAAAAAAAAGCCCAAATCTCCAAATTGCCATTTCTAAACTTTTCTGGTAGGCTGATAGTTGACAATGTCATAGTTCCAAAGAGGGTGTGTTGCACGCACAGCAGAGTGGAACAAGAAGAAAGGAATGACAGCATAGGAATGACACAGACCCTCATACTGCAAATACTTAAGCATGTGCTTAACTTTATTCACTGTGAGTAGTCCAGTTAAAGTGCATGAAAACTCCCACTGGCAGTTAAATTGAATTGACAATCTGATAGCCAACTGAATTCCAGGAAAACTCCTGGTAACACCAAGGAAAAATGTGTTAGGGTAGGAACTTCACGGTTTGGTATCTCCTCCCCGCCCCCCTTCCCTGATGCATTTCCCTCAGCTCCCCCAGAGCCAACCTCTGATACCATCACCTACAGTCACTGAATTTTTGTAAAGATTTTTTTAATTGGAATTCTGATTGGGATGGGCCTGTTTGCAAAGAGGAGATTCTTTTGTGATGGCTGCGATCTTGGCCAATGCGCCAGGCATTGAGCCAGGGACTTCCAGAGCTAAAAGCATGAGCTGTGACAGCTTGAGCTAACGAACTAAGGCTTCCTAGCTGTGGCTGAAACAGACTCGTATCTTCTGTGGATCAGGCATAGTGGGGACCTATAACACACTCTCACCGGTGGGCTACTCTTGGTCTTCTCAGCCTTGCCCAAAAGATGCTGCCAACAGAAGGCTCTATCCTACTGGAGTTGGTCGTTTCAGCCAAAAAGGAAGCAGGATGGGGAGCATTTTTGTACTGAGATGTTACTGACCCAAAAAACAGTCCCTAAAAATGTGTGGTTTGATTTTTAGGGGATCAGAGAAGGAAAAAATCAGTCTTTTCCTTTAATGCTACTGGATCTTTCAACCAGGTTTAAACAACATTAAATTAGCTGTAACCAAAGTAGGTAGTGTCACACAAGCCTTGGGAATGTGTGTAAACTCACTTCTTTCAGGGTGTCACCTGACACATCATGATTGTACACAGCCTTTCATCATGTGTTATTACTTACCCTTGCACACAGTGCGTGTAAAATGCCACCATTCTTATCTGGTTGCATTTTATACCCACTTAACACAGGTGTAAGTGATGACACACAGTGCCAGGCAGTGAGAAAGTAGCCTGCCATAGTTCCTGGGCCAGGTTCTGATCTCAGGTACATGGATATAAATCCACAGTAACTCTGTTGACTTTAGTGTAGTTACTGTAGTCTAGATTCTGTATTTACCCTGGTGTAAATGAAATCTGAATCAGACCCTATAAGCCTCTTTGTCCTCACTGACGTAGATTCTGCAGCTGTGCATGGATTGGCTGCCAGGAACCGCTTGTAATAGCTTGGAAAGATCTGGCTCAGGATAAGCACTTTGGAACAATAAGTATAGGGGCATTTTTTTTGAGGAATTCACCTCAGATTTTACACAAAAACCTGTGTATGCGGGGACAGGGACACACCAGGAGCATATGGTTTGTTCTGAATAAAGCAGTCATGCTAGATGCGTTTGATAAAACTGCTATGCTGCCTATATCTCTTTACCTAAGTCAGGGGTTCTCAGACTTTGGAACTGGTGACCCTTTCACATAGCAAGCCTCTGAGTGCGACCCCCCCTTATACATTAAATACGCTTTTTTATATATTTAACACCATTATAAATGCTGGAGGCAAAGCGGGGTTTGGGGTGGAGGCTGACACCTCCTGTAATAACCTCGTGACCCCCTGAGGGGTCCCAACCCCCAGTTTGAGAACCCCTGACCTAAGTATTGGGTTTCAGTGCAGTAATTTAAAACTCCCAGTTCTATGGGCTACAGGAGCACCCGTACCTGCTATTTCGTTGCAAAAACTCTCCTGCTGATTGGGCAGCTAAGACCTGAGCCAAAAACTAATGAATTCAATGGAAAAAATCTCAATGACTTCAACGGGCTTTGGCTCAGACGCCTAGAGATGGGCCAAAACCACAACAGTGCATATTGGAGCTGGTCATGACATAGATTATTTTTCCCCACAGAAAATGTCAAAGAAAATGGAGAAAATAATGTGGGTGGGTTTTCAACTTTTCACAGAAAAAAACAAAAGAGAAAAAAAAAGCAAAAGTGAAAAGTTGTCACCTTTCACCCAAAAATGTTTGTTTAGGGGATTTCATTTTTTTTTTTTTAATGAAAAGCCAAATTTCCTAAGGAAAGCAGACCCTCTTCACAGAAATGTTCATTTAGTCACAGACCCAATTTTCCACAGAAAAATAGTTGCAACAGACAAATTTTAACCAGACTTAGCCCAGATTTTCTCTGGATGCACACATTGTAGTTTGCACTCATTACAGCCATAGCAGACTTCATCAGCCCCCCCATCTCCTTGCAAGAGAGAGTGAACAGGGAGTCCAAGTCTGGCGTCCGCTCTCTAATTTCAGCAAAGTGTTTGTGCTGCCACTTTGCCCCTACAAGCTACTGTGCTCCATGAAAGGCCTGTAATGTAAAATATAGTGTGTGTTCTATAATTTTGCTTTACTTTAATACCCTGCAAAAATAAATAAATAAATAAAACAAACCAAACCAAACAAGAAAACCATGTTATCCTCCAAGGGAACACGAGTCTTTTTATTTTACTTTTTCCTTTTATTTTGGTTGGATTAGGTTTTTGCTTATTGCTTTCTGGCCCCCTGAGATTCCCATACAAGGCTTAGCTGCATCTGGTTTATATTTGTAGAAATTCCAAGCTCACCTGCTTCTTGACCTCCCTGTCTTTTTGTGCCTTGGTAGCTGGAAACCTGGTCTGCAATTGGCCGTGGTTTGGGCTTATTTGATGCCTTTTAACCTGAGAAGCTGTTCATCTCATCTCGCCTGTTTTGGTTTTTTGGGGGGGGGGGAAGAGGGAAGGGAGGTTGTTGCAGATGTGTATGAAAATGTGGGAGATATATACACACATATATTTCTTTTTGGTAATTGCTCTGAGCATCTTTCTTGTGCTGTAGAGCTTGCCGTTCAGGTTGCTGCAGGGGATAGGGAAGGCAGGAAGCACACAGAAATGTCACAGCTGAGAGGGTTTCTGTAATCCTCCAACATATGTTAAACATTAAAGCTCCTTCAGCAAGTCTGATGTGCTCACAGTCATCATGGGACCAACAGTTAAAGTGCCCCACCGCTGCCAGGAAAACGTTATCCTGGTCCTAATTGAGAGCGACTTAACTAATGTTTCATTTCCTAATTAGTCCTTGTCAGCCGCTGGAAGGCCATGGATGCTGGTGGTGGCACAGGGCCCATCACTGCTTTAATTGAAGTTGTTCTGACAATCTGGTGCTTTGGGATATCCATAAAGTAGAGGTGCCGGTTTGGGGTCAAAAAAGGTGGAGGGGGCAAGATCAGTTGCCAGATTAGACACATCCTGAGCCTGCCACACCAAACCTGAATGTCAAGAGTTGAGTCTGAGCATACAGGAAGGTGTCCTGGCAGAATGGATTTTTGTTGGTTTGTTGTGAGGATGTGGTGATGAGAACATCATCATGTGATACTGTCAGTCTTGTGCACTGGGAGCACGGGTAGCTGGAGAAAGCTAGCCAGGGAGAAGTGGAAGCACGGATGATTAGAGAGCGTGGAGGAGAAGATCCTTCTCTAGAGTGCAGATAGCCAGGAACAGCCATTCATGAAGTATTGGGAACTCATCTCCAGAGCACAGGGTACCAGGAGAGTCTGAACAAGAACACAAAGCCCAGGGCACAGGTTAGAGGATTGTACAGGTCAGAAAGCTTATAAATAAATGAACAGCAGGCTAGAGGATTGTACAGGTCAGAAAGCTTATAAATAAATGAACAGCAGAAACCAGTCTTCTTCATATTTATCTCAACCCTACTTTATATCCATCATTGTCCTTCTCCAACACAACACCAGAGTGGGAGGAAATCAGGTTCAGCTGCTTCCCACTCATGGCAGAACTTGAAGTACTATAATCTCTCCTCTGCCACGCTAACTTCAGCCTTCACTGGTAACATCAATGCCAAGTTAGGGTGACCAGATTTTATATTATCAGGTGAATACAGTATCTCTGGGCATGGGACTAAAGAAAATGTGGGGTTTGCCACCAGTAGTACAGAGCTTGATTGCTCAAAGAAGACCAATCTTCACCCAGAAGAATTTGTTGTTAGGTGGGAGACCTCTTTCCCCATTCCAGCTCAGTCTCTCTCCATGGGATATGGAAGTAATTCAGCATCCCGCTATAAATTCCCTGATCTTGTGAATTATGAAATCTTCCCGCTCCTAGTGTTAATAGAGTTTTCCCTTTTACCCAAAGAGGGAGAGAAACAGCTGATGAAATAGAGACTGCAACAGTGAGGGAAAGTGAAGAATGTAATGGAACAGGGCGAGAAGGGGAAGAACGAGAGCTGACAGCTTACACAGAGCTCCACACGAGAGGAAGAGACAGAGCCAATAAACAAGGCTGGGCTTCCCAATGGGAGCACCCTTCCATGATGCACCACAGGCACTGAAGAGAGTGGTGCATTAGCCTCTGACAGGTTATTGGTTTAGCAATTTGCTAGATGTAATTAACGTTATACCAGATGCCAGTTGGAAAGAAACTTCTAGAAGCCTCTTCCAGAGGGAGATGGGGGGGGGGGGGCAGGTGAAACTGAATTTCCTGTCAAATTACATTCAGGGGAAGATAATTTTTTATGCTGTTTGGTCAGGGTCACTTGCCCTTTACAGAAATCACTCCCCATTTCCTTGGTAAACACCACGGTAGATATATCTCCTGGGAGAATGTGGCCCATCAGATGTAGCCCTTCCTCTGTGAAAGGGGGCAGCTGGGCAGGGCCCCTCGGGAGTTGGCAGAGTGAAGTCTTGTTTACCAAACTCCCAACAGATATGTGGGCGATAGAAAGCCTGCATGAATCCTCTTGTTTTTTTCAGTTCCCAAGGTTTATATGCATTTCCTTGGTTTCCAATCAAATACCTGTCCTTGTGGTGGCCTTCCTTCATTATGACAGTTTCCTCTACTTCGTCTACTGCCCTATGCCGAGAGATGGGGGAGTGTGGAGGAAGCTGGGGTTGGGGGAGTGAACCACTGTAACTGCTGAAGCTTGTCCCTGCTGTGGTCCAATGGCAGGAGCTACTTCTGGGTGTATGTCCATGTGCAGAGGTTCCATCTATGCTTTATAGCATCGCTGCCCTTCCTACACATTGGTGCAACATCCTCATTTCCTCTTGGAGCTGTGGGATCTATCCAGATCCACGCCCAATACCCACAATACTTATCATCTTTCTAATAAGATGTGTCCCAGACAGAGTCCTCTTTATCCCCACCTTATCTCAAACACCCCATCTCTATTCTTAAGACGTGCAAGCACGGAGATGTTCTTCCCTGGCCAGGGGATGTGGTAATGAAGACAGACCAAATCCATTGCTGAAGTCCCCCATGTTCTAAGACAGACCAGCAGGAGGCAATGGAGAGGCAGGCTAAGTGCAAAAGCTCTTAACTGGGAATGGACTCTGCCCTCCTGCTGCAGCCATAGCTTGTATGGCCTGGCCCATAATCATTTGTGCTTTTATTTTCGGGTCTCTCCCGCTCTCATTCTCTCCCTCCCCTCCCCCCCCCCCCCACAGGAGATGACTAACTTCTCAGACAGTTTGCTGAATGGACCAATGAGCCATGTTGAAAATGGAGTATACAGGGTCTCTGCTCAGGGAGTTTAAATGCTGTAGTCCTGTTTACACTGCAGTTCTTAACCAAGTTAGCAATTAGCTAGTAATGTGGTTAGTTCTAAACATAGTTATTGCCACCATGCCACGTGGCTAGCACTTGGTTCAGTATCTGCGGCAGCTAACGATGCGTCACCCCTGCCAGCATCTTAAGGAACCCAGTTGTCTTCCTGCACACAAGAACATAAGAGCGGCCATCCTGGGTCCGACCAAAGTTCTATCTAGCCCAGTATCCTGTCTTCCGACAGTGACCAATGCCAGGTGCCCCAGAGGGAATGAACAGAACAGGTAATCATCAAGTGATCCATCCCCTGTTGACCATTCCCAGCTTCTGGCAACTGGACCCTAATGCTGTTCATTTGCTGTGCTGATTAAGAGGATCCCCTAATCATGCCCGTGTAACTAGTTTGACCAGTACTCTCCGTCCTCACTCTCTGTGCTGTTGGGCATCTCCGAGCACATTGTGCCCCACGTTGCTGCTGGTGCTGCTCTGGCTGCTCGTCCTCTGGGCACTTTCTCCCTCGCTAAGGCACTGTAGGAGAGCTGCCCAGTTTTCCCCAGGATGAAACAACCCAACACAGTTAAGCTGCTTGGTAGGGTGGATGCACAAATACTGTTGAGGCTTGGTTGCGTTGTTAAAAAAGCTGCTGCATGAGCACAACTCAATGACGTGTGTTGTAAACTGGTCATAGGATCATGTCCTAATGACATGGAGGGCGGGATGGAAGTCAGACAGATATGGGAGAGGTGGAATTGAAACACACCATGCCTGTAAGACTGACTTTAACACACACACATGGAGACTCTTCTGTTTCCCAGGAGGTACCCAAAGAAGAAAGAACTAGACTCCCTGTGTAGAGCACCAGGAACTATTCTCGTCCGCTTGTCATTTCCTGCAGCAAACCATCCACTAGTATTCTCTCCTGGTTCCTGCCCAGGTGTTTTTTCCCCCTCTGTGCTGATCAAGTTGCTTGACCTCGGTGCCCTCTCATAAAGTTCTAAACTCTAATGCAGCATAATAAATTCCCATCTCATCACCATTGCCTGTTAGCCTGAAACCCCTGCAGGGAGGTGAAGGGGAAATGAGGGGGCCCATGTCTCTTTACCAACGCACGCTGGCTCTCTAATGCCCCATTAGCATACCACACACAAGCATTTAGCTTTTAATTAGTTACGTGGTGTGATAATTAAGTAGTGTTTCGCTACAATTTTCCTCTTGTGTGGAGCTGAGGGGAGGGGGATGAAGGGCTGCTTGGGGAGGGTGGGATGGAGGTTGTTTTAACATCCTAAGTAAATTGTGACCCCGGAGAGAAGCAGCAAGCAAAATGAAAGCTCAAGGGGAGAGGAATGGAAACATTTTGTTAGCCTTCCTCCCTCTCTCCTGCCCCCACCCATCATTTCAGAATTACACCTTCCCGCTGCAAACGTTTGAAGGATACTAAAGTCTCCCTGGAATAGAACAAATGCACCCGCCTTCATGAAGGGCCAAGGAAGAGTTTGGAGCCTGGATAGATCGACAGCTGATTGTAACACGGGAATATTATGGAGCAAGGGAAAGGCTGAGGAAAAATATGGAAATGTGGGAATGAGAGGGTTGTATGCTTTTGCAGACTTGAAGAACCCTACACAGGACAAAAATAAAACAATAGAAAGGGCTGTTGTGGGATGGGATGGGATGGGATGGAGGGGCACTGACAGTTGTGGGATGTGGGAGCCCAGGGCTGGGATAGCAGGGGGATGCAGGGCAGGAGCGAGGGGCAGTGGCAGAGCTGTTCAGGGAGCCCAGGACTGGAACAGCAGGGGGGGTCTGCAGGGAAGGAGTGAGGGACACAGCCAGATCTGTGTGAGGAAGATCGCACCATGTGTCTGCATTGTACTTGTGTGTGTAACATGTATGGGAAAGGGGACTGCAATTCCCCCAACCTGTAGCAGCAGGAGCCTCTGCCTACTGCAGCAGGGGCAGGCATGGCCTCCCCAGCAGGGAAGCTCTTAACAGGGATGTGAAAAGGTAGGATTGATCCAGGCAAAGCAGTGGCATAAATAAAATAAAGCCTATTACCAAAGTAGTCCGTTGTTTCAGCAATGTGTGTGCTATTGGTTTGCTTATGATGGGGAAGCAGGTGGCGATTCTATGAGCCCCACACATCCTGGCATGTGTGTGGATTGGAAGAGTTAGTGCATTACGGGAGAGGCAGATGCACGTTTGTTAGGATATAAAATAAAATGCCATTTCATAATGAACTCGGCAGCCATATCGTCCCTTAATCTGTTCAAAATTGTCTCCATTAAACAGCTCCCCACTTCCCGATCAGAAAATCAAATGAAAATGAACCTTATCGTGTCGTAGGTAAATTGAGTCTGTAGGAAATTTAGAAGAAGAGATTGGCATCATGAACATCCTCAAGAAAAGCACCAGAATAACCCTGGGAAAATTGCCCCAATGCCCACAAAATCCCCAAGGAGACATACGATTGCTTCAAACACAGCTGAGTATCCCTGGAAAACCATTCCATTGGGCCCTCATCTGTGAAGTCCAAGCTTCAGTGTGTAATCCTGGGTGAGGAGGCCAGTGGGGAATTCACCCAGCATGGTATTTTTCCTTGGGGGGCTTTATACTGAGCTCTTGTTCAGCACAAAGCAGTCTGTGCCGCACCACAGCTGGCACTGGAGCATGTGTGCTAGACATCTCACTCCGCCTTCAATCTGTCCCTAGGCAGGTGAGGGGGCACCTCACCAGGGGCAGGTGGCAATGAGAACAGGGGGGTTGCCAGTTGTGCGGCACTGGCTTTGGCAGCATTGTTGGAGCTGGCCCTGGGAAAATGAATGCATCCGTGAAAATGGCTGCATGTTCTGGATGCATCCTCCATGCTATGAAAAGAGTCTTTTCAGCAGTAAGCTTAATGAATCCTGATCTCAGAAACCAACTGTAAGATCCCATGCCATAGCAGAACTAACAATATCCAAATCCAGATGACTGTAAATTGTACCTTAGTACCTATCAAGCAGTGGACATTTGCTTGGAGCTTCTCCCAGGTGCTCCTTGTCCTCCCCTGCTGCCACAGAAGGGGCTCCTCTTAGCAGGGTTGAAAGTAACACTCAACACTTCTGGTACAGGGACGGGCCTCGGGCAGAAGGGGCGGGGCTAGGGGTCAGTGTCCCCCAGCCAGCCTATCCGCGCTGCCAAGCCCACGCCACCTGGGGCTCCAGCGGCGATTTAAAGGGCCCAGGGCTCCAGCCACCGCTGCTGCACTTTAGAGAAAGACCTGTCTGACCCTAATGGAGAGCAGCTTCTATGTATTTAAACTAACATGCACCAAACACCCTCACACCTTCCCATGGGGCATGAGCAGGCTCCTAGAGCAGCCCTGCAAAATGATCATGAATAGTCCATAGCCCAGGCTCAAATCTGCTTGCCCAGCTCTTCCAAAAAGAGAATGATTGAAAGCCAGTAAGTTATTTACCTGTCTAGGGAGATGTGTCTCTCTGTGGTCCCCATCATCACAGTGTCTGAGCACCTCATAATCTTTAATGTGTTTATCTTTGCAGCACCTCTGAGAAATAGAGCAGTGCTGTCAGCCATTTTATAGATGGGAATTGAGGCACAAGGTCACCCAGGAAGTCTCTGGTAGACCAAAGAATTAAAGGATTTCCCATGCCTCAGGCTAGTGCCCCAACCACTAGACCATCCTTCCTTTCACCTGGGTGAATGGGTGAGTAGAATTTTACCAGACTGGGCTAGAGCACTATTTGATGCTGGATTTAGAAGATGAAGGGCAGGGACATCACACACACAGTTCTCAGGGTAATGGGGTTTTATTTATTTTTTGTACTTTTAATATTTTACTTTCAAATCAATGTGACACTCACTGCGATGTTGTTCTCTATAAATCCACAATAAAATACAGTTTTTCCCTTGTAATGGTGTAACCATTTGCTTGGTAGAAGAGGCTCAATGCTCCTGACACTGAGAGACTTCTATAGCAATCCCTACCTCTGTACCATGCTTGCCTGAAATGCATATTCTTAAAATTTAAAGGTGCCGTACACAAAACAAAAGGGGTCTGGTCCTGCTCTCACTTAATCCAACATAAATCAGGAGTAGCCCCATTGAAGGCAATGGAGATATACTGGGACTAAAACTGGTGTAAATGAGAGGAGAATCAAGGTCAGTCAATCATGGTTTCATAGCTGCAACCATCCCAAGGACATCTTACCTCCAGATCAATGCACAATGGTGGTGGTATAGTGAGATGTGATGGTCAAAAAACAAGGTGATCTTGGGCTGCACATACTAAGACATCAAGTCATGGGAAACAGATATCTCTGTGCAGCTCTGGTGAGACTGCACCCAAACTACTGCTTTGCCTTTTGGGTATCTCAGTGTTAGAAAGATGTAGACAAATTGGAGGGAATTCAGAGAATAGCGAGGATGATTAAAGAGCTAAGGGACTGCTTTATTAGGGAAGAAGATTAAAGGAACTAAACTATAGTTTGGCTAAATGGCAACTGAAGAACGGACATGAATGATAACCATCTACTAGCTTTTGAAGGGTGTAAACACTGAGGAGAGAGAGGAATTGACTGGGGCGGTTCAAGGGGGTGTCTGGTAACCAACTGAGCATATGAAAATTTAGGTTGACTATTAGGGGGAAATAATTAGATTGTCAAAAAGTCTTCTGAAGAAAGTAGTGGAAGCTCTATTGCTTGACCTATTAAATAGCAATGTATATGACAGAGGTGAAAAAGCAGCCATGCACTGGGCCCTGGGAATGGTGTTGATAATCTTTATGAGGTCTTTTCCCTTTCTGGTATATAAGGGACCCCTGGGCCATTTTGCCTGAGACCATGGGAAAGGATTTTCAGTAACGGTTTCTCAGCCCACTGTAGCTGCTGCTATGAGGGTAACCTTCATAATGAAAAGCTACTGCTGTACATTCCATATCTCTGCTGATCCTGGCCCCTTGGGGATGTGAAAATGGAAGAGAGGAGACAGAGTTTAGTGAAGAGGTCTTTAAGGAATTGATTCCCAAGAGCACCTTTCATTCATTTTCTGTTCCTTCCCTTTTAAAGCACAAGGATCCAGAGCAACTTCTTCCAGGTTTCCTGCAAAATCTGCTATAATCTGTATAATTATATTTTGCTATGAGGATTAGGGATCTTTGATTAAAGATTGCAACTCCCTCTCATTTCATCCCTGTGTGGACGGGAGTCATTGCACAACACATGCACTGTGCTAGCAGAAATTCTATGTATCATGAAACTTAATTGCAGAGACAGCATGAGGTGGGGTGTCAGTTGAGTCGATTCCATTACTGAGGCTGTAGAATATTGGGGTGGTTAGCTCTATTGTCACTTCCGCTAATGTAATCCTGCCGAACACATTTCAGCTCTGCAAATGTGGTTCAGTCCTGCCCTGCAGCACCCCTTGTTCTTGTAGTCCTCCTGGGCTTCCCATATACAATCTGCCTGATCAATACCGTAATTCCTCCAAACATGGATATCAGTCTCCATGTATAAGAACAAAGCCACCATCCAGGTGCTCCTGGTGACATCACATCACTCTGGCACGTCACCTTCACTAAAGATCACCAGTATGAACCTTAGCAATGACCAAGTGTGACGCTGGCAGACAAGGTACCAGCTCAGTCCAACATCCCCATTCCTCAATTGAACACTGTCAAATACCTAACTGGAATCAGTCTGGCTCAGCTGTGTGTGAGTACTGTTAAAATGGGTATTAGGATTATGAGAATGTGTTTAGTATTTAGACTTTATTGAATGCTTGAGAGTTGCTGCATGCAATAATCTCACTTATAACATCTGTGTCACATATCATAAAGGTAATATATGAGTGATTGTATTGTAAGCCTCTGTGACTTTGTAAATCACCAGACAGGAGAGAGACATTAACTAAGGTGAAGCACTGGTCTCCAACAGAAAGTGTTACGTTCTGCCCAACAGGGAAGACCCATCGACACCAAACAGCCTATTTTGTAAAATTAAAGAGGTCAAAAGACACTTCTTGTTTTGTCCCCACCCCCATGAAGAGGAATCATGCAAGTGGATTCCTCTCATCAGCTAAGTTTGCAGCTCAAAGCACAAGTGAGGAGGGGATAAAAACCCTTAACAGAGGAAACTGGATCTCTGTGTCGGTTGGAAGGGACGGGGGGCAAGATTTTCTAGGCATGAGCAAAAGGTCCCCAGCTGCTTGGCCTGGGTTAGCCCTAATGGATATATAGAGCTTATTATAGAAGCTTCCTTATTATAGAAGCTTCTATTACTTTTTGGAAAATAAGATTGTAACTCATATGTGTGTGTATACGGTTACCTGCTTTAACTTTTCAAATAACTCTTATTTCCTTTCCATATTTAATAAATCTTTAGATAGTTTATTATAGGATTGATACAAGCACTGTCTTTGGTGTGAGATCTACGGTGTAAATGACTGGTCCTTTGGGACTGGGAGTGACCTGAATATTGCTGTGATTCTTGGTGTAAGGCACCATGTGTCACAAAAGTACACTCACCTGGTTGGCAAGACAGATAGAAGTACCCAAGGGGACTGTCTGTGACTCCATAGTTAAGCTGTTATATTGCCTGAGGAGCTGACACTTGATAATTGGTTGGTGAAATCTAAGAATAGAACTCTCAGCTAATCTGGGGTTTCTGCCCTGGTTCCTAACAGTCTGCCCTGAGGTTGGTATTTACACATTTGAGCCACTGCAGGCAGCTTGACACCAAGTTCTGTTTATATAGCTCCATTCTTCTGGTCCAGGTGCATCCTGGTTACAAGCCTCCACCGGCTCGCTCCAACGGGCTGCTCTTTTTGCAAGCAGTGGACAAAGCAGGCGGCTGCCAAATGACGTTAGAAGGGAGCATTGCGCAACTTTAAACGGGCATGTTCTCTGATTGATCAGCAATGTAACAACGAAACAACGTTAACCGGGACGACTTTAAGTGAGGAGTTACTGTATCTCCTCTGAAATCCATGCCAGGCCCCTGGTAACTGACTGGCTGGGACACAGCCAGCATGAGCCAAATTCCAATCTGGGATTCAGATGCATATCTTTTAACAACTTCAGTGGGAATTCAGTACAAACACACAAGGCACCATTTGACCCTGGGTTTATAAGACAGGGGCGAAGGCGGGTGGGGGTGGGGTAACCAGACTATTTCTTTCATCAATCGCATAGAGCATAAAGTCCAGAACATTTCCTCCTGTGTGTTAGGGCTAATACAGATGTTCAGCACCTAGCCTGAGTAGTCAGTTCAGGTGCTGTCCAAAGTTGTGATGGGCAGCGTTGGCCAAACCTCTCCCCAAGGCTGCGGAGTTGTAGATCCTTCAACCCTGTTTCTCCCCCACAACTAGTCACCCTTTGGTTATGTGGTGGAACTGCACCAGCTCCACTGCAACTGCAAAGGAAAGGAGGCTGGGTTTATCTCTTAGGGTTGCCAGGCATACAGTTTTTGACTGAAACACCCGGTTGAAAAGGAACCCTAGCTGCTCCAGTCAGCATCATTGACCGGGCTGTTAAAAGTCCAGTCAGCGGGTATATGGCACGCTCCCTGGCTTCCCCTGGCTCCACGCGGCTCCCAGAACCATGGCCAATGGGAGCTGCGGGGCCAGAGCCACCTGCCCCCCCGCCTATGGGCCACAGGGACATGCCGGTCACTTCCGGAAGCCACCTAAGGTAAGTGCTGCCCATAGCCCGCACCCCCTGCCGCACCACAACCTTCTGTCCCAGCCCTGAGCCCCCTCCTGCACCCAAACCCCTCATCCCCCCAGAGCCTCTACTTCTGGTAGGAGCCCTCACTCCCTTCCTCACCCCAGCTCCAGACAAGAGCCCTCTCCTGCACTCCGAACCCCTCATTTCTGGCCTGACCCCAGAGCCCGCACCCTCAGCTGGGGCCCTCACCCCCTCCTTCACCCCAAACTCCTGCCCTAGCCTGAAGCCCCCTCCCACAATCTGAACCCCTCAGTCCCACCCCCCAGCCCAGAGCCCCTTGCTGCACCCCACACCCCTCATCCCAGGCCCCACCCAAGAGCTCGCATCCCCAGCTGGAGCCCTCACCGTCTTCCACACCCCAACCACTTGAGTGAGAGTGGGGGAGAGGGAGGGAGGGAGGGGGATAAAGTGAGTGAATACAGGGACTTGGAGAAGGGGCGGGGCAGGGGCTGGGCCTTGGGGAAGTTTGGGGTTGGGGGCGGGCCACAGGTGTTCGGTTTTCTGCAATCAGAAAGTTGGCAACCCTATTACCTCTTGGTGAACGTTAGCAAGTCTGCATGTTTCCTACACCCACCCAGACAATTCTGTTAATAACTAATAATGTTTGTGATGCACTGTTATGTATCCCCAACCCACTAGATTATCTAAAAGGCCACGTGATAGACATTCAGGAGTGAAAGATGGGCAGGGTGTATAGCCAGTAGGATTCATACAGGGGTGAGTTTCCCTACAGTGGATTTTCCAGATTTTAAAGCTGACCCTAAACATGCTCTAATGCGCTTGCTCCACCCTTTTTTCTCCCCCATTGTGCAGAATTTGTTTTGCAAAAACACTAGGGGGAAAGCAGCTTTTTGCTAAATGTTTTATAATGTTCCAGGGAATCTTTATCAAACATTTAATCCCAAACCTGGCTTTGAAGCAGGGAGGCATACAATTTTGTAATTAATTTTTTTCACCTTCTTTTGCTAATCGCTGATAAAAAGCTTAATTCTATTAACAACTCGACTTGACAAATTGCACTGCTCAACGGAAGCGTTTAGAAATTAATTACGCATTTTATTGCATTAGATCGGATAAACAGGGGAGTGCCGGCTGAACAGAGAAGAGCACCAGCAAAGGGCCCAGTGCAACCATTTTGGGATGGTGGCCGTTTTTATATCAACTCAGTGTGTGCAATTTACATGGCTGGAGAATTGCTGATGTGTCTGTTTTTCCATTTGTTTGTTCTGGCCTCTTGGCTGATTGGAAAAGTTCCACGTAAGAGAGTTTATTTTTGTAAAAGTGAATTGCAAAGCTACAGTGAAAATAAAGCTAAGCACAAATGTATGTGCTGAGCAGCCTCCATAGGGGATAGCCAGGCTCTGTGGGTCTGAGTGAGAGTGCGTGCATGTAATAACTGCGGGGGAAGTTGCATGACCAGACTGTGAAGATAACTGATGAGGCTGAAGGAGGCCTGAGCAGGCAGGCTGGTTGGTGGGGAGTTCAGCACAGGAATCTGCTGAGATCGCTTTTTTATAAATTCTTGATCTCCTTTGTAAAATCCAGTTTCAATTCCTAGTTTGCTGAGAATGCCCCAGAATGAGAAGCTTGAACCAAAATTCTGGGTCATGCTCCTGGCCCCTTTTCCTAGCTTTGACCCATGTGGGTGTAAATCTGACAAGTTGCAAACCAAAACTGGGGGTCAGACAAACACACAAATTCTGCCAAAACTTTCAGGTTTTGCCTCGTTTCCTGTTGGCTAGCTGGGGAGCTGCCCCAAACACCAGCTTCTGGGTCCCACCAAAGTAGGCCATTCATGAAGCAGGCCTTGCCTTGAGTGGAGGGCACCTAGGCTTCTGGGCATGTTGTTGAAGTTCAGCAGACCTTTTGGTGGGACCTTGTAATGACCCCTCCAACTTGGGGATCTTCTCTTGGAGTCAGGGTTTGGGATGGAATCCACACACTCGAAGGTGCAGCGATTGCTAATTTGCTATTTCTCTCTGGCAACTCTTTGCTCATACCATGGCTCTCTGCCTTCCCTTCTCTCCCCTCCCCCATGCCCACCTGGATGCTGCGCTGTCACAGCCCTGCACTGTGGAGAGCGCTGGTCCCCCTGGGTTCGGCTCCCAGTGAGAGGCCATGACAGCCGCACACAACCTGCTGTCAAAACACTGAAACCAAAGCAGAGGGAATAAATCAAAACCAAGTGAGCTGAAGTTCTCCGCATGAGTCAGGGGAATAGTCTCAAGAGACAGAGGCAGTGGGTGGCTATTTCCAAGCTGTATAGAACAGCTCATGTTCCCACGGCATGGTTGAGAGTGACCCCTCCTCCCACACCAGTGCAATCAGCAACATGCAGCCTGCTGTGTTTCTAGCCTCTTCCCTCTTCATTCTGTAACAGCCTCTGCCACACTCCACTTAAGCTGTCACATTCTTTCCATTTCTGTCTCCCTTCCTTAACTGTAGCCAACAGCCAAGACATTTGTGCATCAATAATGAAATATCTTTGATCTTCTCTAGCATGTATCATCTAAGGGTCTCCAATTATTTTACAAACATTCCTAAATGTAAGGTGGGTCAGCATCATTATCCTCATTTTACTGACAGGGAAACTGAGGCATACAGTGATAACGTGACTCATCCAAGGTCACACCAAGAGTATGCCTTCACTCCACAGTTAAGCAGGCCTCTTACTCAGGTTTTAGCCTCAATCCTTTCCCATTCACCCAGAAAAACCTCTAACCCAGGTATAGAGGTGCTTTGAGCCCAGGCTAGCTTACCGAGCTGGGCGGTGGGTTGGAACCCATGTTCCAGTTTAACTCTGTCTGTAACCCACCCACTTTGTAGAGAGAATCAGGCTAAATCACTCAACTGCTGATAGTTCACCAGTGTCTTCCCACATTTACCTGGAAGGACAGACAATTGATTGGGAAAGAATCCTAGAGCTTCTCAGCACAAAGGCTCATGGGATATGCTCCCTGAGGCACACCAGTGAGTGCAGAAACGGTGAGGACATTGTAACATGGGTAGAGCTTTGCTGAGGGGATGCTCTCACAAGAGCTAAGAGAAGAAACATGGTAAAAGAATGAAAGTAAAATAAATAAAAGTTAATAGAGCTAAGCAAAAATACTGAAAGGAAAAACACAGTGATGGTGAAAGAGGGAAAGGAATAAACTCAAGAGAGGCAACAGAGACTCAGAGGACAAAACAGTTGGTAATAGGAAACAGATCAAAGAGTGAGAGACATGGAGAAATAACCAGTGAGTTTAGGAAAACTGGAGTCCAAATGTGGAACAGAAAAGGTGAGGGGAGAGGAAAGCAAAGGGGAAAAAGGAATTAAAACATGCCTTTGACAATAGTTCAATGCCAAAACGCCACAGTACTCAAGGGGTTAATGTGACTGTGGTGTTACACCCCATATTCTTTTTGGAAATACGCTTATGATATGAGTATAGCATAACTGAGATATATTTTTTGCAAGATGGGTCTTGTAAGGTATAATTGGAAAGGTCATAATTTACTGAATGTGATTATCAAATTTGTAGGGATGTATTATTTCTGTATCTAAAGTTAGGAATATTGACTATGTAACAATTACAAGTGGGTGTGTACTTGGGAAACACCCATCAGACAACAGGCCATCAGCCTTGATGGGCCATTAGGAAGAAAAATAAGATTTTGAAGATATTAATCTCTCTCCTTCCTATAGAAGATCTCTGTGTAAACTCAAAGCTTGTCTCTCTCTCCAAAAGAAGTTGGTCTATAGAATCATAGAATATCAGGGTTGGTTGGAAGGGACCTCAGGAGGTCATCTAGTCCAATCCCCTGCTCAAAGCAGGACCAGTCCCCAAGTAAATCATCCCAGCCAGGACTTTGTCAAGCCTGACCTTAAAAACCTCTAAGGAAGGAGATTCCACTACCTCCCTAGGTAACCCATTCCAGTGCTTCACCACCCTCCTAGTGAAAAAGTTTTTCCTAATAACCAACCTAAACCTCCCCCCACCGCAACTTGAGACCATTGCTTCTTGTTCTGTCATCTGAGAACAGTCTAGATCCATCCTAATGGGAACCTGGGAGGCAGTGACCATGAGATGGTCGAGTTCAGGATCCTGACACAAGGAAGAAAGGAGAGCAGCAGAATACGGACCCTGGACTTCAGAAAAGCAGACTTTGACTCCCTCAGGGAACAGATGGGCAGGATCCCCTGGGAGAATAACATGAAGGGCAAAGGGGTCCAGGAGAGCTGGCTGTATTTTAAAGAATCCTTATTGAGGTTGCAGGAACAAACCATCCCGATGTGTAGAAAGAATAGTAAATATGGCAGGCGACCAGCTTGGCTAAACAGTGAAATCCTTGCTGATCTTAAACGCAAAAAAGAGGCTTATAAGAAGTGGAAGATTGGACAAATGACCAGGGAGGAGTATAAAATTATTGCTCAGGCGTGCAGGAGTGAAATCAGGAAGGCCAAATCACACTTGGAGTTGCAGTTAGCAAGAGATGTTAAGAGTAACAAGAAGGGTTTCTTCAGGTATGTTAGGAACAAGAAGAAAATCAAGGAAAGTGTGGGCCCCTTACTGAATGAGGGAGGCAACCTAGTGACCGAGGATGTGGAAAAAGCTAATGTACTCAATGATTTTTTTGCCTCTGTCTTCACGCACAAGGTCAGCTCCCAGATTGCTGCACTGGGCAGTACAGCATGGGGAGAAGGTGACCAACCCTCTGTGGAGAAAGAAGTGGTTCGGGACTATTTAGAAAAACTGGACGTGCACAAGTCCATGGGGCCGGATGCGCTGCATCCGAGGGTGCTAAAGGAGTTGGCGGGTGAGATTGCAGAGCCATTAGCCATTATTTTTGAAAACTCATGGCGATCGGGGGAGGTCCCAGATGACTGGAAAAAGGCTAATGTAGTGCCCATCTTTAAAAAAGGGAAGAAGGAGGATCTGGGGAACTACAGGCCAGTCAGCCTCACCTCAGTCCCTGGAAAAATCATGGAGCAGGTCCTCAAGGAATCAATTATGAAACATTTAGAGGAGAGGAAAGTGATCAGGAACAGTCAGCATGGATTCACGAAGGGGAAGTCGTGCCTGACTAACCTAATTGCCTTCTATGATGAGATAACTGGCTCTGTGGATGAGGGGAAAGCAGTGGATGTGTTATTTCTTGACTTTAGCAAAGCTTTTGATACTGTCTCCCACAGTATTCTTGCCACCAAGTTAAAGAAGTATGGGCTGGATGAATGGACTGTAAGGTGGATAGAAAGCTGGCTAGATCGTCGGGCTCAACGGGTAGTGATCAATGGCTCCATGTCTAGTTGGCAGCCGGTTTCAAGTGGAGTGCCCCAAGGGTCGGTCCTGGGGCCGGTTTTGTTTAATATCTTTATTAATGATCTGGAGGATGGTGTGGACTGCACTCTCAGCAAGTTTGCAGATGACACTAAACTAGGAGGCGTGGTAGATACACTAGAGGGTAGGGATCGGATACAGAAGGACCTAGACAAATTAGAGGATTGGGCAGAAAAATACCTGATGAGGTTCAACAAGGACAAGTGCAGAGTCCTGCACTTAGGACAGAAGAATCCCATGCACTGCTACAGACTAGGGACCGAATGGCTAGGTAGCAGTTCTGCAGAAAAGGACCTAGGGGTCACAGTGGACGAGAAGCTGGATATGAGTCAACAGTGTGCTCTTGTTGCCAAGAAGGCTAATGGCATTTTGGGCTGTATAAGTAGGGGCATTGCCAGCAGATCGAGGAACGTGATCGTTCCCCTTTATTCGACATTGGTGAGGCCTCATCTGGAATACTGTGTCCAGTTTTGGGCCCCACACTACAAGAAGGATGTGGAAAAATTGGAAAGAGTCCAGCGGAGGGCAACAAAAATGATTAGGGGTCTGGAGCACATGACTTATGAGGAGAGGCTGAGAGAACTGGGATTGTTTAGTCTCCAGAAGAGAAGAATGAGGGGGGATTTGATAGCAGCCTTCAACTACCTGAAGGGGGTTTCCAAAGAGGATGGAGCTAGGCTGTTCTCAGTGGTGGCAGATGACAGAACAAGGAGCAATGGTCTCAAGTTGCAGTGGGGGAGGTCCAGGTTGGATATCAGGAAAAACTATTTCACTAGGAGAGTGGTGAAACACTGGAATGCGTTACCTAGGGAGGTGGTGGAGTCTCCTTCCTTGGAGGTTTTTAAGGCCCGGCTTGACAAAGCCCTGGCTGGGATGATTTAGCTGGGAATTGGTCCTGCTTTGAGCAGGGGGTTGGACTAGATGACCTCTTGAGGTCCCTTCCAACTCTGATATTCTATGATTCTATGATCCTCTTTGGAACTCCCTTTCAGGTAGTTGAAAGCAGCTATCAAATCCCCCCTCATTCTTTTCTTCTGCAGACTAAACAATCCCAGGTCCCTCAGCCTCTCCTCATAAGTCATGTGCTCCAGCCCCCTAATCATTTTTGTTGCCCAATGCTGGATTCTTTCCAATTTTTCCACATCCTTCTTGTAGTGTGGGGCCCAAAATTGGTCACAGTACTCCAGATGAGGCCTCACCAATGCTGAATAGAGGGAAATGATCACGTCCCTCAATCTGCTGGCAGTACTTCTACATATACAGCCCAAAATACTGTTAGCCTTCTCAGCAACAAGGGCACACTGTTGACTCAAATCCAGCTTCTCGTCCTCTGTAATCCCTAGGTCCTTTTCTGCAGAACTGCTGCCTAGCCACTCGGTCCCTAGTCTGTAGCAGTGCATGGGATTGTTCCGTCCTAAGTGCAGGACTCTGCACTTGTCCTTGTTGAACCTCATTAGATTTCTTTTGGCCCAATCCTCTAATTTGTGCAGGTCCCTCTGTATCCTATCCCTACCCTCCAGTGTATCTACCACTCCTCCCAGTTTAGTGTCATCTGCAATAAAAGATATTACCTCACCCATCTTGTCTCTCTACTATCCAGGGATCAACACGGCTACAACAGTGCAAACTATGAATTTATTTATATTTAAACCTAAATCCATTCACTACATCAAAAACCATTCTTTGACCTGAATACTGTGACAATTTTGTGTCTGATAATTTCAATTTAATTTTGTTATGTGGGACTGCTTCTCAGACATACAGACAGGAGAACAAATAATTTTGCAACAGGACTTTAGCCAACATTTATGCTCATACAGCTGTCCAAACACATTCAAACACGGGACTGGACTTCCCCCCCTCCCTTCTGCTTTCCTTCTTAGGTGTTTAAAACAGGAAGCTTGATGGAGCATGGCAGTGTCTGATGGCAAATGTGAAAACAGTAAGCAAAAAAATTCCCTCCTTGGAGTGAGAGTCTCAGCAAAACAGCCCCCATCTTCCTTGCATAGGTCACATGAGCTATCAATAGGGTGTTGTTAAGATTTATTGCTTATACTGTTATATTGGACCTTCCACACTAACAGCAACCCGCACACACTTGGTTCTCACTCCCGCACCCCTCCTTCCAGTTAATGGCCATCTGAAAAGAAATGTCAGAAAACAAAAAGGACAGCAATATAAACACACACATAGTGTGCATGCCATGTCCAGTGTCCCAGAAAAAGCTTGTGTCCTGGGAGCTTAGCCTGAGATTATGGCTGGAAAGGGAAAACCTCACTCTCTGGCATTGTGATTATAGCTGGGAAAACAATAGTTTCTTCGATTCCGATCCACATCAGTTGACAGCCCCTCAATTTTGAGTATGAAGTCTAAAGGAAACAAAAAATGATATAAAGCATATTAGTAACAGTTATTATTTATTAAAATCTTGATTTGCAGAGGTGCTGAGCGTCCACGGCTTCGATTAATGAAGTCAACATGATCTGACAGGGCGCAGCACTTTTGCAAAGCAGGCCATGTTTCTCTAGTCCAATGGGTGTATGTGGTGCTTTGCAGACAAATTAAAAAGACAGGTCTCTTCCCCGAAGAGCTTAGCATTTAAGAGCATGATCTTGCAAACCCCTACTTAGGTGAGTAGCCCCCATGACTTTAATGGGATTGCTTATGTGACGAAGGTTTTGCAAGATGCTGCACTAAGGAATTACAGAAAAGAGTAGGGAATAGCAGTGTTCGTGTGTGTGAGAGAGAGCTCTGAGGTTTGGTATAGTACAGGGGATGAGGTATATAGAATACAGATCACAAGTTCATTTCATTATATACACATCTATTTGCTCCTATTTTTTTGAGGGAGGGTTAAATGTCTTTATAACAATTTGAGTTGGTGCAGGACTTATTTTTTTAAAAAGCATTGAAATATGCTGTTTAAGAGCAGAGGTGGTACAGAGGAGGTAAGCACCGGAGGGGCTGGCCAGCAGAAGTGAGAACTAAGAAGAGATGGAAGAAGGAGAGTGGGGTTGCACAACAGAGGATGGATGGGTTGATTCTAGGCTGCAGAGGCAATGTTTAAGAAAAGGAAAGGAGTTGTTTTGGGGAGAAGGACATGAGGGGAGCAACCAGACGCACTGCGCTGGGAGAGCTTGGGTGGAGAGGGGGAGTGAAAGAGGAGAGAAAAGTTGTGGGCAGGCCCAGACCTGTAAAGAGCCATGAAGTTGATGGTGGGAGTTCGAAATTCAATTAAAACTGTTGAGTAGAGCTGAGTGAGTGGTTGAAAATAATTCTACAAATATTTGTTCAGATTTGAAAATGAATTTCAGTTTGACTGTGTTTGCAACCTTTCTGCCTTCTTTTTCTGCAAACATGCCAACATTTGCTAACACAAATACTTGTGAAAAAGAAATTTTTACCATGAATATTTGTCAAAAGGAAATTTAAAATGGAATATCAGATTGTGCAATTCACATTTTGCTCTCCTGGTTACTTGCATAAACCATGTGGTCTTGTTTGTGTTCCCTGATAGGATGATTTATGTATCTAACCAAGTTAGGAAATACAGTGGTGTATACAGGTTTCATTAGTGGTGCAAATGTTACAGCACTAGTTAGAGCAGAAATGGTGAGTTTTATAGCCTATTCCACAGTACATATACCATGTGCAAGACAAGGATTATGTATTGCCAAAATACATCAGTAATTTAAAATAATAAATAAACTTGAGAATTTCAGGATCCATTCACTATCAGGAAAATGTTGTTTTAATCAAATCAATGATTTTTTGTGAGTTATTCACTCTGCTGTGCCAAGGAATCTCACCTGTTTGCATGTCCAAGACTGTGGATTTCTCATAATTTTGAAGCAAAAAGATAAAACAGAACCAGGTTTGACCTAAAGGCTGGTGAATGTTGAGGAAACTTTCAGCTCGCATTTCAAGTGTCACCTGGCTTCACATTTTGCAGAGCTCAGTGATGCCAGTCCGTGGAGTCCAGTCTGCAGGGGGCATATTCCAAAGAGTGACATCTAGTCACAATGGATATTGCTGCCATCCCTGTGGGAACAGTCAGAAAGGAGGTGAGAATAGTGCACCCATCCTTTCCTGGCCAAAAGCTAGACTGAGAGACATCTCCACTCCCAGCCTGTACATTGTGAGGCTGATAACGTTGTCCCCAGCAGGTTCTTTTCGCCTGTGCACTTACTCCCAATATCTCCTCATTCTGTCTCCCATCCATGCTGTTTCTGTCTTTACTCCATGTAGGGGTGACATCATTTTGCCAGCTGGTCGGCATTTTCAAGTCTGCAACGTTAGTTGTGTTGGAAACTCTCCCATTGCTGCTGGGAATGATGAGAATGCCACGAGAGCCTCACCAAGAGCTGGGCACTAGCAGAGAGATCAACGTGCTTTATCTACAGGCTGCCGCTCCTCTTCGCCATTACCTCTGTTCACCCCTGTTCCGCTGCTCTAGGGCCAGACCATCAGCTGGTGTCGATCACTGTTGTGCCATGTAAGTCTATGGATCGATGCTGCTTTACACCAGCTGAGGATCTGGCCTTGGACTCCAAAGGGATTTTACAGTGAGATTCATAGATTCATAGATTCTAGGACTGGAAGAGACCTCGAGAGGTCATCGAGTCCAGTCCCCTGCCCTCATGGCAGGACCAAATACTGATAGACATCCCAAAGACCATCCCTGATAGACATTTATCTAACCTACTCTTAAATATCTCCAGAGATGGAGATTCCACAACCTCCCTAGGCAATTTATTCCAGTGTTTAACCACCCTGACAGTTAGGAACTTTTTCCTAATGTCCAACCTAAACCTCCCTTACTGCAGTTTAAGCCCATTGCTTCTTGTTCTATCCTTAGAGGCTAAGATGAACAAGTTTTCTCCCACCTCCTTATGACACCCTTTTAGATACCTGAAAACTGCTATCATGTCCCCTCTCAGTCTTCTCTTTTCCAAACTAAACAAACCCAATTCTTTCAGCCTTCCTTCATAGGTCATGTTCTCAAGACCTTTAATCATTCTTGTTGCTCTTCTCTGGACCCTCTCCAATTTCTCCACATCTTTCTTGAAATGCGGTGCCCAGAACTGGACACAATACTCCAGTTGAGGCCTAACCAGCGCAGAGTAGAGCAGAAGAATGACTTCTTGTGTCTTGAGTTGGCAGGGTTCACTGAACGCTACATTTGAGCAAGAGTCCGATTTGCCCACTTGTGTTTGAGACCTCACAGGATTTGTGTGTGCACTGGGGCTGTGTTCCTGGGAGGTTTCTGTGTACATGCAGCTGGCCCAATTTCAAAAGTGTTCATTAATTTTTTGTGCACCTGGTTTTGTAGGCACTCTAGGACATACTTTGTACCTGATTTTCAGGTGCTCGTTCCCTATGAAAACCAGATGCAAGGTGTCCCAAGATGGACATACAAAAACCAAGGCACACAGAATTTGTGATATTTCCCCCCATAATCTCTCGGTGTGTATGGGAGAGAATTTGTGAGTTTGTGTGTGTGCACACGTGCGCGTTGCCCATATTAATCTGTGTGAGTGTGGTCA
The DNA here is from genome assembly GCF_027887155.1 of Malaclemys terrapin pileata. Classification (NCBI taxonomy): domain Eukaryota; kingdom Metazoa; phylum Chordata; order Testudines; family Emydidae; genus Malaclemys; species Malaclemys terrapin. The sequence goes on from NC_071505.1 coordinate 151,465,385, forward strand.
ATATGTGTTTGTTCATTTGCAGGTGTGCAATTTCTTGTGCATGGTGTGGACATTTGCCTGTTTGTGGTGGTGTGTCTGGAGGAGGCGTTCGCCTCTGTGCATTCTGCATGAGCATGTGCACATATTTGTGCAGCATGTGCATCTGGGCTGTGTGCATGTGACTGTCAGATTGTGAAGTGTGCACACACTCATTGAGTCTAAGAACTGGGATTGTTAATCCTGTTCATAGCCAGCAGCAAGAGGGGTAGGGAGGCGCTTAACAAGAGCTGACACATGAAGAAATAAGTCTTTTGTCTCCATTGTCCATTAAACAATTCATGAGGTTTGGGGTTGAGTGAGACATTTAGTGAACATTGGCCCGTTCAGGCTGCCTACAGCTGGTCATTTCTAACAAAGGGCTGGATGATTCAAAGGCAGAATAAGGAGATGGCTTCTGAGTTATAAAATGTTAACAAATAAATGGCGTTTCCTATGTGTTAAAATTGAGAAGTAGATAAATAAGAGTTAGCGAGAATTACTGCGTCCCCACATGTCTGGAACCAGCCAATGGCAGGTTTGTAGACACAGTGAGAGAACAAGTGAGTAACTCCAAAGTGACAATGCTTTATCCATAGCCCCATTGATCATCACTGAAACTATTTGTTCTTCTCTGTGGCGACAAGGGCAAGAGTTCCTGCTTATTTTGCAGCAGGAACAGCATTAATTCTTTGCTAAAATCACGCATGTGTGTGCAGGATAGAGTAAGGAGACAGGGAACAATCAGGGAATAGAGGAAACCTTATGAGACTGGTGGAACCCTTATAAAAATGGATATTTGGTAGTTGAAAGAAGACAAGGCTGCTGAGAAGACAGAGAGATCTTTGCGCAGTGGTTACATGGCTGTGTTATTGCCCTGAGAAGGGTTTGTCTTCTGTTGGTTGTATATTTTGCAAAGCCTTTTTTAAACGTCTATGTTCTCTGAATCCTTAGGGATAAAACCTTAACTGACAAAAGGACTGTCTCCCTGCTGATCCTTTCATGGTTCCACTCCGCCAGCTTCCATGTGCCTTCATATTTTCATGAAAAGTCCCATGGGGTGGCCTGCTCTATATGAAATGAGTTAGTGGCTTTCAGTTCAGTTCCTAGTGGGGCTGTTGTCCATGTCACCTAGTCCAGCTCTACAATTAGCAGTATATTTGGACTCTTGTTAACTACCTCAGCAGAGGCCAAAAACTGAACTGACCACAAACTCTGAACTATCTTCTTACCCCTAGAGGGATCCTTTCTGGTCAGAGGTGAAGTATGTAGACAAGGCAGTATGGGGGAAGCATGCACTGTCACTGCCCATGATGTGCTGAGCTCTTTTGCTGCCAGCTTCAGTTATAACAGCTGATCCCTGATTCTAAGGGAACCAGTGAGAGACCTCTTCTTACGCTCACTCCCACACACACCACTTACACACTGTACCAGTGTTGGAGGCAAGGAGTGGTCCAGCACAGATGGTTCTGCATACACTCAGAGTGTACGCACGCTCCTTTCCTTAGGCAGTGGAACACGCTGAGTGTATGCAGAACCATCTGTGTGGGAGCGCACGGGTGTGTTGGGGAGAAGATGATTTCCGTCTAGCTCATGCTTTTTCTGTCCATGCCATGCAGGATGATGATAGATCATATCTTGGGAGACAAGTCTCACTGGGATTAGCATTCAGGCTTTTGTTGGCAGGGACCAGGAGCTTCCTCTCTGAAAGTCATATTTGAAATGTCTGTCCAGCGCTGGCTATCACAGCCAAACCTTTCACGCTGTCCTGGCTACAGCACAGAGGCATCTAGTCACAGAAGAAGAGAGGGTCCCATTCTAGTAACAGTGTTTATTACTGTGTATCAATATATTGAATTTATGTAATGTTTTTTAAGCTGAAGGATTCCAAAACACTCTACAAACTATATACCCACCACTGAAATAATACTGCCTCTGGGGTGGAACTTGGAGCTATTTATCAGCATACAGCAATGCGGTATCGCAGTTTAGTTAACTTTTTAGACTTTAAGCCCTTCAGAGCAGGAATTCTCTTTTATTGTTTGTACACTGACATGCAGAAAGTGGCCCTGATTCCAGTTGGGTCTTTTGTGTGCTACCATAATATACATATTTACTACTACCACTAATAATAATAATGATAGTTTAGAGCAGGATGTCAAAGAGAAAAGTGCCTTAGATTGGAACTGTAGGGGGAATTTAGGGAGATAGAATGTCATTAGATACCAAGATTAGTGGGTAGATATTGTGATAGGTGAATTGTACAATTAGATTATATCAAACAGGATTTTGGCCCGCACACAAGGGTTAACACATCTGTAAAGGGAATTTTAAGAGCTCACAAAGGTCAGAGCATTGGCTTGATGTCTCATCCCTGGTTTTATGCTGGTATCTCCAGCACCACAAACATGCCTTTAGCACTGTAGTGGGGAACTGGTTCTGCAGGGACTCAAATAAAAAGGTGTTACCTGTTGAATCACCAGAGCCACTTGTGGCAGGGTTTTCTTTGGAACTCTCCTACCCCAGATAGTGACCATAACTCAACACTGCTAAGGTGTGTGAGATCTGATAAGATGGCAACTCAAGGTGTCGTTTTATTTGGAGTAGTTAGCTAGCCCCAGGGACCAAAATGTACAGTTATGGCATTAAAAACCAGGTTTGACAATACCCCTTTCACCACCACCAGCAAAAAAGTCTATTCTCACACAGAGAGGCCCTGAGACAAAGAAGATGATTGCAAAGGAAGATAGAGGTCTACAGATATAACAAGCCAGATCTCTGTGACTCTGGAATCATATTATTATGTCCATGCCATACTCAGTAGCCAGGTTACTGCTTAGTAAGGACAGTGCACTTCTAGGGACAATTCACACATTACTCTGTTCATTTCCCCATGGGACAAGCCCCTGAAACAAGAGCTACAGAACTGGGCTGATACTTGATCATCATGAAGTTTGTATCCTCTATGTCTTTCTTTTCAGAGATCCAGGAACCACTGAATTGCAGGCTGGATTGGTTGTTTTTAGACCCTGCAACTGAAAGTTTGAGTCTGGGAAAGGAATGAGGGAGAATGGAACCTCAGCCATATTGAAATGTGCTGACGCTGACCATTCCATCAGGTGGCTTTTGACCTCTAGAAAATGGCTGGCTCTCTGTGCCCAGTTATGGGGGCTTTATTGAGACTGTTTTGCATTGCACTATTCTGGTGGCACAAAGAAGCCTTAATGCTATTGTAACTGGCTGGTGGCAGATTTGCCCTGGAGGCAAAGAACAGTTGTATCACCTCCAGATCACAGTACAGGGCGCAAGGCTGGGGGGAAAAGGGTGTGACCGAGGCATTTCTGCACCCTAATGAATGGCCCCTGATGGCGAAGGGAAGCCACAGTATTTCAGGCAGCTGTTCAGAATCTGGGGCTCTGCCCTCTAGCCACCTAGAGTATCAGTCTGCCTATCTATTGATCCATCCATCCATTCATATATACTTTCTCTATATCTCTCTGCCTCTGCCCTGCCATGTGCAGCACTTTGGATGTGTTGTCCCCCCTCCTGTTTTCTGCCCTGGGTGGTTGTGAAGCTCAGAGAGTGATGTTTGGTAGAGTTTTTTATCACACATGGTACAGAGAAATATGAGGATGGCAGCCCTACAGGAGCAGATGGCATTGTACGCTTGGCATGCTTTCCTCAGACAAACCAGGATTCTGCAAACTGGCACTCAGTTGCCTCAGTCATGTCAGCACATAACAGTACTGAAAAATCTGTGTCCGGTGCAGTTTGGAGAAGCGGCAAGGTTATACCTAGGCATGGAGCGGGATGGTGATACAGACATGTAGGGTGTGAAAGTCCTGGGTATTCTGGGTCCAGCACAGCTCTTCAGATGAGGGGAAAGGGCACTAGAGGGGAAGAGTCATAGCGAGCAGGGAATCTGCCTGCCTACTCATATACAGAACTGCTGAAGTCTCCATCAGTGGTAGCCAGAACTCCTAGAGTAAAGGGATTAACTCGATTGGGAAAAGTTTCAAATGAGTTTGATTGTTGTGAGCTCAGAGGTTTCAGACACAATTGTGGATTTTTGAGGTTGTTTCCCTTCAGGACTTGGAAGGGCAGAAAGTGGCAGCAAATACCTGATCCAGCCAGTCAGCACAACGTGGCGGCATTCGCAGTGTGATCAGGAGGAGGCCAATGCACAAGTTCCTGCAGGGGGTGAAGCCAAGGGACTGGGAGAGGAACCTTGGGAGGGGAAGGGGAGCAGTGAAGAGCCTAAGTTGAAAGCAAAGTTGGGGGGAGAGATGAAGCCATGAACAGAGAGAATATAGTGAAAGGAGAAAAGAGAAAGATTGATGAGACATGGGGGAAAGAGAAAGGGAGAGAGGGGATTAATTGGACTTGTGGGAGAGAAAGAGATTTAAAGTTCTGGGACATGAGAGAGCTTGACCAACACCCCCTCAAATTGCGAGTACACTGGGCTCCCTGTCCTGCAGGAGGTGCAGTCGTCTTGCCCACAGACAGGAGCCTCGTTAATTTCAGCTCACAGGCCCACCTCCTCCCTGTTAACGCCTTTCTGTTAATTACCATTTTTCAGAACTACTTTGACTGTTAAAAAATGCTGGGATTTTTTTTTTAAATAAGCTGATTAAAAGAGGTTGCTCATTAGCATAAGCTCCTTGCTGCTCAGCCCTCTTCCTAATTAAAAGCACTCATCTGTGGAGCCCACGATTCTCCCCTGTCCTCCGGGCTGGCTTTCTGGACATCTTTCCATGGCAGTTTGTTTTATTTCACTCCTCCTTCTTTTTGTAGTTTCCTCTCCATCAGCTTGGTGGCTGAGGATGGCAGAGGCTGAACGGGGGTTGGGGGAGCCAGTTGGGGCTTAGTATTTTGTCATAGGAAAACACTGAATAATTTTACTGTATCTGAAAGCTTGATCTTAAGATTATTGCTGGTTGCTTTGGATCAGAAAAGTGGGCCCCAGTTATGGGGAGACATACTTCCTGGGGCCATGCATCCGACGAAGTGGGCATTCACCCACGAAAGCTCATGCTCCAATACGTCTGTTAGTCTATAAGGTGCCACAGGACTCTGCTGATTTTCCTGGGGTTGTGATCATCTGAGCTAAACAGGGCTGGGCTGGATGGGAGACCTACAATGGAAAGTCAAGGTGTTGTTAGCAGTACAGTATGTGGTGCTTTTCCTCCCAATCGGTAGGAAGCCAGTACCTCAGCATGGGATTAGCAGTTGCTGTGCTGCAGGAGGTGTTGTCTCTATGAGGAGATATAAATGTCCTGCTATGTGTAGATGTTACAGAGCCTGACATTTTTACCCCAGTGTTCTGGCAGATCTTAACACTCTCTTAGTCCCACATTGGTTTTAATTAGATAAAGCATTCTTCTTCACTCATTGCCTTAACTGTTGCATAGTGTGGCTGGGTGGTATCGAAACAGCTGCCATGTTCAGCCCCAGGGGTGGCTGCATTTCAGTGGGGCAGGGGGGACTTGCCCAAAGGTCCACAGATAGTCCTGGTTCCACCACAGGCTGGAAGTTGGGAGTTCTACAAACTGCATTCAACACCTGTTCGGTGACTGGGGGCAAAGCCTTGAAGCAGGTTCCTGAACGGTGCTGAACATGGGCTATCCTTGGCTACGCTTGTGGCTTAACAGTGATCATTTCTATAGTGCAGACAATCTCTTAGTTCCTGGTAATGTCACCCACTGAATGAGTGGAAATACACTGCCAAGCCCAACTCCTGGCCTGGTACCAAAGGAAAAGATGACTTCAAACAATATTGTTGTGAAATCTCTTTTTTTTTTTTTAAATGTTCCTATGTGCTGTGAATGATCTGGGATCTTAAACCATTTCCCTGTTTAGTTACTTTTCTTAGAAGGCCTTTCAGTTCCCTTATAAATCTCTTTTCCCTACTTAATGGGCTCACTCCTCAGCTATAGCCAAGCTCCACTTGGTGCAGCTAAAGGGGATGGGGACAAAGGTCTCTGGTGCTGGGGTTGGCCTGGGGGACCCTATGCCCTCAGGAAAACTGGGAGCAATCTCAGGGCTGGCTGACAGGGGCTGCTGAGCCAGCATGGAAACACTGGAGCACGGCAGTCCCTTTCACTGACCATGCCTCCAACACATTCCCTCAAGGCTGGGGGCTGCAAGAGAAGGCCCCATAGGGCCAGCTGCACACTGGGGAAATACCCTGGTGGCTGGTTCAGTTGGTTTTATAACTCCTTTATACTGCTGGAGCAGGAGCTGACACAGCTAAGGGAGAATGAGTTGGCATCCAATTTGATTCAGGCATCAGCGGTAAACCTGCCACCTATGGTCCCAGTGCAGACTTTTTCTCACTGGGGATGATGGAAGAGGCAGAAAGAGCCAGCTGATTTTCAGATCCTGGTGAATATTGTGGTTCTGACAGGAAGGGAACATCAGGCCTGATTTTCCTTTCATTTACACCAGTGGAACTCCCCTGATAGTAATTAAGTGACTCCTGATTTACACTCATGTCTGAGATGAAAATCATCTCCAATATCTTTTGACTGAGCCCATTTGAACTGGAGAATCGCTGAGGGAGAGCAGCTATAGAACTACACAGCGTTGCTTCGGAGACTTAGTTTGGTGAAGCTAGCTACCTTTTAACTTTGACTCATATCCTAATACCCACTCACTCACTGCTTCTTTCTCTTTCCCCATCTAGACACAGTGGTAGCTATTAATCCTCTGCTGTGCCTCTGTGTCAGACTCCTCTTAGAGGTTCCATGCTGTGCAAGGGCTGTCTGCAGCTTGGGCTGTGCATACTTGCAAAGGGACCTGAATTTCTTCTTGCTTTTACCAACGTAGATCAGGAGTAACTCCCCTGAAGCCAGTGGGGCTACATATGTGTAAAACCCGGTGAGATCGAGCCCGAGGTATATGTTCATACAAAGCCTGGCTGCAGAGTAATATTTAAAAGGTCAGGAACAATGTTCCCAGCTCTGACTTCTTTTTCTTTCTTTCTTGCACCTCCTGTACTTACTTGGCTGTGTTGTCAAAAATGTCAGGCAGACTTAGCTCTGGCATGAAATAAGCCAGTGTCAACAGCCTGAATAGCCAAGAGGAGATGGAAAGGTCATGCTGGGACAGTACCTTCTGATGAAGAGCCACATTCATTCCTGGTTCAACTTTGTTGATATTCACTGGAGTTACACCAAGGATGCATGTGGCACAAGGTGTTGTTTCCTCCACCTCTCTGGACTTAGCCGCAAGGTAACACAACACATCAGCACCAGAGCTGCAAATAGGCCCCACAATTCCTGATGCCTTGTCCAAAGCTTGTCCTTTGGACCATGCTGCCTTCCCTAAGAGCTTTGTAAAGACTTCTGGGGTTAGGCCTTATGGGTATGTCTACCCTGCAGCTGGGAGTGAGCCTCCCAGCCCAGGCAAACAGTCTTGTGTTAGTGGGGCTCATGCTAGTGTGCTAAAAATAGCTGTGTGGATGTTGCGGCTCTGGCGGACGCTCAGACTAGCCACCCAAGCTCAAGCCCAGCCTACCCCCCTGGGTTTGAGCTCGGATGGCTAGTCCAAGTCTCTGCTGGTACTAATGTTCACAGAGCTATTAACACGGTAGCTTGAGCCCCACTAGCACACGTCTGTCTGCCTGGGCTGGGAGGCTTGTTTTGAGTGCAGTGTAGACATGCCCTATGAATCTCTTGCCTGGGCATCCAAGCTGAGAGTCTTGTAGGGAGGAGAGATCAGCCATCTGCTTTCTCTGCAGCATGACCCTGTGCAGTGCTGTATCAAGGGGTGAATAGCAAGAGGGAAGGAACCAGTTCATGGAGGTGAGAGAGTCTCATTGTTTCCCAGTAGCAATAGCATTGTTTCACAGTGAAGTCCCCTGTCTTCCTCCTCGGCCCTTGGGCAAACTGCTCTGTGAGGGATGATTCACCAGGCCATGGTGTTGATGACAATAGTAGGGAGGTGTCACACTTGGTGTTCACCGCGTTGTTATAGAAAGGGCACTGGAACTGGCTGTGCTATTCCCTTCCTTCCCAACCCTCCATGCCAGCTAGCCCCTTTCAAACACCATTCTCTTTCCTCCTCCTCTAAGTTCACATCCTGGGGGGAATGGTGAATGTATTGTAATAAAGGAGGCAGCTGAGGAACATGACAGAGTTAGGGTCCATGCGGTGTCAGTGCAGTATGACTTAAACTGAGAGACATTTTCAGTTCATCCTGATGGCTCTCCCTTGGCTTACGCACCGACCGATCCCCACATATTTGTCTGCAGGGGTGAGTCAGTGGGTGTGTGAGTGCAGGGAGGGTATTGTGGGAAGAAAGGAGCTAGTTGTGTTCCCAGTCCCTCCCTCGGGGAAGGCACCCATCCAGCTTCAGCAGCTCCAGGACATTTGTCAAAAACCCAGGTGGGAACAAAATGAATATAGTCATCATGTGTCTCTTATGTGACTGTTTTCTATGGGGCAGAGGTGGCTGCCAGTTTCTAAGGGATTGACTCAGGCACATCAGTAACCTGTGGATTTTTAAAGTGCCTGACACAAACTGCTCTTCTGATGTAACATCAGGTCTGATCCTGCAAGGTGCAGCATTCCCTCAACCCATTGGCTACAGTAAGATTCAAACTACCTATATGGCACATTTTGCAAGTGGCAACATAAGATTCAAAGATTAAAGGAATCCATTAGTAGAGTCTCCCTGCATGCTGGCTGCTCACTGAGGGTAAGTGTGTTCCTGCAACTTGCTTTAGCTGAGATTCAGACTGCGACTTTCCTGACCATAGGCAAAGATTTTGCTGGGTGGCCCTCCCCTGAGGTTAGCCAGCTGGTTAGTCTGAATTCGTATCACTTGGAAGGTCTTCAGGAAATGACTTCCACAAGCAGGATAGAATGTAGAAGTCTAAGGACTCAATGACTTCCTTGGATTTGCCAAAAGCTCGAAGCCAGGGGTGCAGTCCCGATTCCTTGGGGTGAGATGGTGTGGAGGGGGGAAAGTTACTGAGATTCTTACAGGTCATGGAACTTTCAAATTCCTGCCACAGGATTACTAAAACCCTTCCAAGTCCTGGTCACATCATGGGCTCGCAAGACAGTTCAGCTGCTTTGTGCCTATTCACAGCAACAGTACTTCCTCCTGATCCACAGTACTAAAGGGAAGCGCTTAAGTACCACAGTGATAGATCTGCAGAAAACCCTACATTAGACCAATAGTCTCAGTTTTTGATCTCATGTCCTTGGACAGCAACCTGAGATCAGGAAAGGTCAGACTGTCCCTTCCCTTCTGTCGGCTAAATTGCCAAAGTTCCTTTCATTGCCCAGAATTGTTGTACTAATCATCATAAATAATTGAGCATGTACATAGCTCTTTAAAAGTTCAAAGCACTATGCAAACACCAATCATTCCTCACAAAACTTCTATCAGGTAGGTATTATCCCCAATTACAGATGAGGAAACTGAAGTCTAGATAAGTGAAGTGACTTGCCCCAGTTCATAGAGTGAGTGCGTGGCAGAGGTGAGATTAGAACCCTAGATGTTCTGACTCTTAATCCCATATTCATGTCTCCAGAGCTACTTCCTCTTGGCACAGAAGATGTCAGTGGCTTGAAGACCTTTACTGGTCTCAAGCAAAATCTAGATCCAGAGCCCCCAGACTCTAGAGAAGATTGGATGATCTGGATCTGAACTTTGTGGCTCCAGCCCAGTGTAAATCTAAAGGGGGCTTCATATGCTGATCCAGCTCCTGCTGCTGCATGTTGGCTTTTCAGACTCTTTTCCTTTGCATTCTGCAGAGCTGCCAACCTGTTCTTTTGCTATTTATTCTCTCCAGTCGCATCCCTTATTCATGCTCTTACTATCCCATCCTTCCTTGCTGACAGTTACCCCTAACTCTCAGGCATCCTGTCTGCTGAGACAGGATACCACGTATGATCACAGGGTAAGTCCGGATGGGGCCCAAGGGGTTACGCTATGAGAAGAAGAATGCACCATGGCAGGCTTGCTAGGGTGAGGGAGTGTGGCCCGCTAATCATGGAGCCGTGCATTTGCTACCACCTGCCCTGCTCCAAGCAGTGCATCAAGTTTGTAAGGTTCCTCATCTAAGGAACCAGACCTTTTCTCTGCCTGAAGTAGGACAAGAAAAAACCCTGACATCAGATCTAATTAATAATAATAGAAAACGTAATTTCACAGCCCATTGCTCCACACAGCCAGGTAGGGGGAAGGCGATGTGGGGGAGGGGCTTGAACAAACATGGGCGGGTATGTTTGTGGACCTCCTGGTCACCCATAGCCAAAAGGATGGGTAACTGTGACTGACAGTGTTTCCCCGCCAGCTGATCGCTTTAGGCTCCATTAACACAGAAGGCGCAAAAAAGGAGGGGGAGAATCTTTAAAAAGCCAACAACATCATTTTGCTTCATTAGCAGGGCTGCTACACTTCAATCTGCCCCCCCCTTTCAGCCTACCCCCTCCTCCTTTCCCTTGCTTTCCGTTTCATTTAACTGAAAGCAATTCATCTCATTTTAATTAATTTTTACTTGCAGCGTTATCACCCCAAGTATAAAGGCAAAAAGTTGTTTTTTTAATTACAAAGCTAACGGCATTAATTACCAGTACAGTAAATGCATCAGCGCATGAGAGCCAAGTGGCGTTTGGAGGCGCTGAGGCAGCAAGCGGCCACGACAGCTGCAAAGGGTTTTTATTTAACAGCTTTGTCACAGAGGAGCCTGTCTTTGGAGTAGGAGCCTGAGAATTTTAAATAAAAGGCAGCACATCTGAAAGCGAGGCAACGTGTGAAATATGCATCACGCACATGTCCCCCCACAGGGTGAGAGTCCAGACGGCTGGGTAATGCAGGCCAGTTTCATCCACTTTTCTCTGGGAGGCCTTCTGGGATATAGTATTTGTGGAATTCTGACTAAGAAACAGAGACCAGAGAAAAGCTTGAACAGAGGCCAGGTCTGCATCCAGCTTTGATCTCTGAGGCCTGAATCCATCTCCATAAGGGGGATCTGAACCTTTTTCACACCTGCTTTGAACCCCTTTGGACTCTGAGAAAGACAGGAAATTGAACCAATCAGCATGGCTCTGGTTTAGCTCTTTTGGGAAGTGTGGATGGGTGAACCCTAGAGGCCTGGAGATTCAATTTAAGGGTGGATTCTGCTCCTAAATTCATTGTGGTAGAGAAGGAAACAGGGCAGGATTGTGACATGGTAAGTTGAAAGTCACTATAGGTATGTCTACACTGCAGATGCCTCTTGGCAGCATGTGGACTACATACACTACATGCCTTCCTAGCACGGGTACGAATAGCAGCGAAGATGGTGAGGCACCACTTAGGTGAGCAAAGACACGGCTGAACCCTATAAGTATGTACCTAGATATGTACCCTAGACCGCTCTCTACTTGCCAACCAGTGTGTTCCATCTACACTGCTATTTTGAGCAATGTGTCCTGCAGCTGCCTTCCCGCTGCTGGAACCTTTTCCTGATGCCTCCCCCCTCCAGAGCCTTTCATAGACACGTGTAGCAACACACCACAGTGTGGACACAGCCTACTTTTCCCTGTGGTGTATAGCTATACATACCCTACACACTGCCGCAGGTGGTGAGCCTGCAGTGTAGACGTAGCCTATATAAATATAATGGTATGGGTTGTGGTAGGATCCTTACACATAATATACTGCTAGACGTGCAGCAAGATACCCAGATGCCTTGAGAGGAACGGACATTTTGTTTAATCACATGCCTTCAAACACAAGCAGAGCAGAAATGCCTGTCTAACCTCACATTTTGAAATGTTACCGCTTTGAAAATGGGTCTGAACTGCAGAGTTTGGTTCTGGGTCATGGAGATTTGGTTCGGTCCAGTATAGATATGGGGTGGAACTTTGGACCAGTAAGTCAAACTTAAGAAGCAGTTTGGTTTGAGTAGAAGTTAGTTGTGAGGGCCAAATTGTGACTCGAATCTGCTATGTGGACACCTCAGAACCCGAGGTCCTTTGGGCAAGGAGAAAAACCATATTTATGAATGGTTGGGGAAAGGTCGACACCTGAAACCCACATAACTGCTCATTTATGTGAGTTCTCCATCCCCTCAGCAGCTCCTTTTCCCTTACAAAGGGCGCTCCTACTACAAGGGAAAAAAAGGTTAAAATTTCTTATGCCTTAAAGAAGTCGCACCAGGAAAAGGAGATCCAGCTGTGCTTATCAGCTGGGGAAGGCAGGCTCTGATGGCAGGGGATTCAACAATGAGGAGCAGAAATAGCTGTGAGTGTGTATAATCATGGGGCCCAATAGGTAACAGACCTTCCAGGCACAAGGGTGTTGGCTCTTATAAGGAATGTACAGTAAACAGGCTTTATGAGAGAGCCAGGCTTGTGGTAGGAATGCCATAGGGACGCTCATTTTAGGCTTTTAGAAAGAGGCCTTTAGAGAGGTTTTCTGCAAATTGTTTTCAGTGCAGCATGCAGGGCCAGCTAGAGAAAGGGATGAAGAAGTTTGGGTGAACGTATGGATGAAACAATATGTACAATAGTGAAGAAGGCTTTAGTTTTATGAGGCAGTGAGGAACCTTTGGCAGAAGAAGGAGACTATACAGAAGGGATGGGCTCCACTGTCATTGGAGGAGGACCCCAGCATAACAACTAAACTGGTATGTGGAGATTATTTTAACTAGGAATTGGAGAAAAGCCAGCAGGTGCTGAGGGAGCACTCAAGTCAGACAGGGATACCTGCCAGCACAAGAGATGGGGCCCAAATTGCAAAGTTCAGATCTAGATCTGAAATTTCCAAAGGTGTTCCTATCTGGTGTTTTGTCTGACTAGACCCATGGTTGATAATGCAATGGAGAAGTCATCCCTCAGCACCATCAGTTTCTTGAGCTCATTCTGCAGTTTCCCAAAAGATAGGAAGGTGTCTTTGGTGTGGAGTGACACGTAGACCCTGGCAGTGGCAAGACAGGAAGACTAAGTAATAGTGACCATAATAAAACAATATCTGAAATTCTCTAGTCCCAAACAGTAGTTCTGTGACATGGAACATCAAAATACAGATTTTTTTTTTTAAAGAGGAAGTTAGTCAAAAACAACCTGAAGGGAGAAGTTAGGAAATTAAAATCCATAGAATCAACAGGGAGCATGCTCTACAAATCCCTTACTAGAGTCACAGGAGGTAGCACCATTTCCCAGGAGAGTGAGAGACACCAGTACCATTAAATGGCAAGGTTTGTTCAGGCTGAAGAAGAATCCTTTAGAGATTGGATATACAGTCCACATGATGCTAATACAATGGAATGCAAACTGCAGCAGGTGAGATGTACGGAGGCGGTTAAGAAGAAATAGCCAAAGATAACACAGCCAATAATAATAAATTCTTGAAGTACCAGGAATAGGAAGCCCAAGGAAGAGTCAGTAAAGTGAGTAATCAGCACATATACAGAGATTTCAGAGAAAAGAAATCAGTTCTGTGCCTTGGTCATCAACAGAGAGAAGGATGTAGCAGTGTGTGCCCTGGGCATGTGTTTACAGGAAGGAAGAGGAGGTGCCATCCCAGAGAGTGGGGTGTTATAAAGCCTATCTGAGAAATGGAACTGCAGTAAATCACCAGGAACAGGGCAGTGTCCCGAAGCAGTTCCCTGTTGCCCTTTCCAAGCTCTGACTTGGCATCCTAAAAAAGCAGTCTCGTTCCCTTGGCATCACCAAGATGGCTCCCTGGTACTGTGACAAAGATTGGTGTTTGGAAATGTCACTCGCCCCAGGCTTTGGTCTAAACTATGGAGCACCATCCCAAAATGTGGGGCATCATTTTACTACCCATTAACCTGGGGTCCAATCCCAGCTAATGACTGGAAAATGCACACCACCCCGGGTACAAGCTATGAATCAGCTGATGGCCTTGATGGAACCTGGGCTACTCAGTGCTGTGAATCAGTATTCTAGGAGCCGATGGCCAGCCCGCTGTCTGGGCTCTGGATCTGTGTATTTCCAAAAGGGTCAGCATTTTAGACTGCCTTGAACACCCAGCACCTGGGCTTAGCTATAGATCAGCTCCTAAAATTCCTCCTTTACCCACACTCCTTTCCCAGGCTCCGGGGCCCAGAATCTATATCCCTGTCACCTTTTCAGTTTCATTCCACATCCTTCTCCCTTTTTATTTATTTTATTTATTTTCCCCAAGAAAAAAAATGCAAATGAAAGAGAAAAACTGGAAAGAAATGTAATTAAAATGTGTGTGTTTCTTTCTCTTCGAGTGCTCGAGGGTGGAATAGAAAATTGTTAAAAAGGAGAGCACTCAGAAAAAGGTTAAAGAGCTGAAAACTGATTACACGCTATTGAAAATGAAAGTAGGGAAGGGGAGCTGAGATGCAGCATGTTCACTCAGGTAAAGGACTCTGGAAGACACTTGCTGGAGATAAGGCATTTTTCCCTGTGAATTACAGCCAGGTATACATTGCATAGTAGGTCTGTAAAGTGGATTCAGTGGCTCCGCATCTGGAGATTTGTGGAGGAGGCAAACAATTTGATATCAGAGAACTGTATAATGGGGGCACCTTGCAGATGGGACCGAGGCAAGAGAATGGGTCAAAGGGGATTTGAACTTGGGGCTGGCCCCTCCTCCCAGATCTCTATTTGATGTTAGCAGGTCATTTAGAAAGCTGTATTTATACTGTGAGTGTGTGAGAGAGAAAGACAAATAGACAATAGATGGGATCATATGTGAGTTATGATATGTGAGATACAATATTCAGATCTGAACCTGCCCAAAGTTTGGGGTGCGGACTGGTTGTTGGGATCTGGGGGGTTGGGTTCAGCTCAATAAAGACATGAGGACAAAGTCTGGGTCTAGATCTGAACTTGCCCAAATGTGTACAGGGGTATTTAGATTCTGGAGTTGGGTTAGAACCCATTGCTGGTGAAATCTACCAAGTTCATGGGATGATAGTAGTTCATTAGAAATGGAGAAGATCTATTAGACCATTGTGTCCCACCCCATCAAGGGTGAGATATACATTCTCTCTCTGGGGGAAGCTATCTGTATTAAACTGATACTGCAGTGGGTTTTAGCTGAAACGTACTTATAGATCCATATCATGAAACAAGCAACCATCCCCTGGGAAGATGGCTGGCTTCATCATGGGTTTTCTCCAGTCTCCCCTAAATCCAGTTTGGAATTATCCTGAAACTCCACCCTGGTAGTTCAAAGCAGACTCCGTGGAAGGTCAGACTCTGAATGTGTCCTGCTGACCACAGCACTGCCAAAACCTCTTCATTGTTCACCGCACTGCAGGGAAACTCCATGGACTCTTTCCTGCTTTGGTTGCACAATCTCACTCTAGTTCTATTTAACTGGCAGATGCACATCATGGGTCTGATCCAGTGAAGTCACAGAAAAGGCTTCTGTTGATTGCAACAGGCCGTACCCACACTGTGTCTAATCTAATATAAGAGTGCCCTGTCCTTTCTCAGTTGCTGCCATTCCTATCAGCTCCAGGGATCCATGAGCCTCTTCTCCAACCTGAAACTAAGCCCAAACGCCAAGACTTTACTGTCTTTCTTGTTCTGAAATGCAAATAGCTTTTCTCCCTGTGAACTGTCATTTTGATGCTGCCCCGCACTTGTGGAATGAGAAAGGGAAGTGCTGAAGGCTGCTGTTCTTGTGAGATTTCCACCTTGTGGCCAGTTTGAATAGTGTTCGGAGAAGCATCCAACCACAACAACCAGTCTCTTGGCGTTTCCCATCCTTACTAGTCTGCAGGCTTTCCGACTCTTCGAGGAGCTCCCCCTGCAATGGAATCAGAGGCAGAGGCAGAGTCATTCCTCTCAGTAATGGCAGGAGCTGGCACTGAAACTTTACAACAGACTTGCTGTTTCCTTCCCCCTAGTCCCCAGGTCTTCACAAGCCCTTCTTAGGGACCAATTTTACCTTCCTGCAGGGGCACTGGAACAATTTGTGGGGGTGCTGAGAGCCATTGAACCGAACTGTAAACCCTGTATATGATGGAAACCACTTCAAGCCAGGGGGTGCTGCCACACCCCTAGTTCCAGCACCCCTCGTTCCAGCACCTTTGCCTTCCTGTGGCTGTAAGAGAATAATCTCTTTGCTGTGGTTTAGAATAATCTCTGCCATTTGACATCTGTACTTTTTTGCTCTTTTCATTATCCTTCTGATTTGCTTCTGCTCATATTCATGTATCTTCCAATCCTCCTCCTCCAGGGCTCTCTGTGTGTTCTTAAAAGCCATCTGCTTCTACTGCTCTATAGATCTTGACTTCCCCTTCTTGTATGTTTCATATCCAATGGCAAGATGAGCTCCATTTGCGGATCCATCATAAACACTCCCCATTTTGCTGAGGTGGATTCCCTCAAACTCCAACCAAAACTCCTTAAGATGCTCCATGTTCTCACCCTCATCCAACAGAGTTCCCCTGTGTTACTCTTCTGAGTACTTACATCACTGTGTTTTTTCAGTCCAGTGATATTGGCATCTCTGAATCCTATCATAGATGCCTCCCTAACTTTGAACCCTATTTATCAGTCAGGACACATGGCTCATTTTTTCCCAGGTGTACTAGACCAGGAATAGCCTCTGGCTGTATCATAGCTCTTCAACAAACTATATCAAGAAGAAGTAAAATCTTGCCTCCAGGAACACGGCCTCTTCTTTGGATTTATTTGGCTTTGGTACAGTCCCAGTCAGCATCTGATTCACCTACAGATATCCCAAGCTGCCAATTCAGATCAGAGTTTCAAGGATCAGAGTTTGTATCCAATGGCTTGTCTAAACACAGGATTATTTTTTTTTACAGCTACTATATAAATGCACAGGGGTAAGCTATAAGCACTTTTATACTGGTATAACTGCATCCATACTTGGGGGGTTATATCACTTCATGTATGTTGTTTTCTAAGACAATATAGTTATAATGGTACAAAAATCATGTGTAGACCAGCCCCAAGTTTTTTGTGTGAACTTTCTATCTTGAGATATGCCCGTCTACATAAACACACACCATGAGCCAAGATCAAAATTCTGTTGTTTATGCAGGTCTCGGTAACGCTATCACTTCCCCCATTTCCTTTCTCTAAGATCAGTGCTATTTTTGGAATCTGTCTTGTTTTTAATTATATTCAACTTAAAGCTGTGCCAACTGGTTTAGAAAGAAAAATGATGACACAAGGTAAAGAGTTTCGATCAGCATCTGAATGAGAACTTTCCCAGTGTTCAGGAGTGTTTTTGTCCCAATTTTAAATTCAGGGCCATTATAGATAAAATAACAAGTTATCTGAACCTTTGCTCAAAATTCAATCCTTTTTGATCTTCGAAAAGCTTGTGTTAACTTTCTAAAAACTCCTATTCCATTTTCATGCACCTCTTGACATCGGATGAAGTTTGGGTTTGGTTCAGCGTAGACCCCAGAAATGTGCGTATTTCTCCAAGACTCATATTAACTTTGTAAGCCTGGAATTTTTGTGAAAACAGGCTGCTCTCTCATGAGATTACCTCTGTCTGCTTCCAATCAGAATGCAAGTGCTCACAGATGGAAATGCCTTCACTGGTGCTGGGTAGCACAAGGGTGTAATTAAAAGTTAACCAAACATTTTCAAAGATCAGGAAAGGTTGGTGGTTTAGGAATCTAGCGGGGGGAAGATTCAGGTCACTTGTTTTATCCACTTTGTCCATCCTTAGCTTTTACAATGCCGTATAATTGTGTTCTGGGATTTGGTAAAGGCTGAATTTCTGTGAACTGGATATAGCAGTATATTGTGCACAGGTGGTATTTTATGTTTCATAAGAAAAGACAGAGTTTGAAGTTTGTTTAATGTTTCACTGTCCAAACACACTCTCATCCAGATTTCTGTTAAAGAATCTGGACAATGTGGCCTAACTGGTAATTTCCTGTATTAAGAAATACTATAATTAGAAACACAACTAGAAGGCACTCAGAACGCCATGTGCACAGACCACAGACATTACAGGCAGAATCCCATAGAAATGAAAAACCTTACTAACCAGCCGAGAGGTGAGAAATGGGAGGGGAGGAATGCAGAGTGGATAAGACAGCAGAGTTGCTGATCCGAGGATTGCTCCACCGCTTTGCTTTCCCAACTGCGAAAGGCTGGCAGTGCGCATACGTCGCTTGTTAATCTTCCTTTTGCATCCCTGTTTTGCAGCTGTCAGAGTGCCATATTATGCAAATTGGAATTAAGCAATTAAGGCGATAATGTTTCCCTTGAAGAGCTTGACAAGGCAGAGGGAACATGGGCTGCTTTTCAGACAAGATTTTGGTTGCATATTCACCCAAAAACAAAAACAAGCAAGCAAGCGAGCAAAAGAATGAGAGAGAAGGGGACATACAAGCGCACACACGTGAGCGCTGGAGTTGTGACCAAGCCACAAATTGTTGTCAATCCATCCTTCCCCTTCACCCTGTTCCATAGTGCAAGCTCTAATGGTCATTCAACAGAATGGATGTCAGTAGAACTAAGAAAAGGCAATACTTCCTCACCCAGTATGCATCAGCCTGTGGAATTTCCTGCCATAGGTGGCCTGAGTCCAGGGCTCTTTCTGAACTTTAAACATCACAGGAGAGTGTTCTAATCACTAATGAAATGTGTACTTCAGTAAGATAAGAATGACAAAGCTTCAGGACTACAGCTGATCGCTGCAGGACTCAGAAATTAATTGTCTTCCATGTACAGCATTGCTTATATGGGGATGTCCATTGTGAGGAGTTCATGCATCAGGTATTGGCCACTGCTAAAGGCAGAGTGCTAGAGTAAGTGGATCATTGATCTGATACAGCATTGTAAATTCTATCCCGGAGAAGCTGGATCCGAATGCCCAGAATAGGCAGGAGCCAAGCTGTTTGTAAAGGAGTTTGCTTCTGTTTCTTTCTCTTTCTAAATAGAAGTATGAAAACAGTCCAGAAAGATCTTGGTAAACATTGCCAGTGAAAAGCAGCACAGAGTGGGTGCCAGGTAGTTTTAATAGGAATTTGGTAAACATGTGGTTGGCAGGAGCCCTTTAAGGGATTTCAGAGATACTGGAACATAGAGCTAGGGTTAGGGTCTTGGAAACAAGTGATTTATAGTGAAGTTCTTCAGGGCGAGGACCTTATCTTCAGAGTTTTCTGTAAAGGACATGGCACCCTCTTGGTGTTATATAAATAATATAACTATAAATGGTTAGAAAAGAAGCTGAATCTTAGACATGGAGGGGCCAACTTTTCTCTTCTAACAGCTTTTCTTTTTCCCAGCCACTACACAGGCATAGACTAGAGTTGGTTGGATCATATTAGCCGAACCATTCATTTGGGGAATTGCACAATATTTTTCGAATATCATATTTATGAAGGATCTTCTTCCTCATTCATCCAGCTCTGGCACTTCTGCTTAGGTGCATACATAGTGCTTGATGCTGTGAGGTTCTGAGCACTGCCTGAAAGGTACTGGGCACCTTCAACGAGCATTGATGTTAATGGGAGTCAAAGACACTGAACAACATCTATGATCACCCCCCTGCAAAGCAATTACTTTACCACCAGTTTGTCTGAATATTCTCCTTCTTTGCTATTAAAGATGTTTGGAGAGGAGCTTTCGAGTCTAACCTAGCCAGTCTTTTCTATGTCTGCTTGGACCTACAGCCAAGTCCTAGAAAATGCTGTGGTCTTGATATCAGAGGATTTTGCAATTGCAATGATTTTGATGTCATAATCAAGATGGGCCTTGAACTAAAACTCCAGATCCAAATCCCTTTGAAGTCTAAGATGCTGGAAATCTGGGTGACTTGAGAAGGGTGTGTTTTGCATCACTTCCTGTGATCTACAGCTTAAAGGAGGTTTTGTAAAGCATTTGATCAGATATAAAGTTTGTTTTTAAGCAGTAATTATGCAAAGAATGAGACCTTATGATACAAATGTGGGAATCTGCAAGACAGGTTAAACGTTGTGCAGTGGCGTCTCTTAAAAATCAGCTTCATCCTGTATTTTTCACACAGTTGTCCATTCTTTCCTTTAAATATAGGTGGTCACCCAAACTTTGCGCCTAGCCTTAGATGCAAGACTGGCATTCTCTGGCTTCCCAGCGGGACCAAGTAGAAGAAATTGAATGGAGGTGGATGTAATACTGCTAGCTTAGACACTAAAGGTCTGATTCACCACTCCATTACTCCAGTGGAGTCACGCTGGCATAAAAATGGTGAATCAGAGGGATGACTCAGGCCCAGGTGTTTTAAATAGTTAGCAAGAGTAGCAAAGCAAATTCTGGGTGGCTTAATGATAGGGATAAATGGATGTGTGGCTTACTACAGTATATTTCACCCTCTCCCCACCTCATGTCTACATTGCAATAAGGAGGTGTGATTGCAGCTCCTCCTCTTCATTTACCTGTTCTAGCTTTGGTTTAGTTAGAGCAAAACAACAAGATCTTGATCTAACAAGATCAAACCTAGCTCATAACATAAGAACGTAAGAATGGCCCTACTGGGTCAAACCAAAGATCCATCTAGTCCAGTATCCTGTATTCCAACAGTGGCCAGTGCCAGGTGCTCCAGAGGGAATGAACAGAACAGATAATCATCAAGTGATCCATCCCCTGTTGTTCATTCCCAGCTTCTGGCAAACAGAGGCTAGGGACACCGTTCCTGTCCATCCTGGCTAATAGCCATTGATGGACCTATCCTCCATGAATTTATCTAGTTCTTTTTTTAATCCTGTTATGGTCTTGGCCTTCATAACATCCTCTGGCAAGGAGTTCCACAGGTTGACTGTGCGTTGTGTGAAGAAATACTTCCTTTTATTTGTTTTAAACCTCCTGCCTATTAATTTCATTTGGTGACCCCCTAGTGCTTGTGTTATGAGAAGTTGTAAACAATACTTCCATATCTACTTTCTCTAAACCAGTCATGATTTTATAGACCTCAATCATATCTCCCCTTAGCTGTCTCTTTTCCAAGCTGAAAAGTCACAGATTTATTAATCTCTCCTCATATAGAAGCCGTTCCATACCCCTAATCATTTTTGTGGCCCTTTTCTGAACCTTTTCCAATTCCAGTATATCTTTTTTGAGATATTCAAGATGTGGGCGTACCATGGATTTATATAAAGGCAACATGATATTTTCTGTCCTATTATCTATCCCTTTCTTAATTATTCCCAGCATTCTGTTTGCTTTTTTGACTGTCACTGCACATTGAGTGGATATTTTCAGAGAATGATCCACAATGACTCCAAGATCTCTTTCTTGAGTGGTAACAGCTAATTTAGACCCCATCATTTTATATGTATATTTGGGATTATGCTTTCCCAGGCAGTCACACCTCCTGGTTCCAGTGTAGACATACCCTTAGGCCTTGCCTACGTGGAAAGTTTTACCAGTATGGCTCCCCCCAACTACACATACACACATGCCCCTATGTGGACACTTATTCCAGAATAACAGTTGGGGATTTTTGATTAGGCTAAACTCTTTCCTGCATCACATGAGCTAAACTGAAAAGAGGCCCTCATAGAGCCTCACATGGGGACTATACCAGTAGAATTATTTTGCTTTAAATTCACACCTTATTTTATAAGAAGAAACTCTCCCATGTAAACAGGGCCTTACTCCTCAGTGCCAAAGGCCAGGGCTGCTCTCCCTCTAGGTTCATTTCTAGGCTAGATCGTCCTAGCACATTCTAAAGTACAGCTATTGTGCCCAGACTAGCGCTTTAGAAGGTGTTAATTCAATCAAGTGAGGTAACTTCTTCTAGAATCACACCCTTAAATCTTAGGGTTTGTCTACACTTGAAACACTGTAGCTAGGCTGGTATAGCGCTTCAGTGTAGACACTACCTTTGCCAACAGGAGGAGTTCTGCTGTCCATGTAATTAATCTGCCTCCCTGAGAGGCAGTGGATAGGTTGACAGAAGAATTCTCCCGTTAACCGAGTGCTGACTACACTGGGGATCAGCTTAACTATTTTGCTCAGGGGTGTGGATTTTTCACAGCCGTGCATGACATAGCTATGTCGATGTGAGTTCCCACTGTAGAACAGCCTTTAGTCTAAACAAGGCCACAGATTCCCTCAAACTTTACATCGTTATATTTGTACAGTTCAGAGCCAAGTCCTGGGTACCCATTTCTAATGCCTTTCAGGACAACCAAAGAAAACTATTTGATGGCTTCTCTCTAGCACGCTTGTGCCCACCCCCTCAATCCCCTGCCTTCCCTCTTCCTGCTCCCACCAACAAGCCTGACCCTTTGGCTATTCCATATTGATTTGCTCTTTAACCAGCTCAACAGGCCCCTGTTTCAAATGAAAGTGCTTTCTGTTCATTTTGCTAGCTGACAGTTTGCTTCACGTTCCCCTCCCTCCCTCCTCAGAGAGGCTCCGGACGTTCTGCCGGCTGTTTTAATGAGCTTGCATTTTCGTGAAAGGCCAGATCCGATCGTGACTTGAATGGCAGCTGACAGGCAGGTAGAGCTTTTTGTTTCAAACTCAGCAAGAAAATGGTTTTTCCTCCCATTGGAGTAGGCTGTGTGCTCTATAAATTCAAGCCTGCTTGATACTGAGTGCCTCCTACAAAGGGCTGAGCCTCCTCAGCTTACCGGAAACGAAGGGCATTCAGCACCTCTCAGGATAGGCTCAGCACTTCTCAGGATTGGGCCTCCTGTGCGTTTGAACTAGCATCAGCAGAGATTAGAGGAGTGTTGGGAAGAGTGTGGCTCAGATTTCAGTCCCCAAAGGGCTTTTTGTTGTTGTTGTTTCTGCTGGTTGGTTGGATTTTTGTTCCCCTTTTTGATATATTTATTCTACAAGAGTTGCATTTTGTATTTCCCTGCAAAGCAATTCCCATTTTCTGTATGCTTGCCAGATCTTCTCCAGGTACCATGCTCCCCACCAGGGACTGCAAGCATTTGAAGGGTAAACACCATGAAGGGCAAGGGATTGTTGAAGATGGTACAAGGCAGTATAATTAGGAGGCATGGGATGTCATTAAGGGAAAATGGAAAAATGTCCTGATGGCAAGATACAATGGAGTCACAACTGTGGAGTGGTCTCCAAGGGGAAGTGGTGGGAGCCTCATTGCATGACAACTGGACCGGACAATATGGCAGAGGGAGCGATCCTACGATAGCTAGGTGGATGGGCTAGCTCTGTTGTGTTTCAGATTGCTGTGGGATGCAATCTGAAGCTTCTTCAGCCATGGAGGTGCCAGGAAGGGGTGTTTGGGGGCCAGCACAAAGGGGCCACATGCCATGTGCGCTGAAGAATCCATCTAGCTCCATAAAAGGCTCCCGGGTTGGGAAGTAGGGCAAAGGTGGGTATTGTTATTATTGAGTCTCTGTGAGGTCACTGAAATGAGCAAGGGCAGGACCAATGGCTCCTCTGACCTTCACAGAGCAGAGAGCAATTCTCATGCCTCTCTGCAGCCTGGGAGAGGGGCAGGATTTCTTCCCTCCCCGCCCCCGCTTGCACCAAGCCCATGTGCTGAATCTGGAGAAGTTGAATACAAATGCTTAGCACTTACAGTACAAGCATTAAGGGCCAGCCTCTGCATTCAGTTACACCAGAGTCCATTTTTAGTACCTCCAGATTTACAGTGGAAATACTCCAGATTTACAGCAGTGAAATGGAATAAAAGATTCAACTTTAAATTCCCCTGGGTCCATACGGAAAGGAGGCCCTTGAAGAATTCCACCTGGATTTCCACAATTTCCACCCCACCATCAGCCTCAGCCTGGACCAGTCCACACAAGAAATCCACTTCCTGGATACTACAGTGCAAATAAGTGATGGTCACATAAATACCACCCTATACCAGAAACCTACTGACCATTATACTTACCTACACGCCTCCAGCTTCCATCCAGGACACATCACACGATCCATTGTCTACAGCCAAGCCCTAAGATACAACTGAATTTGCTCCAGTCCCACAGACTGAGACAAATGCCTACAAGATCTTTATCAAGCATTCTTAAAACTACAATACCCACCTGGGGAAGTGAGGAAACAGATTGACAGAGCGAGACGGGTACCCAGAAATCACCTACTATGGGACAGACCCAACAAGGAAAATAACAGAACACCACTGGCCATCACATACAGCCCCCAGCTAAAACCTCTCCAGCACATTATCAATGATCTACAACCTAGCCTGGAAAACGATCCCTCACTCTCACAGACCTTGGGAGGCAGGCCAGTCCTCGCTTACAAACAGTCCCCCAACCTGAAGCAAATACTCACCAGCAACTACACACCACACCACAGAAACACTAATCCAGGAACCAATCTCTGTAGCAATCTCTGTCCCCATATCTACTCTAGCGACACCATCAGAGGACCAACCACATCAGCCACACCATCAGGGGCTCATTCACCTGCACGTCTACTAATGTTATATATGCCAGCATGTGCCAGCAGTGCCCCTCTGCCATGTACATTGGCCAAACTGGGCAGCCCTACGTAAAAGAATAAATGGACACAAATCGGACATTAGGAATGGTAACATACAAAAGCCAGTAGGAAGCATTGGCCTGCTAAACTCAGGGTTGTGAGTTCAATCCTTGAGGGGGCCACTTAGGGATCTGGGGCAAAAATCAGTACTTGGTCCTGCTAGTGAAGACAGGGGGCTGGACTTGATGACCTTTTCAAGGTCCCTTCCAGTTCTAGGAGATAGGATATCTCCATTAACACTTCAATCTTCCTGGACATTCTATAACAGATTTAAAAGTAGCTATACTTGAACAAAAAACTTCAGAAATAGACATCAAAAAGAAACTGCAGAATTAAAATTCATTTGCAAATTTAACACCATTAATTTGGGCTTGAATAGGGACTGGGAGTGGCTGGCTCACTACAAAAGCAGCTTTGCGTCTCCTGGAATTGACACCTCCTCATCAATTATTGGCAGTGGACTACATCCACCCTGATCGAATTGGCCCTGTCAACACTGATTCTCCACTTGTGAGGTAACTCCCTTCTCTTCATGTACAATATAATGCCTGCATCTGTAATTTTCACTCCATGCATATAGAGAAAGCTTATGCCCAAATAAATCTGTTAGTCTTTAAGGTGCCACCAGACTCCTTTTTGTTCTTAAAACAAGAGGGTACCCTCTGCTGGGATGGGGGCAGGGGCTTTCAAAATTTAGATTTCTGTGCACACCAGTGAGGACATCATGGAAGCAGATTTCGATTTCAAGTGTAATCCAGCAATTAGTCCGGATTGTATTGCAGATCCAGTCTCCAGTGTCAGTACAGTCCACTGTAGCTGATTCATCTCTCTTATATCTTGTGTCATCTGTGCAAAGTAGGTGTAAGTCCCCTCCTCGATGTAGTCTCCACATCGATGTAAAAGAACAGTCAGTTTTGATTGGGTACCTTTTTGTACTGGTGCTCACCCCAGCCTTGACAGGTGTAAATAATGACACAAATTGCAAGGCAGTGGAGAATTAGGTTCCCACCGCTAATTAGACTCATAGACTCTAAGGTCAGAAGGGACCATTATGATCATCTAATCTGACCTCCCACATGATGCGGGCCACAAAAGCTGACCCACTCACTCCCGGAAGAATTCTCTCCCTTGACTCAGCTGTTGAAGTCCCCAAATCATGATTTAAAGACTTCAAGTCGCTGAGAATCCTCTAGCAAGCGACCCCTGCCCCATGCTGCGGCGGAAGCCGAAAAACTTCCAGGGCCTCTGCCAATCTACCCTGAAGGAAAATTCCTTCCCGACCCCAAATATGGTGATCAGCTGAACCCCGAGCATGCAGGCAAGATTCTCTAGCCAGACCTTCTGGAAAAGTTCTCTGTAGTAACGTTTAATATCCCATCATTGACCATTGTTACTAATTACCAGCGATGGCACGTTATTGACCTATTGACTAAAATCACTTTATCCCATCAAACCATCCCCTCCATAAACTTATCAAGCTTAATCTTAAAGCCAGAGAGGTCTTTCGCCCCCACTGTTTCCCTCGGAAGGCTGTTCCAAAACTTCACCCCTCTGATGGTTAGAAACCTTTGTCTAATTTCAAGCCTAAACTTCCCGACGGCCAGTTTATATCCATTCGTTCTTGTGTCCACATTAGTACTGAGCTGAAATAATTCCTCTCCCTCCCTGGTATTTATCCCTCCGATATATTTAAAGAGAGCAATCATATCCCCCTTCAGCCTTCTTTTGGTTAAGGTAAACAAACCGAGCTCCTGCCCAGTCCAGTGTGACTGTACTCAAAACCGTCTCTAATTTCTAGTGTGTTCATGGAAACCCAGGGCCATATTCATGTGCATCCACTTATGTCGCATCTGATTTTTTTCCCCAGTCTTTGATCCCAGCATGATCCAGTGAGACCATATGGAAAATGTTCTCTTGATTGGGACCCTGCCACTAATCTATTTCAGGTACTTCTGTGGTCCCCATCATTGTACTCTCAGAGCACCTCACAATCTGTAATGTGTGTATCCTCACAACAACCCTGTCAGGTAGGGACATGCCATTATCCCCATTTTACAGAAGGGAAACTGAGACACTGGGAAGCTAAGTGACTTGCCCAAGGTGACACAGGAAGTCTGTAACAGAGCAGGGATTTGACTACAGGTCTCCCAAGGCCTAGGTTACTGGCCTAATCACTGAGGTAACACACACAGCTAACAGCACTCCACACACCCAGTCCCTTTCGCATTCCCTCTAGTGTGAAGAATTCCAAGCCAGCCCAACAAGAAGGTGAATTAGACTAGCTCTGTTTATTCCATTAAAATGCAGGTACACACTGTTTGTTTATCTCCCTCTGGGAACAAGCTGGGAAAAGTGTTAGTGGCGGGGAAAATAATAATAATAATAATAATAATAATAAAAAAACCCTAAGTGTTGACTCCACATTTTCCAGAGCCCGGCAAGTTCTTCAGAGCGTATCACTCCATCACTTTTCTCAGCGGGGCATAATTACTCATAACTTGAAGGTTTTATCTCTGGGCTGTCTCTAATAGAAGGGAGAAAGAAGGTAAATCTCACATTCCTTGAGAGTGGAGATGTTTAATTAAGTATCACGTTTAATTGTTCCAGTCTAATGCTTGACAGTTGCTGAGTTTCACATTTTTTTTTAATTGGAGTTGTAAGAATAGAAAATGCTTGGAATGAAATGGCATCATTAATGTGCCTTGGACTGACCCTATGATCCAGGTCTGGTACCCAGCTCCCCTTGACATGCATTTGCACATTCGTTTGATGGACTCTGCACCGTGTCCCTACTCTCTGGGGGAGAGGAGTCTTTCCCTCCATTCTGCTTCCAATTGCCCTTTCTGTCACCTTAGTCTGAGCAAGCTCACGCCCACTGTCTCGCGTTTGTATGCAGGTCTCTTTGACATCCCTTCCTTCCAGTTCCTTCAGGTCAGGGCAATAAGGGCAAACAGGACCTCTGAATAATAATCACACTCATCCCTTCTCTGGCTTCTTTCATCCAACAATCTCAGAGTACTTTGCAAGCATTAATAATTTAAGCCTCACTACACCCCTCTGAGGTAGATCAGTTTTATTACCCTGTAGTGCAGTCAGCACTCTCTTCCAAGACTATTTAGTCTAGACTAGGGGTGAGAGACCTTGTGTGTAGATACTGGGCAACACTGGCTGTGTTAGTCAGTCAGGGAGCCACGAAGCCGAGAAGAGAAAACACATGATGATCAGTGGCCAACAACCTCAATAAAGAATACCCATTTCCATTCATTACACCGGAGGCCTTTCTCGTCTGTATCACAAGAGATTCTATCATCATTCTACACATAGGGAAAGCGAGAGATCAAAAGTGACTCCCCCAAGGTCACACAGTAAGTTGTTGTCAGAGGCAGGAATAGAATGATATCTCCTGAGTTTTGTGGTACACCTCCCTGCCTCTGCAGATCTCCAGGCTCCGAACACATAGGGGAAGGAGCGATTGCCTTACTTCTGATGGAGTTCATCCCCCTTTATGGCTACTACGAATCCATGCCAGCCAGGACTGACTTTTCCCTCTGGCTCTTAGAAATATTTCTGAACAGCAGGCTTTCTTTATTATTATTTATTTACGATTTGCCATTGTAATGCACTGAAAGCCATGGATTTTCTCCCTAATGTTCCCTGCAAGAATACCCTGGGACCCCAGTTCATACATTACTTTGAGGTAAAATGTCCCTGAACGTCCCAGGATCACTGCTGTTTTCTCTGTCAGTTGCCTGCCTGCCTATGTTTCCATTCATGGATTCAAGAATATCCCCAGTTATCATAATTAATGATAGCAGAAATATTGAATAGGATTGTTACATTCTGGGGTACAATCCAGAGCAGTCAGCGGTTGCTTACCCTGCCCTGTAACCCTGAGTGCCTAAACCTCTTCACTGCTCGCTGCACTGCAGGAGAGCTCCACTGACTCTTTCCTGCTTTTGTTTCACAGTCTCACTCTAGTTCCTGCTTGTTACAGCCCAATCACACTCTGGTATCCACCAACTTTGGTTACACCTGGAAAGATGACCCAAACACTCCCCCAGTCCTGATTTTTTCCAAAACCACATCCTCTGGAATGTCCAGCCCTTTCCTGGACCATTCAGAGGAATAACAAGGTGTGTTTGCTCCTCCTAAGAGACATAATGCACAGCTTATCACGTCAACTGGAGTTAACAATCACTTCAATGCACACACAGCACTGGGACGTAGATTAAAAGTAAAGTAAGTTAATTAACAAAAGGAGATGGGTTTTAAGTGAGTCCAGGTATGATGGATAGAGTTGGAAATGGTTACAAGCAAATCAGAGTAAAAAAATTTTTCTAGAGACTAAGACTTAACAAAACTACAGTCTTGGTTCAAGGTCAGATTCTTATCAGACTACCTTCCAGCAAGATAGCTGGCCACCCCATTGGTCGGGATCTCCCACAAAGACAAAGTGCTCGGTTTCTTTGTCATATTAGGTAAAAGATCACTTGGGGTTCTCTGCCCCTCTCTTTTATAGTCCAGTGAAACTTTGAAATGGATGCTTCTGAAGATTACCCCCCACCACCCCAGTACAGTTCATTCAAGCTGTGAGGAAGGAGACATGGAGTCTCATGGGGAGGGAAGTTCCATGCTGGTTTCTTCCCCTGCTGGTGTTTGCTAAAATGCAAATTGATCTGTTCCTGCAATCTCCCCCCTTGGCTGTGATGCTGAGTGTTTATCTCCTCCCCTTGTTGTCTTGATTAGCCTGTTTACATTTTTGGTACAGTGCATTCCCATTGTCTCTTAATGTACCTTTGAAATTCCTTTGTCTAGGGTGGGGGTAACTTCAGCCCTGCCTGCAAACCCACTTTAAGAACATAACTTCCAATATGTTTTTAATTTTGCATTAGTTCTCCGTACATACACTATTAATTAATATTAATAGTCATCATGTTACTAGCTTTCTATTGGTATCTTACATGCCACTTTTTAGATACAGATTATGACATTAGCGAGGTGGGTACACTGAACTGGTCAGGCCAGCTGAACCTCACTATCAGATACCAGTGAGTCCCTTGCCCTCTTGCATTGGGATTTTGTTAGGGTCACAGGGATATTAAATCTTGTGCTTCAGGTTCTTAAGCTTCTTCTTTCGTATGGCAATAGTGGAACAGTGAAAGCAACGATTTGACTACAGTTGGATCTTAAAGTCTCTTATCCAGTCCAGAGCAGAAGGGGTAGCCATGTGAATGGCTGCAACATATCCAGGATGAGCATGGATTGGGCAATTGTCCGTGATGTGTCCGACAGTTTGCAGCATGCCACAGTCACAATTTGGTGATTCTTTCCCATTCCATCTATGGAGTAAATATGGATATCTTCCATTTCAGGTGAGGATACAGTTTAGCACTGTCCATATGTGCCATGGGGAGGAGAAGCCCAGCACTTGCACAGTTCGGTCGTCTATTAGATTTTTGTTTGGTATGTTGGCAGCCACTGAGGCCTCGGAACATCTGGGGCTTAAGCTGATCCATAGCTACTAGAGATCAGGTGGAAACCCAGTGTGGGAGGCAGATTATCCCACATATGCCAGCAGTGACGTTCTTACACCTTCCTCTGAAGCACCTGGTGCTGGCCACTGTCAGAGGATATTGAACTAGATGGACCTTGGGATTGATCCAGTCAGGCACTTCCTGAAAATAAGGGACAATTTGGCATCACCTTTGCCCATGGAACAGGAGTAAGTTCTACTAATTTTAAAGATTGCAGAATCTGCCCCCTAGTGGCACACTTACTGACAACCAGCATGTGACTAGTGATAGGATCATAGAATCATAGGACTGGAAGGGACCTCAAGAGGTCATCTAGTGCAGTCCCCTGCACTCATGGTAGGACTAAGTATTATCTACTTAGTAATGCGCCCACTTTTCCTGGGCTGGCACAAGGCAATTAGAGCACTGATCCTAGGGCATCTTGTTGATTTCCCAGGCTTCTCTGATCACTGGTAGAGTAGCTGAGATACACTTTGAATAAAAAATTGGTTTTAACCCCTTCATCACCCAACGGGTGCACAGCACTCATACACAAGAATGGCACAAAACAGTGCGCATTACTCCTAGAGATGTGTGATGCACATCCTGGGAACAGCTTTGGCATTTCTCTCGGCAGAAGCAGAATTGTGCATTGTGACTTCCGGCACAGGAGAGGCACTTTGGCAGGTGAACAGGACCATTGTGCACTGATGATGATTAAAAAATGGTTCCTGCATGATCCCGTTAGTAGTGAGAAAGTGCTGCTAGTGCAACAGTTCTTGCGTGGTGGGGTGCAAGATACCTGGTGGGAGAGGATACCTGGTGATTTGCATGATGCCAGTTGAGAGCACTGGATGGAACTCAGCCCACAAGTCTTCCCTGAGAGTAGGAACCCACAGGAAAGAGTGGTCTAGCAGATAGGACAAAGACTGCTGGGATCAGTTCTTGGCTCTGCCGCAGACTTCCTGTGTGACCTTGGGCAAGTCACATAGTCTACCCGGTGCCTCATTTCTCTCTGTAAAATGGGGCTAATACCCCCTTGTCTCACAGGGGTGCTATGAAAGTACAATTATCAGGTGCTCAGGTGCTGTGGTGATGAAGGCCAGGTAAATACGTAGATAGATAGGGCCCAAATTTCACTCTCTGCCCTGTTCTTTTGAGTGGCCATTTCTGGGAAGGGGAAGGTGGGGTGAATCCGTGCAACCTCTGCTTGGAAAAACAGCATGATATCACTGCATGGGCCAGGATGGAACTTGAAGTCCCTGTTGTGGCACTGTAGAGACAGGGTGTACACGCACACCGGTGTGTTGATACGTGAGCAGATGCTGTGTGGCCTCTCTGCCAGGCAAGAACACTCAGAGGGAGGAGGGAGAATGCTGACATAAATTGGATCAATGTAAAACTCTCCTGTTCCACCAACCCCCCTGATGCTTTGAAGGAGGAAGCGTTGACATTTAGATGCACTAGATAGAAAGATCACAGAAAATTAGCTGAGAGAGAGAGGGAGAGATCCAAGTCCGTCATGTACTGATCCTCATAATAAGGAGCTGCAGACAGAAGTGTCTCCATTGGGGTCATTTCCTTGGACTGTCAAACTGTAACAAGAAGAGAAGAATGTGCTGCTTTGTGTTTCTGCTCTTTCTACTTCTCACCTTGGATAAGCAGTGGTGCTGGCTGGATTCTCCTCCACCCTCCCTAGATGGCAGCCTCTACCCACTGCTGTCAAGCCCCCAACCCTGCAGCAAGCTGCCTGAGCACACAATTCCCATGGACTTTGATGTGGTTTCCATGCGTGGATCTAGGGTTACCATATTTCAACAAGCAAAAAAGAGGACGGGAGGAGCCCCGCCCTAGCCCCGCCCCTGCCCCTCCCACTTCCCGCCCCCCCAGAACCCCCAACCCTCCCCCCGTTCCTTGTCCCCTGACTGCCCCCTCCTGGGACCCCTGCCCCTAACTGCCCCCTGGGACTCCACTCCCTATCTAAGCCTCCTTGCCTCTTGTCCCCTGACTGCCCCAACCCTTATCCACACCCCCACCCCCAGACAGACCCCTGGGACTCCCACGCCCCATCCAACCACTCCCCACCCCCTGACAGCCCCCCCCCCCAGAACTCCCAACCCATTTAAACCCCTCTGCTCCCTGTCCCCTGACTGCTCCGATCCCTCTCCCCACTCCTGCCCCCTGACAGCTCCCCCCCAGAACTCCCAGCCCCCTACCCCCCGCTCCTTGTCCCCTGACTGCCCCCTCCTGGGACCCCTGCTCCTAACTGCCCTCCAGAACCCCACCCCCTACCTAAGACTCCCTGTTCCTTGTCCCCTAACTGCCCCCTCCTAAGACCCCCCCCCCAACTGCCCCCCAGGACCCTACCCCCTACCTGTACCCTGACTGACCAAAACTTCCTCCACTCCCCTCCAAAAGCCCCCACCCGTTTCTTGACTGCCCCATCCAGAACCTCCCTGTCCCTTCTCCTGCCCCCCCTTACCCTGCTGCTCAGAACAGGGTGTTGGGCTCTGTGCCAGCCGGACACATGGCTGAGCTCCCCAGCACAACACAAAACCCGGTCCCTGGCCCTGCACAGGGCTGCCGGAGCGGGCTGCAGGAGGAGGAGCTGCCGGCCGGCTCAGAATGCAGGGAGGGGGGGGTGGGAGGAGGAAGCTGCTCCGGAGTCCAGCCCGGGACTTTCCTGCAGCCCTCCCAGCCGCTCGCTCTGCTCTGCCAGGGGAGGGGGAAATCCCGGACATTGTGAGTGCTTTACAAATTCCCCCCGGACGCTATTTTTAGCACACAAAAGGAGGACATGTCCGGGTAAATCCGGACGAATGGTAACCCTAGTGGATCAGACCCCCGGAAAATAGGGATCAAACAGTGTCAGACCATGTCCAGCACAAAGTGCCTGTTAGTCTATCCAAATAGAGGAAATTTGACTCACAGCTACAAGGTGCCATTATGGCTGCTAAAATTCAGATCAGCTGTGCTGCAGTGCCGCGCTAGCGGGGCCAGTGCCTTGTAATGGAGATTTCAGTCCTCGGTGCCACAGCAAACACAGTCAAGCAATCCATTTAAGCATTCTTAGTGGTACCCCTTGGGAAGTGGGGACCACAGGAGGGGGGAGATGACAAAGGAGAGGCCAGGATTAAAACGATAATAGGGAAGAAATTAAAAGGATGAGGTGGCCTTTACGCTCCCTTCATAAAGGCTTTGTCTATCAGCTGGAGAGCCTTAATCTGCCTCCTAACAAGGTTCCCTACACACACACGCCCCTTCCAGGTTTGGTTTCCTTCTTTGATAGTGTCACATGCTCTTCGTTTTCCTGCACGTTGTGCTCACATTTTGCCTTTAAGCTACAAGGATTAAAGCAACCACAAAACTAACTAAATAAATTAAATAAATACAATTAAAAGAGCTGACGTTTCATGCAGGCGTCGGCAGCCTTTGATTTTCTTCAAGAACAAGATCATTATTCTCCTCCCCCTCTGTAGAAGAAATAACTGGAGAGATTCCCTTTTTAGATGTTCTCTTTTTCACTTGTGGGGCATGTTAGGTTTGGGTAGAAGCTGGGGAGGGAGAGATGAGCCATGCCCTATATTTCCAGGAAGCCTGAATAAATTGGAGCTGGTAGAAAGGTTAGACTGTAAAATCTTTGGGATAGGAACTGCCATTTTGTTCTGTGTTTGTACAGCACCTTGCACAAAGGATTCTTGGTCCACGACTGGAGCTCCCAAGCGCTACCGTAATAAAAATTAATAAAGATGATGGTGAAGAAGAAGACTGAAATCAACCATCTGAAGATGAACCCAATCTGGAAAGTTTGGATCCAAATCAAGAACTTCTCCAATGCACAGGATTGCGTGTAGACCTGCATTTTTGGTTAAGCCCATTGTGGAAAGTAGGCGGGGGTCGTTAACAAAGTTTGGATCTGAATTTGAACCTTCTCAGAGTTTGCAGGTGTCGAGATCCAGGCATTTTATTTGGACCCAGCATGTGTCTGCTTTCAGATTTTGCTACAAGTTTGAGGCTAAGAACAGGTTTGCTGAGGTTTCTGATCCTTCTGAGCAAACTCAGCTGCAGTTTCAAAGATTTATGATTTTGCAGCAAAATGTTCTGAAATTCAGGTTTGCATGTTTTCATCATGAAACTGGAAGGAAGTCAGCAGTTTTGATCAAGCGTCGGTTTGAGTCAAAACACAAAGGAAAATTCTGCAGTGAAAGCATTTGCAGGAGCTGCCACAAAGTGGATGTGCCATGCTTTTGCCCAGCCCCAGAATGACTCACGAGGTAGCTACAAATGAGGAGGCAGAAATGGCTGTAGTGATGTTGATGGCATGACGTGGTCAGTTCCCATCTTTGCCTTCAGAACGGTTCAGTGTATCCCCCTTCTGTTTCTGACAGAACAGTTTTGGCACAACCTCATAGAGAGACTCTTATGGCCAGGGTTGTACTGTTGCATTCTGGAACTCAAGCACCTATCCCATAATGCTTAATAATTTCGTTAAGAGGGTCTCCTGGGCAGTTTCTGAACACCAGGCACTGCATTTGGGGATAAAATTAAAAGGGAAGACTGAATTGGTGCCACTGCAGCATTTGTAGCTTCTTGCTCGTACTGGGAAGAAACCATTGTAGGCTGCACCATTTCATTCCGCCCTTAATTCCAGACCTCACCCTAGGTGTTGCAACCAACCAGTGCAACCAGGCCTTGTAAAACCCTTCGGATGGCTGTTGTGGTGTGGACACAAGGCTTTTGTCCATGCACTGCAAGCTCAAAGCATTGCAAACTGTGTTTTATTGTAGTGCCTTTTTTATAAGTGTGGAAAAGGCCCTATTCGTGCCAAAGGCCTACTCAGTACTGACTGAACTTTCCCAAAGTTCTCCTGGCATGTCAAACCTGGGACTCTCTATCTCAGTTGTCCTAAAACCCAGACAAGGAATAGAAAAACAATCTTTTGAGAACACTGCCAGGGGAAGGGCCACCCGGTGATATCCTGGCGTTGAGTGTCTGATGTGAAAAATGCAATGGTGACTATGCTCAGGCTGAAGGTCATCTCCTGAAGGGACAGAATTGAACAATCCCCTCTCTGTATTTCAAGCTCTCCATCACACATACATTCCCTTTTCCAGCTGATAGGTAGGACAGGCAATGCCTACACTTATATTTGGCACTGGGGGTTAAAAGCCAGTGTCACCGTGGACGGATAAATACTGTGCAGATGATTTCAAAACGCCACGCTGGTTTGCCAGTGATGGCCCAGCTGTACCAGCAAGAGGCCCCCATAATCTGCTCTGCCATGGCTGTAACAGCAATCACAGGGCACACATTTGCTGGTTTCCACCCTCCCTGGGCTCACGTGTTGTGCAGCTGTTGTCTCAGCCAGCAACAGAGACTTAATTAGGTTAGGGTGACCTCTAAATCTACAGCATTTAAGAGCAAAGTTGCAGTGCAAAGCATTCTGGGTATTGCTCTGCAAATAGCAATTTAGTCCTAAGGCTCTGGATTGCTTTCAGAATTTGCACATTTTGGAGTTTTGACCCTCCCCCCCTTCTCTTCTTCTTCCTCCCAGTTTGCTTAACTGCTTCGTTTCTACAGGATGTACAGCCAGGTGCAAGTAGCAATTTGTGTTCCCTGTGCAGGCTGAGGTACAGGCTACCTCATGCATTGGCCAGGACAGTGTCAGCAGTTCTGTCCAGCAGCAAACAGGGTTACACTTTATTTCTCTATAGCATTTTCCTACAGGAAGTACCCTTGTACAGTCTTGCACCCCAAATCTACCCCCCACACTCACCACCACTTCCTCTCTCAGCAGCATGCACCTACTCAGTGTCCCACCCTATACACACCCCAGACTATCCACACACACTCATAACACTCGTCCATTTCTCCAGACTTGCCCAGACAGCCACTCTCTGAAGCACCCCTTCATGCACACTCACCCATTGACCCCTCACATAGACCCATCAACACATACCCTCACACCAATGCCCGTGCGCACACATAGCCACGCACACTCATCCTGATGACAGCACATCTGCAACAAACATATACTCATCCATGCTCAGCCATACACATACTCATCCACTGACATCCCTCACCCACATGCATATTATCAGCATACCCCTAGTCCTCTTCCCCTCTCCACACATTTATTTCTGCACACACTCGCCCACACGAGATGGGCACCCCAAGATTCTTACTTCTGTGTTTCCATTTGCTTTGATCACAGTGGGTCTAGTGAGGATATGGCTGCTCTTAAGCTGCAGCTATTAAAAGGAGCTGTTCATACAGGTCTCTCTAGCTGTGTGCACAAGGGCAGCCAGGGAGAGGTGGGTGCTGCTATCCTTTGTTTTACTCTTCCAAAAAGCCCCCCACCAGAAGAGGTGCGGAGCTGGGAGCCATTCACAGAGGTCATGCTGCAGGAAATGGGAGGGGGTTGCAGCCAGAGCAGCGCTTTTATTAACTAGTAAAAGCTTGCTGGCTCGCTCGCTCATTGGCGGTGCCGGGGTGCAGGGCTTTTACATGGAGCATAAAGAGATTAAAAACCAGTTTAATAAAATCTCAAGGACTGAGGTTGCCAGCGGAAGGGGAAGGAGAGGAGGAGGGGAGATTAGCTAGCTCTTTAGGAGGCTCCCGCCAGGACGCCTCAGCAAGGAAGGGCATGCCAGCTCATCTGAAGGAGAGTGCCTTATTTCCCGTGCCAGGGTCTCATGCTCTGTCGTTCTCCATTTTGAAGGCTAGGCTGGGCCGCACTGAACTCTGCCAGCTGAAAAATAATCTCTGTTTATTCCTGCGCCTGG
Organism: Malaclemys terrapin pileata; assembly: GCF_027887155.1. Lineage (NCBI taxonomy): Eukaryota > Metazoa > Chordata > Testudines > Emydidae > Malaclemys > Malaclemys terrapin. Next base: position 151,502,111 of record NC_071505.1, read on the forward strand.
CACCAAAAAAAAAAAGTGTCCTGCATCTGGCCTGAGAAGCACACGCTCCTTCCCTCTATGCCAGTGATGACAGTCCTAGGACAATTTTTCGTTCTTTCCTCATGTGTTTTAGGTGTACTCTGTCCACCTCCGACCCGGCGCACACACAGCCCTCCCTTTCCCATGGCCAATGGGACAGGACACCAGGTTCTAGCTCCCTTCATGGAGATGCAGGACTGTTCTGCTGATCCATCTGGCAGCCAGAGCAGGTGAGTCTCATTGGCCTCCAACACAGGAAGATAAAAGATGGTGGAGCATCTGTAAAGCAAGAGAGGGGTAAAGGGTAAGACAGGAGGCCTCGCAGAGAAAAGCCCAAGAAATAACCAGCTCGGGAGAAAGCTCAGGCTAAGATTATGTTTTAAGTTAAGAGTAAAGAAAAACTTTAGAATGGGAGGTGAGTTTCAGATACAAACCCAGTATGCGTGCGTGTGGGTGTGCGTGTCTCTTCCTACAGCCTCCAAGTAGAGACTTCTGTTTCTTCCAAATCCCCCTGTGGAAGAAGTCTATTCCTGCCTACATGCTGTTTGTTTATGAAATCATTGCCTGTACTGGAGGATGAAGTGCTGGTCCCTGGCACTGACACAGGGAACTCCAGGGGGTTTGTTCAACAGTCCAGACATCAATTGATTATTTTTAAGCGTGTTTAACACTGGTAAGAAGTAGCAGCTCAGCAATGCCAGAGAATGAAGTCATCTCATTATCCACAGAATAGATAAAGCAGCAAGGCAAGCTTCCCCGACACCAGCCCCTGCTAATGTACCTCATCCCTGCCCTTGAGGAAAAACCTTTAGGGCTTGTCTATATTACCTGCTGGATCGAGGGCAGCAATCGATCCAGCGGGGGTTGATTTATCATGTCTAGTCTAGACGCGATAAATCAACCGCCAAGTGCTCTCCCATCGACTCCGGTACTCCACTGGGGTGAGAGGCGCAGGCGGAGTTGCTGGAAGAGCGTCAGCTGTCGATTTACTGCAGTGAAGACACCGCGGTAAGTAGATCTAAGTATGTCGACTTCAGCTACATTATTCACATAGCTGAGGCTGCGTAACTTAGATCGACTCCCTCCCTCTCCCCCCCCCAATGTAGACCAGGCCTTAGTGTGAGAAAGGACGCCAGTCCCTATGGCCCACTCAACCCTTGGCATCTCCGCTGAGACTGCCAGGGAGATAGAGCCATGGTTGTGTGGTATGGAAGCTCATTCATTAGGGAATTGACTGAGATCATCGAGCCATTAGACATGAGGTACTAAACAATCATCAGATGATAGAAATCACCAGTGCTCTAAGCCATCCTGGAATCTGGCTGGTTTGTTTCTTATCAGTGGGTGCATGCCTAAACTGTCAGTGCTTGTCTGTATGTCACTGCAGGCCTAGTAAGGCCTTTTGTCTATTAGACTCCAGGGATGGGTTGTCACCAGCTCAGAATGTGGGGAACAGACCTAATTTCCAGAGCTCTGCTCTGTGTCCTCCAGGCTTGACTCACAGGACAATTGAAGAATCCCACATCAATGCTGTGCCTTGCAATGCAGGGTGATGCACAACATTCTTGAGTGGATGAATGGTCCAGTGGTTAGGACACTAGCTTGGGACTTGGAAGACCTGAATTCACTTCCCTGCTCTGCCACAGGTGTCTGTGTGACCTTGGGCAAATCCCTTAGCCTTTCTATGCCTTAGTTCCCCATCTGTAAAGATGGGATGTTTGGGTACTACAGTAATGGGATCTGTCACAGTTCAGGGCAGTTACACCTGGATTTCCCCCTCCGTGGTCCAGCAAGGGCAGCTACTCTCTGGCTTGCGGCACCTCTCCTTGATTTAGACCTGCCTCTCTTTCCTTCCTGATCAGGGTGTTTCCAGATTGCAAAGTCCTCTGCCTATGCTCTGAGTTCCCCAGCAAGGAAGGCTGCTGAAACGGGCCTGTGTCTGTGCTTTGCTTACTCTTCGAAGGCTATGACTGTGCAATTACCCCACTTAAGTTACCACACAGTTCTTTCTAGGCAAGCATGTTTATTCTGAAGGTAAAAGCAATACAGAAAAAACATATTAAAAACAATCAAAGAACCCACACATAGGCTAATAAGAGATCACCCCCTCACTCGAACAAGACTTCATGCTGGCCCAGTGAATAGTCCTTCAACCCCTACCAAAGGGTTTTAATGTGGTCACAAGTTCATAGGAGCTGTTAGCTCAGAACAAGCCCACCCCTGAATCTCTGAGTCAATCTTTTATCTGGCTTGGACCTTTATTTTATCTGTCCTGGTCTAAAAGGTGATCAGCCCACAAAAGGTCCTCCCCTCCTTGCAAAGCTTCAAAGGCTGAGTTTTTGCATACCTGGAGGAGTTTACATTTGCATACATCTCCCTCTAGAGACTTAACTCTTAAAAGTTCATATTGTTTCAAATAGTCCTTTGAAGCTCATATCACTTCTCAGAATTTTACATTAATCAGGTCTTCTCCATGGAGACATTACATTTAATTTCACAATGCATAAACATTTGCATTTTAATGCAATGAACTCCTAAAATATTTAAACTTAATCCAATAAGGTTTGTCCAGGATATTGCAGGAAATTGCCATATCTGTCACAGGGACCATATTAGTAGTTAAGCTAGATAGATGATGATGAGGCTTCTTCATGTTGCTTCAATACAAGAGGAATCATTACTTGCTATTCATTATCAGCTAAGTCCCATGGTAATGGGTCCCTTTCCTGATTGTATGACTGAGACATTTTCAAGAAGAGAAAAACAAATAACACACTTTCTGATATGAAGTTTGGGGGACTTGCAAACATTTTTTACCAGCATCCAAGTAATGAGTAGCACGACTGCATAAATCATAGCCGTTCAAACTCGGCTCTTTTACTTATGGAAACATTAACAAATCAGGAGGTTTCCCCCACCACTCTACTCTACATCATGATCCTTGGGGACAGAGTGCTGCCAAAGATATTGTCTTTCAGATGGGATGTACAATTCAGGCCCTGCAGGGACGGCTTTAGGCCAATTCCACCAATTCTCCTGTTCGGGCCCCGAGCCTAAGAGGGCCCCATGCCCAGTGGCAGGGCTGCCCAGAGTGGGGGACAAGTGGCAGAGAATCCCTTCCTTGGCTAGAAGCGCCTTTTTAATTTTTACTTACCCAGCGGTGCTCCGGGTCTTTGGCAGCACTTTGGCGGCGGGTCCTTCACTCACTCCGGGTCTTTGGCGGCACTTCGGCGGTGGGTCCTTCAGTGCCGCCGAAGACCTGGAGCGAGTGAAGGACCAGCCGCCAAAGACAAGGAGCGTGGCCCAGTGAGTACAAGCCCCGTGTGTGTGTGGTGTTTTTTTTTTTTTTTGTCATCCCTCCCGGGGCCCCGTCGAAACTATTCGAATCGGGCCCCGCACTTCCTAAAGCTGGCCCTGAGGCCCTGAACACTTGTGATCATTAAATACCTTATGAAACTTTCCACAGATAGCAGGGTTTTTAACCTTGATATTAAAGATGGTGTTTAGACTAACACTGGTTTTCTACCTAAATTCCACATTCTACCCTAGAAGTGTTGGCATGTCAGTGGGGTGTGAAGTACACATAGTTTGTAAAGCACTTTTGGATCTTTCAGAACTGAAAGGCACTTTGTAAATGTAAAGATTATAATTATAAATATTTTTATTTTATTAATTACTGAGTCTTGGGGAATTTGACAGTGCCAAATACAGTGGGAACTTATATACTGCAATCTTCACTGTGTCAGATCCTGAGAAACAACTTTGTGAGGACTAATAAAATATAAAAAGTCTTCAGACAGATAACCAAGCCTAGGAAATAAATAGGAACACTTTGATTTTACCCGTGAAAATGCACAAAACTGGCACTTTCTGATTCAGAAAAGTTTTGAATCTGGAAATTAAACTGTCAGAGCTGAAAAGTATGGGATCGCGAAGTCCAAGAAGTGTTTAATCAAAGTGTTGGTCTCTTTGTCCCAAGGAGCAGGAGACTGATTGTCTGGGAAGGATGCAAGGCTGAAAAATGTAATTGCAACACAAGGAACGAGGAAGGGAGAAGCAGCAGGGACAGGAGATGGACAGGCAGATGGAGGGCTGTAAGGAAAAATAGGGATTGCTCTTCTTACTGTTTACAGTAAGCATGAGGAGAGGAAAATTGGTTTTCTCTTAATCCTTTTAACATGGATTTCATTAAACCCAACCTATATCTTCAATCGGAAAGTGAAGGACTTGTCTTCCCAGGGAAATTTACAGACATAATTACACTGGTACAATTATACCACTATAGTTATACCAGTATAACTCCCCAGGTGGACCCTCTTATTTCAGAAAATGAGTGGCTTTTTCAGTTTCTGATATAATTGTACTGGTATAATTATGCTAGTAAATTTCCCTAATGGTATCCTTGCCATCTAGCCATCCATGCATCCCACTCACCCATCCCCCCGTATCACTGGAGAATCAGAGTGCCTTTCTTACCCCAGTGTTGTTTTTGTCCCTAACCCCAACATGGACCAGATTGTAATGCTGTCCTTCAAATTCATGCCTAGCCCAGCCTCAGGCATTATTTTCTTATTCACCCCCACAAGATCTCCTACAGTACCAGGTCTTCCTTCTAACTCCACTTACAATGAACCAAAAGCAAGTGTTGTCTCAATCAGTGCTTGAATTATGGGGAAAAAGTAAGGGGTCCCTAAATGTCAAATGCTTTAATATAAGCAGTAGTGAGAAGTAAGGGGGCCATAAGACAGAAGCAAGGTAGCCCCTAAAAGTAGTAAGGGGGCCCAGCCCCCTTAAGTCCCCTTGTAATTCAAGCACTGGTCTTAATGTAATGCTTCATCTGGTACATCCTAGATTGGGGAAAACTATACTTTGCACTTAAAAGGAGGTGGGTATGATCCTAACCCCTAATGTTTTCCTTCAAATTCACCTTGAACCCAAGCTTTTTCCTTTAATAATTTAGCTCAGCACAATTTTAAAAGGTCACAAGTGTTTAATGGAGCCATTTACCCAAAATGTGTATCAGTGTGTGGTTTGATTGTGACTAGTGGGTTTCCCCATTCTAACTTGCCCTGGATGGTGTCTCTGGGCTCTAGAGATGATCCCGGCAATTACAGACCGGTAAGTCTAATGTCTGTACCAGGCAAATTAGTCGAAACAGTAATTAAGAATAAAATTGTCCGACACATAGAAAAACATAAACTGTTGAGCAATAGTCAACATGGTTTCTGTAAAGGGAAATCGTGTCTTACTAATCTATTAGAATTCTTTGAAGGGGTCAACAAACATGTGGACAAGGGGGATCCAGTGGACATAGTGTACTTAGATTTCCAGAAAGCCTTTGACAAGGTCCCTCACCAAAGGCTCTTATGTAAATTAAGCTGCCATGGGATAAAAGGGAAGGTCCTTTCATGGATTGAGAACTGGTTAAAAGACAGGGAACAAAGGTAGGAATTAATGGTAAATTCTCAGAGGGGTAACTAGTGGTGTTCCCCAAGGGTCAGTCCTCGGGCCGATCCTATTCAACTTATTCATAAATGATCTGGAGAAAGGGGCAAACAGTGAGGTGGCAAAGTTTGCAGATGATACTAAACTGCTAAAGATAGTTAAGACCAAAGCAGACTGTGAAGAACTTCAAAAAGATCTCACAAAACTAAGTGATTGGGCAACAAACTGGCAAATGAAATTTAATGTGCATAAATGTAAAGTAATGCACATTGGAAAAAATAATCCCAGCTATACATACAATATGATGGGGGCTAATTTAGCTACAACAAGTCAGGAAAAAGATCTTGGAGTCATCGTGGATAGTTCTCTGAAAATGTCCACGCAGTGTGCAGAGGCAGTCAGAAAAGCAAATAGGATGTTAGGGATCATTAAAAAGGGGATAGAGAATAAGACTGAGAATATCTTATTGCCCTTATATAAATCGATGGTACGCCCTCATCTCGAATACTGCGTACAGATGTGGTCTCCTCATCTCAAAAAAGATATACTGGCACTAGAAAAGGTTCAGAAAAGGGCAACTAAAATGATTAAGGGTTTGGAACGGGTGCCATATGAGGAGAGATTAAAGAGGCTAGGACTCTTCAGCTTGGAAAAGAGGAGACTAAGGGGCGATATGATAGAGGTATATAAAATCATGAGTGATGTGGAGAAAGTGGATAAGGAAAATTTATTTACTTATTCCCATAATACAAGAACTGGGGTCATCAAATGAAATTAATAGGCAGCAGGTTTAAAACCAATAAAAGGAAGTTCTTCTTCACGCAGCGCACAGTCAACTTGTGGAACTCTTTACCTGAGGAGGTTGTGAAGGCTAGGACTATAACAGAGTTTAAAAGAGAACTGGATAAATTCATGGTGGTTAAGTCCATTAATGGCTATTAGCCAGGACGGGTAAGGAATGGTGTCCCTAGTCTCTGTCTGTCAGAGGGTGGAGATGGATGGCAGGAGAGAGATCACTTGATCATTGCCTGTTAGGTTCACTCCCTCTGGGGCACCTAGCATTGGCCACTGTCAGTAGACAGGATACTGGGCGAGATGGACCTTTGGTCTGACTCGGTACGGCCTTTCTTATGTTCTTATGTTCTGAGGCCTCATGTATTTGAGATCTCCAGGAGGAATTGGGGGGATCTGAACAGGTTTGCCCTTCAGTAGTATAAAGCGCTGACTGTGGAGTATGCCTAGTGAGTGACGTCCTGTTCTCCCACACACTCACTTGCCATCACCAACTTGCAACTGCAAATCAGAATTCGCGGTGGGCCCAAGCTGGCCACTCCCAAACTTTAAAGAATTTTAGATCTGGGTCTGAACTTTGCTTCTCAGGTGTTTCTCTTATTATTAGAATCCATAACTGATGCCAGGGAGATTGGGAGCATGATTGAGGTGAGCTCAAGTGCATGGTTCGAAGGAGTCGGTCTGCCATGTCTTTGTTCTCCTCTTTGTTTTATCTGTAAAGTCCCTTTCTCCCGTCCCCTCCAACACACTCTGTGCACGTGAAATCAGTAGGCAGATCTGACATGTAAAGGTGCCCTTGGAGGCAATTTACAGCAACGGGTAAAAATCACAGTGCATCCATCTCAAAATACCTGTCCAGAGGGAGCCTCCTCTGAAGTTCAGTGTAAGAGGATTTTTAAAGCAGCAGCTAAAACAGGAATGAAAACTGGTTTACAACAGAGAGTGGCCAAACAGTTCAGAGCCAACCAGGACTGACTCATCCCTTCACCCCAGCCTTTTCTGGGGGCTGAGAGAGTTTGATTACTTTCACAATTTCCATACACTTTTGCACTCCCTGATTTTAGCATGGGTTGGAAGCAGAAGTGCCCAAATCCTGTTAGACAGACCCACTGCGCCTTCAGCTACTCCAGCCCTTTGAAAACCAGAAAGCAGAGATGAGCACAAGCTGCAAAGATCCAATCCAGATGTGAACTGCCCCAGGTTTTTGGTTCAGTTGCTGATAGAGATAAGGGGCGGCTGCAAACATAGGCTCTGGGTCTAGATATAAGTACTGTATTCCCAAAGGTGGGGGTTGTTTGGGTCCAGGCTTTGGATCTGCACACACTTCTAATTTCAGGTCATCTCTTACGGGGTTAAAAGTACTCATGAGGTAGGAATCAAATGAATCAGGGTATCTTGGGAGCACTGTGTAGATGCACAATGGGGTGAAAGCAGGTTTCCAGCATTAATCTAGCAAAGAACATGCGCCTTCAAATGATCTGTACACTTTTTAATGCAAAGAAAAGTATCTGATTCTCTCTGTTCCTCCTGTGAGCTCACTGTTCCCTCCACCTTCCTCCTCTGTGTATATATGGCACAAAGCTATCTTTAGCTGAGACCCTGATTAATCCAGCATTAATCCACCCCCCACCCTAATTGTGCTTTGCTAGTTTCTCTTTTTTTATCCTTCAATTGCTCTTCTGGGCAGGGGGCCTGGAGGGCAAACACATTCCTGATGTTACCAGCAAACAAGATACGAATCGCACTGCGGGGGACAAAATTAAATTTACAGTTTCCCCTTGTACATGTCATAAACTATTGATTTAAAACAAGAGGGGAGAGCAGCAGTAGACCAAGCACAACTGCAATCTTGTGCTGTTTTCCCTCTGTTCCGAGAGGGGTGCCGGCCACTGACAGCTGAAGCTCAGCTGACAGGGAGCAGCGGAGACGCTGGCTTCTCTTGTCCCCTGAAGAAGGGTTGGGAGAGTGGGAGGGGTGTGTGGATTTTTTGATGTGGTTTTTTGGTCGTATGCAATAGGGTGCTGTACTTCGGGGCTGTGTCTGCCAGCACACGTGGCATCTCTGGATCGCAATGGGCTGAAATGGTCTCACTGGTGTCATTGAATTCTGTGTCATGTAAGTTGTAAATTACACCGTTCCTCTTTGCATATCTGGTCTCCCTATCTAATGTCCCCTCATCTTCCCCCTCTCCCCCAGGTTTCAGAGCAGAAGCATGATTTTTTTGGTTAAGTTAGATGGTGTCTCAGGAGATCTGGGTTCAATTCCTGGCCCTGTCACAGGCTTCCCTTGAAGCTGCTTCAGCTCTCTTTTCCTTCCTGTCTTTTTTCTGTCTTGTCTATGTAGGGTGTGAGCTGTTTGTGCCCCTGGGTGTGTGGACAGTGCCTAGCACAGTGGGGCTCTGCTCTCAGCGGGGCCCCCTGGTGTTAGTAATGGGGGGGAGATTCCAAAGGTGCACAGCCAGATTTGCAGTTAGCAATGTCCCTGCTCGTCTTGCAAAACAGAGAGCACTGTGGGTGGTAACTTTGCCATACCAGAGTGAGCCTTTGTGGTGTCTAGCCAGAAAGAGCCATAGTGCCTGGCAAGTTGTGCTCAGCCAGGGTCATAAGGTCCATTGACGCAAGGGAATAGTTGTCAATGAGAGGTCCCCATTCTGGGCTCCCCTGCATTGGTAGTGGACACAAGACCAAACCATTTGCAACCTGTTAAAGAACGTGAGCTAGATGCCCGGCAGAACATGGTCTACCACGTTTTCTGTAATGGTCTTGAAAATGGTTTGGTCCCTTCTATGCTCGCAGTTTTCAATACCAGTTGATTGGGGGCAAGATGAAATTATTGTTGACAACTGTTGTCAACAGCAGGTTATTTTACTAATGTAGATGGACCCTGAGTGGGTGGCTTGTGTGCCCAGCGTGGAGTAGGGAGAGTCAAAGGCTGTATGTATACAAACTGTTTTCCCCTCCAGTTTCCCTCTTTGAAGCTCCTCCCACACTAGCAGCAGCAGCAGCAGCACTAGCGCAGGCTTCCCACAAGTGTTCGAATCAACTTGTCTCGACACAGCAGTTACAGCACCCGCACCTCTTCTGCACTAAAGTTGCACCGGGGGAAGCTTCAAGGGGAAAAAAGCATAATGTGGTCACTGCTTTAGCAGGTGGCATGTCTGTGTCCAGATGGAGAGATTTGAAGTGGGTGCTGCAAATGCGCAGCAGCTGTATATTTGATGTAACTCCTACATTACATTGATGTGGCCTAACCTAGCCAGTGCTCAAAGTAAGCACTGTCTGTTGAGAGCTGCACAGAGGATGTCATGCAGTGAAGAATAACCGTTGTTAGCGCTAAGAACCCTAGTATCCTTGCTGCATATTATTGAGTGCCATCCACTGACACCGTGCCTATTAACGATCTGCATGGACACTGGCATCTCTTTTATAGAGCACTCTCGTAACGCTGCCTGCAGTGGGAGAAGATGTTGTGGGTGAACAAACATTTGTTAGGGACATGACTGACACTGCCAAACTCAATTCACTGGTGACCTGATGCCAATAAGAACCCTTGATCCTAGAGGTGAAATGCATTAGCCCCTCAATTCCTGATTCCCCAGGTCACAGGGTCTCTATAGCTGTGGGTTGTTGTAAGGACTGGATAAGGATTTTAGGATGTTATCATTTTTAACTCGCCCTGGTTTGTTTTTTTGTTTATTACTGCTGCAGCACTGACGATAATTTGAGTTTGGGGTTTTGTTGTCAGGAACTTTTGCCTGCTGTTCTCCAACTAGCCCAGCTAAGAATTGAATTCTTATTAACACACACAAAATGGGAAGGGGGAATAAAGCATTAAACCATTTAAAAATTGAGTAAATCATTATTGGAGCAATCTCCCTTAGTCCCTCTCTCTATTGTCTTGTTTAGCCTAGGATGTTTTTGCTGCTACAGTTCCTTCCATGGTGAGCCCTAGTGTAGGCAAGGGGCCAGGAGCATTCCACATACTCAAGCTCCCCACCACGCTGAGCTGTGTAAGTCCCTGGAAAAAGAAATGTCTGGAAGGAGTGCTGGCCTTGTCCCATCAAAACTGCCCAATCAGAACAGGATTCCAGTGGGTCACTTCAGCTCATAAGAAGGATCTGATCTCTTGCAATAACAATTCTGTAACTGTAACCCACTGGTGAGTGCGTTATGGCTTCCCCTCTGTGCCTGATCTTCAGCGGCTGAGAATCTTATTGCAGCCCCACCAAGAGAACTGAAGCTCTAGCAACTTGTACTTTTTAGCTGGGAGTTCCTGATTCGATCCTAGCCAAGATGGCAGCCCCCAGAACCTCACCAGATACTTTGGAAACCCTTAATTCACCAGGTAGTTATTTTTTAAGTTCATGCAAACTCCATTTCCATCATTCCTTCAACTCCATTTTGTGCTTTTCTTCAACAACAGTTTTACACACCACGTTGAAATAGGGTTACCATATCTATTAAATAAAAAAAGAGGACCCTCCACGGGCCCTGGCCCCGCCCATTTCCCCACCCCCAGCCCCGCCCCAACTCCGTCCCTTCCCCGCCCTAACTCCGCCCCCTCCTCCCTCCCACTCCCAGCCACAGGGAAAGGGCTGCCCGAGCGCTACTGGCTTCACGGTTTGCCGGGCAGCCCCCAGACCCTGCGCCCCCGGCTGGCGCTTGCCCAGCGCAGCTGGAGCCCGGGAGGGGAAGCGCCCAGCCGGAGGCGCAGGGTCTGGAGGCTGCCCAGCAAACCGTGAAGCCGGTAGCACTTGGGCTTCGGGGAGGAGCAGAGCAGCCGCGGCTGGAGGCTCTGCTCCTCCCCTGACTCTTCGGCTCTGTTTAAGAGCCGAGCTGCCCCAGCGCTACCAGCTTCGGGCAGCCCCCGTGCCTCTGGACCCTGCACCGCCAGAGCCCGGGAGGGGAAGTGCCCGGCCGGCGGCTGGGGTCCGGAGGCAAGAGGGCTGCCTTAAGCCCATAGCGCTCGGGCAGCTCGGCTCTTAAACAGAGCCGAAGAGTCAGGGGAGGAGCAGAGATGCCATTTTCCCGGACATGTTCGGCTTTTTGGCAGTTCCCCCCGGACGGGGGGTTGAGTGCCGAAAAGCCGGACATGTCCGGGAAAAAGAGGACATATGGTAACCCTAGTTGAAAGGTCGAAATGCCCTTCTGGCCACTTTTGCAGTTTTGGAATTTCACCCAAGGTAGGGTCTAACAACAGAGAAAAATGGCTCAAATGGCATTACACAGCCAGTCTCTCTCCTTCACCCTCCAGCGTGACACATCTTCCCGCTCCTTCCTTTTCTATCTTTAAATAGGGGACTTAAGTACTAAACCTACTTCAGAGCAGGCCCACCTGGGAGCAGATCTGACATCCCTTCTCAACTTGACTCAGGGGTCTGATTACCAGAAAGAAAGGTCTGAGTCATCTCTTTGGGATGCACAGGGAACGTACCCTAACACCCTTCGCTTCCAAGTGGAACTCGGTACCAGTCCAGTCTGCAGGATCTGCCTGAAATCTCAGTTTTCCTGTCCTTTCCTGGCATGATGAGAGGGGTCTCAGCCACAGAGAGTGTTTGCCCTGACACTTGGCTCCTGGTGTGGTTGAGGAATGGGGCTCAGGAGAATTTCTGATCTCCTGTCAGGCATTTGTAAATCCAGTGGTGACTCACGACCCCATAGTCCTAGCAATCGTCACCTGTAATAGCTACCCCAGAAATACATTTGTGGACACAGGAATTTTTAATAAAGCAGAGAGTAGTGGCCACATGTGCCACAAGATGGTTGCTTGCTCATAGATCTTCTCGGGTCATCTGCTCTCTCCTGCCCCTTATAACAATCATGGATCCCCGGAAAATTGCTAGCTCCTTCTGTATATGTGTATGTTGGCAAGCTGACTAACCAGGGCTGCTTGTAAATCAATTCCAGGAGCAATTCCTCCTCTTCATTCCTCCCTCTCCCCTGACCACCATCCATCACCGAAGAGTGGGGATTCCCTGTACAAGACTTAAGGTGAACATGCATTTTCACCAGTGCCCTACGTGGCTGATATGTTTTCTGCGGTGTGCACTGGGTTTAGAGGAATTACTGCAGCATATGGCTAGCACTACACACTTCGTATGTTATTCATCATATTACAGACTCCTGCCGTGTCCCTGATGCAGCCGGGGAAAAGCTGAGCCCAATGCCTGTCAAGTGATTCTCCTAATCTCTCTCTCTCTGCAGATAGGTCTGCAATTGGTCTCACTTGTTCCAGAAAGTTGGCAACAAATGGACGAGGAGACAACATGCTGAAATCAACTGGAAAGGGACAGTGGGAAAGAAATTGGGGTGGGAAGCTCCTGGCTGTAAATGGAAGAGAGGAGGGGTAAAGGAAGGGTTAGAATTTGAACAAAGAAACAAAGCGTAATTGTGCTTAAGAGGTGAGTTAAAACAAATGTCCTGGCCTCTTCAGGTCATTAATGATCCATTAGATTTTTTCACAAGTATAGATGTGTTATTCCAGGAGTCTGGGCTACATTCAATTGGACGATTGTAGCCTGACCTACCTATAACTTCCCCTGTGGTTTCAGTTGGCCTTTACATTCTGAGCTGAACTGTGGTGTCATATTGCTGCCATGTTCCCACCCACAGGGGGCTACGGTTCAGCGGTAGGTGAAGGGATTCCTGTCAAGACAGGGCCCAGTCTGTCTGTGTAGGTTTTGATAAAGTTACTGTTACTGTGATATCTGAGTGCTCATTGCAGACTTTCCTGCAGCAACACTCCCTTTGAAATCAACAGGGCTGCATCGTGTTTCAGAAGAATGTGTATTCTGAGATACAGCTGTGTATTTCAGTAAAGAGTCGGGTGTCCATCTCCATTGCTCAGATTACGCAGCAGATGAGAAAGCAGGGAGTGGGATGGGAACAGCCAGCTCCACATGCTACCCACTGCCCCCTTACAAGCTCACTCTTAGTGGATAGGTTTCAGAGTAGCAGCCGTGTTAGTCTGTATCAGCAAAAACAATGAGGAGTCCTTGTGGCACCTTTGAGACTAACAAATTTATTTGGGCAGCGCTATTAGTGGATAGCAGCACTCGTATACTGGGGGCTGAACTGGATCTAATCTCCCATTGAGCTTTACACCACGACAGACAGAAGTTATTCAGCACCCTTATGTTATGGACCACATGGAGCCATGCCACCCCAAGAGGAGCCGTGTGTGGCAAGCAAGCCCCGTGGCTGCTGGAGTGCAGGGAACACAACGGTAGCATCGCTGTTGGGAAAGACCCTGTCCTCTGTGTGAGGCCTGCTCACGCAGGAGGGCCAGGCCCCATGACATTCTTCTTGTGATTTACGTTATGGTAGTGCCTGGCAACGCCAATCTCTGTGCTGGGCACTGTCCCAAAGAGCTCACAGGCTAAACAGACAAGGCAGAGAAAAGGTGGGTGAGGTGAGGTGCTGAGACTGGAGCAAGGGTCAGCAGCTAGGCCCAGTCTTGCCCCCATATGTATTACCAAAGCATCAGTTATATAAACAAGGCAGCAGTTTTGTGGGCTGTTTTGATCTCTGGTAAGACCTGTGGTGGTTCTTGCCTATTATGAAGTGCTGACCTCATGCTCGGCGCTGTCTGAGATATACAGGAAGGCTAGGTCCCTATCCTCAGGAGCTCACAATCTCAGCACCGGCTGCCTCCAGCTCAGGAAGGTTTTAGTAGGTTACAGAGATTAAAGAAGTCATCACATCTGTTTGTGCAACGATGATGATAATAATAATTAATAACAATAACGGGTGCTTCTCGTGTGTTTTTAAATTGCCATGATTTGATAGGCAGAGAGTGCCATAGGCAGCAGAGCGTTTTGCAGCCAGGAATAAAAAGACAAGGTGACTGGGCCTTAAATTGCACATCTGGGCATGATCTGGAGAGGCAATTTATTGATGCCATAAATGACAGTGTTTTAAAGCAGCTTGTTTGCGTGCCTAGGAACAAGGATGTAACTGATTTAGGGTCCACTCAGCACTACTTACTCTTCCGGCAGAATTCTTGTAGTGTCCCTCATGGTGGAAAAGAAAGAGGGCTGTGCTGTCTGAATGTAAAAGGGATTCTTTATCAAGGCTGCTGAATGTAGACAGACCCTGTAGTTCTCTCTGACTCTCCAGCTCCTATGCAGTCTAACACAGCCTGTGCTGTCTAACGTCACCACGCAGGATCTAAGAAGCAGTCAGGACCATGCTTCAACTCTTAGGACTAAATGTGGTGGCGGGTCCTTATTCTGTGCCCTACTGACCTCAGTGGTTTTGTATCAATAAGGACCATAGGGTTTGGCTCCTCACTGGAGCCATGGGAGCTTTATCTGATTAATGACAGGTTTCAGAGTAACAGCCGTGTTAGTCTGTATCCGCAAAAAGTTCTTCTTTTTATCTGATTAAGGCGTGAGTGACAATTTTGGAATAGGCCTATTATTATTATTTATTGCTATTATGATTTGTGTACAGTAGGGCCTATTCAGGGAGGGACAGTCCCTGCCTTTGGGTTTTTATAGTCTAAGGACAAACAGGGAGGTAGACATGGGAAGAGCAAATAGGGATGTTTTATAGGAGTCAGCTAGTTTCAGCTGATTTACAGCCAGGAAGTGAGTGTAGGAGCTGCAGTGGGCAACAGGGACAACTGCACAGTGAAACTTGATCTCCTAATTGAGGGTGACTGCCCTAGAGGGTAACACAGAATTGATTCACTTCAAATGGTCCGGATTTAAAACTCTGAGCAAACTGGGGAACAGTGGGCTAAAGATAAAAGGAAAAAATGCATAAAAGCCCTGGACTCAGCTTGGAGGTCACTTACGACTCTGTGTTACAGGCACAGATGGCTCTGTGAGAAGAAAAACAGAGTCGAAAAAGGAAGCAGAGCCTTCCAAGTTACATGGAGGAGTGGGGGAGTGTATTAGGGCTAATTAAGCATCTTTTTAAAAATGGGAACTCTGCCCAAAGAGCTGAATTAGCTGGGATCACGTGTAATGGTAGGTGAGGTGTAAATTGGAAAGAAAGAGGTGTTCTGAAAACAAGAGACTGGGGAACTAACAGAAGAGGCTTCAGATCCGTTAAAAGCAAGTGGGCCTTGTGTGTGACTGTGGGTTGCCTAGAGATCACCAAGGGGGTTAAGGAGGGGCGGCGCGGGGGGTGGGCAGTAATTAAGGAGGAGGATGAAATAGCCAAGCAAGTTAGTGAGGTCTTTTTCCATCACTCTTTATTATAAAGAGGATGCAAAGATTTATGTTTCGAAGATACTTTTACTGAGCAGTCCGAGTTAGAGGTCAGGCAGGAGGACCTGCCAGATACTCTCATGTTTCGCCCCCAGCATTGCAGTATCTGAACACCACACAATCTTTAATACATTTATCCTCACAACATGCCTGTGCAGTAGGGCAATGCCATTATCCCCATTTTACAGATGGGGAACTGAGGCACAGAGAGACTTGCCCAGGGTCACACAAGAAGTCTGCAGACAAGCAAGCAATTGAACCCAGGTCTCCTGAGTATCAGGTTAGAGCCCTAACAACTGGATCATCCTTTTCCTCTCAAACAAGTTACCCAGAATGGGGCCTGAACCTACAACCCTAAGATTAAAAACTTTAGGATCTACCACCTGAGATAAGCAGGCAGCAAAGTGCTCCCTTTGGTTTGTATCATAGAGGGGCACACTGTTCACACCAACTGGACTTGGGTTAGGTCAAACGAGGGGAGCAGATCCTGCATGTGCCACCCAACTCCATCCACCGCCCCTGAGGTGCAAAACGTCCTCAGTGGCATATGGTTCTTTAAGAGCTACAGGGTGTTGCCATCTAGAGGGGGAGTCGATCCAGGAAATTTCTCCAACCCAAGCGGATAACTCCTCATCGCAGCTTCAAAGCTGCAGATATTGTGTATACCATACACACCCATTTATCCAAATGACCTAGGGGGACATCCAGAAGTTTCAGGTTACTGGGCAGTTGGCTAAACAGGAGCTGGAGTTTCACTGATATAGAAATACGGGGAACAAAGGGAGTAATGCTAGTGGTTGCTTAATACTTTGTACTTTATTGAAGAGTTAAAAAAACTTGATTGAGTTTATTATCAACAAATTTATGTTACAACCAAAATTGTATTACAATTATGTCCACTGTGGTTTTAGTACAATTTGTACTTTATTAAAGAGTAAAAATACCCCAAATTTACTGAGTTTATTCCAATACCTAAAGTATTAAGCATTAAAAGAACAAAGCTGTTGATTAGTGCTAACAGGAGCTAAAAGGCTAATTGACAAGTCATTAGTGGGTGATAGGGCTACTTGGGGGGATACACTGTGGATTTGGGTAACCAGGATTTTTGTGTAAAGGGAATTCAGATAAATGGAATTACACCGTAATCCTACTGACAGGGATGATAGATACATGCAAAGTATTTTATTATTGTTATTGTTATTACTACGCAAAGTTATGGATCCGCTTGAGAAACTCAAATGCAGTAAATCACTGAGACTAGATAGTGTTAGGCTGAGACTCTGAAGTAAATAAATGCATGAAATATAGTGGTAACAACAGACTATGTCGGATCCTTAAAAACAGCAGCTCATCCGAAGGAGTTCAAAGTCACTCATAACAGGGACAGATTCTGTGCGAAGCCTGCAATGTTCCACAATTAGTCATGCGGAGATCAGCCCCGTGCAGGGCCAGTGGTGCTTATTTTTAGGGGAGGAATGTCAATTCTGTGGATAAGGAATGGGACTGGTAGCTAGGACCCTTGCATCTATTCCCAACTTGGCCACGAACTCATTGTGGGGAGGTCATTTTCCATCTCTTTACCTTCCCCACTGTGAAATGATAATAATGCACTACCTCCTAGGGATGGGTGGATGTAAATTCATGTTTGCAAAGTGCTTTGAGATCCTTGGATGGGCAAGGACCCAGACATGCAAATACCCATTATTTTTAAAAATAAGCCAAAGAACATCCTGAGGATTGCAAGCCTGTGAGCTTCCTCTCAGTTCTAGTCAAACGGATTGAGAAGCTAATTAAAGACAGAGTTGTACAACACTAGGATAAGTATAACATGACAGGATCAATCCAGTGTGGCTTCCGTAAGGGAAAATTGTCTCTCTGAGCTGAGATTTTTTTAAGTTAATAAAATAGGAGATAAAGCTGATCCCCAGCAGACAAAATGTACTTTGATTTCCGTAAAGCTTTTGATAAGGTCCTTCGTACAAATTTATTACGGGAAATAAATAGCCATGGGATAAGGGGCAAGCTCTTGTCATGGATTAAAAACTGGTTAAGCATTAGGAAACAAAGAGCAGTAAAGAACACTCACCTCCTTAGCATGGGGAGAAGTTAATAGTAGAAGTCAGTAGTCAGAGTGGTGTTATTTCATCTGCTCCGCAGTATGTGGACAGCATGTTGGTAGCGTAGTGATGATTCTGAGCGGTTTTGATTGATAAAAACCAAGAGGACCGTTTAAAAACAACAAAACTCCAGCAGTCTTTTTGAACAGGCTACTTTTTCCAACCTGCTCTACAAGCACAGGCCACCTGCTGTGTGAGTCCAAATTCACCCCTTCCTGGGGGCTTCATTAACACAGACATCGATAACATGATAACATAGCTCAGCGCAAGGCGTCTTCCTAGGCTTGGCTGGCTCTAGGGTGTCTTTCCTCTCTCTGAACTACTCACCCCCTGGTTCTGCTAACCCAGAGATACTCACACTGAGGCTCATGAGTCACAAGTGGCTCTTTAATGTGTCTCCTGTGGCTCTTTGCAGAGCATGATATTAAAACACTGTGTGATTTAATTATTAACCAGTCTTAATTATTAACCAATTGGGATGTTTTTACTATGTTATTAACTAATTAAGTTATTAATTTGCACTAAGTTTTTAACTTACTTGCTGTAAGACACACACACACACACATATATATAAATATTTTCCCTGACATACTGTTTAAATATGACTATGTAGTACTATAGTAAATGAAACAATGAATTCACACTACTGTGGTTCTTTTGGGTAATGTTGATCACTAATTTGACTCCTGAATCACTGAGGTCTGAATATCGCTGCTCTAACCCAACGACCCCCTTGCAGCCGGGTGGAAGAACAAGTCACCTGCCTCAGTGAGTCAGCAGAACTTAAAGGACCCAGAGGGCCTAGGCAGTGGGATAGCAGATGAGACATAATGTGGATGAGTATAAGATAATGCAGACTACAAACAATAGCATCAGCTTCAACTACACATTGATGGGCTGTGAGCTCAAAAGCACCTTGGAGGACAGAGACTTGGGAGTCATGGTGAGTAACTCACTAAAAGCTTCTTCACTGAGGAGCAAAAATTACCAACAGATAAATGATGCTTGGGTGCCTTTAAGAGACAAAAAACAATAGAAAATATTATACAAATGACCTTATGTTGAACACAGAATAAACCCTCATTTAGGGCACTGTACAGAATCACCTGAGGGCAGCAAAGCCTGGTTAGTACTCCTGGGACTCGGAGACTCGCCTAAAAGAAGGGTCTTGAAGCTGCAGTCAGTTGAATGAAACAGGATTTTTTATTGCAGCAAACTCACAAACTGTAGGAGCTCCATTTTCTCCCTTTTCATTTCTCTGTTCCTTGCCTTTGCCTAAGCTCCCTCTAGTGTTCTTGAGTGTGCATTACACTTTCTCTCTCCTCTGTTCTGCTTAGCCCTAGATATGTCAGAGAGACTGCAAAAACTGGGATTACTTAGCTTCCAGAAAGAGAAGAGCTAACAGGAGTTTAATTGTGTAATATAGGCTAATGAAGGGTACAGTGAAAGCTGATCACTCTCCTTTTTATGTTGTCCGGTCATACTAGAACAAGAGGTCACTCTGAAATGCTAATGGCAGCCTAATTTAGATCATATGCAAGGAGACACTTTTTTTACACAGCAGGTAGTCAATCTGTGAAATACACACTGCCTCAGGAGGTCAGCAAGTCAAATGCTGTAAAAGGATTTTTAAAGGGCCTGGGTAATTTTTACAAACTAAAATAAGTATTATTATTTATACCACACTCTCTCTCACCTACCAACCTGAGCCAATGGGGTTCGATTGTGCCAGATACTGTACAAACAAATAGTAGGAGACAGCCTATTGTCTAAATAGCCAATAGGAAATGTATTATGCACATTGTCACAAATGAGGAGCAGAGCAATTAAATGGCTTGTCCAAGGTCATGCAGGAAGTTGGCAACAGAATTTGGAACCAAACTCAGATTTCCTAAGTCCTAAACCAATGCCTTAACCACAAGACCCTACTTCCTCTCTTCACTGATATGAAGTTTAGATCCAGATCTCCAACTCCCAAACGTGGAGGGGTGCTTGGACCTATGACTATGAGGATGTAACCAGAAAGTTCTGCTTTCAAGCTATAAAGTCAGAACTGTTTAATC
Organism: Malaclemys terrapin pileata; assembly: GCF_027887155.1. Classification (NCBI taxonomy): domain Eukaryota; kingdom Metazoa; phylum Chordata; order Testudines; family Emydidae; genus Malaclemys; species Malaclemys terrapin. The sequence continues at coordinate 151,521,763 of NC_071505.1, forward strand.
TGACTTTTAAGAAAACAAACAATCAGAAAAGCTTCTACTGCATTTTAACTGATGGGACTGTTTGCAAATGATCTAAAGTCTCTGTATGGTGCTGGGATGAGTTACCTCTGATGCTATGGTCACGGTTACAGGCCTAGATGCACTTTTGATCCCTTCTCTGGTTTCTCTGAGCACAACCCCCAGGTCTCATGCCTCTACCTCTCCTAGGGTAGAATTCCACAATTCTCAGCCAGGGGCTGGGCTGCAGTACCCTGCATACCAACCATGCTTACCCAGCAGGGCAGACTGGGTTACGACACCTGTGGGAGCACTGATCAGTGGATTAACAGAGACCCAACAGCCTTCTAAAAACCAAAGTATTGTTTAATCCTAACAGCAGGAACAAAGCACAATATAAGAGAAAAGGATTTTTAAAAGAACGAAAGGTCTACACACATCTGTTTTATCACAAGTCCTAGGCAGGCCTATCTTACCATGAGATCCTAACTTCTGGGGGCCTTGGTCTTAGTGTGTCTCCCTTAACTCCCTCTCTCTTCATGTCCTTGAGAGCAGGGCCGGCTCCCGCTTGTTTGCCGCCCAAAGCAGCGAAGAAAAAAAAAAAAAAAAAGATAAAGCCGCGATCGGTGGTACTTCGGTGGCAGCTCTACCGCACCGCTTCATTCCTTGGCAGCAATTCGGCGGCCGGTCCTTCCTTCTGAGAGGGACTAAGGACCCGCTGACGAATTCCCGCCTAAGACCCGGACGTGCCACCCTTTTCCATTGGCCGCCCCAAGCACCTCCTTCCTGCGCTGGTGCCTGGAGCCAGCCCTGCTTGAGAGGCTTTGTTCGTTCTTCTCGCATGCTTGGACTTGTTGGCCAAAACCAGTTTGGTGTGCTCCACAGGGGTTTGAGCCAGAGCATTCAAGGAAGTTGCCCTTGCATTGTGTCTCGAGTGTTTTCTGCAAAGCATATATCAGGAAAATTCCCCCTTCCTGGGAGCACTTCCTGGCAATCAAGCTATTGAATTAACACAATTTATGTGGGCTTGAAAGGATTCAGTTTTTATCAGTAAATGTAGGTAAACATCGATTTCACTATATACACACAAACCAACAGAGAAATATTTTCATAGTTAATAGACAAAGTAAGAAGAATGCTGCTTGAGAATTTAATAGAGTTTGATTTAAGGATATTTATGTTGTATATTTGGACATGTGATGTTGACAATTTGTGTTTTACTGATAAAAATAGTTTAACTTTTTGAATGTCAGTGTCTACTATCATTAAATAATTGTCTGATGCCACGATTATCTGACTCCTCAGAATTTTCCTCTAACAATTCTGTTCCTCCAACAAACAGTTTCACAAAGGAACAAACAAACCAGGAGAGAGTGCTCCAGGCAGAGGGGCATTTTGTATTTGAATTGAATACAGTAATTCCTCACTTAACGTTGTAGTTATGTTCCTGAAAAATGCGACTTTAAGCGAAACAATGTTAAGCGAATCCAATTTCCCCATAAGAATTAATGTAAATGAGGGGGTTAGGTTTCAGGGAAATTCACTCTACAAAGCAGCAGGAATGGAGGGAGGGGATGCAGCATCGCAGACAGAGACACACACCATGTGTGTGTGAGAGAGAGATGCGCATTTCACCTTTAAGTACACTGCCTTGTTAATTAGATCAGCTTGCTGAGACCGCAGCTGCTGCAAGCTCCCTCCGTTCTGAGCCCTGTCGTGTGCCCCCCTGCTCTATGGAAGATGGGGTAAGCGGGGTGCAGGAGCAGGGAGGAGGGGGACACCCTGACATTAGCCCCCCTCATCTTCCCCTCCCCCCTGCACAGCAAGCAGCAGTCTCGGGGAGCAGCTCCAAGGCAGAGGGCAGGAGCAGCACATGGCAGTGTGGGGAGGGACAGCTGCAATTGCTAGCCTGCTGGGCAGCTGCTGCACAGGGAACTTAGGGGAGTGGGGAGCTGATAGGGGGAACTGATAGGGGAGCTGCTGGTCCACCCTGATTCCAAGCCCCCACCAGCTCGCTGCAACAGGCTGCGCTTCCTGCAAGCAGTGGACAAAGTAGGTGGCTGCCAAATAACGTTAGAAGGGAGCATTGCACAACTTTAAAAGTTAGAAGGGAGCATGTTCCCTAATTGATCAGCAATGTAACAACGAAACAACGTTAACCGGGATGACTTTAAGTGAGGCGTTACTGTACATACATACATACTTGTCTTGGTTATAAACTTGTGATACTCAAATACATACAGGAAGATTCTGAACAAGGCCTCTCTCTCTCACATGGGCGCTCACACAGGGCCGGCCCACAACATTTTGGCACCTGAGGTGGGGAGCTCAAATGATGCCCCCATGGCCCCTTGCTTGGGCCAAAATTTGAAAGGTCTCAATTCTGCCTTCTTCCTGTTCTACTCCTCTCATGGTACTGCTCTGCTACCAACCCTAATAAAGGAGAACTAACAACTTAAAATGCCTTGTTCAAAAATTTTAAGTAACACTTAACTTTCAAAAGCCTGAACAGCAAATGTAACTTTTCTTGTCTGCATAGTAAACGCTGGCATTTTTATCTGTTTGAATAATCAAAGTGGTGCTTTCCGTGCCTTCTCGATTGCAAAGATTTGAACTGCTTCCTGAAGGTCCACAGTCTGGGCCAGCTCATGCTCTATTGAGATGGTTACAAGGCTGACCAGCCTCTCCTGTGTCAGTGTGGAGCGTAGATGTGTTTTTATTAACTTCAGCTTGGAGAAGCTGCGTTCTCCACTGGCAGCTATTACAGGAAGTGTTAGAAATATTCGCAGAGCAACAAAAGCATTTGGAAAGAGGGTAGTCATCTTATTTGTGCACATATATTCCAGAACAGCCTTTGGAGTTGATCCTGCTGAAATGTATCTTGAAAGGGCTTTCAGTTCATCACCTAAATAACTTGCATCAATATCACGCATGTCATCATGTGTCAACACTGTCTCTAGTGCCCTGCATTGCTGGTGTAGGTCTTCGTCAGGTATAGTGAGGACTTTTGGAATATCATACAACATCCCAAATATACTGCTGTGTTCCTTGAGCTGCATGAAACGTTCTTCAACTGACTGTATTGCACAATCTAGCACCTGGTTAAACAATTCAATTTTGAATTGTTGTTTGGGGTCTCTTATGGGATTATCCCGTGCCTCATAATCAAAATGTCTTCTTCTTCGGTGGCTCTTGTATTCTTGAATGGGTGGGAAAATAGCTTCTGTGTGAAGTTCCTCTGCCAACTTCTATGCACTCTTCAGAACATTTTGAAATCCCTCATCTGACCTGTAAGACTGTAGGTATGACTTTGCTTTGTCCAGTTGTTCCATTGCTCCAGATATATCAAGGTCAACACCTTGGAGTCTCTTGCTTACAACATTTATTTCAAACAGTATGTCATGCGACAACACTAAGCCACACAGAAATTTAAAGTTATGTATGTTTCTGGTGATTCCATTTCCCTCTGCCACTGTTCTCCCACGAACAGTTCCTGTCATAGCATTATCCTCCATAATGGCAACTATGGCATCATCTATCTCTCAGTTTGGCGTTTGATACGTTTTATCGCCTCCACTTGACTTTCCCATCATGTGGCACTCAATGGTTTCAGTGTCAGAGAGGATGTTCCCAGATGGTGCTTCAAAATTTGCCATCGATGAGTTGATGCAGAGAAAAATATATAGATGCTTTGAATTACATTAAAAAATTCAGCAGCCTCACTAGAAGCTATCGCAATTCCCGTATCTTCCAGCTTTTTAAGCAGCACATTTGTCATACCAGCTTCTGTAGTATCATCAATGTCAATAAATTCTAGAACATGCTCTCTGACAGTCACCAGTGCAGGGACATTTTCACTAGGTTCTGTTGTTGTTACAAAATGCACCATTAAAGTAATTTGTTCCGTATGGCTGATGTCAGGTGTGCAGTCCAGAATAACAGAGTAATATTTTGCTGACTTTCAAATCTGCCACAATCTTGTGTTTGACTTTTGTTGCAAGGAACTGGATGATCTCATTTTAATTGTTTTTCCAAGGTAGTGGTGTGTATACATTTCTTGGGTGGTGACTCTTCTTAGATGCTCCTGGAGTACAGCATCAAACTCAGCCATCAGCTCCACAATTGTAAGGAAGTTTCCATTGTTTGGCACATACAGCTGATCTGAAGTGCCACGCAGTGCTAGGTTTTGGGTAGCAAGCATTCTCACAATGGCAATGGGCCTTTTCAGAACATTTTGCCAGTAAAGAGACTCTGATGCAATCTTCTCTTGATGCTGACATCTATGGTGGTCTTTAACCTTAGTCTCATCTCAAGCTCTTTCCAATGCTCTCTGGTGATTTGCTGCCTTCTCATGGCATGCCAGATTTCTAGCCAGATTTTTCCAGTCCTTTGTTTCTGTAGAACCCAGTGTGGCGAGAACATTAGACTGGAAGAGTTTGCAACAACAACAGTATGCAGCATTCTGGGTTTTTGACTACATAAGTCATGGCCTCTCCACTTTGTCACCATTGGGGATTTCACGCCAGTAATGTGTTGGATGGAAACTTCTATTTTCATTGTCTTTGGGGAACATGAAGTTTTTCACTTGCTGTGGCCCATGCAGTACAAGGAAGTCCCTCAGGGTACTGCTGAAGTGGGTCCACAATCCTGGATCATCTAGACTTAAGGAACTAAACTCAGCAGCAGCTGTTTCTCGCGCCTCCAACACACTTCTCTGAGATACACTTTTCTACAGGAATGTGCATGGTTACATCCATTTGAGATGAGATATGGATGCTGCAATAGCTGCCAGGTCACCTACACTCTGACTAACTGGAAGATCAGGCATCTCCTCACCACTCACATCCTCACTGGGGCCGGAAGGCTCACCGTGAACATTTGTGTCTGTGTATCTCAGGAGAGCTCCTTCCTGCTTAGATAGAAAAGCTTCCTTTGCTTGCTTGCTTTTTCTGAATGCTGCCCCAGAGGGGCATTTTCTTCTTTCACTCATGACTGCTCTTCTGTGCCAGCTATAGTTGCTCTCAACATTCAATTGAAGGGGACAAATAAGCAGGCTGGTGGTAGGGCCTGAGTGAGGGAAGATATCAGCATCTTAAGGGCCTAACTGGCTCCTACTACTTCAGTTGACTGCCTGTTCTCCTCAAGTGAGTTCAGGGAAGCAGCAGGAAACAGGAAGCTCCCTGAGAAGCTGGTGTTAATCAGTCCAGGCTCCTGGAGGTGCTAGAGATGTACATAAGAGGCTCCTCCTCCTCTGTCTCCCTGCAGCTCCTGCTGCTTTCTGTTATTCCCTCTCACCTTTTCTCCTGCCTGACTGTAATGTCTCTTGTGCCCTCCTTCCTCCAGCACAGCACTCCACCATCTTGGTGCATCTAGAGCAGAGAGAATACATATGCACCAGCAGCAGACCCAATTTTCTACACTCTGGGTCCTAGTGGACCCAGTCTGGCACCTGAGGCGGCTGCCTCAGTTTGCCTGATGGTAAGGCCAGCCCTGCGCTCACACATACACACACACACTCTCTCTCTCACAATCACACACTCTAAATCTCACAGTTGTCTAAACCTTCACTGTCGCAGTTACCATGATATCATAATCACCTGATAGGTGTATGTAGCACCATAGCTGCTAGTAATCTATGTAGTAGCCAGTCTCCCTCCATATCTGTACTAGGCAGAAGGAATGGCTAAATGGCCAAAGCTCTAAGTCTGCAGTATCTCAACTTTCTGAATCCTCAGGTTTCCAGTAGAATCAACTCCATCCTTCATGTTTCTGGGGTAAATTGAACAGTGCGTATGTGTGTTTCTCTCCTTCAGTTGAAGCCTTAAAAGCCAGCATCCTGTGCGGGTATGAAAGACCCTATAGGGCGCTTGGTAAGAGCAGGAATTTCTCATGTACTTGGCCAAATAGGTCTCCTCTTGTGGATCATTCTGGATGCTGCCTTCTTGAGAGGAATTACAGTGTGGGTGCTAGTCTCAGAGATGAGTTCAAGTCCCTACTCCACAACACAGACTTTCTGTGTGACCACGGGCACTCTGTAAAGTGGAGGTTCTCCCTGCCTCACAAGGATATTGTGAGGATAAATACATGACTGTAAAGCACTCAGATACTATGGTGGTGGGGTCATTCTAGTGTCTAAGGTAGAAAGATTTCTGCCCTCTACCCCAGAGGTGACTGTATGCATTTGTATAGTTTGTGAGCAGCTTTGGGATTTTTAGGATGAAGAAAGATATAGAAGTGTCTGATCATTTGATGTTGTGGTTGGTAACCTTCCAGCAAAGAGAAGTTTGAGCATAATGTACCTGTGGCTTGTTCTGAGCTCACCCGGTGCTTGTGTGTGAACTGGTGCACCATGTGGTTAGAGAGTGAAGAGATTATTCATAGGGACTGAGAGAGAGGGGGGAGGCATGGAAACAGTTCCATCTTTGTGTGTCTAATTCAGGCTCCACCATTTTGTAGTTTCCCAAATCAATACCCAAATCCTACAGCAAACTTTTCTGAAGCATAACTCATTAAGCGTTAATGCTACTTAAAACAAGGACCTTGCTTGTATGAGGCCATCAAGCACTGATATTGACTATCCAGGACATTTTTAAGGCTATTTATATCACAATAAAGCCACTTTATCAGCCTCATCAATCAGAAGAGGCCGCATTTTGGCCTGGAAATGATTCTGCTTGAGTCTCTGGAAAGGAGAGGGATGAAAAATTATGGGATGCATTATCTCCAATCTCATTTGAAAACTCCTAATTGAAACAACAGACAAGCGAGGTTTATTGCTTATAAAATAAATGACGGAGACATTGCTAATGTAGTAGTAGCAAGTGCTGGCTTCTAGCTTATATAGAGATATATATTTGTTTTCCATGAGGTGCCTGGCCTTGGGACTGGTTGTGATTTCATTGGTCAAGCGGGTGGCACCAGGTTTCTGTGACTTTTCTGGGATGTCAGCACCTTCTATCTCTGACAAGACTAAGCTGTTGATGCTAAGTGCATGTATCCATGACTGGGCCAGGCTGGCAGTATTAGGTGCTTGTGGCAGGATGTACTTGTGGATGGGCTGGGGTGGGATTGTGGTGTTTGGAGTCCAAGCCTCATGGTAATAACAGATAAGTGAGGCTGGGTCAAGCTGGAGGTATCCAGTATCCACGGTTGGGCAGGCATTTACTAGTGTCTCTGCCTAGGTTGGCTGTACACGTTTGTGGCCAGGCTGAGCAAGCAGCTCCCCATTCCTCCGGACCCTTCCCAGACTCCCTTCTGGTTTAGTGCTTTCAGCCCCGTAACTGGGAGGAAGCTCATGGGAACAGCAGTTGCTGAGGTAAGGAACCAGCAGGTTAACATGGCCTGTGGGGGCCTCTGAGACTGAGCAATAGAAGGGCTTAAAAGCTGTTACAGATATTTGATAATTAATTGGCTGGGAAATCAGTTTATTTTAATGACTTCAGTTGAAAAAAGAAGAGCGATAAAAGGACTCGGAGCTCCTGTGGTGCTAAACTACTGTCAGGGACTGCCAGAGCCCATTACTTGCCAGCTTTTCTTCCAACAGGGGCTTTTAGTTCTCGAGAAGGCTCTTCGAAAGGGTGGCTGAAATCTTTATCTTCCCTGAATCCCAACAGACTGGGGTTTAAATTCAGAAATGATGAAATGGACACAATTTATTACAAATAATCCATCAGGTAGGGAGAGGAAAGGTGCAGCCACTGTGACCTCATGCTTCACCTCCAGCCGGATACTCATTGCAAAGAGGCACAGGTTGTGGTTTATCATAGTTATATACGGCACTGCTGGGAGCAATGTGTGCAGCTTGGTTAACCTCACTTGTCTTTCCAAGCATCTGCCAAATCGACATTTACATGTAGCAGTCACTGAGAGCCTCCAATAACAGCCCAGATACAACAAACAATTCATCCTGAGGCTTCCCCACATCTGCAAATGAAGGAGGTCAGTTGATGGGGTTTTGCTCTCCTTTCCCAGTTTGGGAATTGCAGCAGAACTTTCACCAGGCCTGAAGGCAGAGAGGGGCTCTAGACACAAAATCTGGTTCCAGGTACAGAATTCCAACTCTCCCAAGATTCAAGAGTGTTTTGATCTAGGTTTCAGTTCAGGATCATTTCTGTCCAACACCAGCAAAGGTTACGGGCTTTTCAATTCTAGTGCGGTTCTAGTTTGGTGGTTATATTTGCCCTAGAGAAAAACAGCAACAAAAGCAACAAATATCATCACCCTGCCAGAGAAAGAGAGAGAAGAGGAGAAAGAGCGAATGTGGCTTTGAGATAAGCAGTCAGAGAGACTGATTCTCCACTGCCTTGAGCCACGTCATCATTTGCACCTGTGCAAAGTGAGTGTAAAATATGACTAAATTGGAATTCTTACTCACACCAAGGAACTGTGTTGCACTCACTTTGCACAGTTGTAAATAACAACCCAAGGTGCGAGGCAGTGGGGAAATCAGATGTGAAATTACGTAACGTTCTTCAACTGAGCTAAAGTTTCAGGCTGCCCCCTTGTTGCTAAAGAAGGCAGGCGGGTCACAAGTTTCCTTTTCTGCTGCAAGCATCGGTGCTGCGAACACCAGAAGAATCTCTTTGCTCTGGAGAAAGGGGTAAAAAGTGAGGTGGCAAAGTTTGTAGATGATACTAAACTGCTCAAGATAGTTAAGACCAAAGCAGACTGTGAAGAACTTCAAAAAGATCTCACAAAACTAAGTGATTGGGCAACAAAATGGCAAATGAAATTTAATGTGGATAAATGTAAAGTAATGCACATTGGGAAAAATAACCCCAACTATCCATACAATATGATGGGGGCTAATTTAGCTACAACTAATCACGAAAAAGATCTTGGAGTCATTGTGGATAGTTCTCTGAAGACATCCATGCAGTGTGCAGCGACAGTCAAAAAAGCAAACAGGATGTTAGGAATCATGAAAAAGGGGATAGACAATAAGACAGAGAATATCTTATTGCCCTTATATAAATCCATGGTACACCCACATCTTGAATACTGCGTACAGATGTGGTCTCCTCATCTCAAAAAAGATATACAGGCATTAGAAAAGGTTCAGAGAAGGGCAACGAAAATGATTAGGGGTTTGGAACAGGTCCCATATGAGGAGAGATTAAAGAGGCTAGGACTTTTCAGCTTGGAAAAGAGGAGACTAAGGGGAGATATGATAGAGGTATATAAAATCATGACTGATGTGGATAAAGTGAATAAGGAAAAGTTATTTACTTGTTCCCATAATATAAGAACTAGGGGCCACCAAATGAAATTAATGGGCAGCAGATTTAAAACAAATAAAAGAAAGTTCTTCTTCACACAGCGCACGGTCAACTTGTGAAACTCCTTGCCTGAGGATGTTGTGAAGGCTAGGACTATAACAGAGTTTAAAAGAGAACTGGATAAATTCAGGGAGGTGAAGTCCATTAATGGCTATTAGCCAGGATGGGTAAGGAATGATGTCCCTAGCCTCTGTTTGTCAGAGAGTGGAGATGGATGGCAGGAGAGAGATCACTTGATCATTACCTGTTAGGTTAACTCCCTCTGGGACATCTGGCATTGGCCACTGTCAGCAGACAGGATACTGAGCTGGAGGGACCTTTGGTCTGACCCAGTATGGCCATTCTTATGTTCTTATGTTCTCTAGTTCTCAATAGCTCACAGCAATAAACAAACCCAGGGAACTTACTGGCTTTTCCTCACAGACCTCTTCTAGGGTAAGGGACAGAGATATCAGCCCTAGGGGTGAGCTGTGTCATCCTTGGCCCTTTCTCACTCAGTGCTTATTTCCCATCAGTTTTGCTTTGGCTTCCCTTATGGAAATGCTATAGTGCCCTCTGTATAAACCAACATGACTGCTGTCCTCCACATGGTATGTGACACCTGCCCAGTGTGGAGGAGGGAGGATTTTTCCCCAGATGCTCAGGAAGGTTTGGTTTGGTTTTGCACACTTCTTTTTGCAGTACATTTTCCACCCCCAGTACCTTTGGGAGAAAATGGCTTCCTGCTGATGTCTCATGCCCTCCACTCAGCAGGGCTTTCATTCTGGTCAGGCCTGCTGCCGATTGCCCAGCATATATTCTATATTTCAGAAATCACCTTCATCCAACCACTTTACATACAGCATTTTTCTTTGACCAGCCCAGATTCCACTCAGTGCTCTGCATATGTGCTTCCCAGTGCTTCATTATGAGCTATGTGTGGGTATGATACATACATACATACTGCAGGCAGAATTTGGCCCATGCTATATATGTGTATGCTATGAGCGTGCAGAAGGAACAGGACCCCATGTATTTTGTGATTCTTCAGCAGTACAATTAGAACTAGAAGCTGCAGTATCTTCCCCTTTCTGCAGAATTGCACTCCAGAATCCAAGCTTTCAGTTGAGAACCAAGTTTCTAGCCCTCCTGGTTGCACAGAAAAACCCTAGAACCATGAAGTGTTTCCAATGCAATGATGTCTGCCTGAGTCAGCGGACAGCCTGCAAACAATAGCTCTGAGAAGTGTAAACTACACCATTCATCTTAATGGGATGGTAACTAAATGTTTAAATGTCAGTATTGTTAACTGTTTCACTACTGAGCCTTTTACTAGAAACATCCAGCTTCTGTGCTAATCTCACAAATCCCAAACTACTTTCTACACCTTCTTAGGTCCCAAAAGCCCTACGTCCCATACCCAGCTATCAAAACCTCCAGTGTTACCCCTGACAACATCTACAGTGCAGATACGTGTTTTCAAGACAAAATTCTGCAGCACACTATGTGTTTGTATAGTGCTTAGCACAGGGGAGACCCAATCCTGATTCTGGGTGCTAGTGTAACTGCACCAGTAGAGCTACACCAGTGCAAACCCCCAACGCAGATGCACTGCACCAGTTTATATTGGGTCTTGCACTGCTGCCGCTTACCCCGGTTTCAAATCTGGTAAACAGAGGCCCCAGTAGACACTGGCTCTAATAATGATGATAGTAAATAAGGAAAATCAACTACCCCAATCTACTGCACTAGAGTGCTACAAATCCAGAGGCCTGGCAGTATATTTAAGTCTGCCACCAAGCACATGGGGTCTTGTGTAGATGTAATATGCTGTAAAGACCCTGAGGATATGTTTATTTTCATTGTCTAGCGGTGACCTCTTCTCTCCTGTGTGGTTGATGAGAATCCACCTCTGACCAAAAGTAACTCCAAATTCTCAGTGTTGTTACTTGTTTGACGGCAACAAAATCCCACTCTTTAAAATATTCTTTTGATTTGAAACCTTCTGCCAGCTGTAGCTATTTCTAACTGAGCAGAATGCAGTGTTTCATTTACTTAGTTTATTTAGAGACTTGTACAAACAGAGAGCTAGACGCTCAGCTGGTGTAAATCTACATTGCTCCAAATTTACGTCTACGTCGCTTCTGTAGAGCATTGTGGAGCCTAGTGATTTAACCCCTGCTGAGGCTGTAGCCTAGTCCCTCTCCATACAGCAATGGGTGCTTGAAAGTCATTTAAAACATGCAACCCTACCAAGGAATTAAAGTAGAAACCCAGCCTAAAGCAGCCCCAACCCAGTCACAAAGCAAAAAGCCAGCTGGACACCCAAGTAGAAAAGGGCTATGTGCGAAGGACATGCAGCAGCTCTGTAATCATTTGTGAATACTATATTGTGACCTGTGTATTGGGGAGGCTACTATATGAATATATTGCTTTAGTTCAATAGCAGGCTGTTGGAAAAAACAAGCAGGAAGACAAGACCATGGCTCCAGATAAGACACCTCTGGGTAAACACTTCAAGAGGGATTAAGAGACAGTACCTGAGTTATTACTTGGGAAGATCCTACTTCCTCAGTTCCAGCCAAAATACACAGCTTGTTTTGCCCGTGCTTGGAATCCTCGGATGGAAAGGACTATAAGCAGTTACAACGTCCCTCTCTGTCCAGAGGCTCGCAACTGTTTGGGAGCTGTTCACAGGGCAAACACAGACCCGGCCGGAGGGACTAGAGAAGGTAGACCTTCCAAGGCATAGGGTGATAGGGCTTAAGTAAAATAGATGTTTGTAGACCTTTTGTTCTTTCTGTTGTGCTTCAGTTCTACTGTTAAGATTAAGCCATATTTATGTTTGAGAAAGCTGTTTGGGTCACTCTGTTGACCACTGGTCACAACTCCGGAAGGGAAGAACCACAGGTGCCCAAACCCAGTCAGACTTGCTGGGTAAAATAGTTGGTCCACAGGATTCTGTAGCTTAGGACCAGGTCTAATAGTGGGAGATCCCCAGGATTCCACCCTGAGAGGGGTGAAGGCATGCGGCCTGAGGCGTGTGCACTCAGCTGGACCAAGAAAGGCATACAGTCAGCTCTGTAACTGTGATTAAATTATTCTGTTCTTCCCTGGAGATCTCAGTCAGCCTATAGACCTCCCCCAAAGCCTAGGAAAATAGCTGGGCTTTGCGATGCACTCTGAAGGTAGTGAATAAGCGCTATTTTGGATCAAGAGGTGTCATGTGATCACAGCGAACAACTCTGCTTAATAAATGGGTGGCCACATTCGGCACCTTCTTTGGGTTCTGAATGCTCTTAAAGTCTAGCATCGCCCTATGCAGGTGCACTGCAGTATCCTAGTTTCAAGGTGATAGAGACCTTGGTAACCATAGAAAGGTCTTGTAGAATATGGCTATTTCTATGCCTTACTTCCTGTGTCCGTTTTTAATCTGACTCTGTCTGGCGGACATATTGTCACCATGACCCCATTGAAAAGCAATGACATTCCGACGCTCCCAGAGCCCTTAAATAGCAGAGCTGCCTCTCTCTCCTGTCTCATCTCCAGAGGGCTCCCCATGGCAATCTAGGCAGGACAGTTTAGCCACAGTTTGCAAGCCGGTGTTGTCTGAACTAACATCCAGATTCAGCTGGCAAAAGTAGCAGCGGTTTCAAATGAATCACTTCTCTTGCCAGTAAACGGGCTCATGAGGGAGGTTGTGAGAGTATCAGGGAGACCAAAACGCCTGGATGCCAGGCCACCATGTGGAGAGAGACTCTTGTTTCCATAGCAAGGTGAAAGAGTCAGGAATCTGCGACAGATGTGCCTGGATGACCTGGCACATGTCACTTCCCCGCTGTGTGCTTGAGTTTCCTCATCTCTAAATCGGGGTTAACGACTCTCTTCCTTTGCGAGGCATAAAGGCTCTGGTTGTGCAGGATACCTCAGCCCAATGGTAGTAATCCCAATGTCATGAATGGTGCCTGAAGTTAGGCATGTGCTTAAGGACCTTGTTGAATCAAGGCTTGTGAGAACCTCAGATGAAAGATGATACTGTAGCACAAAGGGTTATTGTTAGTGGGAGGGCAATACGAATAGGTGCTTCGGGCTCTTCCCACTCAGGTAGTAAATCATCTGCCTGTTTTCCCCCGCCTCCTCTCCCGAACATTACTTATAAATCCACTCCTAACTTTCATGTCAACAGCAGAAACTCCATCAAATACATCCTGCCGTTTCTTCTTTCTCTTCTGTTTACTTATTTATAACCATATAGCCTCCTTTGGAAAATACATTGTGGGTGCAGGGATGAAGGTGAGCTCAGATCAAAGTCACACAAGTCCTCACTCCCAGCATTCTCTCTTCTCTACCTTCCCTCTCTCAAGTCCTTTTTATTTGCTTCTTTCCAAAGCCTCATGGTGGATAAAAGTAACACCGGGAGAGAAAGTAGAATTTAACATTTCCTAGTTATTATGGAGGTACTGGTTGTGGCTTCATGGTTACGGTTGAGTTGTACTTTCCTAGCAAAACTGGGAATCAACCTCTTTGGTATGTATGAAAATTACAGCATATCGCCTCAAATTTACTGCACTTAGTTTTTGAGTAGGGAGTGATTGTTCTGGGAATTATAGGCCAGATTTTCAAAAGCGCTCAGCTCTCTTTTAGGCAATAAGTGGCCAGATTTGCAAGAGAGACCATCATGTTGAACGCTGCACTCTATTGAAAATCTGGCCATGCACTGGGATTTGCTCTGCTCTGGGTCCTTTTGAAAATGTAGTTCTTACTCAGGTGCCTAAATGGGAGCTGAGCTCTTTTGAAAATCTCTCCCCAATTATTGGTGCTGAACACTTGATAATCTAGACCTGAGCTCATTGGAAAATGTGGTCCTCTGATCATAGTAATTAGAAATAGCAAATCATTTCTCATTTAGGCTGCAAGCAACTCATGACAGGGACTATGTCTCCTTTGTACACTCCCAGGCACACTCAAATAAATAATAGCAATAATATTAGCTCAGCCACTCCATCTTCCCCACAGCCAGTGCAAGATTATACCCTACAGAATGGACTCATTTTCTCATGCTTTGTCCAATTTAGTTTTAAATATCTGAAGCAATAAGGCTCCCCTGACTGTCCTTGGGATACTAGTCCACAGTTTAATACCTCTCTCTGGCAAGGAGTTCTTTCTTATGTTTATCCTATCTTTTTGCTTTCTTAATTTCATCCTATTACTCCTAGTTACACCTGTATATCACACTAAATAAGTCCTCTCCCTACTTGTTGTTTGCAGCCTTCAAATATTTGTAGACATTAGCATGTCCCCTCTAAGTCCTTTCTCAGCCAAGTTATACATATTTAATATTTGTAAGCTTTCCTTATGTGCTGATCCCCCTCCAGCCCCTTGATGATTTTGAGTCACTCACTTCTGAACTCCCTCCAATTTGCCCATATCTCTCTGGCAACAAGGCACCCTGAATGGAATGCCTCATGCCAGGTGTGCTAGATATTCTGTGGCAATCATTATTGGTGGAATAAAAAAGAAGCAAAAAAAGCTGAAAGTGAATCTGCCTCTTGTTCTCTTCTCTGAGAGTGTCGCTTGAGGATGGTATTTCAGGACTAGCCTTAGATGTGGAAATGAGGGCATGTGTCCCCCTCAGAAGCAGTTCTCTGCTTTCAAGTGCGAGAGAAACGGAGGGAGATAGAGAGGCTTAAGCTCCTCAAAGGCTATGTCTGTACTAGACATTTTCCTTTAAACTTCCCTCTGTTGCTCCCACTGGTGCAGCTCAACCACTGGTCGCGATGATGGGAGCTCTGGTGTGGACAAGAAGCTCACGTTTTCACCAGGGCATAATCCCTGCACTCATTCTGCCCTTGCCAATGCAACAGTGGGAAATGTAAAGGATAAAGGGCAGGGTATGTAATAACATATGGGTTGCTAGCACATCAGGGGGATAGCTGTCCCTGGTTGGAACGCAATAAAGAAGTATATGCAGTTGGGATGGTGCCCACTTCCTATTCATATCCAAGCCCCGCCCCTCCGATCTTGCTTGCAGGCCAGTGAATACAAATCAATCAGTGGCTAGATGGATATATTTTGAAGGGAGAATGGGAATGACGAGGTGCAGGGGGCTTCATTCAGTGCACCATGCACACTGTTGGTTTCAGGAAGGAGAATCCAGCAGTGTGCTTTCACATTTTCAGATGCCGCCCAAAGGGTACAGAATAGGGTTTTCATTCTCCTTGGTGCCCCTCCCTATCTTTTCTAGGGGAGTGGACTGATTCTCCAGGTTTGAGATTTCTCTTCCACTTTCCTATCAGAGCAGAAGGTACCAGCTAGAGTGAGAGTTAGCTACAGTCCCCAAAATAGAAATGGCTCTCACAAGAACTGAATGGTGTACATCCAAGAATTCTGAAGGAACCTTTTCTCACAATTCCAAAATGAGAGCACGTCTTTCACTGGATGGCAACATATTTAAAACTGTTATTTTACACTTTATAAATTTGCACATAATTCATAATTAACCCGTGGAACTCACTGCCACAAGATTTCACAGAGGCCAACAGCTTAAAAGGATTTTTAAAAAACGTGAGATATTTATATGGTTACTAAGTACCTACACTGTTTCATTAGATAGAATAACATTTATGAGGGATGTATATCCTCACAGTTCAGAGGCTAAATCAACTACTAACTGCCGGGGCTAGATTAATAGATTCTAAGGCCAGAAGGGACCATTAGATCATCTAGATGATGAAGATAAAGAAACATCTCCTATGGGCAGATTATTCTATATTTGTCCATTTGGGAGTTTCTTACACTGTTCTGTGCAGCACCTGGCACTTATCACAGTTGGATGCAGGATACTGGATTCTATTGGATCCAGGGTTGCAACTGTTGTTTCCATTCAGATTTGCTAATCCAGAGTTTGTGGTGTTTGGATCCAGGGATTTGGTTCCTTCCAACACTCTTATAAAACACAGGTCCACACAGAGGGACTACATACCATTATGCACTTGCCAGTCCACGGCCAGCTGGTGTCAGTTGTCAACCTCTTAAAACAAACTACACCCTCTGCCTTTGATAATGAAGATTCTTCATTCGTTGAGTCTCTTAATTTTCTTACACATTTCCATTAATCTGCCCCTTTCTCAACCCACAGAGGTTACATGTGACTTCCTGCTACTTGATCCTCAGGTCTTCTTGATTCAGTAAAACCCACTGCCAACACATTGGGCACACAGCCCGTGCCAGGCAGAACCATGCTGCATATAAGTACATAGATTGGATAAGAATACCATATGGCAATGTGGTACAGTATCCTGCCTCTGGTGTCAGTAAGTGGTGTTTCAGAGGAAGGTTGGAACCACCATATAACTTGGGCTATTGTGCAATGCTACACCTATAGGTGTGAGAGTGAATTCCTTCCTGAATCCCCTTCTCTTCCCTACATATAGAGTAAATCAAGTAACACCCCAAAGCACCAGGTTTAATTACTTATATGTTAGCCTGAGTTTATAGTCCCCTTCCCTTTGCAAACCACTGTGGGAAAGCACTGGTTGCAATGCTGTGACTGATTATTCCATCCTCAATGAGTTAATGTCTGATTCTGTCCCTTGCCATGCTGACATCCTCCTTGACTGATCCCTCCAGGTTCATTTTGGGTGGGCAGAGGGAAGGGTAGAGGATTTTGAAGATCCCTTTTTCATCTCCCACTCTCTCTTGCTTTCGCCCTGCCTCTATCTCACCCTCACTCTGTTTCTTTCCTTCTCTCTTTGCCTCTTTCAACATTCTCCTTTGCATTACTAATCTGTGGTATTATTTCTCCAGTAGCTGCACTGTCTGCCTTGATGCTTCTTGCCAGCTCTTGCCGATCATCCTCCCTCCCTCCTGTGATGTAGCACTGTCTTTCCCCATCTGCCTGATTGTCTTTCTGCTTTTTATCTGGGCATAGCGGCTCCAGATGCTGTAATGCTCTGATACAGAGTGGAATGTTTCAGATTGCCTCTGCGGGCTGGATAATTACCAGACACAGAGCAGTCACATGGGCCTTCCAGCCAAACCGATCACTCTTCCTCTCCCCCTGCCATAAGAGGAGGGGATGTCTCAGAAATGCATTTCTTCTTTAAAAAAGTCTGGAGGAAAAGTTTGGACGCATTCAGGGTGGCAATCTCCTGGTGCTCTCTGATTATGTGACAAATGCCTCAACTTTGGAAAACCTGTACTAAAGAATAAGGAAGATGCGGCAATCTGTCTTTCTGCTTGTCCATCTGTCTGAGGTTGTTCTAGGGCTCCTGTCCCTATATCAGAGATTCTCCTGGACAAAAATTAAACTCTGACATTCTTTAGCAGCAGTCTGGTAGCCTCAAATGCTTTCAGACTTTTTTTGCTCAGTTTAAGTACCATTGCCTTTCAATGGGATTTAGGCTCCTAAGTGACTTACGGGCTTTTGAAAATTTTCACTTTTATCCTCATTAAAGATATAAGTGAAGGGCCCCTCGTTCTGACAAAGTGCAATCAAGTGATGTACTAATGCATCTCACTCCCAACCTGCAGTACCCCTTGCTATTCCCATCCTGGGCTCCTGACACAGCTCTGCCAGTTCATCTCACTCCTGACCTGCGGCCCCACGGCTATTCCAGTCAAGGGCTTCCCCTTCTGAAAGAGTAGCGGCACTAGCTATACAGAGGGAAATTGCAGGCAGGTTGAGTGAAGAGTGTGTTCTTGGTTGGGCACTTAATTAAGTCTGTGTGACTGATAGCTGATTAGCATCCGCCAATCATTCTGGATCACAATCAGAGCCAGTTTTCTGGCTGGACTGAAAAGGGAAATTGATGAGTTCTCAACTGACCCAAAAGAGAGGAAGGAATTGATAGTCTGCTTCCACAGAGAGCTCATCGTTCTTGCTTCCTGCCTCTTCTGTGAGCAAGATCCTGACTCAAGCTATCAAGGCACTTGGCAGCTCTGTAAACAACAGCCAGGTTGAGATTACGCAAGGTAGCAGCAGTCCATCCGGTGGAGCCACAGAGATAGTGACTCAGGCTGTGGCAGCAGGGGTACATGCTGTATCACAAAGGAGAACAGAACAGAGGCTCTGTTCCCTGAATGGGGTGTCGTGAGGAGGCTGATGGGATTTCACTGCCTTTCCTCTGTCTGGTGGGTTTAGGGGAAGAGATCCTGCCTATGCAAATCCAGGATCACTCAGATAGGCCCTGGTCTGAAATCTGATCTACACACAAAAGTTGTACCACTTTAACTATACCAGTATGGTGAAAGCAGTACAACCCTTGGTGCAGGCCCAGTTATATTGGTATAAAGGCAGTTATACCGGGATAGTAGTTCTCATACAGGAAGGGTAATAATCTGTATCTTCATGCTGATACAACTGCATCCACACTAGGGGTTGGGGTGGTGTAACTATTCTTTGGTAAAGAAATCACACCCCTAACCAAAATAGTTATACTGGAACAAACTCTGTGTGTAGACCAGGTCTGGCTCTGTCAGTGAGAGGCACTGGGGTGATGTTTTACAGAGCACTGACTTCTGGCTGGAGAACTGAATTCCCCGGCATGTTACTATCAGTGTGTATCACATGTGCCAGGCTACTGGTCGGTTCCTAGAATAAAGACAGCACAACACTGGCAGCCACATTCACTCAGTCTTGCCAAACCCAAATGCTCAAAAATCATGAGTCAGGTTCACCAAAAATCATGAGATTGTCTTTAAAATCTCGAGATTATGTAAAAATAATAGATTGGGTGTTCTTTTAATTTTCCTTCTGCTTTTTGAGTCTTCAGGGTGCACTGCGGTCACATTTGAAAGCTTTCTCAACAGCCATGAGAGACAGAAACTTACTTTTTCTTTAAGAATGAAGGCTGAAATCATCACATACTCACTTGACTCCAGGAGCTGGGGTTTTAAGGAAAACCATAATTATCATGAGACTCATGACTAAAGCATGAGAGTTGGAAACACTGTTCACTGATCATTATTATTATTATCACTTTAGCTAAAAAGAAGCGGAGTTACACTAAATGAAATGAACAAGACTCCGAAGAGCCTATCAGCCCTGCGGAATCCCATTACAAGGGAGTTGCCCACAATCATAACAAAAGTGAGAAGAGCCCTAGGAAGCAACAGGCAGGTCTGAGAGCAAAGAGACAAAATAATAGTACCCAATAGAACGTGAGTGCTGGATGGATTCTACTTCTTTCCACTTCTGCCAGCTTCCCAGGGCAGGGCCATGTTTAAATGCAAACTTTCTAAATCAACAGAAGAATAATTAATAATAAAATCCCCAAGTGACTGTAATTGCCTGGTGGTAAAGAGAGCTTGGAACTGCACTTAAGCCCTGATTCAGCAAAGTGCTTAACTTTTAAGTTAAAGGTTAAATTAGAGTGTAAGTTAAGCACATGCTTAAGTGCTTTGCTGATTCAAGGTCTTGATGACAGTTAATGACAGTGTCAGTGATAGGATACCCCGGCCCCTTAAAAAGGCTGTGTCTTAATGAGGGTGTATTCAGCTTCAACTGCGTGCAGCACCTTCTGCTGGGCAAGTCTGGTATTACAGTAACTGCAAATTGCTCATAGCCAGCAATTCTGCATTAATCTCTTTGACACCTACCTCCTGCTGGGAGGGACTGGGACCGGAGTAGCTGTGAGCTTTCCATCAGCCAGTGCTCTTACCCCATTCCTTACAGTGACTCCTCCTGGCAGAGACTGGGGCTGGAGTAACTATGCGTTTCCTACAACCAACCTGCTACAGTCTGAGCATTCCCTACAGCACCTTCTGCTGGGAGATGTTAGGACTAGAATGTTATGCAGCATCTTCACAGCTCTCTCTTCATGAGTATATAATGGAATAAAAAACAAGGGTGAATGCAAACTAAGGTGGTACATTCTTGCCACTCTTCTCTGTTAACTGTTGCTGTACTTGAGTCCATGATTATACTAGGGTGACCAGATAGCAAATGTGAAAAATCGGGACGGGGGGCGGGGGAAAGGAAGGGAGGGGTAATAGGTGCCTATATAAGAAAAAAACCCAAATATCTGGACTGTCCCTATAAAATCAGGACATCTGGTCACCCTAATGCTTACCAGGCAGGGAAGGGCTGAGCAGAGCGGGAAGACAAGACAGAACAAACTTAGGCTAGGTCTACACTACCCGCCTGAATCGGCGGGTAGAAATCGACCTCTCGGGGATCGATTTATCGCGTCCCGTCGGGACGCGACAATCGACCCCCGAATCGGCGCTCTTACTCCACCAGAGGAGGTGGGAGTAAGCGCCGTCGACAGAAAGCCGCAGAAGTCGATTTTGCCGCCGTCCTCACAGCGGGATAAGTCGGCTGCGATACGTCGAATTCAGCTACGCTATTCACGTAGCTGAATTTGCGTATCTTAAATCGACTCCCCCCTGTAGTGTAGATGTACCCTTAGTGTGATGTGCTCTGGGGTTTTCTTCACAGGGCCTCTGGCACTATTGTATCTAACAACCACACTGTCCGTCCAGGATCACACTTTGCAACACACCTGAGAATTTATCTGGCCTATTCGGTGCACGTGACCAGGAGTCGGTGTTGTTTTGCATTGAATAAATACCATTTGATTCCATTTTCTTTTCTGTCTTGCCATGTTACTGGGGTAGAGGGCAGCAGGGGAAGTTGTTAGCTAAATCCTGCAGAGGCACATGATTACAGAAAGCTCCTCACTGCTTGCAGGAGCACGAGTCTTATGAGAAAGCAAGCTTTGTGTGGACATTTCAGCCACGGCAGGCTTTGATGCTGTCCAAAGAAGGCAGATGGCATTTCTGATATAAGAATGCAGTAGGCTGGATTTGAAATGTTTAATTTTACCTTCTGCCCCTATTTATTTTCTGCAAGGAGCTGAGTTTTGTTGTGTTCCACAGATATAGTGTTATAACGGGGTAAGCAACGGGTTAATGGAGTAATGGGGAGCATGGTAAGTGTGAGTAACACTGACCTATCTCTACAAAGCATGTTGAGATCAGTGGATGGAAAATGTCAGCTAAGGCCACCAGAATTTTTCTTACAACTGAAGCAAGAGCTGTGGTTTCATGGTAAACCAACACAGTGTATTTCATTTAAACACACAGGTCCCAGTCCTGCAGTCTTGACACAGGCAAAACTCCATTTGAAGTCAGTGAGAGTTTTGCCAATGTAAGAATTTGCAGGATTTGGCCGGTTGGAGCTCATTTATTTTATTTATTTAGATTTAAAATAATGAAAGGACCTTATTCAAAGCTCCAGACGTCCTACCACATCACTGGTCATACAATAAAAATCCCAGCAGCATCAAATAATCATTTCAATAGAAACTCAGCCAGTCACCTACAAAGATTCCTTTCTTATCCTCCATTGTTGTGGGACGTGTACCCTCTGCCCTCTCCAAAAAACCCTATAAATTTATGCGGAATAGTGGCCCCTACAGGCAGTAGAAAAAAGTGCTTCAGCCACCCTCTTCATAATCTAAACCAGTGGTTCTCAAACTTTTTTTTTTGTAGACCACTTGAAAATTACTGAGGGTCTTGGTGGCCCACTTAATGATTTTTCCAAAGGTTGTTTGTACCGTTAGCTAACTATTGTCAAGTGCTTTGGATAAAAGGGCTCTATAAAAAAAACCTTCATAATAATTAACGATTTTTTGTTCTACAAATAAAAGCACACAACTCATATTTTAATATCAGTAGTCTTACCTTTCTAATGCAATGGATGTACCCTCTCTCCGCCGCCGTGGCAGCCCCCGATTTGGGGCTGGGAAGGAGGGGGGTCTCTCCCCAGCAGCTGTGGAGCTGGGGATAAGTCGCCTCTTTCTCTGGCCGCCGCAGCCCTGCACGTCCCAAATTCCCCCCACCCCCTCTTCTCACCCCACTTCCCCCTCCCACCTACCCCCTATTCCCCCCAAGGCCACCATCTCACCTTACATGTGCGTCTTCTCCAGGATCCAGGCACCTAATTAGTGGAGCCACACCTGCGCAGCTCCACTAATTAGGTGGGTGCCCTTCATTCTTTTGTGTGCGGCCACCCAGGCGCAAACCTTAGAGGGAACTATCCGCGGACCACCTGATTGGAGCTTGCGGACCACTGGTGGTCCACGGACCACAGTTTGAGAACCTCTGGTCTTAACCCACAATTGCTTAGCCTCACTGTTCATATACAGGAGAGGAAGTACTCACAGATACAGTCCCCAAAATGGCTCCACCTTGCCCACCCCACAGTCATAAAGTTTAAGGCCAAAAGGGAATACCCAGACCATCTTGTCTGACCTCCTGTATATCACAGGCCACCAACACCACCTAGCCC
The DNA here is from genome assembly GCF_027887155.1 of Malaclemys terrapin pileata. Lineage (NCBI taxonomy): Eukaryota > Metazoa > Chordata > Testudines > Emydidae > Malaclemys > Malaclemys terrapin. Next base: position 151,544,311 of record NC_071505.1, read on the forward strand.
CCACCTCTAAACCCAACAATTAGACCGAAGCGTTACAGCCCACAGAAGACTAGATTATTCTGTGCCATGGGCAGAGAATTGGAGGGACTGAGGTACACCAGTGTTCAAGCCCCGCACAGGCAAATGATTACGTGAGATATACCCAGACAATCCTGGCAAGTGACCCCTACCCACACCCTGCCAATCCAGTGTGGGGGGAAATTCCTCCTGTCTCCACATAGGGTGGGGGTCGGTTAGACCCTACGCATGTGAGCAAGAACCAGCCAGCCAAGCCTCTGAGAGAGAGAATGCTCGGTGCCACCTCAGAGCCCTGCCCCACCCTGCCCGGCTTCCCAGCTCTGCTATGGCCATCTTCCAGGAAATAGGAGGCGAGTGCTTTACTGCTGTTCTCTCTGTGGCTGATGATGAATTGGGTTTTGATAGCCTGTCACTGGTTTCCATCCAAATAACACTTCTCGACAGCACGCCCGTCTGTTTGCTGGAGGGTGGGGAGCGGGATCTGGGGACAAGAGTTGTGGGAGCGACAGAAAGAACATAAACTGCTACAAGTGTTTCAACAACATGCTGGGAAATGAATACACTGCATGCAGTCATCGCTACGGGAGGAGAGGCAGAGTGGAGAAACACTGAGGGAAAATGATAGGGCTGGAGTGAGGAGAAGGGTTGGGGGAAGGGAATGCAACCTATGTGATTATAATTCACCATCTGAGGAGACTCCCAGTGATTCATAGCTAGACCCCAGGGATCCATCAGCTTCTGATCAGACCCTTATGCTCCGTTCAGCAGGGGAGGGGACTGTGTCTGCCAGTGTGAGGACACAGCAGCGTCACACACCCTTGTGAGATCTTTTAAGGCTCACATTTCCTTTCATAATTAGAGGAAGGCCCAGACTGGAATGCCTAAAACATTGAGAGGTTCAGATAAAATGGGAGTCCGTTCTGAACCCCACCCTTATGCTGGGTCTAAATCAAACTCTGATTGAGGGAGGCTTGCAAAATCACCTCTGGTTTGCCCGTTCTGTTAATTACATAGATGAGTTGGGGAGGGAGGAAGAGCAGCTGCTGACACAGAATTAATTCCAAATCCAGCTGGGATTTGGGATACAGGGGTTCTCAAACACTTTCTCTCCTCTGCGTGCTGCAAAAATTACACACACACACACACACACACTCCGCTTGCCTTGCTGGTGCTGAAAACCAGAAGCAATAAGATGAAATAGAAATGGGTGAGCACCAGGGAGCCACAGAAGGAAACAAAAGACCCAGTTTTGTGGGGACCCCAGAAATGAAAGTGCTCAAACAGGAAGCAAAGTAAGAAATAAACTGACTTGGGATTGAAAAGCTGCTCTCATTTGATGGAACAGTCTAGATTTTCAAGGGACTGTCCCACATCATTCTTGTGCGTAATTCAGATGTAATTCAAGCAGAGGCATGGTGAACTCATGAATTGTTTCGGACAGGGGCATGCTGTGGTCTATTTTGTTCAGTTTATTCAGGGTCTTGTGCTGCCCTCTTGAGCACTTGGCTGGGTTATGCTGGGATGGCCATGTGATTTGGGCTGGAGCATACTGGTGTGGTGATGTAACTTCATCACCTGGAGATTCAGTAACAGTCATGATAGGACATTGTGACATCCCCCCCCCCACCCCGAGCAACAGATCCTGAAATATGGGGACCTTCATCTAGTGAGTGTTAATTACAAATTTTGCTTTCCTAATGAGCACCATATTATGGAACTGGTACAGACGGTGCAGATAAATATCCGAAGTAAATAACTAATGAGCACATCCTCATCAGGTGGGTGGCATTCAGGCCTTCTGTCTTAGATGAGTGTGAGCAAGATGTAGCATTAGAAATACACTGTGTTTACCACATACAGTGGCACGTTCAATACAGTTTCCCTAAATACCCTTCCTGCAGGCATTTAACTTAGATGATAACATTCTGCACTTACTGTATAGATGACAGTCCTAACTGAAGGTCTCAAAGCACTTAACAAACACTAATGAATACATTGCCACTTCCTAGGAAGTCATTCTCCCCATTTTACAAATGGGAAACTGAGGCACAGAGTGGAAAAGGAATATCTGTGTAACCTGTAAAGATCTAACTCCTGCTCCATTTCTCTAATCACTAGGCTAGTTACTGCATGGATATTAAATACCCTGAAGTACTGAAATTACATCTGTGGCAGGTTAAAAATTGATCCAATAGCTAAGTATCTTATTATATGCCTGTCAGCCTCCAGTGAATTTGCTTTTATGTGGTCTGGGTGGCTTAGGGCGATTGGTTGTAGGATATAGAGACATTCTCTTCTAGGTCTTTGGTTTAAATTTGATCTAAGGTTGATAGTAAACAAAAGTCATTGCCATTTAATGGCTCTGTGATTGCCTACATAGTGATAGGGAAGAAACAGTTTCCAAGGAACCACCACCAGTATTGATTGGCCTTCTTGTTGGCAGCATGAGCAGTGGCCAAGGATTGAATGGGCCAGTTGCAGTCCAACTTTACAGGCCCATGGCTAGTTACAGGTCATTACTGACGTGTGCTCTGGTGTTGTGTAGAGGATTCATTTTCCAAGGCTGCCCACCCAAGAACATTTTGGGAAAGAAAAACCAAAAAGGAAGTATTGCAAATAATCAGTGTGACGGATTGGACCCCCTCTCTGGGGTGCCACCGGATGTGCTGGGGTCCCACTGAGCCCACCTGTCCCACCAGCCTGGGTCCTCCGCACTCTGTGCTGCAATGTCAGGCTCTCAAGCCCCTGTCCAGCACACGCACAGGTAGGGACAACCCAGCTGTAGAATCACACAGAGTCTGTTATCAGCTCTGTGTAGGAGGGCTCAACTAGGGGAATGCCCAGCTCTCCTGTGTACACAGCCTCTGGAGGGTAAACCCAAAATTATATTGTCTCGTGCCGTATAGAGATCTATATAGCGTAAGCTCATAAAAATCGCCCCCTCCCTCAAAGTGGAGGGAGATATGCACAGCTCTTTCCTTCCTGCCCCCGCTCCCTGCCCCCCATTAGTTCCTGTGTTGCTTCAGGTGCTTTCAGCAGTTTTCCTTTTTGGGCAGGGAGGCAATGGAGAAGAGCCCTGATTGACTCCCTTCCCAGCCTTAATTAGGATTTACATAAGGCGGGAATCCTTTGTTTCTAGTGGGAAAATACCAGTCGTGTCCAAGGTGGAACTCTGTACCAGGTGACATCATCACATGATCCTGCATGTCAAAGCAACATCCCAGGAAGCTTCTCAGGAAGGTGGGAGATAAAGTTCTATTGTCCTTCTTAAGTGGCCCATTGAGGCTGATTGCCTACTGTGGTGAGCATTCCCCCAAGTACACACACAGTTGTAATTGTTACATAGTCAATATTCCTAACTTCAGATACAGAAATGATACGTGCATACAAATTGGATAATCACATTCAGCAAATCATAACCTTTCCAATGATACCTCACTTGACCCATCTAGCATAAATTATATCTTAGTTATGCCATATTCATTTTATAACAATATTTCTATGAAGACTATGGGGTGTAACATCACAATCAGTATGTGTTAATTTAAGGGAACAATAATGTTTTCAATAAATCTAATCAGAAACCTTCAATTGTAATTGTGATAATGCCCACTGATTATCAGACATTAACAGTCATTTAATATCTAATGGATGCCACACAGCAATTGCTGTTCAAATATTAGTTAATATGTCAGTTAATATTCTATTGGTATTGAATTAACACTTCTGACACTCTGAGAATCAACACATAATCCTTATTAATGTGTACTCAATAAGGTTGGATGATCCATATGGCAGATAGATAGGTACATGTGTGTACGTGTATACATGCACCAAGATACCTAACCTACTTTGATATATGTTCAGAGAGAACCAGGACTTGGAATTTCCACATTGGTACATGGATTTTCTTTGACAGTTTTAGAGGAACAGGTACTCCAGAGAGAGTAGCTCAAATCCATTTCACTTACTCATCCAATTTCTCTCTCTTTTTTTTTTATTTTGTTTTTATTTTGTTGGCACCGTCCATTACAGGGGAGCCAGCAAGGTTATTAGAACCTAGCAAGTGACCTGCCTTGACCACTGTGCTCTACTGATGATCTGACCCCTGGGTGTCAGCAGTGCAGGATATGCTGTGACATACACATTTTAATTTCCCAGGGGCAGCACTTCTTATGGCAGCTGGCAAGTTTGTTCTGTTCTTCCTTAACACATGGCTGGACCTAGCTGTCTAGCTGCCCTTGCTTGGCTGAAGACGTTTGTCTTCAGTGACATGCAAAAGCCACGGTGCATTCTGTGCTCACCTGGGACCAAGTATGTACTCCCCTGGAATGGATTTGTGGAACATACTCACTCCTCCCTCACCACTGCTCAGTCTTCTGTCACTAAGCTGGAGTGTCACCTTGTGGTGGAATGGCTGCTGTGGCAATTAAAGGGTAGTATACATGTCATTCCAGTGGTAGCAAGCCTTGGCAGATAAAGCTAAACATTGGGGTAGCGGTGAACATCCTACATGAGTGAAGAAGTTAAGAGGCATTAGGGGAGCAAGGATGGCCTCATGGTTAAAGCTTAACCCTGGAAGTTAGGAGACTCGGGTTTTAGTCCTGGTTTGGCTACTGATCTGCAGTTCGATGCTGTGGAAGTCACCGAGGGCCAGATTTTGGGAAAAGGATTTTGGTGCTGGATGCTGAGTGTCACGGCACCGGACTTGGAGGAACCTAGAAAATCACACTGTAATCCACAATGCTGAGTTAGGTGCATTAGGTCCTTATATAATGGCGGGAGAGCCTAAAAATACAATCCACAAAATGCAACATGCTAGGTGGGGAGCTACCTAAGCTAGCCAATGGGAGATGTCGACTAGAAGAGTTTGTCCTAGGTCCCATGCCTCTCAAGGGGATAGGTACATAGGTTCAGGTTGCAGGAGCACCTATCTCTGCTATTGATCCCTGAATAGGAACCAACCGCCTGCAGTCAGGTGGCTTAAGCACCTGAACTGGTTCTTGCAGGAATGAGTTAGGTGCCTGCCTTGCTCCACACAAAACTGCCAGTGGTGGTGTTGATGCCCACCTCATAACTTGCATCTCAGTGGGTCGAGCACACAACTGGGATGTGGGGGACCCAGGATTAATTCCCCCCTCTCTGCCAGAGGGGGAGAAAGGTGGGAGACCCTTGTGCAAATCCTCTCAGAGCGCTGGGATATTCAAATGTAGAGCTCCCTCACTCTCTCCTGTTGAAGCTGTTTCCCTGTGGATAATTAATAAAAGAGTGACTGGAGGGTGGGTGCCCCAGTCGCCAGGCTACAGAGTCATTCTCTCTCTCACTCCCTGGCCCAGTGACTATTTAAGCCTCTGACCATGTTTATGGGATTGAGGCCTGCGTGCGATTTCGGCAGCTGAATGCCTATCTTCCTTCAGTTCATGAATCGTTCTGATGGAGGCAACAGTGTGTATGTACCAGGATCTAAAACTTAGGCACCCAGGGAATTTTAACAGTGCAAAGTTAGGCTCTAATTAAGTTTAGGTGCCTACAGGGTTAAGCAGCAGCTAAGCGGGAGTTTCATGAATCACAGTGGTGCCATGCACAGGGAGTTAGGTGTCTAACTCTGGAGTTTAGGTGCCTACGTTGCATTGTGGATCGCACCCGTGGTGCCTAAAGATTCAGCTAGGAACAGAGGAATTTTCAAAAGCACCTAAGTGACGTAGGCACCTAACTCCCATTGTCTTCAGTGTCAGCATTCACCTACACAGGTGCTTTTGAAAATCCCATTAGGTGCCCATCTGCAGCTCTAGGCACCGAACTAGGCAAATCTGGCCCTTAGCCTCTCTGTGGTAATAATACTGATTTATTGCACCACTGGATAGGAAGGGCAACTTTCATGAATGTGAGTGCAGCATTTTGAGATGCTCGGGTTGAAGGCATTAGAGATGGGCAGAAGGTCACCAATAGTGTGATGTGTTATCAGCTCTCAGTCTCAGCGCCTTCCTCAGAGGGTTGCTTTCTGCTCCTGTCATCAGGATTGCAGTCTGAGGTGGCACCATTCGTTGATATTGCATGCCTCGAAGCCACCTGATTCACTGCCCACTTTGCTAAACGCAAATGACCCCAGAATGATTCCTCTCCCCGGCCCTCTTTCTTAGTGAAGAGGCAGATTTTAAAACAAAAACAATCCCAGATGTAAACTCGCCTCAGGGGAAATGTGCATCTGGACAGAAGAACCAGCTTGGACTTGGGCGAGTGAAGCCTCACTGGCCTCTCTTAGCTGGAAGTCAGTTACACAGGCCTGAGTCTTTGGGCTGCACCCTCCAGGCAAATGTTAGTCAAGCTCCTAGCTTGACCAGCACCGTGGTATCGCCACACAGCATGGCATTGCTATTGCCCAGAACTGACCCCAGAACAACTCAGAAAGCTTCTGTGGTCATGTTTGCTAGAGAGGAGTGCTGTATACGGGTGGAGTCACATAACTGTGGACGGCCACCTCAGGAAAATCTGAATGAACTGCATTCAAGTGTAGGAACTTGGAAAATGTCTGACCCTTCCTAAGAGGCTGTTTGAAAACCTACTGTCAAATATTCGTCTTATCGTTCGGCAACAATCTTCATCCTCTGTTGTTCTCTCTTCATTTGTGTGAATAGTGCTGATGAGAAGTGCTGGCCTCTTTGAATTCCCACAGACAGCGGGTGGAGCCATGAGAGGTGGGTCGTGTAACAGCCTCAGAGATTTAACTCCTTTATATGTCCACAGAACAGGCACAGCCTGGGTAGCTTGAGGGCAAGCGTCCACCCTCTGCTCTATCCATGTGTGTGTCAGCCTCATAGGCGTGGGAACTAGGGGTGTGGGGAGTGCTGCAGCACCCCCCAGTTTTTGTGCGGGGTCCCAGCCCTGCATCCGGGGTCCCGGCTGCCGCCAGACGCGCACTCGGGGCTCCGTTCCCGGACCTGAGCTGTCAGGGTGCCTCCATTCCCTACCACTATACTATCAAGGAACCTGTGAAAGTTACATGTGGCACAGTTTAGCCTTTTGCATATTTTGTTTCCCCTCAGAGTTAGCAAAATATGCTTGCCATGGGGTATTGGAAATGCTTGTGGGAAGCTCTGCTATTGTGGTCAAGTAAGAAATACTATGAGAATAGTAGCTTCTCTTGCAAGGCAAATCTGAACAAACCTGGCCAGTGATCTCCTCACTGCCAAACTTTCTCCTACTACCCTGCAATGCAGGCTGGGTCATTCAGGCTGACTCAGAGGGTGGCACAAAGAATGTGCTGAGAACTGTCCTGTGCAATGTGGTGGCGGGGAACGGGGAGAGGTGGGCACTAGTGCATAGAGGTTTCCTGTTAAATTCGGAGATAGTGGAACCTACAAGATGACTTATACAGGGTCTAGATGAGGGGCCTTGACTGTCCTTTCGCTATTTGTTGTGCTTTAAGAGCTTTATTTGCCACGAATATGGAAAGTGGAAGTGTCTTACAGCTATAAACCTGCTCCCTCTGACATGCAAGTTGTCTGGTGATTTTGGAAAGAGGACTTTTCCTCTCAAAAGCTGAAGTGGCAGCTCAGTCCTGGACCTGCATGTGGGTCCCTGGCTGCAGGACCCGCGCTCGGGGCTCTGTTCCTGGGCCCACACCGAGGGTACTAGCTGCCACCGGCTCCGCACTCAGGGCTCTGTTCTTGGGCCTGTATGAGGGGTTCCGGCTGTAAGACCTGCACCTGGGGCTCTACTCCCACCCCCTGCTGTGGTCTCAGCCTCAGCCCCCTTACTCCTGTCTGCGTCCTGCCCCCATCCTGGAGCCAGCTCTGGGGAGTGGGGGGGGCACAGACGGGGTAAGGGGAGGTGCAAGGTAAAAAGTTTGGGGACCACTGGCTTTTAGCACCACCCCTGTAAAAATTGTTCCATCACCACTGCTCAGCCCCACCCTGGAAGGGACCTCTGCGAGGAAAGAGAGGGGAGTTCAGTCCCAGCTGAGACTGATCATCAGTACATGCCCTCCGTCTGTCTCTTTCCTATGGTCAGTGCTCAGAGGGTTGAGATGGATATTTGTACAGAGCCAGTGCCTCAGCTAAAGCTGGGTTTGACTCTGATGGCTCCTCTACCATCTATAAAATAATTAAATCACTGTAATGTAGCTGCAAGGGCTGTCGATCCGTTCTCCCGCCTGCAGCCCCTGCTGCTATTGGCAGCTGGGACTAGGGCCATGACAGGTGGTGAGCCAATACTGTCACTCCTCTGTGTACCATACCCACCTGCCTTCCCTTCTCCCATGACTTTCTCACCGGCCGTGTGGCATTATAAGGACACACAGCAATTGTCGGGGGAGGGTGTGTGTGACAGTGACATCCCTGCAGGCTTTCTCTATCATTGGTGTAGCACACATGCACACACCCATGGCATATATAGCTGCATGAAGGGGACATCTAGTTTTCCACAAAGCCTTTCCATCAGGGCGGTGTGAGGGAGTGGGTGGAACATAACACTAGGGGCAAAAAGTTGGGGGATGGAGGAAGTAGATCACATGATGCAGCAGCTGTTCTCTACACAACAAACCCAATTCTCATTTCTGACCTCTCACCATCCCCAGGCTGGTGGGGGCTGGGAATATTGAGTCTGTTGTATACTCAGTCATTGGAGGGTGGAGGGGGGCATGTGAAGGAGAGCTCAACAATCTTCATCTCCGTCTGCCGTATACCATTGACAGGATCAAAGGGAAGCTGGAGGCCAGGATGCAAGCCCTAGAGGCCCTCAGAATGCCCCTTTGCGTGTGAAAAGTCCCTACGAAGGGAAAGAGATAGCAGGGCCCAGGCAACTCATGCCTCCTCACATCTCCTTCGGGCTGCCCTGATCATTTCATATTTGTAAAGCACTTTAGTAATGTGGCTGATGTAATAAGTGGTGTCGATGCTGATGATGTCAGGCCTGGAGCATGTTGGCAGGCTTGGAGCATGTTGCAGAATCCCATGGAATGCTGGAAAAAGGTAGGAGCCAAAGTGGAGTCTGAGCTGATACCCCAATCTCTGTTTTCACCCTCAACAGATGTTATGTAGAAGACCGAAGCTCCAAAGTGGCCTGGTTAAACCGTTCTGGCATCATTTTTGCTGGACAGGACAAGTGGTCCCTGGACCCTCGGGTAGAACTGGAAAAACGAACCCCTCTGGAATACAGCCTCCGGATCCAGAAAGTGGATGTCTATGATGAGGGGTCTTATACATGCTCAGTACAGACACAGCATCACCCCAGGACTTCCCAGGTTTATTTGATTGTGCAAGGTAAGAAACAAGAACTGGGAGTGGGCAAAGAGTAGAGGTGCGGGTCATTTCTTTCTGGGGAATCTGTGTTGTAAATGGCTGGAGGAGACTGTACAGACACCACTGACCCAGTAAACTGTGGAACAAGCAATATAGGCTGTGTGTGGGCAATTCCTTTAGTTCACACCACATCTCTAGTATCATCTTCCACTGTGATATGCGTGATCTAACACTGCCTTGCGTATAAAGGCTTGACACGGCAGAGAATGCTGATGACACTAGAGCTGTTCCACTGCACTCTAGGGCTGGCCCTGGCTGTACTGACACCTAGGCAAATACATTTGTTTTTATAGCACTCGCCAGAGAGACAACATACTAGCTGCCTCATCTCTTCTCCGCCTCTCTCCGCAGGTCATCTTCATCACTTTGTCTTCCCCATGTCACCTTCCATCTCTTGTCCCTCACTCTCTCCTGCCTTCCCCTTTCCATTCCACTCTGCACAAGGGTGGAGAATTTGTGTTTTGACCAATACCTTGTACTTTGGGGATTGGCCCTTAGAGGGTTGTGGCTAGATGTCTCCTCCTGATAGTGGACACACCTTCCAGAGTCACGGCCCCCGTGAAACATGGTGTCTGATGTGACTGCCAATCCACTTGAAGGCCACCTCTTCTCACCTCTATTTCTCAGCTCCCAGTTTACTAATTCTCCATGTAAGGGTCACGGAGAACTAGAACCCTGGCGGCCCAAATCAGTATTACACATACATATAATCTCTCTTAAATATATATACGGTTGGGCATGGCTTAATTACATACTACAGACATGTTCAGATTTTGTATTATCATTCAGACAGCAGTTGGTTATTTCTTCAAATTTACTAGTAACCCAAAAGGCTGTGGATTTTATTTTGAGATTCAAAATAAGAAGTTTCTGAAAAGCTCCAGCCTCTCTTTCTGTGGTGGCACTTGGCAGATGCAATGCTAATGAGGACATAGAACATGTACCTGCAGTGTATGGTTTGTATGTGTATTCATAGGTGATATTCTACAGGTGAATTGTGTGAGTCAAATAGCTTGTGACATGTGCAGGCACACACACACACACACACTCTCTCTCTCTCTCTGTGGGTTTCAAGACTTTTGTAACTATTTATTGGAAGACAGTGCTTACAAAGTGCAAGTTGCAAATCCAAGATGTAGCCTGGATCATCACTCTTTGTAACTGCTGGGGTAGGGCAAAACTAACCAGCTGTAGGGTTTTTTTATTATTATTATTGCTGGTGAAATCAAATAACAAGCACTTTCCATTTACCTATCAAGAAAAATACAGGCACAAATGAATTTTAGAGCCAGGAACATGTATTTTTAATTTTGATCAGATATGGGTGCATGGAACAAAGTTGAGATCCAGAACCCTGTTTCCCCTTGAGTTTGTCTGTGCTCAGTTCTAATGCCACCTAAATGCATGATTCAGGCCTGGTGCAAGTTGACAATGCAGCCATGCATGTTTATTATTGGCAACTCTTGCAGTTTGATCACAAGTTTCATGATGTGTGTCACATACTGTGTTGCAGTTGAGACCACTGAGGCATTGTGTCACCACCAGCTGTATAACCCTGGGTGCCTTAAATGCTCTGCTGTTGTGGCTCACAGCCCGGACATCAATAGCCAGCAGACAAGCATGCCGTATCCTGAGTGTCTGTGTGCTTTGCAGCTCTGGTTCAGCATTCTGATTCCAACAGCCGGCTTGTTACACCCCAGCCACACTCTGGCCTCCACCAGCCTGGGTTACACCTGCAAGATGACCCCAACAATCCCCAATCCTGAATTTTCCCCAAAACCATGCAATGTCCAGCCCTTTCCTGGACCATCCAGGGGAATAATAGGGTTTATTTGCTCCTCTGCTGACCCGAGCTGCAGCAGTGTGTCATGGAGAGAGAGGCAGCTTCTCAGGTAGGCAGGTCCCAAGTCATTTAGAGTTTCATAATTTAGAACCAATGCCACTCAGTCAGCCAGCACTGATCCCAGAGCATCCGGCACATTCCTTAAACAGCCAGCACAGATCAGGGCATGACAGAGTGCTTAATCAGATGCCTGCTATACTGGCTTTTCTTTCCAGATTGAATTAAGGTGTAGCCTCACATAGAACATACTACAATAGTCTACTGTTGGGGTGACAAAGGAACACAGGTAGAGAGGTCTGTATGTCTGAGAAAGGGTCAAGACCTGTTGGCCAGATGGAGATGTGAGGTGTGGGGGGAAGCTCTTCTAGGCACTGCTGCCAGGCAAATATCTTATAGCACCTGGAACTTTTGACACCTCCACTACCCAATCTGCCAACTCTGCTGACAAACAATAGGCGCACATTGACAATCAGATGGGCTGATATAATCCTTGCCATGTCCTCTATCTGCTTCCTCCAGCCTACCCATATTGTCTCTAGTTCATCTGATCTGAGCCTCAACAACTCTGTCTCATCCAGGCCCAGTGGAATGCATCAAACATAATGGAGAAAGAGGAGTGTCATCAGCCCATTCGAAACACTTTACACTGTCTCAGATCAGCTGCACTTTGTATCTGTTATTTAAGACATTTCTGTTGACATGGAAGGCACATCGTAAAGAGAAGTTACCTCTTAGAGACTGTGTATTGTAGCCATGTCAGTCCCAGGATATTAGCGGGATAAGGTGAGTGAGGTAATATCTTTTATTGGATCAATTTCTCTCTCACACCAAGAGAAGTTGGTCCAATAAAAGATATTACCTCACCCACCTTGTCTCAGAGATAGTGACTGCACAGTTCAGAATGTCATCTTGGATTGTTGCTCTTTTAGGGCTAAATCCTACAATCCTCACTCTGTCATTATGTTAATGGAGACATTTCCATAATCCTTATTTGTTGCACCAGGCTTGCATACACACAGACATTACATTCATTAGCAGGAATCAGACTTAAGACCTTCAGCCCTAAAAATGCAAGCCTCTGTGACTTGAGGTACATAAGAACATATGTACCTCATGTTCATACTGGGTCAGACCAATAGTCCATCTACCCCAATATCCTGTCTTCTGACAGAGGCCCATGCCAGGTGCTTCAAAGAGAATGAACAGAACAGGCAATTATTGAGTGATCCATTCCATTGTCCATACCCAGCATCTGGAAAACAGAAGTTACAGACACTCAGAGCATGGTGTTGTATCCCTGACCATCCTGGCTAATCGCCATTGATGGACCTATCCTCCATGAACTTATCTAGTTCTTTTATGCACCCTGTTTTAATTTTGGTCTTCACAACCTCCCCTGGCAACACGTTCCACAGGTTGACTGTGCGTTGTGTGAAGAAGTAGTTCCTTCTGTTTGTTTTAAACCTGTTGTCTATTAATTTCATTGGTTGAACCCAAGTTCTTGTGTTGTATGAAGGAGTAAATAACATTTCCTTATTTACTTTCTCCACATCATTCAAGATTTTATAGACCTCTTATCATATTCCCTCATAGCCCACTTTTCCGGTGTGTGTGTATATATATATTTTGCTATGAGGTGACCAGAACTGCACGCAATATTCAAGGTATGGGCATACACTGGATTAATATAGTGGCATTATGATATTTTCTGTTTTATTATCTATCCCTTTCCTAATGGTTCAAAACATTTTGTTAACATTTTTGACTGCCACTGCACATTGAGCCTATGTTTTCAGAGAACTATCCACGATGACTCCAAGATCTTTCTTGAATGGTAACAGCTAATTTAGCCCCCATCATTTTGTATATATAGTTGGGATTATATTTTCCAGTGTGCATTACTTTGCATTTATCAACACTGAATGCCATTTTGTTGTCCAGTCACCTAGTTTTATGATAGTCCTTTGTAACTCTTCATGGACTGGTTTGGACTTAACTATCTTGAGTAGTTTTGTATCATCTGCAAACTTTGCCACCTCACTGTTTACCCCTTTTATCGGATAATTTATTAATATATGGAACAGCACTGGTCCCAGTACAGATCCTTGGAGGCACTGCTATTTACTTCTCTCCATTCTGAAAACTGATCATTTATTCCCACTCTTTGTTTTCTCTTTTGCGATCCATGAGAGGACCTTCCCTCTTATCCCATGCGTAAGAGCCTTAGATGAGGGACCTTGTCAAAAGTTTTCCGAAAGTCCAAGTACAGTATATCCACTGGATTACCCTTGCCCACATATTTGTTGATTCCCCCACAAAGAATTCTAATAGATTAGTGAGGCATGATTTCCCTTTACAAAAGCCGTGTTGACTCTTCCCCAACAAATCATGTTCATCTATTCGTCTGAGGATTCTGTTCTTTACTATAGATTCAACCAATTTGCCTAGTACTGAAGTTAGGCTCTACGAGTCTGTAATTGCTGGGATCGCCTCTGGAGCCTTTTAAAAAAAATTGGCATCACATTAGCCATCCTCCTCATCTGGTACAGAAGCTGATTTAAATGATAGATTACATACCACAGTTAGTATTTCTGCAATTTCATATTTGAGTTCCTTCAGAACTCTTGGTGGATACCAGCTGGTCTTCGTGATTTATTACTGTATAATGTATTTAATTCATTACTGTTTAATAATTCCTTCAGCTCTGAGTAGATAGCTGGTTGTTGTAATTGTTGGCACCAGTCTTTAGAGAGAGACGTGATCACAAGCAGAAAACACATAGCAACTGCAGGCCAAATCATACAGTTCTTATTCACGAAAACTCTGATTGGCTTTAGTGTGTGAAAAATACTGTCAGATGAACCTTTTTGCTATTATGCATTGCTTAGACCGTATGGAACTTATTGCCTTTAGCATCCAGAGTGACCCTTCTTTGTTTCAGTGTGGAATGAAGATGTATTTGTTTTCACTGGATTTTAACCAGTTTAAATTTATTAATAATTCTACTTGGTGGATTAGCTGTGTCCCCTTTAAATTAAGTGGGTTTGTGCTGGTGAATGGTGCAGCACCGAAAGCACTGGAGAGCAAAATCCTTTATTTATCCACAGAACACACAGTGGCAGGTGTGGCCGCCCCATGTGTACACATTGCTCTGTCAATGGACCTCAACCTTGACCCAGAGGGATCTGCCTCGTGGGGTGAAAGTGGAATTCTGCTGCATCTAGTGATAGGACGGCATTTAGGGCCAATTGTGATGGTGATTTATGTGCTGTGAAAACTTCACCAAGTGGAACTGGACTGAGACCTGTTAACTTTATTTACACATGACCTTCCAACCAGCCAACAGATAGTACTAACATCTGAGTGCTACTGACCTCAGGCTCAAACTAGTGTCCTAGAGTCTGGCTCCATTTCATATCTGGACCCTTTTTGCACTTTTCTCTTTAATCTTATTGTAAAGCACCTTGAGCTGCTCCTTTGAACAGGATGCTGTGAAAGTTCAAATATTTGTTGCTGTAACAGGACACCATGAGGATAAAGCTCAATTGGTTTGTGATGTCATCAATACCTCCAATATGGGAGTTCTGATCTCAGTTTACTTGTGTCATCCCTGACTGAGTGCATTGCAGGGCAGGGTGATGGCGATGGCAGAGCAATTTGAAGAGGCTTAACGGTCTATTTTCTTCACTAACCAAACAATAAGGATTCATGATCACTGGCATCACCTTCTAGGACATCCATCTACTCCCAATTTTATGGGCTCAGACTTTGCTCTTGATTTTGGAGGGAGTTTTCTGAGCATTAAAGCAGGGAAACTCTTACATCAGAGAGTCTGCATTAGGTAAGAACTAGCACAAATAACTCTTTCTTGACAGACTCCAGAGGGATAGTGACAAAGGATTTGGTGACAGATGCAAAGAGTGAAGAAACCATGGGAGGATCAGTTTTCTGGAAGGGAGAGAGAGAAGATCATTTTACAAGGGGTACTGGGAAGAGGCAGGATCAGCATACTGGGGGGGATGGGAATGCACAGAATTAATTTGCACTGGGACTGAGCTAGGGACACAGGATCAGTATGAAGGGGGAGGAATAGAACTGAAAAGGAGGAGGATCATCCCAGGCTCAAGAGCACAGGGTTTTTGCTGCACCGTTGTTGGTGTTTCACTAGATTGTAAGTTTCCACTGGCAAATTAGTCTAGAATTCCAACCACACTGTAGTAGTGGGGGGTATTCTTCCTAGTTTTTGCTTTGTGGGTTTGTTTTTGCCTAAGCGCATAAATGGCAGGAAGGTACACCTGGTATTTCACAATTTGCCAGGGATGGTCCCTGGCACTCCACATATAACATTTGTATTGCCTCCCCACAGCACCCTACTGCCTCCCCACTTTTGTTGGCCTAACTATGGGCTTGGCTGAGTGCATTGGCTGGTCTATTACCAGGCAATGTAGGCTTGGGGTCTGTGATGTGTGTTGGATCATGGCATTTCTTGGCATGCAGATCACCACAGGGCGTTTTCTTGGAGATATTTCAGTGCTCCTTTTACAGATGCAGGCTGACAGAAATATGACATTGGGGTCCTGGTCAATTATTACAGCTCCTAGGTGCTGCAATAATACAAATAATAATAATGATTTAGGCCTCTTTTAAAATGATTGCTCTATTTTTGGAAAAATTCACATGAAATATGTGAAACATTTCCCAGGGATCTTTGAGTGTTATTTAGCCAGATCCTAAGCTGCTGTAAACCTGCATGACTCCACCGATTTCAGTAGAGATAGTCCAGTTCACAGTCAGTGGTTACAATTCTAGATCTGAACCCCACAACTACTGATCATCAATTAATGATCGTCTCATATTGTTTCCTGTTTCTCTCCCATCTGTCTCCCTGTCTCCACCGGTTGTCTTTTGTCTTGTATCTGGGGAGGGACTGTCTTTCTGTCCTGTGTTTGTACTATGGTGACCAGACAGCAAATGTGAAAAATCGGGACGGGGGTGAGGGGTAATAGGAGCCTATATAAGAAAAAGACCCCAAAATCGGGACTGTCCTGATAAAATCAGGACATCTGGTCACCCTAGTTTGTACAGCGCCTTGTGCAGCGGAGTTCTGTCCATGACTGAGGCTCCTACGCACTACCATCATAGACATATTAAATAACAATAATGAGGCCAAAGTCTGCTCCGGTTTTCACATGCTGAAATATCAGTGATAGTATGGGCACAGCAAAACTCTGCAGACCTATTGCATGCAGTGAGACCTGGGTTCTTGGTACAGTTATGCTTTTCAAGGAATACACTCCTCTTCACTTCCCAAATTAATCTTGTATGCAGCATTCCTTTGTGCTATTCAACAGTTGCAGGTTCCCAGCCCGTGCACCAAGAGGTGGCTGCTTGTCAACGGTAGGGGTGCGTTTCCTGTGCCCTTTAGGATTCTTTGGGGATAAATGCTTGTATAAATTCAAATTATTATTGTAATCACTATTAGTAGCTTGTCTATGATGGATCAGCTTGAAAACCTGGAAATGAACAATAATTAAAAAATCCCAAACCTTTTGAAGGGATCATTTCTACTTCAAAATAATGAGAAAAGATACATAGCATGCTCCCTGTAGCGGGGTGAACTCCTGCTCCGGCCCTGGAGGGGTTGGAGAAGCCCTGCAGAGGGCTGGGGCTGGGCAAGGTAAAACCCTGGCTGATTGGGAGAAGTGGCTGCAGCTGGGCCACGCCCCAATCAGGCCACAGCTGGCCTGTATAAAAAGGCTGTGAGCCAGGAGCCTAAGCAGTCTCTCTTTGCCTTCAGAGAGAGAAGGCCCTGGCTGCAGCAAGTTAGAGACAAGATACCTGAGTGGAGCAGGGCTGGGGGCAGGCTGAGGAGCCGAGGAGTTCCAGCCTGGAAAGCCCCAGGCTGCGGCCTAGTGGAAGGCCAAGGGGTACTGGGGGTTGCAGAGGGCAGCCCAGAGCTAGGCCAAGGCAGCAGGTCCAAACCCAATCTTGCCTGTGATGAGTGGCCTATACTGCAGTCTGCCCCAGGGAACGGGGGCTTGTTGGAGACTGGCAGTGGCCTTATTCTGAGGTGAGGTAGGGATAGTGGATGGGGGTTCCCCAGGGAGGGGAGACCCTAGTACTGAGGGATGTACTGCCAGGGGGCAGCACCTAAGGTGACCAGATAGCAAGTGTGAAAAATCGGGACAGGGATGGGGGGTAATAGACGCCTATATAGGACAAAGCCCCAAATATCAGGACTGTCCCTATAAAATCGGGACATCTGGTCACCCTAGCAGCACCCCAGATACAAGGGCATCGGGGTCCAGGGAGGGACACGGGGGCCAGAGGACAGGTGGACCACTGGCCTGCAGAGGGCGCTCCAGGCTGCTGGAAGAGCTAATTCCCAGAAGTCACCAGCAGGAGGCGCCGCAGGGGTGAGTCCGCTCCTCTACACTCCCCTAGAGACCTGTGAATCAACCGCTTTTTCACTAGCAATACAGATGACTGCTAAGGCTAATCACACTCCGAATCTTTAGGTGTCATATCAACCTTTCCACACCATTATCTGGCTTTCAGTTTTCTTCCTTTTATTTAAAGAAAATACTGTTGGGTCAAATTTCGACAAGTTTCAGTTTTGTTCTAATAAGATTTTAATAAATCCAAATTAAATGTTTCCACATTATACATTATATATCTATATAAAAACACATCAATATAGATGAATTCCACTGGTGCCTGAGGACTCAATCCTGCAAACCCTCCATGCAGAAGACTCACGTTGGTGTCGCTTGTAGTTCCAAGCCCATAGGGTCCACTAGATCAGGGCCAAAGTTTCTGGCTTGCAGTGGTGCTGTCTGTGTACATTCTAGTCTTCTGCTAGACTATGACAACCTGGGGTGAAATCCTGGCCCCACTGAAGTCAATGGGAATTTTGCTATTGACTTCAGTAGAGACAGGATTTCACTTCTGAAACCAAAAGCAGCTAGAAACTGACTGCAAAGTAAACCAAAACCATGGGCTGTTCTTACCATCACAGCCAAAAAACCACCCCCTTCAATCCCAACCCCATAAATATAAAAAAGTATATTTTAGTTTTAAAATTCTTTCCATGTTAAGGTTTTGAGGTGGAATTAGGGACAGAAATGAGCTCTTTTGGAAAACATAGTACTTTTAGTCTGGCAATATCTCCTTAAAGGTAGACTGAAGACTGGGGAAAATGGTGTCTGTGTCCTTTTGTACTGGATGCATGGTGTATGCTGGAACAGAAGAACGGCCATACTGTGACAGACAAATGATCCACCTAGCCCACTATCCTGCTATCCTGTCTTCTGACAGTGGCCAATGCCAAATGCTTCAAAGGGAAGGAACAGAACAGGGCAAGTTATCAAGTGATCCATCCCCTATCATCCAGTCCCAGCATCTGTCAATCAGAGGCATAGGGAAACTCAAAGCATGCAGTTGTATTTCTGACCATCTTGGCTAATAGCCATTGATGGACCTATCCTATGTAGTTTGTTTTCTTTTTAATCCAGATTTAGTTACGATCTTCACAACATCCCCTAACAACAAGTTCCACAGGTTAACTGCGCTTTGTGTGAAGAAGTACTTCCTTTTTTTTTTTTTTTTTAATGGTGCCTATTAATTTAATTGGGGTACCCTTGGTGGTTCTTCGAGTGATTGTTCATGTCCATTCCAAGCAGGTGTGTGCGCGCCACGTGCATGGCAGCCGGAAGATTTTACCATAGCAGCGTCCGTAGGGTCGGCTCTGGCGCCCCCTGGAGTGGTGCCTTCATGGCGCTGTATATAGGAGCCAGCCGACCCCCCACCCCCTCAGTTCCTTCTTACCGCCGGTGACGGCTAGCTGGAACTTCTCTTGCTCTTCAGCAATCGTGGCAGTGTTCTATAGTTCGTGTAAATAGTTAATTAGTTAGTTAGTTGTTAGTGTTAGATAGTTAAGTATCAGTTGGGGGTTTACCTCCAACTTTTCGTCGCCCCACTGGGGCAGGCCCGGGTCCCCAGGGTTCAAACTCTGTCAGGACTGTGGGAAATTTATGCCGAAAAGTGACCCGCACTCTTCGTGCTTGCGGTGCCTTGGAGAGACCCATCAAAGGGACAGGTGCACTATCTGCAGGACTTTTCGCCCCAGGACTCTCAAAGATAGAGAGCAGAGACTTAAAGTCCTCCTAATGGAGGCGGCACTGTGGCCACAATCGGATCCCGGGCCTTCCGACCCGGCACCCAGCACTTCATCCTCGGTGTGCAGTGCCCCGGCACCGGAGATAAGTCGTGAGGCCAAGGCCCCAAAACCCCGGCACCAGAGAGAGTCGGCACATAAGAAATCGTCTTCTACAAGACACCGCTCTCCCTCACCGGTGCCGGTTAAAAAGAACAGGCCGCTGAGGGAACAATCTCCCCACTGGGACTCTAAAGATCGGGCGCCGTCCACAAGTGTTACGGGACAACCCGCGCCGCAGACCCATCTGGCCATCCTGTTGACTCCCGCCCCGGAGAGGGCAAGGTCGAGTCCGGAACGGCACAGATTCCCGGATATGATGGAGGAGGTCCGCCTCCCATCGACGCCGGAGGCATTCGAGGCCGCATCAGACCTCTTGAGCCTCCCGGTGCCGGCGTCACCGCACCGGTGCAGAGAACCCCCGGCTACCGCCGGGCCCCAGTATCACTCTAAGGGCAAACCGACAATGCACTCACCGCACTCTCCACGCAGCACCCCATTAGTGGCACCGGCGCGAGCACCCCCGCCGGCGACAGTGGGTACCGCTCCTCCGATGTCCTCATATTCAGAGACTTCTGACTCAGAGGCGGACTCCTACTGCTCTAACAGATCGAGGAGCAGACGATCATCCTCGCGTAGGAGTGCCCAACCGTACCCACCACAGTGGCATCAACAGCAGGAGTGGCAACCGCCTCCACAGTGGCCGTTCTGGACACCGTGGGCCTACCGTCAGTCAGTGGGTCAGGCATACGGGCCCCGCTCACGGACCGCTTCCATTTCCTCAACGTCAGTGGCACCGCCGCTAATGCCACCGCCACCGGCACCGCCGTCTGATAGGAGTGTGCCACAATGAAATACGGCACCCCCTGGTCAAACAATGGCACCGACGGGGACTTTGCTCCCTTCAGCGTAGGCACCGTCCAGCACTCCTCGGCGTTCGGTGGCGACCCCAGTACCGGCCGCGGTGCTGCATCTTGAGCCCGCAACGGCCCCGCAGCCTGAGTACGTGTGCCGCAGGCCTTCAGAGGGAGACGTGGTAGATGAAGGGCAGCTGCATGGGACATCTTCCTCTTCATCTCCGGACAAGGCTGTAGCGGGAACTTCTGCAGCACCAGCTCTAGAGGATAATAGAATCCTCCAACAGCTCCTTACTCGAGCGGCCCAGAGCCTCTCGATACAGACGGAACAGATCGAGGTGGGCGTTGATCCCATAATTGATATCCTGACCCCGTCTGACCCATTTAGGGTAGCCCTACCCCTCATAAAGACCATTGTGGACACAATCCACACCTTGTGACAAACCCCAGCCTCATTGGCTCCTACAGCCAAAAAGACAGAGAGGCGGTATTTTGTCCCAACCAAGGGCTATGAATATCTTTATATGCACCCCCCACCGGACTCCCTAGTGGTGGATGCGGCCAACCAGAGGGAACGACAGGGTTTTCAGGGGGCTACACCTAAAAATAGAGAGGCGAAAAAGTTGGACCTCTTCGTCCGCAAGGTCTATTCAACGGGGGGCCTACAAATGCGTATTGCCGATCAGCAGGCCATAGTGAGCCGGTATGGACACAACACGTGCTCGGCTTTGTCTAGGTTCACGGACCTCCTCCCGCAGGACTCACGAACCAAGTTCTCGGCCCTTGTTGAGGAGGGCAGACTGATTACCCAAGCTTCCCTCCAGGCAGCCTTGGACGCAGCCGATTCAGCCTCGCACACAGTGGCTACTGGTCTGGTCATGAGGCGCGGAGCCTGGCTTCAAGTTTCCGGTCTACCTCACAAAGTCCAACAGACTATCCAGGACTTACCCTTTGAAGGGCCCACGCTTTTCTCGGAAAAGACGGATAAACGACTCCATAGCCTAAAGGATTCGTGGACTATCCTCCGTTGTTTAGGCCTACACACCCCTGTTACTCAACGTAGGCAGTTTAGGCTGCCGCAGGCCCCACGACCGCACCAACCTCAGAATCGAGGTGATGCCTTGCACAGAAGGCCAAGGACGGGCAGGAGGAGGCAACAACAGCAGCCCTTCGGCCAGTCTTCTACCCAACCAAGGCTACACAGGGGCCTAGACCACCATTTTGAGGGCTCGGTTGAGGATGACCTACCGGTCAGAACTCTGGATCCTCCCAACCTTACCTTTTCGTCACGTCTGTCCCCCCTCTTTCGTGCATGGGCCCTGATCACGTCCAACGCTTGGGTGCTTCGCACGGTAACGGAGGGATATTCTATCCAGTTTTCCTCCCTCCCGCCCCACCAGCCCCCCTCCCCGTCCCTCTTCAGGGACCCCTCTCACGAGCAACTTCTACTTCAAGAAGTTCAGTCCCTCCTCACAGCAGGGACAGTGGAGGAGGTTCATCGGGAACTACAGGGCAAGGGCTTCTATTCTCGATATTTCCTAATACCGAAAGTGAAAGGGGGCCTCAGATCTATTCTGGACTTGCGGCGTCTCAACAAGTTTATCAAGAAGCTCAAGTTCCGCATGGTCTCCCTGTCCTCCATCATTCTTTCCATGGATCCAGGAGACTGGTGTGCCGCTCTCGACTTAAAGGACGCATACTTCCATATCGCGATAATCCCTCGACACCGGCGTTACCTCAGGTTTCTTGTCGGCAACGTTCATCTACAGTTTACGGTTCTACCCTTCGGTCTGTCAGCAGCCCCAAGGGTCTTCACGAAGTGCATGGCAGTCGTGGCAGCCTTCCTGCGCAGGCAAGGGATCCAGGTATTTCCCTACCTGGACAATTGGCTCATCAAGGGCAGGAACAAGGCACTGGTGGAGGCTCAGGTGGTCTTCATCAGGCACACCTTCCGCTCACTCAGCCTCTTACTCAACGAGGCCAAGTCCATTCTTTCTCCAACACAAAGAATTGAATTCATAGGAGCAGTTCTGGACTCGACACACGCCAGAGCATATCTTCCAGAGGCCAGATTCCAAACTATATCCAACATCATTCTCGGCCTCCAAAGTTACGCTACCACCACAGTAAGAAGCTGCCTCAAATTACTAGGGCACATGGCAGCATGTACCTACGTCGTGAGACACGCCAGACTCAGACTGCGCCCTCTCCAGTCTTGGTTGGCAGGGGTTTATTGGCCAGTCAGGGACTCCCTAGAATCAGTGGTGACGTTACCTCGGCCAGTGTTGGACTCCCTTCAATGGTGGCTCGACCCGCGGGTGGTCTGCGCAGGGGTCCCTTTCCTCGAATCCGAGCCCTCCCTGACCCTGGTAATGGACGCGTCGGATCAGGGATGGGGTGCACATCTGGGCTACCTCAGGACCCAAGGTCTTTGGTCGAGGGAGGATCTTTCACTGCACATCAATGTCAGGTAGTTACGAGCTGTACGCCTCGCACGCATAGCATTCAAATCCCAGCTGGCAGGCAGGTGCGTTTCTGTCCTCACAGACAATACTCCAACGATGTTTTATATCAACAAACAGGGTGGTGCTCGCTCCTCTCCCTTTTGCCAGGAGGCCCAGGCATTATGGGACTTCTGCGTACAGAACGTAATTCACCTGATAGCATCCTACCTCCCGGGCACGCACAACATGCTCACGGACACCCTCAGCCGCTCGTTCCAGGGCCATGAGTGGTCTGTCCGCTGGGATGTAGTTCTCTCAATTTTCCGACTCTGGGGTCATCCCCAGGTGGACTTGTTTGCATCCAACGAGAACAGGAAGTGTCATCAATTCTGCTCCCTCATGGGACGCAGTCAGGGGTCCCTATCTGAGGCTTTTCTCCTCTCTTGGGCAGACGGGCTTCTTTATGCCTTTCCCCCGATTCCCTTGATTCACAAGGTGATCCTCAAGGCCCTCAGAGATCACGCTTGACTCATCCTGATAGCTCCTGTGTGGCCGCGCCAGCATTGGTACACCTCTCTCCTACTCATGTCTACGAGGGTTCCACTCAGGTTGCCCCTGCTACCGAACTTGATCACGCAGGATCGCGGTCGCCTCCTTCACCCGAACCTGGAGTCACTCCACCTTACAGCTTGGATGCTCCATGGCTAAACCCACTGGAGTTACAATGCTCCCATCAGGTCAGACAGGTCCTGTTGGGCAGCAGGAAGCCCTTGACAAGGTCTATGTACTTGGCCAAGTGGAAGCGCTTCTCCCTGTGGGCTACACAACACGGTCAGGCCCCCTTGCTCGCCCCGGTCCCTCTCATCTTGGACTATTTGCTACATCTGAGACACCTGAGACTAACTCTCTCGTCGGTTCGAGTACCCCTTGCTGCAATCTCCGCGTTCCACCCTGGAGAGGGGGGACCTCAGTGTTTGCGAACCCACTCATTGGACAATTCCTTAAGGGTCTTGACAGATTGTTCCTGCACATCCGTCAACCTGTCCCTGCTTGGGACTTCAATTTGGTCCTGTCTGTCCTCACGGGACCCCCATTCGAGCCGCTGGCTTCTTGCTCGCTGTTATACCTCTCATATAAGGTTGCATTCTTGGTGGCTATCACATCAGCACAGAGAGTATCGGAACTCAGAGCTCTAACTACTGAGCTTCCATACACCGTCTTCCACAAGGACAAGGTCCAACTCAGGCTGCACCCTGCATTCCTGCCTAAGGTGGTTTCCCCATTTCACATGGGTCAAGACATTTTTCTCCCTGTGTTTTATCCCAAACCGCACTCCTCGGCTAAGGAGTGCAGGTTGCATTCTCTGGATGTTCGCAGGGCTCTCACATTCTATATAGAAAGGACGAGACCCTTCAGGAAGTCGACCCAACTTTTTGTCGCCATGGCCGACAGTAGGAAGGGGCTCCCAGTCACGTCACAGAGGGTCTTGGCTTGGATCAGAACCTGCATCCAGGAGTGCTACAGTCGGGCCAATGTACCAGCCCTGCCTATCATGGCCCACTCCACAAGAGCGCAGGCTTCTTCAGCTGCGTTCCTGGCCCACGTCCCGACACAGGAGATTTGTAGAGCGGCCACCTGGTCCTCACTCCACACCTTTACGGCGCACTACGCCATTACGCACCAAGCCAGGGAGGATGCTGCATTTAGCCGCGCAGTCCTCCAATCTGCAGTGACCTCCGACCCCACCACCTAGACTTGGGCTTGTGAGTCACCTGCTTGGAATGGACATGAACAATCACTCGAAGAAGAAACTGTTACTCACCTTCTTGTAATGGTTGTTCTTCGAGATGTGTTGTTCATGTCCATTCTAATACCCACCCTCCTACCCCTCTGTCGGAGTATCAGCAAGAAGGAACTGAGGGTGTGGGGGGTCGGCTGGCCCCTATATACAGCGCCATGAAGGTGCCACTCCAGGGGATGCCGGAGCTGACCCTACGGATGCTGCTATGGTAAAATCTTCCGGCTGCCGTGCGCACGGCGCGCACACACCTGCTTGGAATGGACATGAACAACACATCTCGAAGAACAATCGTTACGAGAAGGTGAGTAACCGTTTCTTCTTGTGTTATGGAAGGGGTAAATAGCACTTCCTTATTCACTTTCTCCACACTATTCATGATTTTATAGACCTCTATCATATCCCCCCCCTTAGTTGTCTCTTTTCTAAACTGACCAGTCCCAGTCTTTTAAATTGGGCATACCCTGGATTTAGATAGAAAATATCATGATGACACTGTCTTATTATCTATCCCTTTCCTAATGGTGCCTAACATGAGCGGCGTGTATAGGAGGCTGGGGCAGGTTCAGCCTCCCCGAAAAAGGCTGGCCATGCGTGAGGGCAAATGCCATGGATGCGGTACACATCACCTCCCTTTGGAGGCACGCCAGCCTGCTGCCTTTGGAGTGCCGGAAGCGAAGCTCCCTAGAAGTGGGGGGGCCACTGGCACCCAAACTGTGGCCCTGCCCGTGCTCTTCCCCCAAGACCCCGCTCTGCTCAACCTCTTCCCCTGAGGCCCCGCCCTCACTCCGCCTCTTCCCCTGAGGTTCCCCATGCCTGCTGCTCGCTCCTCTCAGCCACAGGAAGGCCTAGGGGAAGTGACAGACAGGAGTGAGCGGCCAGTGGGCTTGGGAGGCCTTGGGGGAAGATGCAGAAAGGAGCGGGTGGGCGGGGGTGACCTCAGGGGAAGAGGTGGAGTAAGCAGCAGGTGGGTGTGGGTTGGAGGAAGAGGGGGAAAGGAGCAAGCAGAGGGGGGTCTTGGGGAGAAGGCAGAGCAGGGGCAGGAAGAGGTGGAGCAAGGGCAGGGCCTCAGGGGAAGAGGTAGGACGGGGCCATGACCCAGGCACTGGTGGCCCCTCCTCACTTCTAGGGAGCTTCCAGTGCTCGTGTGTAAGCTTCCCCGAACGGAAGCCTCACGCGCCACCTATGGTTCCTAACATTCTTTCGCTTTTTTGACTGCCACTGCACATTGAGCCGATGCTTTCAGATAACTATCAACAATGACTCCAAGATCTTTCTTGAATGGTAACAGCTAATTTAGACCCGTCATTTTGTATGAACACCTCTACCTCGATATAACGCTGTCCTCGGGAGCCAAAAAATCTTACCATGTTATAGGTGAAACCGCGTTATATCGAACTTGCTTTGATCCACCGGAGTGAGCAGCCCCGCCCCCCGAAGTACAGCTTTATTGCATTATATCCAAATTCGTGTTATATCGGGTCGCATTATATCGGGGTAGAGGTGTATAATTGGGTTTTCCAGCGTGCATTACTTTGCATTTATCATCACTGAATTTCAAGGGCCATTTAGGTGACTGAGCAACAAGTTTTATGATAGTCCTTTGTAGCTCTTCACAGTCTGCTTTGGACTTAACTATCTTGAATAATTTCATATCACCTGCAAACTTTGCAACCTCACTGTTTACCCCTGTTACCAGATAATTTATGAATATGTTGAACAACACTGGTCCCAGTAGAGATCCCTGGGGGACACTGCTATTTACTTCTCTCCATTGTGAAAACTGACCATTTATTCCTACCCTTTATTTCCTATCGTTTAGCCAGTTATGAAGCCATGAGAGGACCTTCCCTCTTATCCCACGACAGCTTACTTTGCATACGAGCTTTTGGTGAGGGACTTTGTGAAAGGTTTTCTGACAGTGCAAGTACACTGTACCCAATGGATCACCCTTATCCACATGTTTGCTGACCCCCTCAAAGAATTCTAGTAGATTAATGAGGCATGATTTCCCTTTGCAAAAGTTGTGTTGACTCTTCCCCAACAAATCATGTTCATCATTTGCAGCCCCCAGGTGTCTCAGCATATGATTCTGAACCAGTTTGGGCCCACTGGTCCTAATTCTCTCCCCAAAATCTTGTGCTTCTCCCACCTGCCTGTCTATCCACCTGTTGCCTCTCATTTCAGATTTAGATTGTAAATTCATTGAGGCAGGGACCGTCGTTTTGTTATGTTTGTGTACAGTGCCTTCAGAGGCTACCATAATAATAATAATAATAATAATATACTACTAATAATAATAATTAATAAAATATACTATTCAATAGTAGGCTTGGGGGTTTTCTTGTTGGGATACCCTCTTCTTCATTATCTTAGAAGTATCTGGAGTGCTCACACATTAGCAGTACTTCTGGACCTACCAGTAGATAAAAGGACATTTTGAGGGAATAATGATTTTTATCATATTTCCTGTATAGCTTCTAAAATGTCAGTGGTGAATTGCTGGGGGAAAAACGACCTCCAAAATAATGGAATAACAGCTTAGCTTAATAAAGTCAGAGATTTGCAAGTTAGGAGAAAAAATAACTCACCAAATGCACACACAACAAAATAGACAAAAAAAGAAGCAGATACTTAGACAAATGGCTTCCATTTATTGAGTGTTCTGACAGGGAACACTTGCCCAAGACAAAACCAAGGCTTTTGAAGTATGGGTTTTTTTTTTAAATATTAGGTTAAAAATGTACATCTCTAATAGAAGATGGGGAAAAAGGCGTGGATTGGAGGCACAAAAGCAGCAGCTGGATTGTACCCAAGGAGGAAACAAAGAAAGAGTTTGGTAGTCTGGAAAATGCAAAAAACAGAATTGCTAATAGCAGCCACGTGATCAGATTATCAAAACTCAGATATCAGCAATAAAATTTAAGATGAATGGAATGTAATTCTGTTTTATAAGTTTCATTGAAGTATGAAAAACTGAAAATAAATAGTTTTTTAAACAAAAAAGGCAGGTCGGGAATGTTTGCTGAAGGACTCTGTGGAAGATTTAGACACGGATTATGTGGATTATGTGCTTTCTAAACCCTTAATTGAAGGGCCAGGGCTCCTGAGCCTTTAACACAGGTTTCACTTGCATGGTATTGTTGATATCAAGTCCTACCAGTTCTCCAGTCATCCACGAAATCTTGCAGGAATAAACAGGTTAGACCAAACCTCCATTTCTAATGTAAAAACACAAGCCGGGGGAAAAAGAAAAGTTTTAAAAAAAACAGGCCTTTTTGACATACCATAAAAAGGATTTCTGTCTTTTATAGGTTGCCATTAATATTTAAAGGAGAAAAATTAGAAGGTTAAGAAAGGAGAAGCCCTTTTTCATGATCCAAGAACTGGATTTTGGAGACACTTTTTAGTTTAATTGAAATCATCTTGTAAGTGGTATTCAAGAGGGAGACTGGCCTATAATGAACAGGGTGATCTGCAGGTCTGCCAGGCTTTAGCAGTGCAATAATCTTGGCTTCTCTCCACACGATTTCACCGGTCTCCAGGATGTTGGTGAAAAGCTGCATCATTCATTTTCATGTTAGTGGATCCAGGTTATACAGGAACTTAGGATAGATATCATCTTTTCCTGCTGTTTTCCCCAATTTCTTGGCTACATTGATCTCCTTACTTGTGAACAGTCCAGACCATTGGGAAGATGGTGTGCATGTGGACATCACTTGCCGAAGTTGATGCTGGATTTATCTGCAATACTGTTGTTCACTAGCTGTTTTGATGTCTGCAAAAGTTTAGCAGTGATGGGCATTGGCTTTCACCTGTGGCCTAGTGTCATGTAGAGGATTTGCAGTCCCCAGGTATCTCAGCATATTTTACTGAATCGACTTGGACCCACTGTGGACACCAGCCTACCCAAGGAGCAAGCTGCTTTTCAACTGCACAGAGGTTGCTGCATCTGGGTCCTAGCCCTCACAACAGACATTGAGGCTGCATTCCAACTGAAACTCGCATCTAGTACTGCTTTCATCAATCTGTCAGCAGCATATGACACAGTCTGGAAGGATGGTCTGCTACAGAAACTGGCCAAAGGGATGCCCTGTGTGCAGAATTTCCAGCTGCTGAACACCATGCTTAGTGTCCAAAGGACGTGCGTATACCTTGGAGGTCAAACCATAAAGCCACATACGTTAAATAATGGGCTACCATAAGGCTCTGTACTTGCTCCGATACTCTTCAATGTATACACAAGCAATGTGCCTGAAATAATAGAGCAGAAGTTTGCGTATGCTGATGATTTGGCATTCACAACTTAGGTCCGTAGCTTTAAGGACCTTAAAGTGATCTTTACATCTGACCTTAAGATCATAGTGGAGTAGTCCCAAAAATGGCAGCTGAGACCAAATCCGAGCAAATCAGTAGTCTCTACTTTCCACCTTGACAACAGAATTGCATAAAACACTCTCACTGTCAAGTTTTGTGATGAAACGGTGCATTATGACTTAAAACCAACATATCTCAATGTCATTCTTGACCACACACTGACCTTTCATGACCACCTCAAGAAAGAAGCCTCTAAAGTGAAAACTTGCATCAACAGTATTCAAAAGTTAGCAGGAACAAGCTGGGGATCAACTGCCTGGGTGATACGAACATCGGCCTTGGCCCTGTTGTTCTCAGTTGCAGAGGGCTGTGCATTGATATGGAAAAGAAGCTGCCATACCCAACTTGTGGCTAGACAGCTGAATCAGACCACGCAAATCATCACAGGAACTTAAAATCAACACTGCTGCTGCGACTTTCTGTATTAGCAAACATCGAACCTCCAGCTCTCTAGTGAGATATAGCCACCGCACGAGAACTTAAACACACTGATGACTACCCAGAACTTCCCATGTGGTAGGTTATGGATAACATATCCCAACAATGTCTGAAATTGTGAAAACCATTAGGGACCATACACGACTGCTTCATGTCTCTGAATTCGGCTAGGGAATGGCAAAGAATCTGGACCTCATCTACTGTTCCAAACAAGCACACTCTCCCTGACCCAACAAGGTGTCCCTGCCCTGGTTTCAGTGGACCACAGTGAACCATATCTGAACAAACCATGGAAGATGTGGCCACATGATGCACAAGTAGAAAACCAGAGACTCCCTTTAGTGTGACTGCAGTGAGAACATCCAAACCATCGAACGCACCATGACACACAGTGCCCCAAATATGGGTTCAAAGGTGAATTGGATGACATCACAGAGGAGGCATTGAAATGGCTTATGGACCTACAACTGCATCTATGGAATGTTTCTCTGCAGATGCCAAACACGTGGACATGTAAGCGAGAGATTTAATTGAAATGACCCAGATTTATTTTTTGGGGGGGGAAGAAGGCTTTTGGCAAACTATTATCTTTTTTTTCCATTCTGAGCTCTCCATGTCAGTACAATGCAGAAAATAGGTCAGCCTTTATTAAAGTAGGAAAACAATACATTTGAATTCGTGGAGACAGAGGTCTCATGCTGCAGTGATTTTAACATAAGGGCCTTTCACCTTTTGGGTAATCTTGGTTCAAATAGTTCCTGGGTTACAAGACAAATGAGTTTGTTTTCCCTAGAATAGCCGGGGGTGCTGTGAGTCAGGCTGAATGTACGTTGCTGTAGCTGTGTGTGAGGCATCCAGAACTGTAACACCAGGGTGAGCTACAGGTTAGGATTCAGGTCATAAGTTTTCACAGGCTTCCAGATGCAGCACCCGTCTCCTCCTTCCACCACCCCATTCCCTTGGGTCACACTGAGCCAGGAAGTAGGACGTTCATTTGAAATGCTTCTAGATTTCCTGCTTACAGTGATCTCAACCCAGCAATGGACTTGAGCACATGCTGAATTTTAAGATGTGAGTAGTTCTCTTCTCTTCTCACCACCACTCTAGTAGTATCTGAGCTCCTCCCAGAAGTGCACTAAGTGATTTAACCTGTGTTTGTGACAAATGGTTCTGCCTTTCTGTCTTTTTCTCTCTGAAGAGAAATTACATGAGATTTTTTTTTAAATCTATTTATTTATTTGTGTTTGCTGTGCTATGTGTGTTTGCCATTGAAGGCAAGGTCAAAAAGTGTGCCTTGCACAAGGGAAGAAAGTGGTGATGTTTGAGGCCATTCTTAGATCCTGTAGGTAGGACTGGCTCCCAAGAAAATGCTGCCTCCTGAACAGACAAAATGTAGCCTTGCAGTGGATGGTTCCATTGTGGCTGAGGAAGTGAAGTTGTCAACCACAGTCATCGTACTGGAACACCAGGGGATCTTTAAGTTCCCCTGGACCAATGAACATCTTGAAGATAAGGACAATGTAACAGGGTAGCTGGTCCCTGTGGATAGACAAGTCCCAGTTCCCCTGGGCCAGAGCAGGTGAGTCGTATCCAGCCAATTAAAGAGGCCTAGGCTACACCATTTAAAGAGACTAGTGGGCAGAAAGAGGAGGGATTGATTGAGACAAGGTGTGTTGGTGGCAGGAAAGCCACAGTGGAGTGGGGCTAACTCCTGTGGTGGGTCTCCTGGAGCAAGGGGGCCAGGTGCTCAGGGACATAGCCCTGAGGTGCTGCCCCTGAGAGAAAGCAGAGCTCGTCAGAACTGGGAACCTGCCAGAGGCTTCTGAGAATGGTGGAGCTGAACTCTGAAAGTAAGGACCGAATTTCTCTTTGTTTGCTGGCCTTCTATTAAGAAAATAAACTTCCTTGCAAGAGACTGAGTGTGGTGATGTATATTTTGGAGCTGGAGAGAAGCCCTGCCCGGTGACAGACAGCTGTCATGAACCTGACTTGATATTGTATGGGAAGCCAGTGTAGAGAGTGGAGGAGAAGGTTAATGTGTTCATAGCAGTCCACATTGCTGAGGAGATGCACTGCAATGTTCTGTACTAGCTGGTGTTTCCTAAGGGCTGATGCCTTCATGCTCAGGTATATTGCACTGCTAGAGTCCAGACAGGAGATGACAAAGACAACTGAGGCCAGGATGGGATGAGGTTTCCTAGCCAATTAAGGATGGTAGAAAGCATTACTTGCAGTGCTTCACAGCAGTGAGGAATCCAGCAGCACTGCTAAACTGTAAACTGCCCTAACCCATTGGGATGTGTATTTTCTGCCTAAGGAGAGACCGCACCAAGGCTGCAAACTCCTCGTAGTGTTACCTTCTGCCAAATGGCATCCCCATACTCTTGTTCAAGTTCAGTTTCAACCAGTTGTTCTTCATCTCTGTGCTGAACTGATCTATGGTGACAATGGTATTATAATAATAAATATATGGAGATATACCTATCTCATAGAACTGGAAGGGACCTTGAAAGGTCATCAAGTCCAGTCCCCTGCCTTCACTAGCAGGACCAAGTACTGTCCCTGACAAGTTTGTTTGTTTGTTTTGCGCCCCAGATCCCTAAATGGCCCCCTCAAGGATTGAACTCACAACCCTGAGTTTAGCAGACCAATGCTCAAACCACTGAGGATGCAAAGGACAGATGGATCAGTGTGTCCCCTGCCTGTTGATTTCAGTGGAACTGTTCATGTGCTCAGAATCAAGCACATGATTAAATGCTTTGCGGGATTGAGGCTAAGATCTTAGAGGGAGCTACAGGCATATGGAAATGTTCAGTGCTTGTGTCTCTGGACAATGCAGTGCCTGCTACTGTCCATGGGCCCCTGGTTGCTGCAGTGCCCACTACTATCTGAGGGTGTTGCGGCACCCACTCATGTCCAGCCCCACTTTCAGCACTTTGTGCAGTCTTAACAAAACAACTCACCATGCTTCTAGCTCTGTTGTTTTTACGGGCATGTTTCCCCCTGCAGATCCCAAAGCTCCTGTCTCTGAAGCTGAACAGCAGAAACACTCCTTTATCTGGCTCCCAGATTAAATCAAATTGCTCTTTATTTCATTGCCCTGGTAAATTTTTTATTAACTTTGTTACAAGAAGGGGTTGGGGCTGGGGGAGCTGTGCAGGAACGAAGCCTGGGCAAACTGCCCATGATTAATGGGGTAGCAGTGACCAGCGGGTATTTGCAAATTCACCATTGCCAACTGCCAGGAGCATTTTGCTGCTTGCGACAGCTGGTCATTGCTATTGGATGGCTGCTTCTGTACACATGTAAGATCTGCATATTTATATACCCCTTTCAGATGCAGCGATGGCTTATGTTTTGCAGAGGCATATTTAAACTATAAGGGCATGCTGGATGATTGTATCTAGAAGTGAGTGAGCAATGTTGGGTAAGAAAGAAATGTTCTCCTCCCGCAACCTTCACCCCAAATTTGAACTGAACCCCAACCTAGAGAAGAGACTGAACCAACACCCCAGATCTACTAAACATTCTTTAGTGTCTGCATTGGAGCTTTGCAGCTTTGGCCCATCACGAACCAACCCCAGATTTTGAGGTCCAAAAATATTTGGCTAATTCTTATTTCTCACCCTCCCACACACACAGCCTTGTTTATTATTCTTTGTATTCGCTCCTTGCCTGGCAGTGACACAGCAGGAAAGGGCTACTTTTGATACTGTTGGCCCAGCTGGGTGTATTGAGACCTAGAACCAGATGTCACTCCAGCTCCTGTTCTCAGATTTCCAACCCCATTCTGCACAGCCAATGAAAGGCAAAACTAGACACCTGCATCCAGGCAGGGAGAGAAGAGAGCACAGGGGCATGTGGACAACTGTTCCAATTACCCAGCTGTGGTTTGTATCTCGTAATTCACAGGTAGTAGCAGACTCAGTTCCACAAATCTGTCAGAGAGATAAATAGAGAAGCGGCATAATGGGGCACACATAATTGTAAGGCAGCTGAAAAATGCTCAAGCATGACTTCCCCTCTGCTTTAGTTGATCATCAGGGTTGCTTCTTAAAGAGCTCAAGTTTTTCCCTGGTTCTGGGTCACTCTAATGAATTGCTCCAGTGAACCAATGACTGAGGTGCA
Organism: Malaclemys terrapin pileata; assembly: GCF_027887155.1. Taxonomy (NCBI): domain Eukaryota; kingdom Metazoa; phylum Chordata; order Testudines; family Emydidae; genus Malaclemys; species Malaclemys terrapin. The sequence goes on from NC_071505.1 coordinate 151,577,728, forward strand.
TGCCAAGGTCAAGTGGAGTATTCTGGATGCATATCAGTTCTCCTTACCCCTTTGTGCTTCCATGAAGTTTCCTCTATCCTCCTCCTCCTCCTCTGTTGCCTTCATTTCACTTTTTGTACCTATGCTAAATGGCCACTGCCCTGGGGTTAATCTCCCCATGATCAGGGCGATTGCCTGCAATTATTCAAGCTGGAAGACAAACAGATTTGAAGAAAAGAAACCTACAGAAAATAACATCAGACTGTCAAAACCCATTTACTATTGCTAGCTGGGCAGCTTGCTGGTTTTCCACTGCTGCAGGAGCAGAAGATGGGTTTTAATGAGCTGCAGAAGGATCAAAGGGAAGGAAGAAGAAGAAGAAGGCTCAGACTCAGAAAGGCACTGTTGATAATGGGCAGACAGACACATATATGAGTGTGTACGTGGATGAGGATGGGCCTTTCCTTTTAGAGAGAGCTGGAAAGACCCAAGTTATCCAACAATGTGGCTGATAACATCCAGGTCTGTCCTCCTGCTAGTGAGACTCTTTCCTTGTAAATTCCCTTCCTCCTAGCTAGGCTATTGTAGGGCTGGTGCCACAGAAATGTCACTGTAGTCAGCTGCAAAAAGCAGAAGAATGTACGTTAAAGATTAAAAGAGCTGGATCTGTAAAGCTCACCTAAATGGCCACCAAGTAGGAGAGTACTATTCCTGATTCTGAACTCATTTAGGGGGATTTACACCAGTACAACGCCACTGACCTCAGTGGAATTATTCCTGATTTATACTGATGTGAATGAGTATAAATGTATAGAATAAAAATGTAGGATCGGAGCATGGTGGGGGAGGGGGGATTTGGAATCAGGCCTGAAAACACACTACCTGAGGAGGGTAGCCACCAAGGAGAGAGAGGAATTACTTAATGTAGTTCATGAGGTATACTTAGGAGTAACGAGGGGAAATTAAGAATGTAATAACACATCTCAGTGTTGTGGAATTTGACTGTGGAATAGTTTCCTAAGAGCAAAGGTGGAAAAATCTCATTGCCTTGAACACTGAAACTTAGACTAGACAAAACACTATTAAATGTATAACAGAGAACAATCCTGCTCTGGCCCTGCGGAGTTGGACTAGATGTGCAAATGGGTCTTTCCATCTCTAGGTTCTGTGAACATTCAAGGTCTAGATTGCTGCTCACATTAAGCTTGCACCATCTTGTCTGCATATCCCTTCATTCCTTGGTTTAGTCATTCCATCTGCAGATAAACTCCAACCTTATTTACGTAAAGACCTAGAAAAGCCCCCAACCATATTGCTGACCAGGATTTTGGATCCATTGAAACAAATACAGATGCCAAATAATTTATGTTATTATTCATTGAAGCCCCAGCACATAAAGGGACAAGCTACCTAGGGGAGTCCTGGTTAGGCTTAGGTTGACTCACAGCCATGCTGGATCAATACATGTCCAATAAACTTTTACCTAAACTAAGAACTGTTTATCTAAATTAAAGATGGGCCCCACTCCAAAAACCAGATCTAAACATCTATGCATTTTGGGATGTTCTCTCCCTGAATCTGAACAGCATGACTTGCATTAATCTCCAATCTGAACCTTCACAAATTGAACAGCACTTGCAAAATAAAGCCACTCCTGATTTTCCCCATTTCTAACCTTAGCACTGAGACTTAGTGACAAATTCAGGGATGATGTCAATTGTGGTGTTAGATATTGGGTGTATGTTGGTCATAAAACAGCTGTAAATGGCAAAGTTAAGCAACTTCCACCAATTTGGCATTCAGAGGGCATGTAAAATGATTGTGACTTATATTGATTTGGTGTTCTGTGTGCAGCAAATAAAGCCCTGGTGTAAGTGAGTGCAACCCCAATTGAAGTTAACATCAGCACTGACCCTGCTGCACATGGACAGGAATTGCATGTGTGCTGGGGATGGTGTAACAGAGAAGAGTTTACCTGTCCAAGACATGATGTGCACACTCAGGAGGGCTAACTCTTCACACTGCCTTGGCTACACTTTACTTTTTAGAGGGCTAGCTCTAATTGATGTCTCCTTGAGCTGGAATTTACACTTCCAGTTCCACATAAAAGGGGATGGATCCCCGTCTCCAAGCACCCCGGAAGTTCTGGGTCCCCAGCTGGCTACCAGGCGGGCTGCCGAGGAGCTGGGTAGTTGAGTTGTCAAGTAACCAGGCTGGAGGCCTTTGGAACTCTGCCTGGTTACCAGAGCAACTTCATTGAAATGGAATGTTTCAGATCTTTATGGAATATTTCAATTTCAATGAATCTGCAAATTCTGACAAAAATCTGTTTTTTGTTATCATTTATCCGATCAGCTCTATCTCAAAGGTAAAAAAGAGCAGAAAAAAATTATTAAAAACGAAAATGTGAGCCTTATTTATCCATCAAATGGAAGCATAAAAGTTCACAAGCAGATCACCTTTAGATTTGAGTGAAACCTGCTCACTTTCCTGACATGAAAGCTCTTGTTCCTCTTAGTCCTGCAGGAGTTTAGGCATCTGTGGGAGAGGGAGTAGGAGTCTATTTTGCTTTGTGCATCAGGAAAAAAAATGTGCAGAATCTCTGTTACTGGCGATGATGCAACAGGTAGGAAGAACCAGCTGGATGCTAAGGGGGACCTGAGTAACATCACTGGATTTCACAAACATTTAAACAGTGGGAGGCTAAATAAGCAATTCCACAATGTCATTTTTATGACTAAGTGGTGGACAGATACTAAAGAGAACTAGCTGGATTAGGGTAGTGTTTTCCCTCGCTCCTGCTAATGCTTGTGCTTCCTAGTTGGAATCCTGGCTGAATGGATATTTGACTTTCCAGAAGAAGATAACAGGGAGAGGCAGAGCTCTTCACCTCATTCTGCTTCCCTTAATGTGCCAGGATCTTCTTTCAAAAGCAGTGATCTCCATTCTCCAAGGCAGAGCAACAAGGGAGCACGTACAATTAGATCTCATTCAGCTATCCAACGAGATGTGAAATAGGTTCCAGGCTGGATGATACCTGTGAACGAAATCGTGCTGATTTGTTTGCCATGATAATGTATGGACGCTCCCTCCACGAAAGTCTCCTGTGTAATTGAGCCATTGCAGCTGGTAAACTGGTAGCCAGTGAGTGTGTAATTTCTTCTTAATAGAGGTTAAACACTGCAATCCGTGTTCTGAACATCTTTTCCTGCTGTCCCGAGCACTCTCCTCAGCAGTGGAACCTGCCCTGTGAGGAAGCCCTGAGATGTGCTAATGCAGGAAGGATTCCTGCATTCTCAGACTGCCAGAGTGCAAAATCTTTTCTATCATGCAAGACAGGGTAGGCAAATCTGGCTGTTTCCCAGTCAGTTTGAGGCATTTTCTCTCCACAGCTTAGACTGTCACTTCCTTTTCTTGCTTGGCATGCACTCAGACAACCCCGTTCATGCTGGTTATTTTCCACTTTCCATTCACTCGCTCCTCTGCCCTTTTGTCTTTCTCCCGTCTCCTTTTTTCTCTTTCCCCCCAGTCCTTTCCCCCCCCTTCTCTAGAGCACAGGACTGTAAAGCTGCACTCCTGAGTTCTATTCCTGGCCTGTCACTAACTCATGTTGCCCCAAATAAGTTACTTCCTCCTCGTGCCTCAGTTTCACTGAGGATATACTGGTGATAATAGTTACCCATCTCACGGTTTGGGGGTTGTGAGTCATAAATAGATACTTTTTTGCAAAGTGCTTTGAGACCCTTGTTAAAAAAGATCAAAAGTAATAATAAAATGTATGCAATAAGCACCCCCTGCCCTTCCAGGAGGCTTCAGCCCTTAGGACTACATAGAGATCAGTACAATAGAACAAAGGCTATCAGTGGCTAAATCTAAAGCAACCACATTTTCAATTCCCTTTTATTAGGGATTTCAAAGATTTTGGTAGCTATTGCTGTCCACATAGATGAAGCAAGTGTGAGGGCTGAAAAATGAAACTTTTTTCTCACCGTCACCTCACTGTTCGACGAGTGACCACAGAAAACTTCCTCTCCTCCACCTGGTCTGGCTCCTTACAGACAAGGAGTAATTGGTCTCTCTTGGGCAGGGTGGGGTCCCTTGATTATGGGCAGCAGTGCAGTGTCCCATCACTGCTATCCTTCTGAGACTGCCATTGCGCAAGTGCATTGTGGGAGATTATCATCTTCCTCTGACACTTCCCAGTGACCACTGGAGAAGTGATACCAATCTAGATAGATCATTGATCTGGTCCAATGTGAGGAATCATATGGTCTCATGACTTCTCTTTTTCTCATCTCTACTCATCTCCTTTCTGTTTCCACCTTTTTCTTTCTTGTCTTTCTATCAGAGGACAAAGGAAGGAAACAGGGCAGGGATGTTCTGGAGCAGTTGGTGGTGGCCTGACAGCTGTTTGCCTCGTGTTCCCCAGGGAGTAATTTCAGCCCATCAGGATGGAGAGATTAGCTTTTATTTCCCCCCTTCTCACTCCTGTCATGAACAGTACCTGTCTGCAGCTCCCAGCTGGTGATTCCTTGAGTGAGTGGGGTGCCTTCGGGAAGTGATGTGTGGATACTTAAGTATCAGAGTCTTCCTCCAAATTGGAAATGACATGGCAGTCAGAGCTGGATGGAGAATTATCCCTGGGAGGGCCCAGGAGTAATTCCATGGAAGTCAGTGGGTTATACCAATGGAAAACTGGTGTAAGTGAAAGTAGAATGAGATCCAGTGTGATTGAGTAGGTGCAGTATATGTTAGATATGGGTTTGGGGGCTTCCTTTCTCTGATAGCTAGTCGTCCTGCCATTATTTGAGAGGGGATGGGCCCATGTGGCTGCCTGGTCTGCCTCCATCCCTATAATTTCTTTCATAGACATTGATTGCTCCACCCCAGAAGTGCAGCTTCAGCTGGCAAATCTCATGTCACTGTGCAAGGGAGTCTCTCATACCACAGTCCTGTGAGCTAATGATGTAGTTAACAAGAGAGAACCCAGTAGTGTTAACCTGAGATGTAGTTGCTACTTGTTGGTAGCAGAATTCCTATGTCATTGCTGCTGTGACTCTGAAGTCAACTTGTGCCACTCATGTGCACCCGCAGAAGCAGTGACAGTGTTGCCTGGTAGATAAAGAGCCTGGTCTTCGCCATTCTTAGAGTGTGAAAGCCATAAAACCAAACGGCACTGGATCGTCCACCCAGCTGGCATCTTCTGTCGTCACTTATCTCCAGAACAGGGACAGCACAGATAGAAGCAGTGCAAGCTTCCCTCATGTGGTTCAATTCTGAACTAGAGCAATCAGTGAGGCTTTCTCTCCACTTGTAAGTTGTATCGGTAAAAGTTCTGCCAGCATATAACACCAGTAAGAACTATTTCGGAAGTGTGCATTCACACGAGGCCACTTTTGCTAGCACATTGTGCCCATACAGCATCAAGTCGTAGCATCCAAAAATCCAGTGCATTGTGGACAGGCATCCCAATATCCTCTGCACAGCCTTCAAGAACACTACCTGGTTGGAAATTGTTGCTATCTATTGCTCTGTCCCCAGCCACACTGCACCCTGAATTTTAAGTTCAGTGTATTCCCCTTTGTGCCATGCAGTCCAGGGATATGATATGGATAGGGCCCTACCAAATTCATGGCCCATTTTGGTCAATTTCATGGTCATAGGATTTTAAAAATCGTAAAATTCTTGCTTTCAGCTATTTAAATCTGAAATTTCACAGTGTTGTAATTTTAGGGATCCTAACACAAAAAGGAGTGGGGGGAGGTCGTAAGGTTATTGTAGAGGGGGTTATGGTACAGCTACCCTAATTTCTGTGCTGCTGCTGCTGGTGGCAGTGCTGCCTTCAGAGCTGGGCTGCTGGAGAAGGGTGGTTGCTGGCCAGGAGCCCAGCTCTGAAGGAAGAGCCGTCACCAGCAGCAGCGCAGAAGTAAGGATGGCATGGTATGGTATTGCCACCCTTACTTCTGTGCCGCTACCTGCAGAGCTGGGCCTTCAGTCAGCAGCTACCAATCTGGCTACCCAGCTCTGAAGGAAGCTGCACAGAAGTAAGTGTGGCATGATATGGTATTGCCACTCTTAATTCTGTGCTGCTGCAGGCAGGGCACTGCCTTCAGAGCTGGGCGCCAGGCCAACAGCCACTGCTCTCCAAATGCCCAGCTCTGAGGGCAGCACAGAAGTAAGGGTGGCAATACCATGACCTTCCTAAAATAACCTTGTGACACCCCCTCCCCTCCCCACACAACTCCTTTTTGGGTCAGGACCCCCAATTTGAAAAACACTGGTCTCTCCTGTGAAATCAGTGTAGAATAGGGTAAAAGCACACAGAAGACCAGATTTCACAGTCCATGATGTGTTTTTCATGGCTGTGAATTTGGTAGGGCCTTAGCTATGGATGTATTTGTGACTGCGGTTCACGATGCCTTTTCGAACTGTATACAATGCCTCCAGATGAGTTTAATGCTGCAGTGCTACCTCAGATGATTCATGGTTTATGATATCCTGCCAAACTGCATTTGATGCCTTAAAAGCACTGCTCTATTCTTAGAGAACCACATGTGTAAGACCTCATTTGGCATTTAAAAGCAAGGTGGACTTTTGATTGCTGTGACCCCTGGGCAACAGAATTTAAAAGTAGTACTTAGTAGATCACTTCTGAAAGGAATATTGCATTGTGGGATTTCAGCTGGATTGCTTATAGGAGCACAGGTATGTGTGTGTCCATACTGCCGCTGTGCCCATAGAACTATACTGGCACTGGGCTTATTTTGACCCAAAAATGGACTAACTGTGCCAGAGAAAGTGGAAGGTTTTGTAATTATGAGACAACATTAAGAGATGCATTTTGTCATTACAATTTTCTAGTGTAGACCAAGCCTTAATCTTCATGGCCCACTGTGACATTAATCAGGGTACAATCTGGTCTGTTGAACAGCTCCGTCTCCTCAATTCTCCAGCCTGGGGTGTCTTTTACTCTGCTTCACTATGAGAGCAACCGTTCCTGGTCAGCTCACATACAGCCTCCCCAGCATGTAAGTTACTCCCAGCTGTACAGTATGAGTGCTATGGCCAACCATTCTTGAATTACACTGCAGGGCAACACCAGCAAATTCATGGTCCCAGACTTTCCCCCAGAAATGTGTGTCTTCTACTGCCCAGACCCCTCCTGGACAATACAAACTCATAAAAAGTTCATTATTTTATTAATAGAAAATGATATGCGCAAAACTTCAGTGCAAACACACTGGTTTAGATAAACCCATAAAACAAGTATATTAACTAATGAAAGATAGATTTTAAGTGCTGTGACAAAGTTCCTCCTCTATCTTGGTGGGTCCTGCGCTTATTGGCGGATTTTCTTGCCTCAGAGATTCACCATGTGGGTTGGGGAACAGCCCAGAGACCTTCCCCTCTGGAAGAACCCACAGTCCAGGTCAATTGGGAGGTTTGGGGTCGAACCCGGGCTTGCCCTCTACTCCGGGTTCCAGCCCAGGGCCCTGTGGACTGCAGCTGTCTATACTGCCTCCTGTAACAGCTGCGTGACAGCTATAACTCCCTGGGTTACTTCCCCATGGCCTCCTCCAAACACCTTCCTTATTCTCACTACAGGACCTTCCTCCTGCTGGCTGATAACGCTTGTGCTCCTCAGTCCTCCAGCAGCACACCCTCACCCTCTCAGCTCCTTGTGCCTCTTGCTCCCAGCTCCTCACACTCCCACCACAAACTGAAGTGAGCTCCTTTTAAAACCCAGGTGCCCTGATTAGCCTGCCTTAATTGATTCTAGCAGCTTCTTCTTAATTGGCTCCAGGTGTCCTAATTAACCTGCCTGCCTTAACTGGTTCTAGCCGGTTCCTGATTACTCTAGTGCAGCCCCTGCTCTGGTCACTCAGGGAACAGAAAACTACTCATCCAGTGACCAATATATTTGCCCTCTACCAGACTTCTGTACCCCACTGGTCTGGGTCTGTCACATATCCCTCCCCTCTGCTCAACGCCAAGGGGTTGGGCAGCTTGGGACGCCAGACAGTGCACACGTGACAAGCCATCGGCGTTGCCATGATGGCTTCCTGCTCTGTGTTGCACATGGAACTGGAAAGGTTGGAGGGATAAGAACCATCTGGTCACCCTTGTGTTCTTCTCCTTGTTCTGCTGCATCCATTGAAGAGGGACATGGTCGGTCACGAGGACAAATCTGCGCCCAAGCAGGTAGTAGCACAATGTTTCCATGGCCCATTTTACAGCAAGGCATTCTCTCTCCACCACTACATATTTTTGTTCCGTCGGAAGGAGTTTCCGACTGAGGTATAGAATTGGGTGTTCCTCCTCCCTGACCATCTGTGATAGAACGCCCCCAACCCTACTTCCGATGCATCCGTCTGCAGGATAAACTCCTTGGTGAAATCAGGACTATCAGTACAGGGTTACTGGAGAGGGCAGTCCGTAGGTCTGTGAATGCTTCCTCTGCTGCATCAGACCATCTCACCAGATCAGGTCCACGGGCTTTCACAAGGTCTGTCAGGGGGCTTGCCCTTGTGGCAAAGTGGGGGATAAATCGTCGGTAATACCCCACCACACCTAGGAACGCCCGGACTTGTTTCTTGCGACTTGGTCGGAGCCAATTTTGGATGGCCTCTAACTTGTTCACTTGGGGTTTTACCAGACCTTTTCCCACAATGTAGCCAAGATATTTGGCCTCTGTAAACCCTACAGCGCACTTGGCAGGATTTGCTGTAAGGCCAGCTCGCCTGAAGGTATCGAGGACTGCCTCCACCTTCTCCAGGTGGGTTTCCCAGTCTGGGGTATGAATGACCACATCGTCCAAGTAAGCAGCAGCTTAACTGTTATGCGGGTGTAATAACTTGTCCATGAGGGGCTGGAAGGTAGCTAGGGCCCCATGTAGTCCAAAAGGGAGGACAGTATATTGAAAAAGACCCTCTGGTGTAGAGAACGCAGTTTTTTTCCTTTGCATCTTCTGCAAGGGGAATCTGCCAGTACCCCTTTGTCAAGTCTAGGGTAGTCAAGTATCGGACATTACCCAGACGGTCCAGTAGCTCATCTATGAGAGGTATGGGGTACGCGTCGAACTGGGATACTTCATTTAGTCGCCGGAAGTTGTTGCAAAATCCTGTGGTGCCATCAGGTTTGGGCACCAGCACGATTGGGCTGTACCACTGACTGTGGGATTCTTCGATGGTCCCCCAACTCCAGCATTTTTTTTTTACTTCTGTTTTTATTTCCTTCCTTTTTGCCACTGGCACCCGATAGGGCCTCATTGTTACTCTGGCCCCAGGGTTCATGACGATGTGGTGATGTGTCTCGGTTGTTCGACCTGGTTTTGTCGAGAACACATCTTGGTTCCGGAAGATCATCTCAGACACATCATTCTTCTGGTCTGGTGTTAAATCAGGAGACACCCTCACCTGTTTGGAAGGTTTGTTTTCCTGGGTTAGGTCTTTTTGGACCGTTGTGCATGCCTCTTGTGCATGCCAGGGTTTCAGAAGGTTAACGTGATAATTCTGTTCTTGTTTTCTGTGTCCTGGCTGCCGCACCTTGTAGGTTACTTCCCCCACAGGTTCAACCACTTCATAGAGCCCCTGCCATTGGGCCAGAAGCTTGCTTTCTGCCGTGGGTACCAACACCATAACCCAATCCCCTGGTTGGAACTGTCGCACTTTTGTCTGGCGATTGTAATGGGTTCGCTGGGCCTCCTGTGCCTTCTCCAAATGTTCCCGTACAATAGGGGTAACCCGGGCTATCTGGTCTCGCATCTGCATAACATGCTCTATTATATTTCTCCCCTCATTGAGTTCCTCTTCCCAGATCTCTTTGGCAATATCTAGTATGCCATGGGGGTGATGCCCGTATAATAACTCGAAGGGGGAAAACCCAGTTGAGGCCTGAGGTACCTCCCGGATAGCGAACATAAGGTAGGGTAGTAGGGTGTCCCAATCCTTCCCGTCCCGACTTACCACCTTCCTTATCATAGCCTTGAGGGTTCGGTTAAACCTTTCTACCAACCCATCCGTCTGCGGATGGTAGACCGAAGTTCTCAGGATATGTATATGGAGCAGCATACAGAGGTCCTTCATTAGCTTCGACATAAATGGGGTTCCTTGGTCGGTTAATATCTCCTTCAGTAGCCCCATTCGGGCAAAGATCCCCACCAGCTCTTTTAGAGGCCGTGTTCCACAGGGGGACGGCTTCTGGGTAGCGAGTAGCATAGTCCAAAACAACAAGTATATATTGGTGGCCCCGAGCCGTCCTCTCCAGGGCTCCCACTAGATCCATGGCTATTCGCTCGAAGGGGACCTCTATGATGGGAAGGGGTACTAAAGGTGCCCTCAAGTGGGGACGGGGACTGTGCAGCTGACAGTCCGGGCAGGAGGCACAGTACCTCCGCACTTCTTCATGTACTCCGGGCCAGAAGAACCGTCGTAGGACTCATGCCAGGGTCTTCTCTACCCCCAAATGCTCTTCTTTCCCTTTTTGTCTTTCTACCCTGTCTGGGAGTGGAGAACAAATCTGGGGATATTTCAGAGAAGATTGGGAGTTGACAGTCTGCTGTGGATGCCTCACCAATTTTAGGGTCCCCGTCTTTCTCCAATCCCCCTACTGGGAATAAGTTTCCAAACCCTGGGAAGTCCCTCCCTATGAGCACCAGGTATGGGAGTTTAGGGATTACACCTGCTTCTACCTCAGTAGTGTTCCCTTGGATCTCGATTTTTACTGGGATGGTGGGGTAGTAACTAACTGTCCCATGGACACATGTTATCCCCGTACGTTTAGCCTGCAGCAGCTAACTACGCTTCACGAGCTTCCCTGAGATAAGCGTGATAGCACTCCCCGAATCAACCAGTGCCGTGGTCCCTACCCCATTTAGTTTCACTGGTCTGGTATACATATGTGGGGTTAGTGAGATCCCCACAAGGTGGATTAGGGAGCATGGATCTGCCCAGTTCCCCAGGTTACACTGCATAGGCTCCTCAGCATTGGGACACTGTGCAGCTATGTGTCCCCACTCCCCGCAGGCATAACATCTGTATGGAGCCCTAGGCGTTCCCCGGTCTCTTGTTTTGGGCAATCTAACATCACAATCCTCTTCTCCCTCAGTGCTCTGACCTCTGATGGGCCTTCATCCTCTCTCTTTTTCCACCTGGGCCCTCCTGGTGGCCCAGTCACCCGAACTTTAGGGTTTGGTGCTGCTAATTTAACCTGGGGTGCCTCTTCCTTAACTGGTCGGGTCAGCTCCCTCACTGTTCTTCACCTCTCTACCAGGGTGACAGCCTCATCATAGGTGGAGGGTTCGTTCTGGCTTACCCAGGCATGAAGGTCTGGTGGTAGTCCCCTCATGTATCGGTCAATGACCAGAACTGCTAGTATCTCTTCCGGACTCCGGGACTCTGTTTGCAAGCACTTTTGTGCGAGATGGATGCGGTCATACAATTGGGACCATGGGGTTTTGTCTTCCTGGTACCTCCAACCATGATACTGCTGGGCCCGCACTGCTGTTGTTACCCCAGATCTGGCCAGGACCTCTGCTTTCAGCTTGGGGTAGTCTGCCGCAGCCTCTTCAGGCAGATCATGGTAGGCCTTCTGGGCCTCCCCACACAGGAATGGGGCAAGGATGCCAGACCACTGATCTAGAGACCTCCCGTAGGGCCGTCCTCTCAAAGGCTAGAAGGTATGCCTCTACATCATCCTCCCGTGTCATTTTCTGCAGCCAATGGCTGGCCCGTATGAGCCGTGTCCCATCATGGCCGCGATTCAGCTCTGTAAGGGACTTTACCTGGTTTACCAGTTCCCGCAGCATAGCTCGATCTTGAGCAGCTTGGTCCATCAGCAAACGATTAGTCTCTTGCTGCAGCCGCACTGCCTCCTGTTGGGCGACTGCCTGGACACGGGTAACCTCCTGCTGGGCCGCCATAGCTTGTATCAGTGCCCGCACTACGTCATCCATTGTGGTGAAAAAAATAAACCCTCTCCCCCTTTTTTTTTTAAATCACCCTCCTTCTTCCGCCGCACTGTGCACACCAACATCCCACCATTGACACCAGTGTGACAAAGTTCCTCCTCTATCTTGGTGGGTCCTGCGCTTATTGGTGGATTTTCTTGCCTCAGAGATTCACCATGTGGGTTGGGGAACAGGCCAGAGACCTTCCCCTCTGGAAGAACCCACAGTCCAGGTCAATTAGGAGGTTTGGGGGGAACCCGGGCCTGCTCTCTACTCCGGGTTCCAGCCCAGGGCCCTGTGGACTGCAGCTGTCTATACTGCCTCCTGTAACAGCTGCATGACAGCTACAACTCCCTGGGCTACTTCCCCATGGCCTTCTCCAAACACCTTCCTTATTCTCACCACAGGACCTTCCTCCTGCTGGCTGATAACGCTTGTGCTCCTCAGTCCTCCAGCAGCACACCCTCACCCTCTCACTCTCAGCTCCTTGCGCCTATTGCTCCCAGCTCCTCACTCCCACCATAAACTGAAGTGAGCTCTTTTAAAACCCAGGTGCCCTGATTAGCCTGCCTGCCTTAACTGGTTCTAGCAGGTTCCTGATTACTCTAGTGAAGCCCCTGCTCTGGTCACTCAGGGAACAGAAAACTACTCATCCAGTAACCAGTATATTTGCCCTCTACCAGACTCCTGTACCCCACTGGTCTGGGTCTGTCACAGTGCTTACAAGTAATGAGGCATAAAAGTCAGAATTGGTTACAAAGAAATAAAAGGTAAAACACAACTAATACCTAACTTAAGAAGCTAAATGAATTCAAAGCAAAAGTCTCTCTCACTACATGCTCCAGCAGCCTTTCAGACAGGATCCTTCCCTCAGTCGAAAGCTGTTTCTTTGTTCCTCAGGTGTTGTTGCTGCCGTGGGTAGGGAGAAAAGGAGGAATATTTTGGGGAGTCTGTTTCCCATTCTTATATCTTTCCCTCTTCTTTGAGAATGGTCTCCAGCTGGGGTTCAAGAGACAAGAAGTCTGCGGGGATGGGACCCCCTCCAGCTCTTTCTTTGGCAAGATGTAAATTTCTCTCTTGCACCCTCTTTCCTGCCAAAGAATGGCCACTTAACCCGTTGATGGTCCATTTGATTTCATTGACACTTCGGTGAGGTGTCAGTTTGTCTTTTATCTCTGAGGAACTGATTTGTGGCTGCTTCCCCAGATTTGGAATATGTCTTAGGCTTGGTCTACACTAACCCCCCAAATCGAACTAAGGTACGCAACTTCAGCTATGTGAATAACGTAGCTGAAGTTCGAAGTACCTTAGTTCGATCTTACCTCGGTCCACACGCGGCAGGCAGGCTCCCCCGTCGACTCCGCGGTACTCCTCTCATCTAGCTGGAGTACCGCAGTCGACGGCGAGCACTTCTGGGTTTGACTTATCACGTCCAGACAAGACGCGATAAGTCGAACCCAGAAGTTTGATTGCCAGCCGCCGAACTAGCGGCTGGGTATAGACGTACCCTTAGTAATATCATATAATCGAATCTTATAACTTTAGATACAACATTGCCACACATATTTTACCAGGTCAATAATGATCAGCAAATCATGAGTTTTCAAATGATGCCTTACAAGACATAGTTTGTACAAAATTTATCATAGTCTTGGAAAAGGGGTGAACATAGGGTACAGACTGTCATACCCACTCAGTCCTTGGTCTCCCTGCTGAGAGTGCCAACAAGAGGACCAGTTAGTGTCAAGTGTGATTGTGTTTTTTATGTGAACAGCTGTCCATTTGGAACTGAAGTGGGATCCCTTTCCCTGCAACTCTTTCATATAGGTCACTGAACTGCCATAGGATAGTAATAATTTTTTGCTCATTACCAACTGGAACTATGTTGGAACAGGGGACCTCTAGCCTGCTCTGTTGGCATCTTTAACAAAGACATGATTACAGATGAGTTGTGCTGAAGTCTGCCTATTCCCCCTCTTCCCTCCTGTCCCATGCTCCCAGCTGCTACCCATCACTCAGGTCCTGTCACAAGAGACCAATCATAATTGTAGAAACCCCCAAAGAGGATGTTTCTGGAGGTCACTGATGCAGCTCTGAGGTGAGGGTGGGAAGAAGATCTCACTTTCACTCCTGGCACTCGTTTGATCCCTGCGAGCCTCAGTAACCACCAGAACAGTTGAAAACAAATAAAATGGAAGAGGAAATGGCTTTCGCTTTAGATTTACTAGGGACAGTTTTATTGCCTGTGTGACAGAGAGGGCCAAAATCTCAGGTAGCACAACTGCAAGTGAAAGGTGGCTCATTGCCTGGGTAAATGTGTGGAACAGATTAAGTTGTTATGTGGGGGCATCCATAGCTAACCAGACCCTCCCCTTCTCTATGGAGCTCATTCCAAATGGTACCACCCTGCACAAACATCTCCTTTCTGTTGTCATTCCTATTGCCTCTTCCAGCATCCCAAACTAGAGCCTTTGAGCTCTGCCCCTGCGTCTAATCTGTGCTTCCCTATCTAATGACATACACTAATGTGTGCTAACAGATGTCTGAGAGAAAATTAGCTGTGGTGTCCAAATCAATTAGACCAAAGTTGCTGTGCGGGAACAATTGCTCAATAGGTTGTGTGGGTTGCTTTTTTCCCTTTTCCCCCTTACACAGGTGAAATTCTGCAACCCAGTCTGAGCCTGCCTGCTCTGTAATCTCCACTTCCAAGCAGTCTGCCTCTGTGCTCAGTGGGTTCGTATCTTACCGCCAGATGGAGAGGGCTCCACCAGCTTCAGGCAAACAGCAGCCCTCACAAAAAAAAAAACAAGTGATACATGCTCCCCCGGAACTTTGAGGCAGAGGCACAGCCAGCAAATGGGAGGAAACTTAATTATTCTGGCACGTTTTGTGTGTTGTTTTTGTCTGCCCTGCATGGGGAGCAAATTGCTTTTATGAGATTCACGTTTGTGAAGTGGGATCCCATGGAGAGATGAGGACAAATTACTGCACAGAGATCTACTGTTTGGAAAGCACAAGATAGCCCAGGCTGGGAAACAGATCCAATGCAAAGAAAGTTCTTGTTGGAGACCAGCTGTCTAGAATTAGAGCCCTATAGAGCAGTTCATTGGCTTATTGGCAAACAGAAGGGTCTGCTTCAGAAATGCGCTCTGCTCTGCAATTTTATCTCCTTGTAGGATAGAAGGCCTCTGAGCCTGCTTATAGAAAATCATGTTAAGACACTGGCAATCAAACATTTTTGGATCCTCTATCAGAGTTTTTTTTTCTTCTTTAATTAAACTGAATTCTGCTGTTGCCTCTCAAATGGATAGATTCACTGGCCCAAACTTAGCTCTGCTGTATGCAAATGCAACTCTGTTGAAGTCAAAGAGAATTGCAGAGCTTTAGAACAGTTCTGAATATGGCCCATAATCTAGTGTTGGAAAAGACCCATTAGTTCATTTAGTCCAGTGGTTCTCAACCAGGGATACGTGTACCCCTGGGGGTACACAGAAATCTTCCAGGGAGTACATCAACTCATCTAGATATTTGCCTAGTTTTACAGCAGGCTACATAAAAAGCACTAGCAAAGTCAGTACAAACCAAAATTCCATACAAACAATGACTTGTTTATACTGCCCTATATACTATACACTGAAATGTAAGTATAATATTTAAATTACAGTTGATTTATTTTATAATTATATGATAAACATGAGAAAGTAACCATTTTTTTAGTAATAATGTGCTGTGACACTTTTGTATTTTTATGTCTGATTTTGTAAGCAAGTAATTTTTAAGTGAGGTGAAACTTGGGGGTACGCAAGACAAATCAGACTCCTGAAAGTGGTACAGTTGTTGGGAAAAGTTCAGAGTCACTGGTCTAGTCAGTCTTCCCAGGGACCCCTGTGGGATTTTTCCAGCTTGTACATTCACTAGGCTTTTGAAGTCTAGTTGCATATCTTATGAGTAGAGCTAGCTGGGAATTTTCAGTTGAGATTTTTTTAAATGGAACATGCAGTTTCATAAAATCAAAATTTTCCATGGGAAATTTTTCTAAATTATTTTTCCATTGGAAACATTGAAACATAGTATTTTATTGCTTTTCTAGTCAGTTCAACAGTAATCTGTGTCCTTCTGAGCTGCTGTAGTGCCTCATGGGAGTTGTAGTTTGGATGCCTCATGTCCCCATTCTCCTCAATGGGCTGGCTCTTGGCTAGACTACATCTCCCATGATATACCATGGTCTTTCTTATAATTGGTCTTGCAAGGTGTATTGTAGGAGTTGCATGATTTTTCAGCGAGCTGTAGCGACAAGCAATGGGGCTTCCACCTCTCCTCTTGGGAGACTGTTCCAGAGCCAAATACTGTCAAGAACACACTCTCAAGAAGTTTTTCATGATATTCACCTTAACTGGATTCTTTATTAATTTCCACCCCATTGCTTCTGGTTGCCCCCCTTTTATGATGTTAATAACCCTCTGCCACTCTTCAAGTATTCAGTCAATATGTCCCCCTTACCCATTTGGCCTCCCTTAGCCAAGCTCTTGTAAACATACTTTGTACATCAGTCTGACCCCACTTGCCCCACCTCCTGATCATTTTTGTTTCTTTTCTGGTCACTTCCTCCAATTTGTCATTATCTTTATGGTAACGTGGTGTCCACAACTGAGGCCCCCACATGGCATGTGCTTTATTTTAAGCACACGAAAAGTCCCATTAAAATGAATGTTTTAAATTTTATTCACATGCTTATATGATTTGCTGAATTGCAGCCTGGAGGGATTGGACCAGGGCCGGTCACCTTTTTGCAGCCAAATCACACTTCAAGCTTGTGTCTAATTTGCTGCCTTCCTTTCCCCCTTGCTGTCTTTTGTCATCACAGCTTCCTGGCTCTTTCCCTCCCATGAATGGCTCCCACCCTCCTCTCTGTGTTTCAGATCATGTTTACCTAGTTGTACCAGCTTGCACTTCCTCCAGCTGACTCTCATTTTGTTCTCTTCTGCCCATGTTTTTCATCCTGCTTAGGTCCCTTTGTGCTATTTCAAGGAGCTTGATTTAAAGTGCAGAGCTGCTCAGTCTTCCAGATCTCCTTCTCTCCCCCTCACATCACCCTGACCCCATGCTGCGCAGCCCCCTCCCTGCCTCCTTCAGTGTGTGCAGCGATGTGCTGAGAACACACAAGCACTGCGCCAGGCTCTGTCAGATCAGCTTCCGAGCCCCATTTATCAAAATTATCCCACAGTCCCTTGCAGAGGCATATATTAATAGGGTTCGTTTAAAACCAAGAGTGTTACTAATGCTTTTTCCTACATGCTAAATGGGAGGAAACAAGAATTACCCAAACACACACACACAAGAAGAGCTGTTAAGAACAGTTAATAAGGCAGGTGCGGGGAGGTAAAGCAGAAGCTTCCTGAACAGACACGTGTCAATTGGCATAGCCTGTTTTCAGGAGCTTTTGAGAAGGTGAGCAAAATCCCATCTGGGCAAGGGTTGCCACCACAGAGGTAAAGAAAAAAAAGGGACATCTGCTTGTGCCCCCCTGACCACATACAGCCCTGGGTACCACGTCCCCTGGTTCCCATGCACTGTCTCCTCATCTCATTCCCAGGAGAGGGTACCAGCCCGCACAGATTTCTGCTCCCAGTGCTGACCTAGGCACAGACCTTGTCAAGCAGGAAAAGAGGCTGGCTGCATCCACTCCACTCCTGCCCAGTGGTGACCCCCATAACCAGTGCCTGTGTGTGTGTGACTGGGTGCTGCCAGCCTTGACCCCTATCCCATTCACTGCTCCTGAGTTGCCCCATCCCCGTGGCTGCCAGACACTTCAAAGGCAGAGCTACTTGTGTGCAGACATTGCCACCTTGCAACTCCTCTCGCTAGAGCTTTTATGGGCTGAGGGAGCCAGCAGAGGCATGACTGACCAAAAAAGGGGACTTTTAATGTCCTGGGAAGACTTGCATGTTTCCTGGGACAGTTACCTAGTAAAAGGAATGATTCCAGGAAAACTGGGACAAGTGGCAAGTGTGTTCTGGCTCTGACACTGCACACTCTCTCAGCTCCAGTGAAGTGTCTGCTGTGGGCCTTCCTCCAGAATTCAGGGAGTCATGGTACCCACTCCCGCTCCAGTGAGTTCATCATATGAACTGAGCTGAGCAGTGGCTGAACCAAAAAATCTGCGGGGAAAAATTGGTTTGGTTCAAACTGAAATTGATTTTGGAGGGTTTGGGGGTTGTTGTTTTTCTCACTGAAACAAAAAAGAATGAAAAAAAAATTGTTTTGGGTTGAATGAAATATTTTATTTGACCTGAACTAAATTTGTTTGGGATTTTCCTTTTATTTTAGGTCATTATCAGTTTTTTTCACCTTCTTGGGGGAGGGGATGAGGGGTTGGTTTTAGTTTGGTTTAGTTTTTAAATTGAGCTAAAGTTTGAAGCAAAACAAATGTAATGAAATCAAATGAAAAGTCAAAATATTTTGTTTCAAAATGGCCAGAAAGAATCTATCTTTTCTGTAATTCTCCCGCTATTTTGAATCAGAAACTATTCACTGAATTTTACCTGAATTCATGAATCACTTTTGTGACCCCGCAAAATGCATTTTTGGTGAATTTACTATTCAAAAAAAGAAGAAGAAGAAGAAGAAAGAAATTGCGGCGCTCTATTCATCATTAAGCTCAGGAAGAAGACATTGGAGATTGTTGCAAGGATTGGGGTCATGGTAGGAGGGAAACTGGAAGGACAGCGAGAGCCCAGTGGAGGGGGACAAGGGAAGGTAACTAAGTGGTACCTGCAGTACACTTCCCTCCTTGCCTCAATCCCCCCAGCTACTAAAACCCCCACTCACTCACTGCCGACAGGTGTCTCCACCACCAGACCTCAGCTGCGAAAGTCCCCCTCCTGTATGTTCCTGTGACACATCTCACCAGCATCCCAGCTGCCAAACCTTCTCAGAGCTCCTGTGCTGCATGCCCCAACTCACCTTCCATTCCAGCAGCCTAAACTCTAGCACCCACACTCACCCCATGTACACCCATCTCAATTCCCAGTGCCAAAATCCTTTTGCAAACCACCCCTCCAGGGGTACACTATCAGAGAAGATGGCCAATCTCACACACAGCATGCTAGGAGAGATTCTAATCCCACTTCCACCAGAGTAAATCTGAGTAAAGTTATGATCATTTCCCAGCTTGCTGTTGTGGCCACATCACCCCCCTGCCCTTTGAATTGCCCAGCTGACTCCTCCTGCTCTGCTGCATCAAGTTCAAGCTTCATGTCTTTCTGCCCCTCTCTGCTTCTCTGTTTCTGCATTTTCGTCCATCCATCCGTCCCCCCGTGCCTGCCCACCCGCCCGCCTGCCCCATTCCCCTAATGATGCCAGCCTGAACCCACCCACTTATCTGGCTGTCTCAGAAGTAGCTTTGGACTTTCTCCAACACTGCCCCTTATGCCTGGAACACCCTGCCTAGTCCATAAAGCCATTATGCTCCCCTCCTCATCAGGGCATCTGGGCACTACTGTAAGATCGCAAAAACAGTAACCCTGCTGGTCAGTGAAGTGACTCCAGATTTATACTAATATACGTGAGAACACAATGTGGCTCACTGGTTTTGGGAATGCTCCAAACTCCTTGCTAGATAGAAATCCCCGTGAAGGCCCATGAATCCTTCATGCCAAGCTCTCCCCTCCGTCCTTCCCTTACACAGTAACATTAACTTTCCAGACCTTTGCTGTCTTCGCCTGCTGCTGCTGCAGGTAAAAGGATTCTAAACGGTTTGTGGCTCTCGGATTGAGATCTCCATAGACAGGCAACAAACCTCAGCTCTCCTGCCCAGCCTTCCTCATTCCGTTTAGCTGTAGGAACCCATCCCTGGCTTTGGGACTGGAGGATGGGAGGAAAACTCTCTTTATAACACATATGGAAGCACTGGAATCATTTCTTACCCTCAGGGAAGGACAGGCAGCATGTCCACTTTCTCTCTTCAGTGGGGGAGGGAAAGGCATTTTTAATTTCTACCGGAGACTTCATAGGAACCCAGGAAAAATATTTGTACCTATTTTAAGTTGCCCTGGCTTACTGGAAACCATACCCATGAAGATCAAGGGTCCTGTAACTTGTGGGCTGGTGACCAGCCCTAGCCAGCCTCCCTCCTGTAACAGTTAAAGGTCTGGTACATGCAGTGTGGTTTGTTTCAGGGATTCATGGCTTGACCATGAAGATTAGGCTCTACATGGAAAATTATGTTAGTAACTGTGAGTGGGTTGTTTTGTTACTGATTTTAAGTCATCAGGACATGAGTGTGTATGAGAGAGAGAGACGTTATATGGCTTCTCATGCTTTATGGAGTAATAGCAGTGCCTGATCAGTGCAAGGGTGGTTTGGTGTCAAAGTAAATAAGTGAAAGTGGCTGAGATGATGCTCTCTAACTTCCTTGCTGGGCAGTTGTTTACAGTGCAATTAGTAATTATTTGTAGAAAAGTTATATAGTTTGGGCTTTCAAGTATTCCACCTGCCTCTGATTACATCAATCTGAGGCCCATCCTGTGCCCATACAGACACAGGCCAAATTCTGCTTCCAAGCTATCCCAGTGTAATTGTCCAGGAACTCCTTTGACTTTAGTGGAGTTACACCGATATATACCAGTCTCCCTGAGACCCAATAGGCCCAACCTGTTGAGACATTTGTTTTCAGCCTGTGCTCCAGGGGGCTGCTGCTTTAACAGTGGGGAAGCTCCTGTCCTTTTCCATGCGGTGATATTTTCTAGTTTGTTATACCCTGTTCAGACACGTTAGGATTTCCAGAGGCTGTTTTGACCAACTAAAACTTGAAAAAACCAAGACCTTCCCTGCACAGCTGTTTCACAAAAGGTCAAAATTTAATTGCAAAGTGAATTGGGGAGATCAGAGCAGCAGTGGCTTCCGGCAATGAGGGAAAGTTCGGTGCTAATAAATGTAGCATCCCCCATCCAAGGAGAGGAAATAAACAGCATAGCTATAGGACAAATGTGGGGCATGAGTCCACACAGCAGTGCCCGTCACATTAATCACCTCCCTTTGTTTTTCTCTGACTGTCTTATTAAAACCTTTCCATGTCGCAGTACTATGAGCTGTGCTGAATCAGGAAGGGAAGATGGCCTACATGAAGATTTCAGTTTTAAGAGGTGATACACAATGTACAAACAGGTTTGAGAATATGCTCAATCAGTGTGTTTGAATAATGAAAATGAACATGCAAACTTGGCAGTGGATGCTGGGACTGGAGTATCTATGAGGTCCCTTATAGCAAACAGGGCCCTCCAGCGCCTCCTGCAGGAAGCTGGGATGGAAGTAGCCATGAGCTGTCCCGCGACTAACACTCCCTTACCATTCCTGACATTGACTTCAGCCAGGAGAGGCAGAGAATGACATAGCTTGAGCTCGCCACAGCCAGCACTCCTGCCCTGTTGCTTATAGCCCTTTTGCTGGGAGAGGTCAGGCCTGGTGTAGCTGTGAGTTTCCCCTCAGCCAGCACTTCTGTCCCATTCCTTACAGCCCCTTCTCACAGCTGGGACTGGAGTAGCTGAGAGCTTCTTTTCAGAGACTATTAGAATTTAAACAGCCAATCTGCTCTAAAGGCCAAAGCTCTGTTAGCCAGGTGAGACCCTTGCTTGCTTACTCATGTTTCAGAATTGATTGATTGATTTATGTTCTGGAAACTAGAGACGTGGATCCGATTTGGAAAGATTTACAAACTAAGGAAATAACAGAAGCCAAAGAAACGTCCTGTGTTTATTCTTTGCATAATCTCAGAGATACAGCACTAGACAGACGATGATATTTTGTACAGGTGTGCTCCATTTCTTTTATTTCTGATTTACCTTTGTTTATAAGACCACAGCATGTCAGCATTCAGTCTCCACAGTCTGGGGTCTCTTGAGTAACTGTATTGCTGATGGATCTCTGTTATACTGGTGTAAATCTGGAGTAACTCCATTACAATCAGTAGAGGCACTGGGATAGCTTGTGAGCAAAATGTGTCTGCATAAAGCTCCTATAGAGCTTGCTACTGTTAGTGCACTGGCACTTTCTAAGAAGCAGAGCTTTTAAAAAGAAGCCACCCTTGTTCCCTGGACAGGCCTGTGGATTGATGGGTCCTGAGTTCAGATAGCTGGACACCTGAACTCCTCGTGCAGGAGTGGTATCAACTCTCCCATGGGTTGTGGTAAATGACATTGCTCCCCCCCACACTCTTCAAGCTGAGCGCCATCAATTTGACGTGCCTCTGAGGCAAATGTGACATCAGTGGCAGGTTCCTTTCTGTAGGGAGAGATCTCCAAAGGCTCTGCTCCCTGTCTATAGAAATGTGAAAACATTCCCTGAGATGTTGTGGATGGAGACAGCCTCTGCATTCAGCCTGTGCTCAGCCAAGTGGAACAAAACCATACAGAAACACACACACTTCCCCCCCGCCCCATTTTGTTATCCAGTGCTATAAGATTCAGCAAGAATTCAGGCTCCATCTGTTTTTCCAACTCTGAAAAGAATCTGACCTGGAGAAGGAAAGGTCCGGAACATTTCTCAGAGCCAGGCAAAGGGTATGGGTTGCCTTGAGCACACTGTGTCTATGAGGGTGAGGCATTGGTCTCTGTTGAGTGGGGAAAGGAAGGAGTTGAAAGACAGACTGGCCACTGAAAGCATAATTGCCCACTTGCCTTCAGGTGAACAAATGCACTTGCCATTCCCACTGTGGCCAATTTGCTGTTGCTATTTTTATTTCTCCTGCTTAGCTGACTGTGGACTCATACCTCCTTTTGTCAAGTGTGTCAGCTCAACCACCTCCACAAGCCACTGAAGTAAGAGGTGACACCATGGGACTCCTTTACATTAGTGAGTCTAACAGAGCAGCAACTATTCTGCTATAAATCCACCTGGAAATCTCTTAGCTCCACAAAGTGGGAGGCTCCAGTTTTCAGAGCCACGTATCCAAATCCTTCAGATGAGTGCTCTGCCAGGCACGTAGGCACTTAAAATAGGTATTTGGGCACTCAGGTTAGGAACCAAAGTGGAAAATTGGGTTCTGAGTGTGTAATGTGATCCAATGTGTGTGTTTTATAGCATTATGCTAACACTGTGGTTAAGGTTCAGAGGGTGTTTTTGCTCTAAGCCTTTGTGGTCGTTTGGTCTAAACACAGGCCTAGAAATATGGAACCTCCTGATTCAAACCTTTGCTCCTTTATAGTCTTCAACAAGTCACTTTGCTGATCTGTGCCTCCGTTTCCCCACTTTTAAAATAGGGTTAATGCCAATCTATCTCACACAATGTTATTATTTTTAACACTTTGCTTGTAATTTTGTGAGGAAAAATTGCATTTGGAGCTGTGGTTTCATGATGTGTATCAGACCAGAAGCAATATATATTTTTTAAGTTTGATATTTCTTTGGCCACCAGAATGTGGAATTAGAACACACTTTCCTTGAGATAAATAATAGTTCAGATGCCTATTTTAGCTCTTGGATAACTTAAAAATAGGCTCTTTTAACTTCCAAGGTGGTACATGCACCGTGCTCGCTGAGGGATGTGGTTACCTTGTTTATTACGATTAGCATTACATTAGCTCTTAAAGGCCACAACATCAGCGCCCCATTGCGCAGGGCACTGTATAGACAACTACTGTGAGACAGTCCCTGCCATGAAGAGCCAACAATTTAAATAGACAAGACAGTCAAAATGTGGGAGAAAGAAAGTGTCATTATCCCTATTTCAACCACTGGGGAAACTGAGGCACAGTAACAGAAAGTAAGTGGTAGAGCCAGGTCTCCAGTCCAGTGTTTTAAACAGTAGAACAAACCGGCTTTCTGTTAGATGATCTTGCCCATCTTCTTTTTCCCCTGAGACACTCTGCCAGTATAGAATTAAGGTACAATATTCTTTCCAGTGTCTTGCCCAGCAGGTACCCCAGCTGATGGGGCTCCCACTAATTCCCTTAGGAGACTATTCCACAGTCTCATTAGACTCTCCCTTAGGAAATATTCCCCAACCACTCATTCTCATCCCATTTCTCCTCCTTATGCCATCCTCAGCAATTCCAACCCTCTCACTTCTCAGTGTATACTCTCTTCGAATACTTGGTAGCATACAGTATACTCATAGTATAGAGTGAACTAGCTAAAATAAGCTCTCTGAAGCTACGAAGGCTGTCAGATACTATGATGATGTGTGCTAATTTGAGAACCTGGACAGATAGATAGATTAAATATATTCACTTTTTTCAAACATTCCTGATTTCTTTCTTGTGTATAAACTTTTTTTATTATTTTTCCCCTTGCAAAACAAGTAAAATACTTCAGAGAAAAAAATAAACACAGGTAAATATAGTTGTCACTGCTGATTAGTAGTAATTACAATTTATGATCTTGTGAAGGGTATGCAGATTATTTAAGCATTACAAAGGAAGGATTAATAACCATGAAGTAGTTAACTCTTTCCATACAAGGTCCTATCATGTTATACATTTACAACTGGAAGAAGATTGTACATTGTAGAGCCACATTTTCTAAAGCGCACAGGACCCATTCAGGCTCTAAATTAACTG
Organism: Malaclemys terrapin pileata; assembly: GCF_027887155.1. Taxonomy (NCBI): domain Eukaryota; kingdom Metazoa; phylum Chordata; order Testudines; family Emydidae; genus Malaclemys; species Malaclemys terrapin. Next base: position 151,602,208 of record NC_071505.1, read on the forward strand.
GGCAGATTTTCAAAAGAGCTCGGCTTGTTGGATGCTGAGCTCTTTTGAAAATCTGGCCATTAGTCTGTGGTAGATCTGGAGTCCTTTGTACCAACTCATCACTGATTCAGCTAGTATGATGTTGGACAGGTCTTGTTCTGTGGAATGAGCCTTGATCCAATCTAATCCTCTAGGTAGGGATTCTCTAAGGGCTTGTCTACACAGTGGGGTAATGCACTCTACACAGGGGGGGGGAGTGATGTCTAAAGTGCACTGATGTGTTGTGCATTAATCTGTCTGTGCACACCTTGCTGGTGTGCATTAAAGGTTCCTTAGTGCACTCTAATGTTGCACTGTTTCAAACAGCACTAATCTGAAGCACACCAGCAGGGTCTACGTGGATCACTTAATGCACAACATGTTAGTGTGCTTCAAGGAATCACATCGCTGTAGAGCACATTGCTGATCTGTGTAGACAAGGTCTTAGTGAAACATGTTGCATAGAATTTGTTGTGCTGTCCTCATTCAGTTATGGTTTACAGTCTTTCTGTTCTTTGAATTTCCTTCAGTTTGTCTTCATCTTTTTGGTAAAGCAGAAGCCAGAGCTGATGGTGGTGTTCTAGTGTGTATTCTTACCAGAGCCGTGTAGATGAAGACTGATACAGCCCTGCTCTGTGACATGATGCCGCTATAGCTGCAGCTGAAACTTATTTCTTCCAGCATATAATGTGTCTACTTCATGCAGAATTTGCCCTCTCCCATCATGTCTAGGTCTCATTCAGCATTACGGCTGTTGCAGTTTTCCCCTCCCATTGACTACCAGTGTTTTGGGTTATTCTCCCCAGGTGTACTCTGTTAGGGCCTGATTCAGAAAGGCATTTAATCACATGTGTATCTTTAAGCATATGCTTAAATCCCATTGACTTCACTGGTACTTAAACCCATGTGTAAAGTTGAGCATGTGCTAATTATGCTGTCCTGAATAGGGATGCTATCTGAGTTGGGCCCTAGCTTGCATTTCCCCTTGCAAATAGCAGGCCAGATTGTGATTCCCTTATTCACAATGGTGAGCAGTTACTTACACAAGTAGTTCCATTGACTTCTATGGGACTACTTGTGTGAATAACTACTAACCAAATGAGGACAAGAGGTTCACAGTTGATCTGTGGTACTTATATGGCCCCCATTACTGTAGCACCTCTCAATCTTTTAATGTATTTATCCTCCCAACATCCCAATGAGGCACAGGGAGACTAAAGTTTAGATTTTTAAAGGCATTTAGGCACCTAAAGGAGCAGGAAGGCAGCTAGGTTTTTCAAGAGTGCCTAGGGATGGGAGTTAGGCATCTTGGTACTTTTGAAAATCCCACTAGGTATCTATCTGCATCTTTAGGCACCTAAATACCTTTCAAAATCTTGCCCTAAGGGATGTACCCAAAATTGCACAGGAAGACTGGCACAGCAAGAAACTCAGATCTTTACAGGCTAGCCCCTTAACCACTGATCTATCCTTCCTCTCCAAACTGGGTGTCTGTCTCTCATTCTGTTCTTTTCTGTCCATGATATTGCTAACCTCTACAGAGCCCTATGTTATTTCTCTGTCTTCATGGGCGCTTGCAACTCCTCCCAATCTAGTATTAGCCACAACTTTCATTTGTGAGCTGTGTACTGCTTCTTCTGGCTTATTAATGAAGATGTTAAATCAAATCAGACCTCATCCTGATTCCTGCAGAACTTCACAAAACACCTCCCCGCAAATTTGCACATGCATCCCTCTGATTATTATCCTTTACTTATGGTTCATCAGGCAATTTTCAATCCATGACAGTGTTCCTAATCCAAGACAGATTGAATTAAATTTGCAAGTAGGAGTCCATGAAGCTCTGTATCAAACATTATGTGATCCAAATTCCCTTCAACCATGAATTTTGTAAAACAGTCTAAAAATACCATCATAAGATATTTCATGGAGCATACTGGACTCGCACAAGTTACAGCGATAAGGATAGAGAGCAGATAAGTGTTGGAAGAATGAGCAACCTGGAGGCAACTTGACTCATGCATTATGGTCATACTAAAAAAATTCACCATTTTTGTGTCATAACATCAGATATGATCAATCTGATTTTGATTTTTGATTTAGCTCATAAGTCACGCATTAATTTTCTTGAATTAATAATTTAATAACTGTCTTAAAATAGCTTTTGCATGTTCATAAGAATTATCATTGCACCAGCTGTGCACTAAATTCATTGTTACAACTGAAGGTGAGAATTGCGCCAACCCAATGCAAATTGCTTCCTATGAAGGATGCACTTATCTAATGCAAAATGACCTACCAGAGTGCTAAAAGTACTAAAATTAATCTCGTCAATAATAATTAATTAACAACCATTTATTGTCTACGGTAGCTCCCACAATGTGTTCAGCTCTTTCCAGATCTTTAAGTAGGGATAATTGCTGCTGTGAGGAGCTCATTGTCTCAGGACAGAGGAGAGTGAGACTAGGGAATGGGAATAATAGATATATATTTGACCATATACTAAATGATACAAATCTAAATATAATGGTTGTGACACTCCCTGGGGTACCCAGGGTTGAAAGGCACCTCACCACCACCTGCCCTTAGCATGAAGCAGTCTTGTCTGTGCCTGCGGTGGGTCACCTCCCTGAATCCAGCAGCCCCAGACAGCTTGAACTCTACCTTCCAGGCCTCCACAGGACTCGCTCTCCCTGTACAGCTAGCAACAGACACACACCAACCCCCAAATATTCAGTGCATTCCCTGGAGTGTCCAGCCCCTGATCCATTCCCTTTGGGAATAGCAGTCCTGGTAATTCTAGAACAGTACACCTCAGCTGATTAGTTATACATTAGAACACAGCTCTGTTAAACACAGGCACTTAGCTATATTTATAGTGAAACAAGAATAAGTTTAATATTAAAGAATAGAGATTCAAGTGCTAATCAGTAAGAATACTGGAAACAAATGGTTACATGTAAAACAAAATTATAACACATTTTCATGAGACTAAGCCATGGTGCCTGGGCATCCCCTTTGTCCCCCAAAATACACTCAAGCAAACCTTTGATATACAACCTCCAGATAAGGTTTTCTTCCCCTGCCATGTTTCTTTTCCTGTTAGTTCCTTTATGAAGTTCTTTCTTTCAATCTTTCATTTTCATTTGGTTCAGACTGGAGATAGGGGACCCGTGGTGAATGAGACATTATTCAATTTACGTGTAAACAGATAAATGGAGAGACATCTCCCATCTGACAGAAAACTTGTTTGTCACTGTTTCTGGTGACTAATAATTGGATACATACTTTAAGAATATGTTCTCAGTATTTATACATATCTCTTTACATAGTATCTGTATGCACATTTCACAATTATATTGATGACCAGTTTGTCACTGGCTTTCATTTGAGGCCTCACATGACATTCTTTGGGGAACCAGAATGTACATCCCAGAATCAGAAAATTCCAGGAACTCTGTGCACCCTCTTACCAATTGGCATTAGGAGGTTCTTGGTCAGAATCATGCTGAGGAAAATGTATCTTCAGATGATATATTCAGAGTAGCCTTTTGATAGAGCTGATCAAACCATTTTAGACAGAACCATTTTCTTTCAGAAAATGCAGGTTCATGGAAATCTAAACATTTTCAGAGTGTGTGTCCATTTCAATGAAATTTTCTACTGGAAAGTTTTGAAACAAACAGTTTTGAGTTTCCTATTTTGACAAGGTAAAACTGTTATTTTAACTGTGTCATTTAGTTTTGTTTAATTTCATTTCGACTGTCGTATTAATATTAATATTATATTATATTTACTATTTTATATTATAATGTACTGGCATTATCAAAATGAAACAATTTGACATTTTTGAAACAAAACAATTAGACATAATCAAAACAGAATGTTCCCAAATTGAAATTATCAGTCATTTCTGTTCCATGAAAAAAACTTGACATTTTGACTTTTTGTTCCAATTCACAGGGGGGAAAATGAAATGTGGGCAATTCCCTTGGGATGGGAATTCTAGTTTCTGATTGACTCTACTTTGTGACAGCTTGGGGATGAAGCCCAGACTTTTCCATTGTATTGTTTTTAAGTAAATGTCTGACAATATTTTATGGAACAAGGGATGTTACCTTCTGTGTATGGATATAAATGGGTTACAGTTAACCAAGAAAGGGTTCAGTCCTGCAGTACTTATTTAAGAAAGCTTGTCCAACCAAAATTAATGAGGCTTTTGCTTGCGTGAGGACCAAGTACTGAGCTCATAGTTATTAAGGGCAAGATTTTTAAAGGCGCAAAAGGGAGACAGGTGCACATCTCCCACTGGAAGCCCTTTAAAATCAATGGGAGTAAGGTGTCAAGCTCCCATTTCTATCTTTGAAAACCTCCCCCTCAAGCAATGATCCATTGTATTCATTTGTATTGGACATTCCTGGAAGCCTGATTATTAATATTGGTTTGCAAGCTGGAAGAATGAGCATAAACAAATACAAGGGCTTCTCCTCAAGGGGTTATGCTTTATAGCAAAAGAGAAAAATAAAGGAACATAAGTAGGAAAGGCAAGAAAAAATCACCCACTCCATTTCAGGGTTAAGCTCTGCCCTGCGCCCCAGGATGTGGTATCCAGCCTTGCCAAACTCATCGTCTTTCTCCTCCTCCCATGCTGTCATTCAGATAGCCTTGCCCTAGGGTACCTGTGCCAGGGGTGGAGGAAGTAATCCCTTGTTCAGCAGTTAGAGTGAATAGACATTAATTTCCAGGAATGTTAGATTTCCCGCACCCCCCACTCCTCCATATTTTAAGGACAAAGATGGATGCACACAGTGAAGGGAAGAGGGTGGAAGGAGCCTAAGACCCAAAAACAATGTGGTGGTTGTGCTCCTCTGAGCTCAAACACGACTGAAATTAATGCTGCCGCTGGAGTTCTTCAGAATTGGGGCTATGATCACAGGACTATGAGCTGCAGCACTGGCCAATGAAGCTGGGTGGCACAGAGGGGAATGCAGATTGCACCTTCAAAGGATCCTTGAGTCAGCCACCATGCCTTTCACTGGGCCTATCCCTTACACAGTCACAAGGCGGCCTTAAACATTGGTACCACAACTGCTTTTCTCCAGTCTTCAAATACCTCCCTGTACTCCATGACTTGTCAAATATAATTAGCAGTTGCTGAGTGAATTGATCAACTAATTTCCTTCTCACCCTCAGATGCATTTAATCCATTAGCTGATTATTTGTAGAGATTTATTTTCCGCTAACATTTCCTTGCTTGCATTTTATCAATAGTTCTATTTATTAGGTTGCTGTTGCTTCCTGATTGTCGAAAACGCTGTTCTTTGTTTTCCTTGTTCAAGATCATGAGATATTTTAACAAGCTGCTTGGCACCTCGGTCATTTAAACATCATCATGAATGTCACCCCTTTTCCTTTATTTATTAGTGGGCACACTTACCATCTAGTGCTCTTTTTTCCGCAAGATAATAGGCCCTCTTCTTCTCCATAGCCCTTTGAAAGCACTAACCCATTCTCATTTTGTGATGCCCTATCTGTTCTTTGTTAACCACTTTGACGCTGTACCTTCTTTGATCCTTTCTCCATTTCCAATACAGGGTTTATTTTTCACATAAGATCTTTGAGCAGTGCCATCATGGCTATGTTTATAACAAACGTTTTTACCAAAAATTTCCCACCCTTGCTATTGCCAGTATACACTGTCCCCAGGCATTTTAAAACCAAGACATCTAAGCCCTTACTAAAGTGGTCCTAGGCCATAGAACTGATCTTTGCAGAAGAAAAAGAAAAACCAGGATCTATGTGCAGAACTGGGAGCTGGGAGTCTTGGGTTGTTATTTTGTATACTAAGGTAATGCCTAGAACAGGGGTTCTCAAACTGGGGGTCGCGAGCTGTCAGCCTCCACCCCAAACTCCGCTTTGCCTCCAGCATTTATCATGGTGTTAAATATATAAAAAGTGTTTTTAATTTATAAGGAGGGGTCGTACTCACAGGCTTGCTATGTGAAAGGGGTCACCAGTACAAAAGTTTGAGAGCCATTGGCCTAGAAGATCCAGCTGAGATTGGGCCACCAGTGTGTTAAATGCTGTACATATGCCTAGTAAGAAACAGCTCCTGCCCTGAAGAGTTTGAAGTCTGGAAAAACAGAGACAGTGAGAGGTGAAATGATTTGTGCATGGTCACAAAGCAGCTCACTAGCACAGCCAGGAGAAGACTCTCCTGAATCTCAGTCTAGTACCTTAGCTATTGGACCATGCTGCCTGCTCAGCTACTGACTCAGTTTATTACTTTAAGCAAGTCACTCACCTCAGTTTCCCAATATGTGAGATGGGGATCATGATACTGACCCACTTCACAAGTGAGTTAGTAGAATTAGTTAGAGTTTTGCAGAGAAGGTGCTATACCACCCATTTCTAATGAGACATTTTGCGTGGACCCTTCCACTATACTAACCTTCCTCAGCCTGTTGTGGTGAACTTAATTTTTTAATGAGTTTTCCCATAAGCCCAAGATGTTCCACCCAATATCTATCCTACAGACCGCCACCTCCCCCCAACAAAGCAGCACCTGATATAAGTGAAGTGAATTTTCCCTCCTTGCTGAATATCACTGCTTCTCCATCTGACACCACCCAAATCCCTATTTTAACTAACAGTGATGTGACCTCTTTATAGGCATAAGAAGTACTTTCCGCATAGCTAACAGACAGTTGCCATACATCCTGCGAGTCTATTGATATTCAAGGCATGTGTGAACTCATTTCCCACTGTGGCATCTTGGCATTCAGAGGATGAAGTGTCCCTCCAAACATTCTTCTTTCTTGTTCCATCAACCCCCCCCCTCACCCAGTACTAGGCACTACAGAGGATGTCTGGTCTCCTTTGTGAGCAATGAAACACAATATGATACGTGTGCCAATGGAAGAGGCTTGTGATTATGTGACGAGACGTGTCCACTGACCCTTCTGTCTGACAGAGCTGATCTAAGCCAACTGCGAGAGAACAAGGCAAAGAAAGTGCATGCCTGGAGCCTCCTAGTTCTGCTCCTGTTCTTAAAGGGCCTGGGATGAACTCAACACCCCCATGACAACAGAATGAGAAACTGCAAGACTACTTTTTCCATAGAGAATTAGAACCTTAAAGGAAAAAATGCAGCAATTAGATATAACACCATCGGTAGCTAAATAATGGTGTAACGTATAAGAATATTCTGTATATTGTGTGCATGGACAGTGCTGTGGTGAGAATCATAGAAATGCATGACTGGAAGGGACCTCGATAGGTCATACTAGTCCAGTCCCTTGTGCTGAGGCAGGACTACGTATTATCGAGACCATCCTTGACAGATGTTTGTCTAACTTGTTCTTAATCTGTCATAATGTTTGTAAAGATGAGTTTTCAAGACAATTTCTATAAATACCCATCAATCTAGGCACTTATATGCAGAGGCCAATGTACTCCATAGCACAATGGGACCAAATTCTGGAGCAAGAGCCCCTAAATTCAACAGCAATGTTAATTTATCAAATCTCAAAGAAATGCCCTTCGTTCCAGTCCCTCCAACATTCAAACCCAAACACTCAGCTATGACTCATAGTTGAAAATACTCATTGATGTCAATTTCTTCAATGGTTATTTACAGCCATCATTATGTTTGATGATGGATGTATTCTCCAGGCACTATGAACGTCGGCAATGCTGATAATTCTAGGCGGTCCACAGTAATCTGATTAACTCCCCATTGTGGGAAAAACTAACAGTAAGAGGCAGCTGCAGGCAGGGCAGGGAGACAGCAAACAAAATGTTGGCGCCTGGTATCTTGTAAAATTTCCACATTCTACAGCTGGGGCCCTGAGTGAGATGACAGGGTATTTCACACCTTTCAGAGCCGTTGTTTCAAGCTTTTTGCAGACTCATATGAGCAGTGGTTTATACACGCTTCTCCTTTTGGCTCTTAATTTCTCCATTCTCTGCTGGTCATTTAAACTAAAGGTCTTGTGAATCTGAAGCTCATAGCTTAACTTGTAGAAGAGAGACATCCAGTTCATCCAACTAAGGGAGGCACTGATTCTACGGTGCAAACAATGAAGCAGATTGAAGCTGCCCTCAACTTTAATAAGATATTGCATTCCAAGGACACTACAATTGATCTCATTTGGAGACCACTTAGCTCAAAGTAGAGCATTACATGCTAGAAACTCCTGGCCTTACTTTATATAATCATGAAAGCAGCCTATAGGGCCTCGTATAATTTAGGGGACTGCACTTAGGACAACTCTATCCTAGCACCCTGGCACTTTGCAAACAGCCAGCCAAATGAAAGCTTCAGAGAAGCCATTAAGTCTCAGATACTCTAGCCATAGGGGCTATTTAAGATTAACAGAATGAAAGATTGATGATAGGTGAAGGCGGGACACTCTCAGACATGCGCACCCACACCCACATACTCTCACAATGCAGCAGATAGGTAGAAGTCTCCATGTTTTTAACCTGAACTAAAAAGCAGCTTTTAGTAGCAGCTCCCTGTGTGAAGGAAGCATGTTTAGTGGTTCTGCCTCATGAGAAGGCCATTTTCACCCGAAAGCCTTGACCTTCAGCAGAACCTGCAACAGGATAGGGCATGAGAGGAAGGGGCCCCAGAGGATGCACCATCTTTCTCTCCCTTGCTGTGAAGTCTGGCAGTTGGTTGAAATTGGCCCCAATCACAAGGAAGGCTCAGCAGACATGTCTCATCACATAAAGGCAAACATCTTTGGAGGGCTACAAATGAGATTGTGGGTGGTCTTGGGCTGCTTTGGAAATTGTCCTCTGATGTGCTCTGGCTCTGTAGCTTGCTAGAGAGAGTGCTCTTTGCAGGAATTGATTGTTTTCCCTGAACACAGGTGCTGTGCATGCGTGAGTGGGTGAAATGGTGAGCCAGGGGGAGAAAAGTGAAGGGTACAGACTTCCCAGACAGCATTCACAGACACTATTCATTTCCTTCAGAGGTGTAGGTGTAAATAAGATAGCACAACAGGGTCCAGAAGTGGGAGAGAGGAAGTTCTTACATGTCCCTTGCTTCATCTGCCCCAGGCTCTGTATTCTGCTAGCTGGGGGTTAAGGAGAGCATCTCATGGTTAATTTTCAGTTCTTCAGTCATGGGTGGAGTTCTGAGGAACAGAGGTGGGGTCTGGTCTCCTTTCCTTATTGTAAGAGATGCCAGGACCCTTTGCTAGGCTATTGATGACCTCTGTAATCGTGCCAGGTAATCGTACACTCAGAAGCTGGGATCTCAGTACTGTATTCCCAGGATTAAGCAGGTCACTTCCATGGAACAAACTTTGATCTAACATAGGTTTATAACGCATCCTACAGCTTCTAATAACAACATTCACCCAAGACCACACAGAGTCATTGTCGGAGCTGGGTTCAGAACTCAGAGCTTCCTGGCCCATGCTCAGACCGTGCTTTTCTCCCCGTCCTTTCCCTTGACCTCACACTGTGCACATGCTCAGTCCTCTTTCTTCCTTTAACCCACTGGCTGCAGCATGTGTTTTAGCTACTTGTTATGACCACTAAGGTTCAGGATTTTGCATCTAGCAATGACATGTTAATTTATGATCTGGTTCAGAAAGAAGTACCTGAGGGAATACTGCTACCGCTGTACCTCTTTGGTTCTTGTAAGTCTCCCTACCTTCTCCAGTTGGGTCTCCCTGGTGGTCTTGTATTCTGTGGGAGGGCCTGGTCGACAGTGTCCAGTTGGAATATGAATCCCAATTCCCCACTTCGAGAAGCAGGGAAGCTGGTTGGTCCCCAGTGTCATTGTGCCCAGTGTTTTTCTAAGGTAACTAATATATTGTTCTTTGTCTTTCAGTGGGCTGTGATTTCTTCCATCCACCCGCACTCCCTTGTGCTTGACTTTCAATTCCAATTAATATATTGGCATCACAAGGCACATGTGTGTTGCCAAAGTTAACAAGTTAATAAATCAACTGTTATATGTCTTTCTCTCCCCTACACTCTTCCATCGCCTCCTTTCTCTTTCTCCTCCCCAGCTTTTCTCTCTAATAGTTTCCCCAGGTGATAGTTAGCTATCTCAAACTCAAGACAAGCTGTCTCTGTTGACAAACAGAGCTGTCACTCACCAAGGGGGAAGAGCAATTGGTCTCTATAGCGTGTCTGATATTTTCTTTCCTTCACAGGGCATGCAAGCATCAGTCTTTAAACTCTCTTAAAGAAGCTATGTTTGCTTGAAGGTTGACTAATGACTTTAGAAGAACCAGAGGTTTTTTCAGAGGTACCAAACAAAGCAGTAAACCCTTGGCACCCCCTCAAGGAGTCAAGGTGTTTCACAGCATGGCAAGGCCAGTAGAACTGGTGGAGTCACCCATTGACCATGGAGAGGTCCAGGTTACAGACAAAACCACTCCACTGGGTAGAAATCTCTGTTAAATAGAGCAGTGAGTGCTCTCCTGCTTCCACCAACCCACCCAATCCTATGGCATGACAGTGAACAAAGTATTAAAGAAAGAGACAGATCCCTCGGGTGTCTTTAGCAGTGGATACAATCTGCCCAGGACCGTGTGTTTGGAATTTAATCCTCAGTACATCAAGCATGTAGCCTGGATACGGCACCATGCTGTATTGGTTTTTTTTTATCCTTTGTCTTTAGTGTCCATTCCTGATCCAGTGGTAGCTTGATCCAATAGCATGATGCCATCTCTGTTGGCTCTCTTCTGTCTCCTGGGAGTTAGGAACAGTTTTCCTCGTTGCTTTCTCATGAAAAATCATCATCACTCCTGATAGCTTGAAGAAATGTCTTTCTCAGACTCCCTCATATTTTGGCCACTGAAGCCAGAAGTGTGTATGTCTCTTTCTCTCAATATTTCCTTCTATATTAGTTCTACGATCGTTTCTCCCTGCTTGCAGTGCAGCCTGACTCCCAGTTTCCTCCTCTAGTTTGCAATCCACGAGGCTGGTTCTCCATTGCCCTGCATTTTGTGTAATCATTTCCACCTGGGCAAAGTGAATGTAATTATACATTATAATTTGGTAGTGTTTCACCTCCACTTTATGCAGCCAATGGAGAACCAGGCCCATTGATTCTGTATGTGGTAAGAGTCTCCCTTAGTTTTGCATATCTCACTGTGGTGAGACAATTTGCTAGTTCCACACAGAGATCTTTAACGCTCTCAAATCTTGCTAGATTTTATTTGGTCTCAGGAAATGATATATAAGTGTTGTAGGTGTTGAGCATCATTTCTATCAAGATACTTGTAAGTTACCCATTACCGTAGTACCTATGTGGCTCACAAACCTTATTCTCATAATGTATGTGGTAAGGAAGTATTACTGTATTAGCCTCATTTTGTAGATGGGAAGTGACTTGCCCAAGGTCTCACAAGAAGTCTGTGGCAGACCCAGACACTGATCCCTGATTGCCAGAGTGCCAGTTCCACTGCCTTTAATATAAGACCGTGCCTCCTTCTATTTTGACTGTGGTCGTTTGCTCCACTGGTCAGTAGATTAGAGATGTTGAGACCAGAAATTGATGGCACAGTAGATGTTTTCATTTGGATTTAGTTTTTGATCTCCTGCTGTGATGGAAGTGTACACTGCTTTGATTAGTGTTCATTTCCGTATATTGATTAGCAAGGGAAGATGCCACATCATTGCTGCTCTGAGGCCAGTGTTGCTAGATTCCCTCTGCACAGCGAGTATTTGTTTGCAGGACTTCAGCTGGAGAGTTTCTGCAGAGGTTTTGTCCCAATCGGCTTAGCAACCCACACTGTCCCCAGTCTGTGTAATTTCCTTCTCCAAAAAGGAGGCTCTGTCAGTTTCTTCCCAATCATTTGTATTCAGTGCTTTCTGCTCTCGAACTTCTTACAAAATCCTGAGACCCTGATGTCCCTTCAGACATATACAAGTCAGTTGAAGCTACCCAAATGTTTTTGAGGACATGTAATTGAGGTCTAGGTCCCTAACTGCATTTCTAATATATAACTTACTGGCTAACTGGCCAATATTGCTCATGTTGAGTTCAGTGGCAAAATTCCTATTGACGTCAACGGGAACAGAATTGAATCCCACTAGTGACAGCCCCAAAAGAATAAACCCCGCTACTGAAAATTCAGGGAAGTTCTCCTGTAACCCAAGAGGCATAGACATGTGTTTATGAAGCCAGAAGTCCTGGATTCCATCCCCAAATGTCCATTGTGATGTCCGTACATATAGAGCAAGTCTTCGTCATGCGGTAAAGGTTCAGAAGAGCTGCTGGGGCACTTCCAAAGACCTCAAGGTGCTGCAGCACATGGTTGAGCCAAAACAGAAGTTCTCTTTTGGCAGAGGAACCAGATGGGAAGAAACTCTACACACATGAGTATGATTCAGTATTGGCCTGTAGGATGTGATCAGGGAGTCATAGCACTCCCCACACAGCTATTCACGTAGCGCTAAGGTTTTTCACACTGGATCATACTTGTGCAGGAGAACATTTATGATGAAAGGAGTTCCTTGTCTTGAACTCCCTGCTCCTTCCTCAGCAAGTGGCTGGCCATAACTTCCCAGTCCTTAGAACATTCTGCTTCCAGATGTCACCAAACTGGATAGCGGGTAATGTCTGAAGGTTTACAGCTGGCATTTCTGAACTTTCTTCTGGTATCCCCATTTCTAGCAAGCAGGGCCACCATCTGTGATGTGAGTAATGACAAGAATTTAATAATGAGTCTGGGCTGAAAACTTCAGACCTGGATTTAGATTCTATCTCCTCCTCAAAGTTTTGGGATATTTGGATTCAGGAATATGGTTCAGCACCTCTCTACTTTAGAGCAGCTACCAGCTACCCTCGACTGAGCGCTCACCAGCAGAAGAAGAATTTCACCCTGAACCTCCTACCTTGGAACCCCTTTGGGCTCTGTCTCAGCTCCACTCCATGCCAAGCCTGCTCTCCCCATTGACACCATCCTACCAAAGAAAGAGCTAGGAACCAGCAGCCAGGTCCAGTCAGGACTCACTTAAAATAAGAATTTTGACTTGGCTCTTCCTGCACTGTCCAGAAACCTTCCTCCCCTAGGTCTAGCAACTCCTGAAGGCCACCTTCTATCCTTGCCCTTTAAGAATCTGATCCAGAGGCCATTAACATGAATGGAAAGATTCCCACTGACTTCAGTGGGCTTTGAATCAAGCCCTAACAGAGCTGTACATTTTGGTTCAACTACGACTCAGGTAAACCTGACTTTCTTAGTACTTCTATTTGCAGGGTGTTTTCCACGGTCTTCTAAGATCCGTCTTTGGGACTGAAATATGAAGGGAGCTGCTCTTCTCACAGCATTTTTTTCCCTGGATGGTTAATAAAATCACGAGAAGACCAGATCTTGCATTATTTCAGTCCCACAAATAACTACCTCTGGCAATAAATGTAGTCCATGGAAAATACATACAAATACTTAAATCACAAATGCTAAACCTCATGTACATCCCTAGTCCTCAATGTATTTAGGATTTGGGGATTAGGCAGCGTCCCCGGGGTTAATCCCTCAGAATTAGCATAGCAAACACTTCTGTAACTTGTTGTTTACACGTGACATGTCAACAACGCTGTTTATTCACAGGAAGTCTGCCTATGTACGCTAGTCAAAAAGCAGTTGGGGTCAATATTGCAGGTTGAAAGCAACAGAACAGTTTGGATTGTGAACAGAGAGAACCTCCTCTTAGAGAGATGTGCTATGAATAAAGACATCGCTATTGCCAAGCGGTGAGTTTGGTATTTTAGTCAAAAATCAGTTTCACAGCAAAGATACAATACTTTGTACACAGTGGTCCAAGTTCCTCAGGGGAATTTCAGCAGGGATACACTTAGCCTATTTTGTTTTCCTTCCACGATTTGATATATCCATATTCAGTATGTGGCCAAGAATCCAGGCTTTGTGGGCTATCAAAAACTACAAAGGTGGATTCAGCACATCCTCATCCTGAACGTGTGGGTGTTTAACCAGACCAAACTCTTCAGAGTTGTATGTGGATGGACGAACATCGTCAACAGATGGGCCAAGAAGACTGGGTTCAGTCCTGGAACTGGAATCAGTTGAAGAGGAGGGTTGGGTTGAAGGCTGAGTGAGTGAAGGTGAAAATAGAGACCCTCTTGCTTCACCCCACCCCACAGAAGTTTTCAGGATGGTTTGAGATTTCGACTATTTCTTCTTTTGAGTCTCCCTCCCATTCAGGAAACAAAATAATTTCATGTCAAGGGGACTCTCTGAAGAAATGTCTAGTTGATTGTTCTATGGATGTGGACATAAATGAATTAATGAATTACATAGAGATGAACTACAGAGTTCCAGATCTAGATCCTAACTTTTCAGTGGCTTGAGGGTGTTAATATTGAAGGGGGGTTGTTCGGGCCTCTCTCTGTTAGTAAGAAGATGTGGCCACACATCCTCATGCAGACAAATAGGCCAGTCACCTATCCATAGTCCATGAGACGGAGCCTCACTTTGGACGAGGGAGTATGGCTTGTCAGCAATTTCTTCCTTTTAAATATGTTGGTTCTTGAAACTCTACACCATTCAGCAAGACAGCTTACGTATACATATGCTTAAGTCCCCACATCCTGTTAGTCACTATATTGTTATCAACTTCAGGACAATCCCCCTTGCCACTTAAACCAACTACTGAACGTTCAAAATGATAACTTTTGCTCTGGCAGTGTGCAGATGCTTCTGCAGAGTCTTTTACTTGGATACAGGGGGCCAAAGCTGGCACAGAATGGGTCTAGATGACAAAATGGAGCTACTTTTCATGCTATTTAAACCACACTGCAATACATTTTGAAAAGTGTTTGGTTTCTGGCAGGTTAAAAAAGCTTAAATTTGCTTGGAATAGTTTGGTGAAGCAAACAGAGGCATCAGTGAAACAAAACAAACACATGAAAGAACAGACTAGGGTGACCGGACAGCAAATGTGAAAAATCGGGACGGGAGTGGGAGGTAATATGAGCCTATATAAGAAAAAGACCCCAAAATCGGGACTGTACCTATAAAATCGGGATATCTCGTCACCCTTGATTGAGAGGTTGGGGAACATTTTTTTAGTCTACATAGTTTAACAAAATCCAGGTGAAGTAACTGCACTGTTCTGCTCTCTCGCCCTGATGCAGCTTCTGTCTGTGGGTCTCTTAAGTCAGAAGCTGTTGCATGAAGTCACCTATGCAGAACAATATCATTTGTTCTGCATTTTGCATCTTCAAAGTGCATCAGAAATATTAGCATGCAGTACCCCCAAGGGCTGGATTTTGCTTTGTAACCCTCAGCTTGTTACCCACATGGATCTGAGCAGCATCAAGCTGTTTCTTGTTACCAGTGTAAAAAGTGGTGATTAGCCTGCTGCATGCAGGTGAGGGAAATTAGCTGTTGGGCTGAATTTACTAGCATGCCCAGCCTCTTCAAGCCCTCTCTCCTCACACAGGCTTTAACTCTACAATGGCTAATGAGGCCAATTAATTGCCCCAGGAAAGGACTCCTAATTGTGGCCTGCAAGGTGGCAGTTCCAAAATGCTCAAAGGTGTGTGTGGTGACCAGTGTGCCCCCCAGCCTCAGGGCTGATTAGTTTCTTTGTATTTGTTGTAAAATGCTGTTAATTAGGAGCCAGGGAGGAGGAAATTAGAACTCTCAAGTCATAATCGGGAAGTGCCTGAGGCTGTAAGATCCTTGGATTTTGGAGAAGGGCTTTAATGGTTTCTGTTTGCTCCTGTGGAGTAGTGGGTAGGAGTTCTCATTTTCCTCATCCCCAGTCAATGGAAAAGAGGCAGGTAATCAGGAAAAGGAAGGTAAGTAATAAGGAAGAATACATGTGTGGGGTGGGATAAAGGTGATGAGTTCTTATCTTTCTTTTCTCCTTCTAAAAACCTTGCCCAAGGTATCTGCCTGGACTGTTTTGAAGGCCTTTCTTGAGGCCAGTGAATAGAGCATAAAGCTTGGTTTACTGACTGTTGGCTTCTCTTCCCATTTCTGTCACTGACTCCTTTTTTGCATTGGGCAAGTTACTTCCCCTTCTTGTACCTCAGCTTCCCTATCAGTAGAGTGGGGCTAATGATACTCTTTTCAAAGAGTTCTGAGACCTGTGGATGAACCATGAGTGCTATGTATTATCATTATTTCATAGAGCTGGAAGCAGTCTACTTGGGCTATAGGGACATAAGCAGTGGAAAGTAAGGAGAACAAGTCTCCTTGGGCTGCTAATTTTGAGGAGTGGATAATCATATGGAGATGTGTAAGGTTATGCATTTAGGGATAAATAACAAGAATTTTAGTTATAAGCTGGGGACGCATCGGTTGGAAGTAACGGAAGAGGAGAAGGACCTCGGAGTCCTGGTTGATCGCAGGATGACTATGCGTCGGCAATGTGACGTGGCCGTGAAAAAAGCTAATGCGGTCTTGGGATGCATTAGGCGAGGTATTTCTAGTAGGGATAAGGAGGTGCTGGTTCCGTTATACAAGGCACTGGTGAGACCTCATTTGGAGTACTGTGTGCAGTTCTGGTCTCCCATGTTTAAAAAGGATGAAATCAAACTGGAACGGGTACAGAGAAGGGCCACTAGGATGATCCGAGGAATGGAAAATCTGTCGTATGAAAGGAGACTCGAGGAGCTTGGTTTGTTTACCTTAACCAAGAGAAGGCTGAGGGGGGATATGATTGCTCTCTTTAAATATATCAGAGGGATAAATACCAGAGAGGGAGAGGAATTATTTCAGCTCAGTACTAATGTGGACACTAGAACAAATGGATATAAACTGGCCGTCGGGAAGTTTAGGCTTGAAATTAGATGAAGGTTTCTAACCATCAGAAGGGTGAAGTTTTGGAACAGCCTTCCGAGGGAAACAGTGGGGGCGAAAGACCTCTCTAGCTTTAAGATTAAGCTTGATAAGTTTATGGAGGGGATGGTTTGATGGGATACAGTGATTTTAGTCAATAGGTCAATAACAATGTTCAATGATGGGATATTAAAAGTTACTACAGAGAACTTTTCCAGAAGATCTGGCTAGAGAATCTTGCCCGCATGCTCGGGGTTCAGCTGATCGCCATATTTGGGGTCAGGAAGGAATTTTCCTCCAGGGTAGATTGGCAGAGGCCCTGGAGGTTTTTTGCCTTCCTCCGCAGCATGGGGCAGGGGTCGCTTGCTGGAGGATTCTCAGCGACTTGAAGACTTTAAATGATGATTTGGGGACTTCAACAGCTGAGTCAAGGGAGAGAATTCTTCCAGGAGTGGGTGGGTCAGCTTTTGTGGCCTGCATCATGCGGGAGGTCAGACTAGATGATCATAATGGTCCCTTCTGACCTTAGAGTCTATGAGTCTATGAGACTAGGTTGCACATAACCAGCCAAAGAAGGAGGTATCTTGGAGATGGCTGTCTCACAAGGGAAGAGTCACTATAATCTATTAGAACAAGCTGTCTGAGGGCTTGTCAGGGTGGGGACACTCAGGAAAGTGAGGGCAAATCAGCTAAAGGTGTGAAGACAATGTGCATACGTTAAAATGTGTAAACTGCCTCCTCACTCCCAGTAGCGGGTTTACAATGGCACCAACGGTGCCAGGCCCACATGCAGAAGGGGCCCCAGCACCCAGACTGAGGAGGACCTGCCTCCGCTTGGACTCTCTGCCCCCTCTCCCTGTGTGAGTGGTGGGGGGGGCCTCAGGGCAAAGTGTAGGTGGAGCCCGGGCTTGGGCCACAGTCTGGGCGCCAGCATCCACAAAAGATTAGTCCGTCCTGCTCCCTCCAGAGGATGCTCCCAATCAGGAGAATGGTGACCTTAACTCATTGTATTCCAGGATTAAGCCCATGTAGATGTCACCTGAGTTAAATTCTATTGTTGGGCAATGATACCCCTGACACATCCTGGGGCCTGATTCGCCAATTCCTGGCACATTATGTAATCCATTATTTCTGTTAAAAGATGCACAGAACGTGGTCCCTTGAGCCTTAGCCCAGCACTGGGCAAGTTTCCTCCTTAGGGCATCTAAGAGTCTGGCACCATTGCTGGCTGATGCAGGTGTTTTGCCTGGAATGATAGGTTGCCCCCTCCCACACGTTTCCCAGGATGTATCAAGGAGGGCTACAGAGCTCTGGAGGGCTTCAGTTGTAACGGACACACATTTCAGCAACAGATGTTTTGAGTGTTTGTGGTTTCCCTGCTGCCCCCCATCCCTTTTGTTACAAGTAACTGTAGCTGGTGCTTGGGAGACGCAGTAATATTTTGTGTGGAAACAAATTACTTGCTTTCATCCTGAGAGTAACAGTGATTGCACTGGGGGAGTTCAGTCTGTTTTTCATGTCTTTTTTTTTTTTCTCCTTTTTTTTTTTGTTATTTAAATTTCAGTGAGTTGTAGTTGTCATGAAAGTGAGGGATTGACAGCAATTAACTAGAGCTGGTGCAGTGCAAGCAGATTCTGTGCAAGCATCTCCTACACAGCTCTGCCTATGCTCCTCACCTGCAGCTCCCACCTCTCTGCTATTCCAGTTCTGGGCCCCACATAGCTCTGCCAGTGCCCCACATTCCTGACCTGCAGCACTTCCTGCTATTCCAGTCCTGGGATTCTCCTGAGCAGACTTCCACTCATGCCTAATTGTGTGTGGTGTTTTTCTCCACCAGTGCCAAGCTGAGATGTTCACCTGGTATCACAAGAACCCCGTAGAGTATGAACCAGAGAGAAAAGGCTGTGAACTCGCATACTCTTTCTTCTCTGAGTTAATTATTTAAAAACATCCAGAATCTGTTGCTGGCATGTGTTATAGTTGTAGGTATAAAACAGTGTTTCAATGTACAATACAGAACTTTATGGTGACCCCTTTTGCCTTATGTGGTATTCTGCCTGCTCGTCACCGCTGCACTGGGTGCAAAGTGGCGGTGACATGAGCTGATCATCCTGAAAGGAAAGCAGGAGTCCTCCCCTGCCATTACTGGAAAAGGAGACTTGCCCCATAGCCACAACCACCTCCATCTCTCTGTTAGTCTAATTGCTGCAACTGCCTCCTCTTGGAAACCCCACATCGGTTGAGTCTGAGAGCCTGGCAGTGCAATCGCTCTGAGCTAGAAAGAGTCTGTGATACATTGTAATGTCAAGAAAACCAACAGAATATTAGGAAAGGAATAGATAATAAGACTGTCACCCCACGAGGGACTCCCTGAAAGGTGGATATGAAAGAAGCCCCTCCTGTTTCCCTAAGGTTCCCCAAAAAGTTGAGTCTAGAAATAGCTCTCTCTTTCTCTGTGCTGGGGGTGCCCCACACTCTGGTGGCCGTGACAGCGTTAGTAGCTTCCAAGTGACCCAAATGTAATTAATTTTGGTGCCCACTCCTTGATGGCCCTGACATACCGTATGTGTGAGAATCACTGTTTGATGGCTTGTGAAGGGAGACTTAGTCTCCCAAGTTCCTTGGGGCTGAGCTGTTTTCTCAGCATCCCTACTTTCAGCACCCCTGTGACTGAAGAAACACAACACAACTCATATGTGAAAAAATAAGGTCAAAGCATCTCATTTTAAGACTGTCCTAAAAAGGTGTGTACGAAGAAGTGATGAGCGCCAAGAGAGAATGCTACAAAGGAAGCCATGGCTGGTGGTGACACCTTTGGTATTTTAACATGCTGGCTTGACACCCACAAAATTAAAAGCTTCCAACTCCTATTTGTGTAATATCAGCCTGTCCACAAGCATCCAATAGCTTTTAACACTAGACAGCTTTGGATTCTGAACATGTGAAACTAAACCACATTTTAAACTCTATACTTGCTGTGAATTTTCCCCCCCATCCCTTCCCCTAGGCTGAGATGGCAGCTGGAAGGAACTAGCCATTAAATTCCCAACTGGCTTTCAGCATCGGATGCCCCTTTCTTCTCATATGAGAAGTGGCAGGCCAGATGTTACCATCTGGTCACCTTTTCTCCCTCATGGGCATTGAGGTTGCCTGGTGAATCGGACCTATTTTATTTCCTGGGTCTATTTGGCGCTCAGGAAACTGAGACGATTGACAGCTCTGGCAAAAGCAAGGCAGCACAAAGCATATTTCCTCATTGCAGCTCTACTGTTGAATGTCAATACTGGCTTTTAATACCCCCTGTGATTCCACTCTGGCTTCCCTTGAACAGCTTTGCCAGTGCCTTGGTGCTGTCCTGTCACCTCACCTGTTGTTCCAGTTTTGGGTCAGTCCAAAGCAGATTTTCACTTGTCTTATGTGTGGCTCTTTCCTGATGGGGCGGGGCAGGCACCAAAAACATACGGCACATATGTGACTTTAATTCCCACTTCTGCTAAAGGTTCTCTTGTTACCTCTCTGGGGGGCTGTCTGAGACTTTCTTCTAGCCCCCAAATTTCTGTTCTACTCATTTTTCCTATTTACTCCTTCATGTTCTGAAAGGCCTCACATCATATCTAGCAATCTTTTCAGGAGAGGGAGGCTGTGCCCAGATCCCCTTGAAGTCCAATATCTGTCTTGAGCCAGCCAGAGGGGTCACTGCAAAGAATTGCATTTGGCCCCTTCCCTGATCCAGGACCAAGTACACTGAACTCAGGGCACTTGAGGAACGTGCTATAAGGGAGGGATGTTGGTAAACTAAGAACATAAAAATGGCCAGACTGGGTCAGACCAATGATCCATCTTGCCCAGTATCTTGTCTGCTGACAGTGGCCAATGCCAGGTGGTCACAGGGAATGAACAGAACAGGCAATCATTGAGTGATCCATCCTATTGTCCACTCCCAGCTTCTGGCAAACAGAGGCTAGGGACACTTGGAGCATTGTGTTGCGTCACTGCCCATCCTGGCTGATAGCCATTGATGGATCTATCCTCCATGAATTTGACTAGTTCTTTTTTTGAACCTGTTATAGTTTTGGCCTTCACAGCTTCCTCTGTCAATGAGTTCCACAGGTTAGCTGTGCATTGTGTGAAGAAGTACTTCCTTTTGTTTGTTTTAAACCAGCTTCCTGTTAATTTCATTGGGTGACCCCTACTTTTTGTGTTATGTGAAGGAGTCAATAACATTTCTTTATTCACTTTCTCCACACTAGTCAAGATTTTATAGACCTCTTTCATATCCAACCCCCATTTTCCAAGCTGAAAAGTCTGTCTTTTTAATCTCACCTCATATGGAAGCTGTTCTGTACCTCTAATCACTTTTGTTGCCCTTTTCTGAACCTTTTCCAATTACAATGTATCTTTTTTGAGATGGGGCGACCAGAACTGCACACAGTATTCAAGATGTGGACATATCATGGATTTATATAGAGGCATTATGATATTTTCAGTCTTATTATCTATTCCTTTCCTAATATTCTGTTGGTTTTCTTGACTGATGTTGCACATTGATCAGATGTTTTCAGAGAGCTATTCATGACTCCAAGATCCTTCAGGAGTGGTAAAAGCTAATTTAGACCCTATCATTTTTATGTACAGTTGGGATTCTGTTTTCCAATGTACATTACTTTGCACTTATCAACATTGAATTTCATCTGCCATTTTGTTGCCCAGTCACCCAGCTAAGCTCTACTGGGAGTTGTACACACAGCAGCCCTGTGCAGAAGGAAGTCCTCTGTGCTCTCTCTTCACTTTTCATCTTGACTCTGAAACACTGGCCAGGAGTTTGGGGCCTAGAGAGAGAAGACAGTGGTAATTTTGGACAATCATGGATGTTAAGGACATTCCTAAGAATGTGGTGGAGCAGGTGGGCAGCCTTTCTTCCTCCCAGGCAATTTGTGTGGGCATCTCTGCCTCCAAAGGGCCATCAACCAACTCAGCCAGGGGAAGGGAGCATCTGTCTGTTTACTCTGTGGTAAGCAAAGCAGAAAATGATCTTGTTTCATTTCCCCACTACACACACACTCTAAAGCTGAGAATGAGAAGGGAGGGAAGAATAGTCTTTTTACTGAGCTCCCCTGCATCCCCTGAGCATGAAGCATGGATGTGAGAAAGGCGACTGGAACGATTTGTACTGCCTTAGAGGAAGACCTAGTGGCCTAACTTTCAGATACCTGGAGTCACAAGTTCAAATCCTAGTGAAGTCAGCTCAACCCTAGGAATTCCCCCAGCAGACAAAATGTTACCTCTCTGGAGGATTTTAAGGACCCTCAAGGAAAGTCTTGTCCACTCTTCTGGATATTAAAGATCCCATGGCACTTTTTGTGAGACAAGTGTTGATTCCAGTGTCCTTAGTCAAAATTTCCTTTTTCTCCTTCTCCCCACAGTGTAGTGCATTGCCCTGTGTGCTGCCCTTCATTCCAGATTGGGTGAATATTGGTTGTGAAGCCTATTGGGCTCTTTCTGGATGAAACCTGAGACAGAAATATTATCACCAGCTGCAACACTCCACAACAGAGTTTGCTTTAGATAGTTAAGAACTGGAGGAGCTAGTTATTTGTATTGGGTTAAAATCTGGCCACTTAGGTCACAAATGAAACCAGGTATGGCAAGTTGCAAGCTCAACCTCTGGTGAGCAATTGCTTACACTGCCAACAAAACAGTGCCTTGTTCAGCAGGATACCTTGTCTGTGCTCAGGGGATGTAATAATAGCTAATACATAGTCTTGGCCTGTGCCCAGTGTGAGTTAGGAAGTTTGCACAGTGCCTCTAGGCCTGGCTCTGCAGAAGCCAGCTAGATGGGCAATCAGAACTGTCGAAGGACCCAGCTGGGCTGTTTTGAATGTGGAAATGAGTTTGGAGCACTGTGACACTTGTGGCACCTACATACACTGGCTTCCCCAGTTCAGTCATGCAAGTTGCTTGCAAGTTCTGAGAGTGCCCATCCCTTACCGAACATAAAGCAACAGCAGCATGATAATAGCCTGTGATCAGGATGCTTGAAGCTTGCAGTGCACTGCAACACAATGTGGTTGCCATAGGAAGGTATTTGGAGCAGTGATATCCCCGGGAGATCATTCTTATAGCTGAGTAGTCAGAAAGCAGCTAACAGGAGGGTGAATTATTAAACATTCCCCTCCCCAGCCATCTTCCCTTACTCCCTTGTTTTTTTTGCTGGTTACTCTTCCAATTCTATATCTCCCTTCCATCCACCCAGTGTGTAAAAATTGCGCTCATTTGGCATACTTGCTGAATGCCACAGCCATGCAAGCTATGCTGCTTTATGGCTTACACCTGCTGTTTAACTCCCCAACAACACTATTTACATCACCACTGAATTTATCCCCTTGGCATTGAAGGAATTGTGTAAGGCAATAGCCTTAGTTAAAGCAAACTGCTTCTTAAGAGCTTGGCTCTTCTCAGTACTTTCTGGCTTTCCTCTGGCCTTCCCTATATCTCCATTCCACTTCCTCCTTCTCTCTGCCCAAGCCTCCTACGCTACCATTCCCTGTATCCTTCCATGTCATTGCCTACCCCTGGACCTCTCTCTGGTGTGCCAAGTGGCCAACCCTTCTTTCCTTCAAATCCCTTCTTTAAACACACCAACTCCAGGAAGCCCCCAAGTGATCACACACCTTCTGTAAGTGAGAAATGCTGGCATGCACATACCAAGTAAAAATTAAAAGGCCGGTGAACCAGAGACTTTCCTTCTTGAGCAATTTCCTACCTTACAGTAACTCCCTAATAAATATCCGTAAACTTACTGAGCACAATTCTGCTCCAGCGTCAATGGAGGCCTCACCTCCAGTAAGCAGCTGGGTTTTTTTTTTTGTCAGTACCTCAAAGTGATCGCTCAGGTCGGGCCTCTGTTGTCAGGTAGAAACATCCTCTGGTCATCTAGAGCATTTTGTGCCTGAATTGTTTTGCCTCTCTAGTTAGACTGCAAGCTTCTTGAGGCCAAGACTATAACTTCCTCTGTGTTGGGCTGTGGTGGAGTTTAACTAGTAGTAGTAATTAGTGCTGTCTGTGGGCGGGTTCAGTGGCTGACTCTGGGTGAGTCAGGCTCATGGGGCCTCAGAACTCTGGGTAACCTGCTCCATCATTCTTTTGTCTTCACAGTTCCACCAAAGATCTCCAATATCTCCTCGGATGTCACTGTGAATGAGGGCAGCAACGTGACCCTGGTGTGCATGGCAAATGGACGCCCCGAGCCTGTCATCACCTGGAGACACCTTACCCCGACAGGTAAGTCGTGCAGCATAGCTCTTCTGCATACACTGTGCTGGTGACCAGAGGCAGTTTCAATAGTGAGTCTGGCAGCTACAAAGAGGGGTAAGTCCATGTGATGAACAATGCCAAGAAACCCTTTAAATGCATGGAGGGTATTTTGTACATTAGGCTGTACCGGACATAATAATCAATTTGTCTCAGGGAACCTTTTAAATGGTGTCCACTAGGAGTTGTATACGCTTGACCCTCTGCTTGCATCTTATCTGTTGTCTTCATCTAGCTGCTGTAATTTCTGGTGCCAGCAAGGCCCACTGCAGGGGCAAAGGGACCACATCCACTAATTGCAGAGAGGAAGGGGGAAGATCTTACCCATCTAATAATAAGTCCCGTAGGATCCTTTGAAAACCACCAAATTGGCTTCCAATCCTTTTGCATCAAAGAGGAGGCATGTGGTGACATGAGTCATCACATGCTACTTTCAGCCTTTGTAGACAGTAGCTCTGCACCCCATTAAAGGATGGGATGGCAGAAAAGGAGGGCCCAGTAAGGCACAGAGCAAGCAAGAAATCAGCCAGCTCTATTCCATTATTAATTACTCCTTTGCTATTGCAGCAATTGGCAGCCTTGGAGAGCAAACATTGCTGTCATTAGCCCCACTGACCCCCTGGGGAAGACAGCTAGGGAAGCAGGGAGTCTCCTAACTATTCATCCCTTGAAGATTTATCAGAGGGAAGAGAACAGGACATATGTGCCTCTTCTTTGCCCCTCCCAATGCTTTTCTTTGAGGGGAGATGTTCTCCTCCCCTGCTCTCATTTATAGCTAGCTCCTGGTTCCATTCAAGTCAATGGGGAAAACTCCCAGGATCAGGCACTGAATATGGGATTTACAACAAGGTATTGTAATGTTTGTTTACTGAGGAAGGCTCCAAGCTGCTAGAGCAGAAACTTTCTTCAAGTGCAAGAGACTGTGAAACTAATCATTGTGCTAGTCAGCAACCAGAGAGGGAGAGAGTCAGGGAAGGAGGAAAAAGAGATGGAGAGAGAGAACTCAAGGGAATTAGAGATGGGACTCAATCCAAATGCTGCATCCAAACCCCTTCTCCCCCCTCCAAATTTGGGGGAGTTTAGGTTCTACTCCACATTTCCTGTCTTGCCCCCATGGGCCAAATCAAAATACTCCCAGCTACTTCAGCTTTGGGGTAGCTGAAATCCAGATCTTTATTTTGTGGTTTTGGCCCATCTCTAGCAGAAATGGAAGGAGAGAGAGAGAGAGAGTTAAAACACTGCTAGGAAGAGACGGCAGTGAGAACGGAGATGGGGGGAGGGGGGAGTGTGATTTCTTTGTGGTGTCATCAATTGCCTGGTTCTTCTCTTCTGTTACTGTCAGTATTGAGTGTGCATGTGCCACTGAGGTATGTAGGAAAATGACCTGTTTTTTTTCTTCTTTAATTTGTGTATTTACAATCCGCTTACTCCCCAGGGGCAATTTTGCTATAAGATGTATTTCTTATTGAACCTTTGATCTCTTTACAGTATCAGAATTTCAGTCCTCACCTCTAATTCTTTCTCTTTGTATTCAAGTGGGAGACATTTCCTTGTCATGCACCGAGCGTTTTGTAGCATTGTTTCAGTTAATACATGGATATTAGTTTCCATGAAGATTTAATACAAGAGTTCGAGATTTGAGAGATGCCACCTATGTCAGTGTTCAGATCCTACAGTAATAGTCATTTTTGATAAATAGAGACTGTAGAGGGATGGTTGCTATATGCATGTGATCAATTGCAGAGCCATACAATAAACTGCACATGGCATGCCCCTTTGCCTGCCTCACCCATACTTTGCCCACTGATTGATCCACATTGGGATTACTTCTAATATTCCAAGCCAGTTTGGGGGCTTTCAAGGAGTGGCCATTAGAACAACACCAAGGCTAGCCAGGAAAAGGACCCCCCACGCTTTTTTTAAAACAAATGTGGAATTGCATCATTCTGAGATGCAGGAGGGGCAGTCCCTGTTGCCTGGACTCTCATTCAGGCCCTCATCACCTGTCTCAACTAGTGCAACTTCTTCCTCTGCAGCCGAGACCAATCCCATCTTGCCGCACCTCTATCCGTTCAGAGCACAGCTGCAGAGATTGTTTTCCTGGCTCATTGCTTGTCACCTCACCCCTCTCGGTGTCCCTCTACTGGCTCCCACTTCTCAACCACTTTAACACAGTTTTTCTTCACATTTGAGATCATTCATGATCTATCCCCCCTCCTACCTATTCTCTTATGTGCTGTCCAGATGTTGACGCCTGCCTCCATTCTCCCAAAGGTGCCAGTATTCATGGCCCACTTGTTAAATTTTCCAGCGTGCAGCTTCATTCTTTCTCCCATGCTGCCCCCTCTGCATGGAAGGAGCTACCGGTAAACCATCTACAAAGCCACCTCCTTTGCCCTCCTTCAGATCCCTCCTTTAAACCTTTCCTCTGCAATAATACCTACAAAAAACCTCAGCAATGATTGGTCTGCTGAAACCACTGCTTGTCACACTGACCAGTATTGTCTCATTGGATGTGTGGGGTTTTGTGTGTGATCTCCTATTAATATCCATCTGTTGTCTCATGTCTTATAGTTAAATTGTAATTTCTTCAGGGCAAGGGTTCATCTTTAATTTATATGTTTTGTACAGCACCGAGCACAATAAGGCCCTGTTTGTATTGAGGAACCTAGACTTCAATGCAAACATAATTTATCTTTAATAGATTTAGGATTGTCAATTAATTATATTCCAGACCTATCCCACTTAGAAACAGGTGTCTTGTTCCACCAGAAAGGATCTGGAAATCTCCCAGGAGTACTATGCATTTGGTTCTAGTTGTGCTAGATCAAAGGGCATCTGGTCTTAAATCACCATGATATTACACATAACTTTAAGTGGTTTCCAAAATGGTTTAGGGTACGTGTGTTTCCGTTCCTCTGAGCCTTGTATAATTGGACCTACGAAAAAACCGTTGTGACATTGCACTCCATAATGTTTTATGGAAATGAGTGCTTATGAGTGTGAATATAAGGTAACTGGAATATGCTTTCTGCAAAAGGTCTTTTGTAAGGTATCATTACAAAGCTTATAATCTACTGAGTGTGGTCATCCTATTTGTAAGAATGTATCATTCTTGTATCTGAAATTAGGAATATGAAGTATAACTCTGAGCTCGTATTGTAATTATGCAAAGTGTGGGCCATTAATGATGGCTTAGGGTCTTGATGACTCCCACTGACTAGGACAATTCATTGTGAATGGGTTTATTTACCTGCAAGCCTTCCTCTGTAAGTGATATGGGTAATGAAGAATGAGGTCTTACAGTGACATGTGACCATGTCACAGGATACTGGAATCCATCTTAAACTTGGTGCTTTTCCATTTAGAAGGAGGGGTGGGGACCAAAGAGACAAAAGGATTCCCGCCTTGTGCCAAAGCTATAAAAGAGGGTGGAGCTGGACAAAGGGGGTCCCAGTCATGAGAGAGCCCCTGCTTTTCATCTAAGATGTCTGCTGGAACTAACAAGGACTGTACCGGGGAAAGAATTGGACCCAGACTAGGGAGGAGTCTAGTCTGTGAAAGAAGCTTATTGGAACATCTCTGAGGGTGAGATTTAATCTGTAATCAGTTTCTTAATGTATTAGGTTTAGACTTGAGTGTTTTGTTTTATTTTGCTTGGCAATTTACTTTGTTCTGTCCGTTATTACTTGAAATCACTTAAATCCTACTTTTTATATTTAATAAAATCACTTTTGTTTATTATTGAACCCAGAGGAAGTGATTAATACCTGGGGGAGAAAACAGCTGTGCATATCTCTCTAGCCAGGTTATAGAGGGCGGACAATTTATGAGTTTATCCTGTATAAGCTTTATACAGAGTAAAAATGGATTTATTTCGGGTTTGGATCCCATTGGGAACTGGGTTTCTGGGTGCTGGAGATAGGTGACCTACTGAGCATTTTTTGGTTAAAGTCTACAGCTTTGGGGGCATAGACCAGACCTGGGTCTGTGTTGCAGCAGGCTTGTGTGTCTGGTTCAACAAGGCAGGGTTCTGGAGTCTCAAGCTGGCAGGGAAAACGGGCTCAGAGGTAAATTCAGCACATCGGGTGACAGTCCCAAGGGGGTCTCTGTGACCGAACCATGTCACATCTGTTATCAACCCTGGATGATCATCCCATGTTTCTTTCTATAACAAGGACTGTGAGGTAGGTTAGGATCCTGGCAAGAAACCTGGCATGGCTTTGGGTGCTAGGTGGGAGATGGGGGCCATGCTGGGCCTGCAGGAGGGTGGGATACTGAGGCTGGTGTGGGGGTCTGATGCAATGATGGTGGCTGGATGGTGGCCTTGCTTCCGGCTTTTGAGGGTTCTGAGCTGAGCTTCTGGGTGGGTGGTCAGTGGAGTGGGGGAGTCTCCCTTCTTCCCTCCTCTCCATCCACACAGTGTTCAACTCTGGGGTCATGGAAGGGCTGCTTCCAGGCCAGTTCCACAACACTTTGGAATGATGTTGTTCATTTCCCTCAGGGAGTGCACCATGCAGAAGGTGAGACCTAGGAACAGCCTCTCCGCAGACCATGGGTGAATCCCAGGCAGTAGGGGGCAAGAGAACCAGTTGCTGCTTTCTTCGCTGCCTGGGTTCCCCCGGGTCCCTAGCAATGGTGGGGGTTTGCTGCTTTCTCAGGTGATTGTAGCTGACCCACTGGTTGAAAAGTCCTGATCTATTTTTCACATGGTCATAGCTGGGTCACCAGGCTGCCTGATGCATATCAGCATGCAGGCCTCCTGGTGACAGAAATGTTAGTATTAGCATGTACAGAAATCTCGAAAAATAATCTAAATTAGTTTTCCTAGGATCCAAAGTGTCCTAATTTTAGGATCTCGTATCTCACGATATGCCAGACCTAGAAATCGGTTTTGGATAATCACTGGAAAGGTAGCTCTCCAATGGGGTAATGCTCCTGTTTCTATCAATGGCAAGTCAGTCCTTAATACTGTCCCTAGGTATAACTCACTCAGACCAGTGAATGTTTCATTCTCTCCTTTCACTTTATCCGTAT
Source organism: Malaclemys terrapin pileata (assembly GCF_027887155.1). Lineage (NCBI taxonomy): Eukaryota > Metazoa > Chordata > Testudines > Emydidae > Malaclemys > Malaclemys terrapin. The sequence goes on from NC_071505.1 coordinate 151,631,358, forward strand.
TTCTCTGGCAGGTTCTTTTTATTATTATTTTTTCTTTCTAAACGGGGGGCCATTTGAGGCCAATAGGCTTGGAATATTAGACGCAGTCCTAGCGGAGAAGATAATTAGCGGGCCAATCGAAATGAGTGCTGTAGAACATGGCTGGATGGTGTAACACATGATTGCAGAGCAAAAGGAATTCATTCCCTAGTTATCATGCCTATGTATGAGGGCTAATGGACAGAGAGAGAGAGATTTAAAAAAATCTCAGGGGACAGAATTACCTTTGTTTTGTACACTAACCAAAAGATGTGGCTGGCTTATTTCTCTCTGCTTTCTTTCATTCAGTTTATTCATTGCACACTTTTTGTCTAATCACCTAAATTAGTACTGGAAGAATGGAATTATTTCTTGCTAGCTGGAAAGTGGAAGAAAAGAAAACAAGTGATAGGAAAAGATGGACCATTGCTCATGCAGTGGAAGAAAGGGATGCTTCTCGTGATGCTTGGATTCCGTGGGGATGGACTCTCTAGAACTACCATGCATAGAAAGATAAATGGGTACATGTGGGAAGAAAAATGCCTCATAAAAACCATTTTATTCCTTGCCTTCCCTCCCCCTCCCATCCTTGGTGTGGAGAAAAATCAGACATTTTTCTCACATCAGCTACAAGTTTCCAAGCCCAGAAGCTGCCTGTAGGAAGCTCCCTTTCCTCACCCACGAGATTGCTAAATTGTGACTTGCTGCTGCCTGTATCATTTGAAGCAAGGGGAAAAGAATCCTTTAATAATTCAGATGGCAAATATCAATGCAAATCAGCTTTAATTCTTGGTGGTACTCTAGTAATGAAAACTGAAATGTCATTCCTTGGGATGTCATCAGCTCCCAATTCATTTCATTGCTTTCAGGGTGGCCCAGAGATGGATTCTGAATGAGTAGTTTGTGACCCAGAGACCTCTGAATGACAACTGGCAGAAAGCATTTGGGGGATGCCTACGGTTTTACAGGAATCCCCTGGGTCAGGTATGCAGACCGTAGTTCACCAAAGGGTGGCATGTAAAGTTTCTACTAAGAGCCAGTAGCTTTCTGGTCAACGTAATCGTGAAACGTATGTAAGGATAATATTTGAAACGTTATGCATCTACACTAGAAATTATGTTCCTAAAGGCAGGTCACCAAGAGGTGATACGCTTCAAACAGGTTCCTTTTGGGTTGGGAGTAACAAACACTTATCTGCCTGTCTGGCCATTTGGGTATGGCATATTGTATACTCCACAATGTATCCCTACTTGAAAACTGAGCCACAGGCTAACCAAGAGACTGTAAAATCTACAAGAAAGGAGTACATAGGAAAAAACAAACAGAAGGAATCCTGTTTGAACAAAGACAGTGGATTGTTGGGATATATCTGGGAGTGCAGAGGTATCCGCTGGATCTTTCACTGAGGAGGCAAGCTGGCAGTGTGATTTGTCTCATGAGTGGAAAAGCACAGCCAAGCCTGGCTGGAAAATGCTGGAAGGACTTTGAGTGAGAATTGCTCTATAAAACATGAAGGTATCTAGTAAAATACGTTTAGGTTATAGAATGCATGTTTTATGAATATATTTTATATGTAGCTATTTGTTAACAATATTACTACTTGCTATCACTTGAATCTTGGTACTTTGTTAAATAAACATATACTTGTTTTTCACTATAAACATATCTAAGTGCTGAGAGACAAAGTGAGTGAAGTAATATCTTTTATTGGACCAACTTCTGTTGATGAGAGAGACAAGCTTTCGAGCCAGGTGGAGGTCTGGGAAAGGTCCTCAGAGTGTCACAGTTAAATGCAAGGTAGAACAGATGTTTAGCATCAGCTGTTAGCACATATTCTAAGTACCATTCAAGGCATCTGATGAAGAGGCTTTTAGCCCATGAAAGCTTATGCCCAAATAAATTTGTTAGTCTCTAAGGTGCCACAAGGACTCCTCGTTGTTTTTGCTGATACAGACTAAGATGGCTACCACTCTGAAACCTGTCACCATTCAAGGTAGAGTGGCCCGTTAACACCTTTACAGTCCTAGGACAAAGAGTGGGTTAGGGGGTAACAGATTGTTGTAGTAATCCATATATCCAGTGTCTCTCTTCATTCTGTGAATTTTAGTGTCTAGCAGAGTAATGAATTTAGACTCCCATGCTTGTCTTTTGAAGGTATTGTGTAGGTTTCCTTTGAGGATGAGGACTGAGAGATCAGCTATAGAGTGATCACTTTGAACGGTGTTCCCCCACAGTTGATTGGGTGCTTTTTGTCTTTATCATTTTCCTGTGAGAGTTCATTTGAGAGCATAGTGATTAACTGGTTTCAGCCACCTAGTAGTTGTTGGGGCATTTAGTGCATTGGATGAAGTAGACGTGTAGGATCCATAGATCCTGAAAGTTGCATTGTGGGAAGTGTCTAAGTGGTGTTAGTTAAACGGAGTAGTGATTTGAGGTGAAACTGGTAAGATAGGTTGTTCTGCTTCTTCAGAAACAGCGTATCTGTGGAACAGTTTCTAGATGCTCCAGAAAGACCCTCAGAGAGCTTGGGGGTTGGAGTGTCTATCACTCACCTGTAGAGAGACAGCAGGGCCTGCAAGGCCAAGTGGGGAGTGTTTGTGTTGGCTGTGGCCAGGGGAGTTGAGGACCAGCACAGAAAAGGTCTTCTCATGCTAACGGCATGTGCTAGCGAGGGGCCTCAGAATCCTGCATACCCCAGAAAGTGTCACATAGGTGGAGAGAAAGTAACCACAGTTCCCCAGCAGAACCATTTTCCTCTTTATTCTTCAGGCTAGTGGATTGTAAAGCCAAAGCATCCTTGCTATCCAGTTATGGAGAGTCTAATAGTCATTGTCTATCAGTTGGAACTAATGGAGCTATTCCTTTAGCTTGGATGGCAAAGCTTCCACCTGGGAATTTTTGGGACCTAGGTTCTAATTCCATTACCACCTTCATCTTCCCTACCATTTTATTGATATCTCTCTTGCCCAGGGGTGTTAAGCTTGCTCTACAGTATATCACCTGGCATCTTGGCTTGTCAAGTTAACCCATGGTAATGTGATGGGAACTACCTGAATTGGACTTGTCAGGAAATTGTGCTTCATTTACCTAGAGTGGGGATAAGTATCTATGACTTGCTATGTAGAGGGGATACATTTATCAATTGTCACTGCAAGAAATCTTTCACTGGAGATACCTTGGCTCTCATCTCCACAAGGGACAAAGTCCCAGCTGCTCTTCCCTGTGACGCAGTTTGGGGAGATTAGTAAGGGTTATGTTGCATGTTGTCATGCCCTTAACTTTTTTTTTTTTTTTAAAGTATGCATCTTTTCTCATGAGATGCAAACCCATCTAACACCTGTTATCTTGTCAGTACCCAGGCATGGCCAGTAATGTCAGGGCCTGCCTTATACCATCTGACACACTGCCATTCAGGTGTGGTAAGAAGAGGCTATAAGGCCTATATCAGACAGCACACCCAGCCTTGGTTAGTGACACTAGATTACAGTCTATCTTCTCTGAAGCAGCTCCACTCAGATCATGACCTGTGATCCAGCCTCTTTGTGCATGGCAAAGAAAATAACCCAGTAATGTAGTTACTGGCAGAATGCAAGTGGCACTTCGTTTGAGAACACCCTGATTGTACTATGTATTTTTCTGTACTTGGATTTGTTCGGCCTAATGAATCATTCCTTCCTTCCCCTCCCTACCCACTCTACTCCACCTCCTGAGCTGTTTAATGCCACCCTGATCCCCAGTCTCAGGGACTTTAAAAACTGAACATGGAAAAAGCTTTCTTATTACTATATAGAGCTATGCAATCTAAATTCCCCCTCCGTCTTATTCAAAGGCATATTAGATGCCTGGTTGATTTTAAGAATATTTTCTTGGTGGTCTTGAGGACAGTAAAGCATTGTTTGCACTAGAAATATTTACCATTTCATGAAGTGATCTTAACCCCTAGAAAGTAGGCTTAAGAATCGCTTCAGTCTGAATCGATTTAATGTCAGCATGGAGGTGGGCTAGCTGAAATGGTTCAACTAGTCCTTCCACAGCTATCCCACAATGCATCAGTTGCCTTCTGAACTCTTCCAGAGTGTGCTGCTTCTTGGTGCTGAGGCTGGAACTCTGGTAGAGGTACCTATAGGGCACTGCAGCTTCATATGGTTTTAAGCAGCACTGGTATGGCAATGGGGCAAATCCTGCATCAATCCTTAAACCCGTTCAGCATGAAAGACTTCTGCCAAACCAGTTCATTTGCAAACAGCTCAGTTCTGTGAGTATGTCTGCACAGAGCTTATGATGACATAGCTATGTCTCCGAGCTATGCCAGCATAGCTGCTTAGGCAGAATGCAACCAATACCAACAGAGGGGATTTTCCTGTCAGTGTAGGAATACCACCTCCTCAAATGCCAGTAACTATGTCAACACAAGCCTTCTTCTGTCAGTATAGCTGCATCTATGTGGGGTTTTTTGTTGGCATAGCTATGTCCATCAGGGTTTGGTTTTTTCACACCCCTTACCAATGTAGCTATGCCTATGTAACTTTTAAGTGTAGACTAAACCTAAAATGTAGTCAGAGTGTATGATCTCCTGCCTAGTTCTTCATTAAATCTCCAACTATCTTCATTCCCTGTCCACTCTTCATGACCACCATATGGATTGGTGATAAGACTCTGAAAAGACCACCACAACTCCTCTCAGATCTCTATGATCACCAGGCTGTATCTAAAATTAGGTGATATGGCTCAGATCAGGAGCTAGGATACTCTGGTGATGTGTGGTATAAGAACGTGAATAGAACAGAATAGAAGCAAAAATATTGCAAAACCCATTTCCATTTAGTGGTAGAAACAAAGAGGAATGAGAAGGCCTATTAAACATAGTGGACTGATTCTCTCCACACAGGGCATGAGCAAATCTCATTGAATCTTAAAGCAGTCACTCATACCCTACAATGTTTTGAGAGGGCAGGAGGTAGCTCTATGTCCCAGCACTATATGTAATAGGGAAGGAGTATTATATAATACTTTTCCTGTAACTTGTAAGTGGACTGTGGAACTCACTGCCACAAGAAATCACTGAAGCCGCAAGCACTAATCAGGATTCAGAAAGGGATTGGACATTTCTATGGATAAGACTATCCAGAGTTATAATTTATGATAAAAGTATCGGAAGGGATATTAAGCTTCATGCTTCAGTACTTAACTGTTGGAGATCGGGATAATTCCTAATGTGGAAAGCACAGTATCCAACATCCCAGCTGTTCCGGATATGTGAAGTGTGTACAGGTCCCTTTTTAACACAACTCCTAATAGCAAAGTACCAGGATGTTCTGGGAAGGAGCAAGATTGAAGGTGGCTGCCTGGCCCATGTAGGTCTGTCTCAAGCACTTGTCTAGCATTTTCCCCCTGTTGTTGTTTACATCTAGAGACCCATCAATGTGCTAGGTGCTGCACATTACACCCAAAGGAAGAACCATGGGCTGCCACAAGAAGATGATAACCAGAAAACCCCCAGCATGGGCCATCAAAAGCCATAAACACTAGGTGATGGTGAGTGAAAAGAGGATTTTCTGCTTATCTAAATCCATTAGGATTTAGTCTCTGTCTCTGGTACATTCTCAAAACCTCAGGAGCAAAATCTTGAGGAGGAAACTTATTGCACATACATCTGGAGTTTTGTTTCTTGTTGTTGCTGCACCAGCTCCTCTAGTTCTCCACTCCACCTCCCTTCCTTGCCTTTGCACAAACAGGGATTTTAGAACTTAATATTGGACTGACCCCCAATTTTTAGGAGGCTTGGGGGAGTACCGATCATTTTAACCCTTTTTCTACTTCCTCCAACTAGAATTTTGGCCAGGATTATGGCCTCTTCTTCACCGAGCCCCCTTTTTCCCACCCACTGGGCCTTCTGTAGTCACTATTGGTTTGTTTTTAGGATTCTTGTGAAATTTCTTTGGCCTGTCTTCATTTTCCCCAACACTGTAAAAATGGACACTGGCTCACAGAGAGGCTGGGATACAAGTCAAAGTCTGAAGTGTTCCAAGGCTTCTCAGAAGGCATCAAAAGCTGTCAGCCTCTTTATTCTCTTCCCAGTCTCCCAACCTCCATCCCTTTTTTTACTTCTAAAAATTCTCTCCTTTTCCTGCATTGCCTGGGAGCAGGAAAATATCATCACCCTTTCTCCTCTGTCTGTGTTAACTAAAACCTGAAACCTTGCTCTCTCCAAGCACACAGAAGAGGACTTTGTTTTCTTCCATCCATGCCCAGACACACACATGCTGCTCACAGATCACCCTTGTTGTAGCCATGCCCCATCCGGTCCCACTGCTTGGACCGATTGTTCCAGTGCAAACGCTGCTGATGCATGAAACGTGTATCTTCTCAGCAGCTTGGATTTCTCTCTTCTGCCTCAGTGGCAGAGAGGGAGTGGGGCTTTCTTGGCAGTGCAAGTCTTCTGGATGTTAGGGTGATACAGGAAATAGGCCACATTCTTCTCTGCTTCAACTTTATCCTGGGGAGTGAGTTACAGCCAGGGTGAGTTTGCCCATCAGCTTCTGGTTAATCATGGTGCTATTCAATAGCTCTGATTTTGCTTGCATTTGCTGGGGAGCTGTGGTGTCTTTACTTAGTGGTCTATCCATTCTCTGCTGACCTGTGTGAGGGTCCCTTTATGTGAGACCTTAAAAATGAAGCTGTTCTGTGCATATTTGAAAAGGACCATGGGATATTTAATAGGAGTAACGTTTCCCCGGCCATAATGTCCCACCTTTAGCACTGTTGTGCAGTCTGCTGCCCTCCACCCTCAGAGGTGGCTGCAGTCCCGTAGTAATGTGACTATTTTGTAGAGCAGTTTGGGATGAAAAGGGCTATAGAACTGTAGGCTGATCTTGAACATCACTTGAGCTTTTTCTGTTCACTAGTTTATGAAGATCCCAGAACAACCAAGCAGAGGGTGAAAGAGAGTGAGAGAGATCATAATCGTCAACGACGAGAAAGGAAATACCACACCACAGCTTAGTGGGATCCCAGCGACCGCTTAATGCACCGCATCTCACCGTATTCTCCTTAGTTCCCACCCTCACACACCCATTGGCATCAGTGGATTGGGGTAGCTAAGAGGATAATTGCCTGTCACCGTGCCGCACATTGCCCCACTCTTTTTGGTAAGCTAGAGAGGCCTGTCTGGTTTTCATCTGCCTGCCCCTGTGCAGGCTCCTGCACACCAAATGGGACTCCTGGAGGTTGAGAACTCCTGTATTACTGAGAGTGATCAGTTAATCCACAGGGAGTTGCTTGGGGATGATATAACCAATGATAATACACTGGCTAAGTGAATGTAATTTGTCACCCTCTAGTGACCAACCTCAGCGACTATATCCGCCTGCAATGTACTCCGAGTAAAAGGAGCTACTCCTTTAACTCAAGTGGCAGTGACTGTGTTTTTAGGGCTGAAGGTCCTGAGTTCAGTCTTCTCAGTACCTGGATGTTACAATCACCACTGGTGATGGCATGTTTATGGCCTGGGCTCATTATTCAGGTTTTTAAATGCTCTTGTTCTTGGGACTCCTGAGATGCGAAGATGTGATGGGTGCATTAAGGAGAGAGAATTCATGACCCTCAGTGTTTAACGTTTTCAGCATAAGCACATTTCAGCGTTCTCCCTTAAAAAGAAAATGGAAAGGTGCATTTTTTTCTATAGCACATATGTACATTCATTTCCTTGCAGCAAGCAGGCTGCTCCCCCTCTCATCGCAGCAGGGAGGGGAAAATGAGCCTCAGTAATAAAAAGGAAAAGTTAGGAGTTTCTCTGGGCACTTTCTAAAAGGAAGTCGTGTTCCCCCCTCCCCCATTTTGTTGCTTACAGCCTGATCACTTCTCTCTGCACTGAAGCAGGAACTGGTTCTTTCCACAGCTTTCTCCTACCTGGGGCCCAGTGAAGGCTGATGACAGCACTGTCCTGGGCTGTGTGCTGCAGCGAAAAACACTCTTGAAGCTACAGTGTTAGTTTCATACACAGCCCTAAAGCCTCACTGCTTTACATTTCTCACATGCAATAAGATGGTCTCTCTCTCACTTCTCTTCCCCCATGTCTCCTCCTCCCCCCCCCCTTGCACCAACCCCAGTCATGAAGCTGCTTGGCATATGCCTGCTGGCTCCAGTGATAGCTGGAAAATATGCTGGCAGGAGGCTACGTTTGTCAAACAGATACAGGCTTCAGAAATAATTGAGCTGGACTCAGTAGTCTCTAAGGGGCAAGGAAGAAGGCAAAATGGATTTATGCTCTTGTATTGCAGGGAGGAAAATCAGAATGTTCTCTATCACCCACAAGCTCCCCATCCTATGTGTTTCCCCATCCCCTTCCCAACCGGGCCTCTATTTAATGTGTGGTGTGGCAGTATCCACATATCAGGATAACTCTAGTGCAGCATGTTATAACAATGAGGCATAGCACTTATTCAGTATGTTCATTCACCCAGGAAGTGTGATCCATTTGGTAGGGCATCAGGAGACCTGGGGTTTATGTCTTTCTGCTACTAACTCGCTGTGTGAGCCTTGAGCAAGTCACTGCCTTCCGCTGCCTCAGTTTCCCTCTCTGTAAAATCGTGATAATGATGCAGACCAACTGTTGTAAAAGGCTTTGAGGTTTATGGATGAAAAGACATCCATCCATGCTAATTAGTAATACAGAGTGCCCTCCACCTTTACATCACTGTGCAAGCAGGAACTGATTGAAGTATGAGCTAGTGACGAACACTTTGTTGCTCTGTGATCACAGGAGGCTGGTAAGTTGGCATGCAGCTGTCACTGGGGCGGGGGATGGTGCGTGGGTGGGCATGTGCTGGGAGAGGAAATGAGGGAAGCAGAACTTGAAAGATGCTCTTCTAAAAGGCAGACAGGCACAGAGTGAAAAGATGAGCTGTAAAGGCTGGAAAACCTGAGGCTGCTCAGGATGATGACTTGTAGAGACTTCAGCTGCCAGTCAGCCTCCCGCAACAAGGAGCTTTTCTCCAGGCTCCAAACACAGGCCTGGTGGAAATGGGTGCAGCCCTGTGTTTGGACCCCACATACAGTAGGGCTGAATTTGGCATGGGGTTGCTGTCTGTCCCCTCATTTTCCCTGCCCCCCCCCCCCCCCCTTCGCAAGGGGTTTGGTTTGCATCTTCAATCTTAACTCATGGAACAGCCTCCCCCTTCCGGTCTGAGAGTGACCAGTATGGAGCTTGGAAATTTGTTTCTTTAAATGCTGCATCTTTAAAATGTGTGTGGGGGGGGGTTTGTTTTGTTTTTTTCTTTTCTTTTCTTTCTTTTGTTTTCCCTCCGGCACCTGAAAAATATAAAGGGGAAAACAGCACGGTGTTGTTCTCTGTATTATTTCATTCACTGAGTGGAACAGATCACTTCCTCTGAACTCCTAGTCAGCGCCCCCCTCAACTTCTCTGTGTCACAGAAGCAAACTGTGCAGCAGCAGGAATTGTGGGGAGCATGACTGAGTGCAGATCAGCTGTGAGGAGCAGGGACCACTGACTGGTCTGGCCTTCGTGTTCCACCCCAGGTTGGGGCATGAGATACTAAATTTAGATGGAATATATGGGCCCAAAGAGTCAAAGGCGTTAACATGACCCTGCAGCTGCCCAACATTAAACCGTGTTAAACAAGGTTTGGGGTTTGGTATCCAGAGACCTCAGCCAGCTTGGTACCATGGCAAACCTTTTATTACAGAAAAGGACAAAGCAGCTAAAGCATTTGAAGAATAAAGCAAGGCTTTCATTGTCACAATGTCTCTTTTTTTCCCCTTTCCCTTTAGCTGTAGAGCGCCTTTAGAAGGAAACCTCCTCATGTCTGGCAATCTTCTAGATGGTATTAAAAGTGGTGGTAGCTGTCCTTCTGGGGGAAAGAAAAGAGGCTAGTTGAGATGGGCTGGGGGAGTTATTGTTCAAGTCTGATCCCATTTCCTGACAGACAGGACAAACACACACAAGAAAGGAGAGAAAACGGGACCAATTAGAAAATGCACCTTCTCTCTGGTGTTGACTCTCACTTGAAACCTCACTGCAGGTAAAATACAGGCATGCCACTCTGAGATCTGGCAAATTTGTACCAGCATTGGGCTCTGTTTGGGGCATTGCTTTTAGCTGCCTCTTTCTGGTCACCAGACTTGTAGCTATGTTGTAAAATACACAGTCTTGTCTGACTAAGCCAGACTCTTATTGGAGAGGGGTAGGAAAGAGAAGAAATAAGTTGCTGAGGACAGAAAGGATACTTGCGTTGTGGGGACACCACATCCCGGGTGGTGTTTGGGATTCACGTGGAACCAGTGGGGGCGGTGATGTCATCTGAGTCCCTGTTTTGGCCCAATCTGTCAGGATATCTCTCAGGATCAGAGGAAAAAGGGCCCAGTAATGTTATGGTGGATCCCAATGTCCCAGGAAATGGTGAGAGTTGCGGCCATGATGGCAAAGCTTGCTCCTTCCCCTTCTTTCAGTTAACAATTGTTACACTGACACTCTACCACTGCTAATTTTTCACTCTCCAAAGTCTCTCTTTGAGGAACCGAGGCGGGGAGGTGATAAGTGAAATAGCCCATCCCTTCATTATTTTGTCCTCCAGCTAGGCCTAATTCCCAACACACCAATTTTGGTTCACTGATTTCTTGTCCCACGCTGTGCTTGTTGACTAGGGATGATCTTACCGCAGTCCTTAATTAGAGCTGTGGGCCTTTTGATTTGTACTAATTCGGTCTGTCTGTGTTTGTGTCCGTGAGTTCCACAGGTTGACTGTTTGCATGTAGGTGTGTTTCCTTTATTGCTTTCAAATTTACAAGCCCTTTGATCTCACTGCATGTCCCCTCCTCGTGTCATGGGAAAGGTGGGGGAGGAAGGACTGATCGGTTCTCTAGGAAAGACCAAGAAGGTGAACAAAGATTGTGTTCTGAGCTGGAGCTTTACAAACTCTGAGGCCTGTTCTCATTGGTGCCGTGGAGTTAGTAGGGCAATCCATCCAATACAAGATGTTTAGTGTTGGTGGAAATTCCCAATACCGCTGCCATTGCTGTTCAGCCTTTGAGTGTATAGATTATGGAGCTGCTAGTTGCAACTCCACAGTTAAGGCTACCTCGAGTTTTTCATTTAAAGCAGGAATTCAGTTTTTGTTTGGTATGAAGAATGCAGTATACCTTCCCCAAATGTACAGCAGATAATGACTGTGTATATGTGTATGCAACAGTCTCAGTGAGCTGAGTTTCACAGATCATGGTTCCCTGTCCTGAGAGCAGATAGGGCTACAGCAAGGGCCAGGATCAGAGAAGGCTTGGTACTGACAGAAGCACTACTAGTATTTCTATGGGTTCTTCCTAAAACTCAGATTTTAATTGGCATATGAGGAGAAACTTTTTATTTTATTTTATTTATTTTATATATGGAATACCCATTGGAGACTGACACTGATTGGCTTCTGCTGACCTGTATATATCCTGGTGCAAGCTGGAAGGTTTCCTCAGTCAGAGACTTTGGGGATCAGTGAATAGAGTTTGTTTAAAAGAAATGAGCCTCATCTAGGAGGTTTTGCAACTTGCACTAATAAGAGTCTGTCTGTCAAGCTTAAGTGGCATCAAGTGGCTTAGAACAAGGGCTCTTGGGCATTAAATGGTTCCTACCAAATACCAAGCCCATTACCATGATTGGCTGTTATAGCCCTCTAAACGGCAAAAGTGATTAAATTGGTCGTTATGAAACCCTAAAGATGCATAATTATGAAAAATAAGGCGTGAGTGTGCGAAGATTGCCATCTCTCTGGCTGCTTTGTATTTCAAGGAGGAATCAGTGCAGTAATGTTTTAGAAGCAGACACAGGTTTTTATTTTCATGCTGAAGAACTTGAGATCCCTATAGCCCCCAAAACTGGGTGTTCTTCAGTAGAAAGAACATTTATATGCAAGATCTCATCCACATCTGAGCAGTACATCCAGAACAGACCAAAAAACAACCCTAGTCAATGCACCTTAGTCCTGACTTGCATCACCCTATTATTCCCACTCCTGGATTACCCACGCAGCCCAGCCAATACCCTTTGATTCTAGCCTGCGGCCCCCCGCTATTCCACTCCTGGACTCGCCACCAATGCCCTCCTACCCCCACTAGTCCAGATTGATAGCACAGGACACAGAGCAGAGTACAATGCAGATTGATGCAGAAATACCTTCTGCACAGCTCTGCCAGCCCAAGCTTGCTAAACCTCTGATCTTCCAGGTTTGTGCCTTTCTTGAGCCGGAGACAACAGCACTGGCAATACCTGAGTCAGTCCTATGCAGCCTTTCAGCAGAAGTAGTTAACTTTTACTTTTTCTTTGGTGCTTCCCCTACCCTGATAAAGTTTTACCACCACCTTAAAAAGAAAAACAGTAATTCTGAGTTGTGCACCGCCTCTGGGGATTCTTTGGTTTCCTGGATTGCAGAGACTTTCTTTCCAGGTGTGCACTAGGTGACTTACTGAGCCAAACTCCTTGTTTTTCTTACTGGAACTGAGAGATCCAGAGGCATTTACTTCCCCCATTTATTCCCTGTGTGTCTGGAATATAAAGCACTACCAGTTACTCCTCCAAGACCCCCTTCTCACTTTCTTCTCAATTTCTCCTTTTTTGTTCATTTCATCCTATTCTCTCTGTCTCTCTTCTGCCCCCATCCTGATTTGCCATCTGATTTGTTACACTTGTTCTATATTTTGTTTTTTTTTAAATCAAAATACTCTTTTACAAATGGTGGGCCATTGGTTGCTATCGCTGCATGCCACTCGTGCCATTATTCATATTTAACAAGCTACTCTGTGTGTGTGTGTATGAGAGAGAGAGGTTCAGATTATTTGTTGTGAACAATAGTGCCTAGCCCTACCAGACACTATTTGGTTTGCTGCTGCAGTCATGTCCTCATTCTTGCTGCTTCTGCTCTCTGTCCTCCTGCAATCATCTGCCTTACAAAGAAGTTTTCAACTAGCCACTAGAACACTTTGCTACTGGAATTTTTGGATGACATGATGATTTCCAGCTTCGCAGCCATATCTCAATTCAATCCACAGTCATCCAAAAATTTACAGAAATAGCAGCCCAGTGAACTCACCACTTTTATTGGTGAATCAAGTTTTGTGTATGTGTTCATGTGCACATATGTGCATGCTCTTGTCTGTGTGTACATGTTTGTGTACATGTGGTATTTTGTTTCACTGACCTTCACATTGGAGTCAAAATCAATTGTGTGCATCGTTATTAACAAAAGGTAAAGTGAGCCATGCATTTTGGAGAGAGACTTGTCTATTTCATAGTTAAGGTTGACACGTGTCTTTCATTATAAACCCAATTTTAACATGTCCCCTAATCTGGCCGATCCAAAAATGGTCTGCTTGAAAAATCGCATGTGAATTTGTATCAGATGAGAATTGTTCTGGAACATTTCAGTCTCACAAGGTATTTAAATCCAACAATAATGAAGTGATCTCACTTCTTGGACATTTTCCTAACTTTTTTATGGCTTGTCATCATTCACAGACTTTTTTGCGGGGGGGGGGCTAGAAGCTCCATTTGCATTAATAAGTTGGTCTGCATGAGAGTTCATGTCTTTTGGGACATGGGAATGCAGAATTATTTTGTTACTGCTGGCTTCCACAAGCATTGTGAGCAGCAGGGTGTTCCTTCCACTGCAGGGTGACTTGTAAGCACTTTAGGAAATGCATATCACCCCACTGTGAGTTCCTTAAGCAATGAATCTGTGCTTCTGACTACAGTATTTGCTTCCTAAGATATAGGCCTGACCTCTGCTAAGGAATGGGTCAGACATAATTAAATGTGATGTAGGTTTGGCTCTAGTGGAATATATGTTGTATAGGATGAGACACATCCGACTCAGATATTTTCATGGTGCATTATACTGAGCCATTAGTATCTAGACAGTGAAGATTAAAGCTGGCTTCCTCATTATAAGCCTGCTTTTTTTCCCCACACCTACACACAGACCTAACATTGCCAAAAATGCCTCAAACATCACATTCCTAGTCTAAGGTCAGAGTACAGTTTGGTTACTGTGGAGTAAGTTGGACAAAGGGTTTGGAAGATGTGCTGGGTCAAAAACTGAGCTGAGCTTCACTTCTAGTATATTTTTCTAATGTTATTTTTAGCCCTATACCACCAAAACAATTTGGTCTACAAACTCCAGCTTTGTTTTAATCTGACAAGCTTGATAAGCACGTTTTTGACTGACTTATTTATTTAGGGGCTTGGGAGACCATCATTATTTACTTACTACAATAGACTCCACATAGCTTACAGAGCCCAAAAGGCCGTTGCACACTTTACAAAGCTCTCGTGGCTCTGATGCTGTGGCCACAATGTGTGGAGTGTCAGGTAGGGAACCGAATTGATGGGATGAGCATCTGGCCTGGCAAGGTGCACAGGTAGAATAATGGCTTGGCAGCTCTTGTGCTTGTTACTTTAATCACGTGCTGCTTCTCCCACCCCGCTTTCCCATGTTGTCTCTCCTGTTGTTGGCTGTTTGTACATGCACACAAAGAATGGTCTGTGCTACAATCTATAAACCCTGAAGAGAACATTGTAAATATTTCCCAAATGTTCAAACGTGAAGATTACGCTTAAATAAAAATTAAAAAAAATAAATCTGGGTCCACTAGCCAAGCTTAGCTCTGTTTCGCCACCCAGAGAACAGGAACACCCTCAAACCAAGAGAGAACCCCGTCCTCAGCCAAGGTACATCTTCATTGCATAAGGGACTGTGCAACTGAGAAATGATCTAACTAGTTGAGTGGATAGTCTTATCGCATACCAATTGTCTCTGTCTTTACATCACTATGGCAAAGCAAACCTACCTTCTTTAAATCCACGCACAGTCACTGGAAAAAACACAGGGTTTTGTGGTTGCAGAAAGGAACCCCATTGAGAACAATTATTCAAGATAGCTCTGTACACTTTTAGAAAACTTTCAGAATAGAAGTGTGGTCAAAATCTTAAGCTAGCAGGGCAACAAACCAAAGGGCCAGACCAAAAATCAAGTATCTTATGTTGGAAGTGAGTGTGATGGTGGAGAACTCACACAGGAATGTGTAAACAGACCCAAATCAACATAGCTGCTTGGTGGTTGTTTTTTGTTTTTGTTTTTTTATTTTTTTTTTTCTCTGACCATTGGTGAAGTCTCCAGAGCTCCTCAGCTCAGTTGAATAAAATGGATTGGGCATATCACCTTACAGTCCTGGTCAAAAGCTTATTAATCAAAGTATGTCCGTTTTATGTGAAGATGCCAGAGGAAATTAGCATAGTAAGTCAGTAGGACAGGGGCCAAAATTAAGGTTGTTTGGGTGACATTAACTGAGCAATTTTCTGGTCAGTGATTGAAGGAAATTTTAAAGTGAAACTTCACTTTACCTTTACAAGCTTGCTGAAGTTCGTGGTTTTTATAAAACTACATTGTCCCCTTTGGGGTTTTCTCCTGAAAGTAACTAAGAGATATTGCACCCTTTTCTGCTTGCTAATGAGGTCTTCTGCCTGGGAGTATGAAAAATGAACCCTTTGGGTGTCTTTAATTTCCCAGATAGGTACTACAAGATCCATATAAACTAAAGCATCTGATCTTTAACCAGTGTGGGAGTAAAACCATCAAGGTCCTTTGTTTTAGGGGGTTTGTTTAGTTTAAAATTTCCTGGGAACTTATCAGTGTTTGTTACAAAAACTAAAAAAAGGGTGAAAATTAGTACAAAAATGTACTTCACAGTTTTCTGGGTAAATAATGGGGGTGGGGAGGGAGACTAGAATAAAAGCAACACATAGAAAGAAGTAAGAGTACTTCTGGGCTGGCTCCTCTTTACTGAAGGAGAGAGGGTGGCTCTATAACATGGGCAGCTCAGGTAACCAAGTTGCCATCTCCTCTTCCAGCGTGGGGAGCCAGGCCTGGAGAGTTCTGCTGCTTATTTAGAACTCGATCACTGATGTCACCTGTGCCCACGTATTGCATGTGTGTGTATCTTCCACTACATTGCCTTACTTAAACAGACAGCCTCCCATGCATACTTACCCTGATTTATTATTAACATAAACACATCTGCCTAATGTAACGGTTTGGCTTTTCTTAACATAATGTGTATGTTCGTGTATCGGGGAGGTCCAAATTCAGGTTAAAACTTTGGTTTAAAAAACCCCCCTGAAAATAGCTTTTGTAAAACCTGGGAAAATGTTGATAAACATAGGATATCTGCATATATTATTTATTTACCAATCTCCTAGAACTGGAAGGTCATCAAGTCCAGCCCCCTGCGTTCACTAGCAGGACCAAGTACCGATTTTGCCTCAGATCCCAAAGGTACCCCCCCTCAAAGATTGAACTCGCAACCCTGTGTTTAGCAGGCCCATGCTCAAACAACTGAACTATCCCGAAGGGCCTTGAAAGAGTATCCCTCTTAAGGAACAGAGCTGCACTGGGGGGTAGTAGTCTCAAAGAACTTGCAGGAGATGGGCAGGGGCAAAAGTCAGAGGCCAGGTCAGAGCCCAGAGCAGAAGCCCCAACAGTTCATGGTGGAGGGGGGCAGAGAGAGACCACCCCTCAGGCTGCCTGTCAGAAATAGCAATCTCTCTGCATGACGGCATATAATCTTTTCAGAAACTATCATCTCAATTTCCAGTTCAGAGACTTCCTTCATTAGGGACACACCGTGAGGTTCAGTCTTTCCTCACGTACGCTATTTATGTAACCCACACACCACCTAGGTGCAGTGTTCTGTCCTATCGAGTGGTACTGAGACCACTTAGAGAGAGATTAATGAGTTTGCTCTACAGCCTCAGCTAACAGCCAGTTGGCTTTTAGCTCATTCATTAGAGGCTCATGCACTAAGCTCCAAAGACCCCAGGTTCAATCCTGCCTGCCGACAACCAGAGTCTGTCAGTGTTACACTTACACACTGGTGCCATTTTACTGATTCTAACAGAATTACTCCTTGAGAGACACATCAGGTAGATAGACTGAGCCCAACACTCGGTGTGACCATAACCCACTGGAATCAGAGACCATGCCCCTCACTCCTGCAGAGTGTCAAATCTCATCCCCTTCATACTGGACAGCCCCCTCTTCTAGTTGACAATGGAAACATCTCTCCCTATGTATCAGTACTAAAGACTGTCAGTGACCCCACCCCAACAGTGTCAGAAAGTGTGATCATCCCCTTTCCCCCACTACTGGAGACTGTGACACATGTGCACACACACCCTTACTCCTTCCCTCTGGTGTCAGGGACCGTGACCCTTTACCCACCTGGGATCAGACCAAATTATTTTTGGAATCTGTGCTTATCCCTGTATCCCTGTCCCCCTCTATCAGTGCTGAAGGCTGCCATTCCTCCCCCTCCCATGCTTGAGATTTCTGTCACTGTAATGGGATTCTCCTGCGAGCTCTTTAATTGAAAGGAATTTCTGTCTGACCCGAAGATGTCAGCAGGCTGAGGGAGACGTGCTTCTGTAAAATGAGACTTGATCTAAACTGCACCAGGTAGAGTTTGGATCACTAGGAATCGTTCACAAGCTGGCTGCAGCCAGCCTTTACCAGGGGGATTTTAATTAAGGTGCCTTTGTAAGGGGCAAGATGTTTGGGACCCTTTCAACTCAGCTGCCAGTTTCCCCTCCATGGTCCAGGCCAGTGAAGTCTCGATGCTCCCTGTCCACTTACTGCTTCCCCTTTCCCATCGCCTATTGTCCACTTTCCATTTGTACTCCCATCATTTTGAAGCAGGGTCCCAGTGACCTTGCTGGCCACTGTTCATACATTTCTTGGCATGCTTAATAATAACAGCCTCAGTGGGAAATGATGGGCTAACACAGAGAAAGGAGATAATGATGCACCAGACCAGGGAGGCAGAGATGGGGAAATGAAGCGACAGGCAGCTAAACAGCAAAGAGGGATGTGATGATTTTTAAAAAACAAAATCCACAACCTAAAAATCCAAAACAACAGCATCACTGAAACCAATGGGGCGAGACAAGGCTTGAGTCACCGTGGGAGATAAAAGGG
Organism: Malaclemys terrapin pileata; assembly: GCF_027887155.1. Classification (NCBI taxonomy): domain Eukaryota; kingdom Metazoa; phylum Chordata; order Testudines; family Emydidae; genus Malaclemys; species Malaclemys terrapin. Next base: position 151,649,405 of record NC_071505.1, read on the forward strand.
AGAAAAGACAACGTGGAATCAGCCAATAATTGGACTGGCATAAAAAGATGGAGTGCAGGGAGGAAGAGAGAGGTGGAAGGGAGAGATGAGATGAAACACAGAGGGGGAGAGAGGGATGATATGCAGGGAATGAAGAGAGTCAGAGAAATGGAACATACAAAGTAAAGTGGAGAAAGAGAATGCAGAGAGGAAGGGAACGCCTGTTTTAATTTGTTTTATTTTAGAGCCAAATATAAAAGCTATTACCTGGAGGAGCTTAAGTGTGATAGAGAAAGAGAGAGGATACAGATGGACAGCACAGAAGTAGAAAGAGGAGAGAAGTCATGGAGGAAAAGAGTGGGAGAGAAACAGGTTTAAAAATCCAGGGAAGAGGCCATCACCTGCCATTAAGCTCATCAGAAGAGCGTGAAGAATGGGGTTTTGAGACATTGAGTGCCTGATGGTTCTTGGATCTCTACTGCTTCACCAGCCTCATCAAAACTAATGTTGGGCATTTGAGTGATATTTTTCTTTTCTTCTTATAAACAAAGCATTTGATTTAAAGCGAAACCTACTGGCTGGCTGAGGTTCCTATAGATAAACTGGCAACGTATCGGCTACAACAACAAAAGCAAGCATTCTGCTCCCTCAGCCAGGCAGATCCGTTGCTTCCCTGCCTTGTGTTTGCTGGGTAATTGCCTCCGTTCTCCTGAGTCTGGGCAGGAAGGATGTTGCTTTATATTGCTAAAGCAGATCAATGCCAGCATCACGCACGAGGAGAGATTTTTCTATCAGTGCAAACAGTCACCACTGCCCTTGGCACTCATCAATAACCAATTATGAGATCATCTGGATTTTCCAGCTCACTATTTTTACCCCCTCAAAGTGAAAATTGAAGAAAATGGTTAAGTTTCTTCTCTGTAACCCTTTCCCTCTTTCAACCATAGCTGGAAAAGACTGAGTTGTGGCACTTTGTGGAACACAGCTGCCTTCCTCACTAGGGAAAGGTTGGCATAAATAAAGCTGCCAACCAGGGAATGCGGAGCAGTGGTATGAGGTCTGGAATTTAGGAAGGGTCCTATCATGCTCCTTAACTGCACACATACTCGTTAATTAAGGGCCATTTTGCAAGTGATCCTCTTTGAGGCTGTTCACTGATGTGGTGGTGTCCCCTTAAATGTCTGCTGTTTAGGTGCCTCCAAACTGAAGTGCTTGCTATACTGTACTCAATATACCACTCCCATCTGAATCCTTCATCTGGAAGGGGCACAAAGGATAGTCTTGAGGTGGTTAAGGGACAAGACTGCCACATAGGTGTCCTAGGTTCTAATCCCAGGTCTTTCCTTGACATCCTGTGACTTTGGGCTGTTCACGTCACTTTTCTGTGCCTCAGTTTCCCCCTCTATTAAATTGAATAATGACACTGACCTCTCTCATGGAGAGCATGAAATTTTGAACTCACACATGTTTGTAAAGGCCTTTGGGATTTTTGGATGGAAGTGGGTAGAAAAGGACAAAATATCAGTGGTAAGCAGTATATAAATAAGTATAGCATAGAATAAGGAGGAAGGTAAATCTGATTTACGTTTTCTGAACTGGGCTGTATCTGAGGTTAGTCAATGGTAGAGTCACTAGTGAAATGCTAAGAACCCTGGGATGGATGGGGTGGAGTAAATAAGACAATATTTTTATATCTCCACGCTACTGGTAAGAATGAAATTGGGAGAATCATCTGTTGCAAATTGTTTGTTCTAGAAACATTACTTCCTTTTCTGCTTGTGCACAGACAATGATTTTCACCAAATGACTCTTTTATTTGAAACTATTAGTCAAACATTGTCTGCCAACCATTCTGTGTGTGTTACTGACTAGTGAATAGTTCACTGAGTATTCAACCGGACACATGATGTTATATTTAGCCCCTGATTAGATGAGTGCAGCTTTGGCAATTGAGTATCAGGGGGTAGCCATGTTAGTCTGTATCCACAAAAACAACAAGGAGTCTGGTGGCACCTTAAAGACTAACGGATTTATTTGGGCATAAGCTTTCATGGGTAAAAACCTCACTTCTTCAGACTCCATGCATCTGAAGAAGTGAGGTTTCTTACCCACGAAAGCTTATGCCCAAATAAATCCGTTAGTCTTTAAGGTGCCACCAGACTCCTCCTTGTTGTTTTTGGCGATTGAGTTTCAGGTGCAAAAACTCCCATGTAGAAATATGGAATTTGCTTTCTGGAATAGCCTGTAACATTTGCTGTTTCCATGATTATTCCTGTCAGGAAACTTATTAGAATATGTGTGGAAGGCAGCCACTAAAGGGGCACAAACACAATGTGATTTTTTTATTTTTTTTAAACATTCAAATAAACATTCATAGAACATTTTGCAGCATTTGTCCAGCTTCCTTGATAAATGATGCTCACACCCTCCCATCTTCACCATTTCCCACTACCATCTATCCCATGTAGAGTGCTCTTAATACGATCTTGTGGACTTTAAAAAAGGTTGAGAAGCAATAATAGCGGCTCCAAGCTGGAAAGGTGTTCTAGGGAAGAGATGCAGGCTGCACTCAAGGTTGGTATTCTGATGCAGGGATTTGGTTTTCAATTAGATAGTGCTCTCCGAAAACAGCGCTGCAGGAGCACATGGGACAATATTGACTAAAGCGCAAAACAATTCAGTGAGTGACCTTCATGCTCTTGAGCAACAAGCCAATCAGAATTCATGGCATGTAGATGCTGGCCAATCAGTATTCATTTCATGTGAATAGTAACCAGCTAGTGTCTGGAAATTGATATATTATATTATAATCATATTACATACCTGGATACTGCCTTTCATCAATGTGCAAGTCCATAAAACCACAGGGTCAACAAGACTGGAAAATGTATTTTGTAGCTTCTGAGAAGATGGATTTTTGAAGATTAGTGCATCCTCAGTATAAAATAAATACATAATGTAAATAGAAGAGTCACGTAACATGACTCCCATGCCTCTAGTTATCGCTGCAGGATCCTGGAGATACTGAGTATCTCTGGACATCTAGTTAGTTTGCTGCTCTCCATTATGCTTATGCAACCCCTGCTTTGAGTGTAAATGAGAGTAGAATTTGACCCCCTTTCATATGGGGCAGATGAATACTGAGTTTTGATCTTGCTGTTGTCCCCTTCCGTTCAAGATGATGGATCTTATGGGCTAGTGCAGTATCTGAGATACCCCTGTTGACAGTCCCTAGATTTGAACTCTTGACAACTGGGGCAGGATGCTCTCCGTCCATCAATCTGTGCTTTTTCTATGGCTGCTATCACCATGGTATCTAAGTAGGGATCCATGGCATGGATCTTTCTCCCTCTGTGTGTGTGTGTGTGTGTGTGTGTGTGTGTGTGTGTGTGTGTGTTGGCCTGCCATACATTTGAGTTTGCTGGCATTCAGTGTGCAGTGCAAGACCTATTTTCTTAGTTCAACATTTGCTTGCCCTTGTCAAGACAATTTAAGTTATTTGCATCTGGTAGGTCAAGGTGGTTGATGGGGCAGTGACCATTACTACCACACTGTGAGTTCAGAACTGCTTGAAATTGTGTTTTGTCTTAAATATATGCAAATATGTGCTCTCAGAAGGTTACAGAAATCAATAAATCATTCACATTAACTCATGAAGTAGATGTTCTCAACCACTTGTACTGGTCCTACAGACTCCTTAAGTGATGAGTAGTGTGGACTCCCTGACCCCTACTTTAAATACAAGCCTCTATGCCTGCTGTCACACTTCAGGGCAATTGCACCTGTATTTCCCTGTAAACGTCCGGTGCGGGGGTCGGGCCCTCTCAGGGGCCGTCGGGGGCCAGGCCGCCTCACTACACGGCCTGGATCGGTCTCAGGGTTCCGCCCCTCTGGCAGGGACTAGGCCAAAGGTACACGGCCTCTGCAATGAGCTCCTGCTCTCCGTCAGGGTCCGGCAGTAACTCAGGCCCGGGCTCCGGTCCTCACTGCCGGAGCTGGGGATTACAAAGTCAGTCAAGCCCCCGCGCTAGCTCAGGGCGGGGCAATAAACAGTAGTTCGGGCGCTCAGCTCCGTGGATCCGGAGCTGCGCCCTGACAAACTCAGGACGTCCCAGGCCCTTATTCAGGGGAGGGCAACCCCCAATAGTCCAGGGCGCTCAGAACCTTCCTTCAGGCTGAGCAGTAAAGTCAGGAGTTCAGGCCCGGCCCTCAATCAGGGCGGGGCAGCACACAATAGTCCAGGGGGCTCAGAACCTTCCTTCAGGCTGAGCAGTAAAGTCAGGGGTTCAGGCCCGGCCCTCAATCAGGGCGGGGCAACAAACAATAGTCCAGGGGGCTCAGGACCTTCCTTCAGGCTGAGCAGTAAAGTCAGGGGTTCAGGCCCGGCCCTCAATCAGGGCGGGGCAGCACACAATAGTCCAGGGGGCTCAGAACCTTCCTTCAGGCTGAGCAGTAAAGTCAGGGGTTCAGGCCCGGCCCTCAGTCAGGGCGGGGCAGCACACAATAGTCCAGGGGCTCAGGACCTTCCTTCAGGCTGAGCCCAGGCAGGGTTAGTAGCCCCAGGCCCTCAGTCAGGGCGGGGCAACAAACAATAGTTCAGGGGCTCAGGACCTTCCTTCAGGCTGAGCCCAGACAAAGTTAGTAGGCCCAGGCCCTCAGTCAGGGCGGGGCAACAAACAATAGTTCAGGGGTTCGGGTTCAGGTCTGGGTATCAGGAGCTGAGCACGGACAAACTCGGGACGCCCCAGACCCTCAGTCAGGGTGGGGCAACAAGCACTCGTTCAGGGCAGCAAGCAATAGCTCAGTGGCGGTGCCAGAGCGCTGGCTGGAGGGGGAGACTGCCACCCGTTAAGTGGGGTGGCAGGGGGGACACAGGCCCACCCACTCCACTGTGTCCCAGCCCGGGGCCCTAAGAGCGGCAGTCAGTCTGCCGCTGTGTTGGTGGGGTCCTGACCGCAACACACCAACATGGGTTCGCTCTCTGTTGTAGCTAGACTGGGGTCAGCTACCCCCGGGCTGATTTCCATTTCCTCCTCCATTTGTACCTGCTCCCCGCTGGGCTCGGCAACGGGGTCCCACACCATGGGTTCCTCACTTCGCAGAGGGTCGTCCGGGTCGGGTTGCTCCTCCGGTCTCCGGTCAGGGGGGCGCTCGGGCCCCTCCTCGGGGTACCGTGCTCGGGGCAAGGGTGGCCAGTCTACCTCGGGGTACCTTGCTTGGGGAAGGCTTGGCCAATCCGCGTCGGGGTACCTGGCTCTGGGGAGGTCCGGTCGGTCGGTGTCCGGGTATCTGGCTCTGGGGCAGCTCGGTCCGTCCGTGTCCGGGTACCTGGCTCTGGGAAGCCTTGGTCTCGCCGGAGCTCGCACCGGCACGTCTGGCCTCTCCGGCTGCTGGGCTCTAACTGAGGGCTGGGGCCTGGCTCTTATACTTCCTGTCCCGCCCCTTGACTTCCGGGGGGCGGGAACAGGTGGCGGTGGCTCCGCCCACTTGGGTGCCAATTCAGGCTCCTCTCCCTCAGGGGCCGTCGGGAGCCGGCTGGAGTTTTCTGTGCTCCCTTCTCCCTCCGTTCTCCCTGGCCCCTTCCTGCTGCTGCTGTTGCTGCTTTTGCTGCCGCTGCTGCTGCTGCGTGCGTGAGTGAGGAGTGCGGAGGGGGGGGCCTTGCCGGCCTGCCCCCCCCCTCGCCCTCGCCTCCGGAGGGAGGAGCATCGGCCCCCCAACGCCAACACCGATACCATCTGGGGGCCCACCTGCCTGCTTGCTTGCCTGCCTGGCCGGTTGCCCGGCCGGCTGACTGCCGCTCGCTGCTGCTGCTGTTCCTGTGTGGGAGCCGCTGCCTCCGTCGCGGAGTGCGAAGAGACTGCGTCCCTGGTTCGGGAGATTGTGGAGGGGGTTGTTTGAGGACTGTGTTTTGAGTGACTTTGCCATCTTTGCTCCTGGGGTGGTGGTGCCCCCAGTCGCGTTAGGAGTGTGGACGGTACTGAGCCTCTCGTTTGTAATTCCTCGGACTGGAAGCCGTCGCTTGCCAGGAAGCTCCGAGGTCGACTTGGGATCCTGCTGTCCCGTCCCCCGTAGCGGACTGTTGAAGGGGGTGCGGGGGGGGTGCGGTGCCCCCCCCTTCGTTCATCTACTCCCCCTCTACCACCACCCCCACCGCCGACAGCTGCCGACAACCCCTCCACCGCCCCGCGTGCCACCTGGACCTGCTTTTCGCCCCTCGGCAGGGCTGTTTGCTCCCCCCGCCATTTCCATCGTCCGGGACTGTTTACTTGCAGCAGTGAACGGCGGAGCCTGCGCTTCGCGAACGCTGTGGGTGCACCTTTTCCTTTGCCCTGGACTTCTCCTGCCCCCCAACTACGTTTCGCTGGTGGGGTCCCCTCCCTGTAGCCCCCTTTGTATTAGTTGGCCCTACCCTACCCCCCTCCTTTTGAGCCCCTTTGGTTTATTTTGTTTGGTGCCCATTCCCCCCCCCCTCGGTTCCTAGCCTGCTGGCTGTGTTCCCGGCCCTGTCCTTGGGCTGTGGCTGGCTGGAGTTTTTCCTCCTACCTCTCCTTGTCCTTGGGCTGCAGCTGGCTGGACATTCCATTCTGTTTCCGAGCCGCTGCTCCGGTGCACCCCCCCTCCCTTCGCCCCCCCGCGCGTGCTTGTGCCCCCGTTTTGTTGCCCCCCCTTTTGCACTGTTCACCCCCCCTTTTACTGTTGTTGTAGTCCCTCCCCGCCCTAGTGTAGCCGGGGGAGCCGGCTTTCCTTTTTTGACACTTGTGCCCCACCCCTCCCTTTTCGCTCCTGTGTGCCCTCTCCATTGGCACCCTCCTCCCCAGCCTGCGGCCTAGCGGGGGGGAGTGGTTGCCTTTCCTTTGTGTTGTCTTTTGCCTAGAGGGGAGGAGCGGCTGCAGGTTGTGATGGCGGGGGACTCTGCCCCTGCCCCTGCCCCTGCCCCTGCCCCGTCGTCCCCGCCCACCCCAGTGGCTGGCCCCTCGGCTGGCCCTGTCCCGGATACCGCCGCTGCCACGGCTGCCCCCTCCACCGGCAGGAAGGGCCAAGGGAGGAAGAAGGGCAAGGGCCCCGCCCGTGGAGCCAGACCTCCTGCGGGCAGGGCTACGGTCCCCGCTGCGGCCCCGACACCGGCCGCGGCCCCTCCCTCTCCTGCCGTCCCTTCCACCAGCTCTGGTGGCGCTCCACCTCCGGCCCCCAGAGCATACGCCCAGGTGGCCGCCGCCTCTTTGCGTGCCGCCCCGTCGTCCGCCCCGACCGCCGCCTTTGGGCCTGTCCCTGGTGACCACGGCCCCTTCCCCTCGCTGACTAGGAGGCATGGCGTCCGTTGCCATTTGGTGCCTGCCTCGCCCCACATTGAGACCTATGTGCGGGCGTTGGCGAGGGTGGTGGGGCCTACGGCCATCGTGGCGGCCTCCAAGATGTACGGGAAGGCCGTGTTCTTCCTGGCGTCGGTGGCCGCTGCGCAGGAGGCGGTGGAACGAGGCCTGGCGGTGGGAGGCGTGTTTGTGCCCTTGGAACCCCTGGAGGACCTGGGCGTACGGGTGCTCTTGACCTCCGTCCCGCCCTACCTCCCCAACGCCGCCCTGTTGCCGGCCCTCTCCACCCTGGGGAAGCCCATTTCCATTCTGAGCTCTCTCTCATTGGGCTGTAAGGACCCTGCCCTCCGGCACATCCTGTCTTTCCGCCGGCAGGTCCAGCTTCAGCTGCCACCGGCGGCGGGTGCCGGAGTGGCGCTCGAGGGGTCCTTCCTGGTGCCCTACCGGGGGGTCCATTATCGGGTCCACTATTCAACGGGGGAGGCCCGGTGCTTCCTCTGCCGGGCGCCGGGGCATGTCCGGAGGGACTGTCCCCTGGCCCGGCCTGGAGGGGCGTCCGAGACCCCCGGGGCCCGGGAGGGTGCCGGCCCTGTCATCGCCGGCAACCCTGGCGGTTCGGACACTGCTGCTGCCGCCGCCCCTCCTCCTTCTGCCGCGGTTCCCGCTCTGGCCGCGGAGACGGCCGGGCGGGCGGGCCTTGCCGTCGCCGACCCTGGATCGGCGGGGCATGTGGAGGAGAGGGCGGGGCGGCTTCCGCCGGCCGCGGGGAAGGGCCCGCCCCAGGGGGAGGTTTCCCTCGCCCCTGCTGTCCCTCCGACCCTGCCGCCCCGAGCCCCGGAGCCATCGCCCTTGCCCTCTGGCCCTGCCCCTGCTGACCGGCCCTCCACCTCCTCTTCCACCTCGGGGGGCTGGGTGACCGTCCGGGGGAAGCGCGGTGCCCGCAGGTCGCGGGCTCTCTCCCTCCCCTCTGATGAGGAGGGAGAGCAGGCCCCCCGAAAGATGCCGCGGGGGGCCGACGTTGTTAGTTCTGTTTCCGCGCCCCCGGACGGCGCCCAGCAGGAGGTGCCGGCCATGGAGACCGTGGATGCCGTGGCAGTGGCTGGGGAAACTTCTGTCCCCTTTGTTGAGCCCACACCTGAGGAGGCTTCCGTAGCGGTTCTCCCGGCCCTTGCTCCGTCCGTGCCCCCCGCCGCCGCCGCCGATGCCGGGGCGGCCTTTGTCTCCGTGACTGGCGGGGAGGTCGCCGGGGCCGAGGGGACCGCTTTCGCCTCCATTTTCGATGAGATCGAGGCCCTGGGTCTGACCCCGGTTACCCAAGGGGAGGACGACCCTCTGCCAGCGGGCCCCGATCCGGGTGCTGGCTTAGTCCCGCCCCCTTCTCCTGCTCCCGGTTCCTCGCCCCACTCTGCCGCTCCCGACTTAGTCCTGGGAGAACCCTTAGCCCTACCCGCCAGCCCGGCCGCGACTACCATCTCGTGCACGGCCGCCGAGCCCCTCGGGGCGACGGCCGTTGCTGAGCGGCCGGTTCCTATCCCCGATCCTGCCCCTTCCATCGTTCCTGCCCCTGAGGCTTCCCCTGCCCCTGCTGCCTCCGTCCCCTCGGATGCTGACCTTGGCCGAGGGGAGCCGCAGTCTAGCGGCTTGGCAGCGGGAGATGGGGAGCCCGTTCCCGTTCCCGTCCCTGATCCTGTCCCCTCTCCTGCCCAAGTCCCTGTTCCCGTCTCGAGCCCCGCCCCTACTCCCGCCCTTGCCCCAGATCCTGTCCCCGAGGTGTCTCCTTTTGCCACCTCTGGTGTTACTGCCGCCCCCGGGGTTGTCGCATCTCCGTTGCCTGCAGACAACCCTCAGGGGGCGGTTTTCGTGTCTCCCCTTCCTGCCACTGTTGGGGCTGCATTGTTCCCTCAGCCGCTCTCTCCTTTGCCGGGGATGGGGACGGGCTGCCCAGCGCAGCAGCGCCGGAGCTCGGCCCCTTGTTTGTCCGTCACCGTGGGCCGCGAGGACCCTTCAGGGGCCCCGCCGGAGGATGGGGGCGGCTTGGCCGCTGCCTCCCCCTCCGCGCTGCGGGATGAGCTGCGCCTCTTTCTATTGGATTCCCGTGGTTCCCAGGGTAAGGTGCAGCTCGCCCTTCAGCGCTGGGGGGACTTCCATCTCGTCCTCCGGGCCGTGAAGGCGCTTTTGGGGGAGGGGCGGGGGTCCGGTCGGCGGGACATCGCGGCCTATCGGCGGGCCCGCAGATTCCGCGACTCCCTTTTGACCTTCGGAGTCGAAACCGGGATCTTGCGGGGCCCGCTGGGGGCCGATGATCCCTCCGCCCGTGAGGATCTGCCCCAGCCCTCCGTATGACAGCTACCACCTTTGCGTCGTTGAACGCCCGGGGCTGTAGGGTGGGTTTCCGCAGGAGCCAGGTGCTCTCCTTCCTTCGGGAGGGGGGGTACTCTGTGATTTTCCTGCAGGAGACCCACACGGCTCCGGCCGTCGAGGCTAGCTGGCGGCTGGAGTGGGGAGACGGGGTTTATTTTAGCCACCTCAGCGCCCATTCGGCTGGAGTGGCCACCCTGTTCTCCCCGGGGCTGCGGCCTGAGGTGCTGGGGGTCGCCGAGGTCGTGCCAGGCCGCCTGCTGCACGTCCGGGCCCGTGTGGAGGGGCTGGTTCTGAACTTGGTCAACGTCTATGCCCCGACCACGGGCTCGGAACGCGTGCCTTTCTATCAGCGGGCGGCGGCCTTCCTCGGCACTCTGGATTCTCGCGAGTGCCTGGTCCTGGGCGGGGACTTTAACACCACCCTCGAGGACCGGGACCGCTCCGGGCCTGAGTCTTCCCAGGCAGCCGCGGGCGTCCTCAGGGAGATCGTAGACCATCACTCCCTGGTGGACGTCTGGCGCGACCACCACCCGGACGACGACACCACCTTCACCTATGTCCGGGTGGAGGACGACCGGTCGCGCCACTCCCGGTTGGACCGCATTTATCTGTCCCGTTTTCATCTGGCGCGGGCCCATGCCTCCAGCGTCTGGCCGGCCCCGTTCTCAGATCACCACCTGGTGACCGTGACGGCCTCTCTCAGTTCCGAGCGGCCGGGGCCGGCCTATTGGCATTTTAATAATAGTTTGCTGGAGGACGTGGGCTTCGTGGCATCCTTCCGGGAGTTCTGGCTGGCCTGGCGGGGGCAGCGACGCGCCTTTCCCTCGGCGCGGCGGTGGTGGGATGTGGGGAAGGTCCGCGCGCGGCTCTTCTGCCGGAACTACACCCGGGGCGCCAGCCGGCGGCGGGATGCGTTGTTAGGGCAGTTGGAGCGGGAGGTTTTGGAGCTGGAGAGGCGTCTGGCCTCCGGCCCCGAGGATCCACCCCTCCGCGCGGCGTACCGGGAGAAGCGGGAGGAGCTCCAGGCCCTGGAAGACCACCGGGCCCGGGGCGCGTTTGTTCGATCCCGCATCCGTCTCCTTCGGGAGATGGATCGCGGCTCCCGCTTCTTCTACGCTCTGGAGAAACGGAGGGGGGCCAAACAGCATGTCACCTGCCTCCTGGCGGAGGACGGCGCCCCCCTCACGGATCCGGAGGAGATGCGTGGCAGGGCCAGGGCCTTCTACGCCGCTCTTTTCTCCCCAGATCCGACCGACGCCGAGGCCTGCAGGGTGCTCTGGACCGAGCTCCCGACGGTCAGCGCGGGCGGCCGAGACCGGCTGGAGCTGCCTCTTTCTCTGGCTGAGTTCTCGGCGGCCCTCCGGCTCATGCCCACTAACAAATCTCCAGGCATGGACGGGCTGACCGTGGAATTTTACCGCGTGTTCTGGGACGTCCTCGGCCCAGACCTCGTCACCGTCTGGGCCGAGTCCTTGCAGAGCGGGGTCCTCCCTCTCTCGTGCAGGCGAGCAGTGCTCGCCCTGTTGCCGAAGAAGGGGGACCTCCGCGATTTACGAAACTGGCGTCCCATCTCGCTCCTCAGCACGGACTATAAGGTCGTAGCGAAGGCCATCTCGCTGCGGCTGGGGTCCGTGCTGGCGGACGTGGTCCACCCCGACCAGACCTGCGCCGTCCCGGGCCGGAGCATCTTTAACAACCTGTACTTGGTCCGGGACCTATTAGAGCTGGGACGTAGGGATGGTCTGTCGTTCGCCCTCCTGTCTCTGGACCAGGAGAAGGCGTTCGACAGGATGGACCACGGGTACCTCCTGGGCACTCTGCGGGCATTCGGCTTCGGGCCCCAGTTTGTGGGCTTTCTCCAGGTGCTGTACGCTGAGGCGGAGTGTCTGGTCAGGCTCAACTGGACCCTGACCGAGCCGGTCAGCTTTGGGCGGGGAGTACGGCAGGGGTGCCCCCTCTCGGGCCAGCTGTATGCTCTGGCGATCGAGCCCTTCCTCTGCCTCCTCCGCCGGAGGTTAGCAGGGTTGGTGCTCCGGGAGCCGGAGCTGCGGCTGGTCCTGTCGGCGTACGCCGACGACGTGCTCCTCGTGGTCCAGGACCCTGAGGATCTGGTGCGGGTGGAGGCCTGCCAGGCCGTTTATTCGACCGCCTCCTCCGCCCGGGTCAACTGGGCCAAGAGTTCTGGCCTGGTGGTCGGGGACGGTTGGCAGGCGGGCTCCCTCCCACCCGCGCTTCAAGCCATTCGGTGGAGCGCGGGCCCGCTGCTCTATCTGGGCGTTTATCTTTCCGCCGCGCATCCCTCTCCGCCGGAGAACTGGCTAGATTTGGAGGCCAGGGTGCGTGAGCGGTTGCGGAGATGGACGGGACTGCTCCGGTGTCTCTCCCTGCGGGGGAGGGCGCTGGTGCTGAACCAGCTTGTCCTGTCCATGCTCTGGCACCGGCTCAACACCCTGAGCCCGACCCCGGGACTCCTGGCCAGGCTCCAGAGGATAGCCCTGGAGTTCTTCTGGCCTGGACTGCACTGGGTCTCTGCGGGGGTTCTGAGTCTTCCCCTGGAGGAGGGGGGACAGGGCCTGGTCTGCCTTCGTAGCCAGGTCCATGTCTTCCGCCTCCAGGCCCTGCAGAGGCTCCTTTATGGTGAAGGTAGTCCGGCATGGAGCACGTTAGCGCACGCCTTCCTCCGCCGCCTCCGAGGGCTCCGATACGACCGGCAGCTCCTTTTTCTTCATCCGAGAGGTCTTCCGCGAGACCTCTCGGAGCTGCCGGTCTTCTACCAGGACCTTCTCCGGACCTGGAAGCTTTTCTCGGCGACCAGGTCCATTGTGGCCACCGAGGGCGCGGATCTCCTCGCGGAGCCCCTGCTGCACAATCCCGATCTTCGTGTGCAGGTGGCGGAGTCACCCTCGGTGAGCCGGAGGTTGGTCCTGGCGGAAACCACCAGGGTCGGAGACCTCCTGGACTACACCAGAGGGGACTGGGTGGATCCCCGCGCGCTTGGTCAGCGCATGGGGCTCTCCACCCTCGCGACCCCTCTGCGTGTACTCCAGGAGGTGGGCGCTGCATTGTCACCTCCTGCTCTCAGCTTCCTGTGGCGGGCCCTGCGGGAGGGTGTTCCCCGCCCACCCCTCACCCCGGGCCCTCCGGACCTTTTTCTCGGGCCCCTGTTCCATGAGCCCCCCCGGCTCTCCCGCTCCCATAACCCGAGCCGGCTGCGCGCTTTGCAGCCGGTCCAGTTTCGAACCGCGCCTAGGGACTATCTGTACGCGCTCGTGCTTCACACATTGCATCACCTCACCCTCGTGTCCCGCCCCGACACCAAGTGGAGGGACTATCTGTTACCTGTGGAGGGTGAGGAGCCCCGGTGGACCAGCCTTTATTCCACCTTAGTTCCAAGGCCCGCCGGGGACATTGGTTGGCGGCTCCTTCATGGGGCCGTGAGCACGGGCGTGTACTTGGCGCGGTTCACCCTTATTCCTGAGGCCTGCCCATTTTGTGGCGTTAGGGAGACCCTGGCGCACGCTTACCTTGAGTGCGCCAGGCTGCAGCCCCTTTTCCGGCTTCTCCAGAACCTCTTGTTGAGGTTCTGGCTACACTTTTCCCCGCACTTGTTTATTTACGCACACCCTGTTCGTGGCCCCACTAAGTCGCGAGACCTCCTCGTCAACCTCTTCCTGGCCCTGGCCAAACTCACCATCTATAATACCAGGGAGAAGATGTTGGACGAGGGGGTGCTTTGCGACTGTGGGGCCTACTTTCACACCTCTTTGGTTTCACGTCTCCGTGCGGAGTTTCACTGGGCAGCGTCCGCTGGCTCCCTTGCCACCTTCGAGGAGCAGTGGGCGCTGTCCGGGGTTCTCTGCTCGGTGTCCCCATCTGGTTCCCTGATTTTGAACCTTTGACCGTCACTTCGCTCCCTGTTTTTTTATTAGTTGTCCCACGTAATCATTTGGTACTGGGTCCAGTGGTCCCTCCCGCTAGGCTGGGGGAGGGGCCTTTAGTAGTGGGCGGCTAAGCCCGCCCACTTCCCGGTTTGCCAATACGGCCTCACTACACGACCCCCCCCCCAAGGCTGGTTCCCGTGCAGCGGGGCCAGCCCATTCCACACCCCCCAACCGGGAAAGGAAATCCGCGTTTGCGTGCTCCTTACCAGCCCGATGGCGGACCGTGAAAGCAAACGGCTGGAGCGCCAGGTACCATCGTTGCAGCCGCATGTTGTGGTCCTTCATGCGGCCTAACCACTGAAGGGCGGAGTGGTCGGTGACTAGGGTGAAGGGGACTCCCAGGATGTAATAGCGGAGAGCTTCACAAGCCCACTTCACGGCTAGGGCCTCTTTCTCGACCACCGCATAGTTCTTTTCGCGTGGGAACAGTTTCCGGCTAATGTATAGGACGGGATGTTCCTCGCCCCCTACGTCTTGGGATAAGACCGCCCCGAGTCCCACTTCCGAGGCGTCTGTCTGCAAGACAAATGGCAGGTTAAAATCGGGGCTATACAAGACCGGCTCGCTGCAGAGGCACTTCTTAAGAGTCCGAAAGGCCCTGTCGCACTCGGTAGTCCAGATCACCTGCCGTGGGCTGTCCTTTGTTAGGAGCCCCGTTAAGGGGGCTGCGATTGCCGCGAACTGGGGGATGAACCGCCGATAATATCCGGCCAAGCCTAGGAATTGCCGCACCTGGCGCTTTGTGGTTGGCGGGGGGCAGTTTGCAATTGCCTGGACCTTCCCGATCAGGGGTTTTACCTGCCCATGCCCGATAGCATACCCCAGGTACTTAGTCTCTTGCCAGCCGATGCGGCATTTTTTTGGATTGGCGGTTAAGCCGGCCTCCCGCAGGGATCTCAGGACGGCTGCGACTCTCTCCAGGTGGGTCTCCCATTGCGGACTATAGATGACAACGTCGTCTAAATACGCGGCCGCGTATTCTTGATGGGGCTGGAGGAGGCGGTCCATCAGGCGCTGAAAGGTGGCCGGGGCCCCGTGGAGGCCGAAGGGCATCCTGGTGAACTGATAGAGACCTGTGGGGGTGGCAAAGGCAGTCTTCTCACGGGAGGCGGGCTCTAGGGGGATCTGCCAGTAGCCCTTACTCAGGTCCAGGGTGGTGATGTAGCGGGCCCCTCCCAGGCGGGCCAACAGCTCATCTATCCGAGGCATGGGATAGGCATCAAATTTGGAGATGGCGTTGACGCGGCGGAAGTCAATGCAGAACCGCTGTGACCCGTCGGGTTTAGGCACCAACACCACGGGGCTACGCCACTCGCTCTGGGATGGCTCTATCACCCCTAGATCCAACATCGCCCGCACCTCCTTCTCCACGACCTGTCTCCTATGGTAGGGCAGGGGCCGGGTCGTCCCCCGTATCACCACCCCGGGTTCTGTTTGGATCCGATGGTGTACGAGGGAGGTGTGTCCCGGCTGGTCCGTGAAAGTGTGGGAGAAGGCTTGGAGGAGGCACCGAGTCTGGCGGAGCTGTTCCTCGGTTAAGTTCTCCCCGAGCTGGGGTTCCTCGGTGTCCCCGGAAAGGGGAACCTGGGGTCCCAGTTCCGGTTCGGGCGGGTAGGGGTTGATCAACAGCCCTTCTCGCTCTTTCCAGGGCTTCAGGAGGTTGACGTGGTAGCGTTGGTTCTTCTTCCTCCGGTCCGGCTGATTTATTTCATACGTGACCGGGCCCACTTTCCTGACTACCTCATAGGGCCCCTGCCACCGGGCCAGGATCTTCGACTCACTGGACGGGAGGAGGAGTAATACCCGGTCACCCGGTTGGAAGTCCCGAGTCTGTGCCCCTCGATTATACGTCTGGGCTTGTGTGTCCTGGGCGGCTTTTAAATTTTCCCGTGCCAGATCCCCCGCCTGCCTTAGACGCTCCTGTAGTTGCAGCACATACTGCAGGAGACCCTGGGCCGGGGAAGGAGCCTGTTCCCAGGTCTCCCTCATGAGATCCAGCAGGCCCCGGGGTCGTCGCCCATATAACAATTCAAAAGGGGAGAACTTAGTCGATGCCTGGGGAACCTCTCGTATTGCCAGAAGCAAGGGTGGAAGGAGCTGGTCCCACTGGCGAAGGTCTTCCGGGGGAAACCGACGCAGCATCCCTTTCAGCGTCCGGTTGAACCTTTCCACTAGTCCATCGGTCTGGGGGTGATAGATGGAGGTGCGGAGTTGCTTGACCCCTAGGATCTCACAGACTTGCTTGAGCAGCCGGGATGTAAAATTGGTCCCTTGATCCGTGAGTAGCTCCCGGGGCAGTCCGACGCGGGCGAAGATCTTGACCAGTTCCATAGCAATGGTGCGGGCCGAGATGTTCCGGAGAGGAACGGCTTCAGGGAACCTGGTGGCATAGTCCATCATTACTAAGATGTATTGGAACCCTGCGCTGCTCTTCGGGAGGGGCCCCACCAGGTCCACGGCCACGCGTTCGAAGGGGGTTTCCATAAGAGGCATCGGCACCAAGGGTGCCTTAGGGGTCTGGGCAGGGGCGGCCAACTGGCACTCTGGACATGACTTGCAATAGTCCTTTACGTCTTGATATACCCCGGGCCAGAAGAAACGCCCCAAAATCCTGGCCAGCGTTTTGTCATGCCCGAGGTGCCCCGCCGCCGGGACGTCGTGGGCCAGTTTCATGACCGCCCGGCGGTGACACCGCGGCACGAGAAGCTGTGTCCGGATGTCCCCCGTACGGGGGTCCTTCTCCACGCGGTACAGGCGTTCTTGTCGTAACTCAAAATGCGGCCACTGCGCCGCACGCTGGGGGTCAAGAATAGTCCCGTCTACGGAGGCCAGCTGTTCGTAGGCCCGTCTGAGGGTGGGGTCGGCCCGTTGGTCCCGGCAGAAATCTGTGGGCGCCGAGGAGTCCCCCCCCCGAGGAGGGTCTTCTCGCCCCCCCGGGGGATTGGCGGGGACGGGGTTGTCTATCTCGTCGTCCTCAGTCCCCGGGGACTCCCCTCCCAACGCTGGCGTGGCCTGCGGGTTACCCTCGAGCCGGCGGCGTAAAACGGCGTTAAAGGTGGGCCAGTCCCGCCCCAGGATCACCGGGTATGCCAACCGGGGCGCCAGCCCCACCGTTATCTGCCGGGTGACCCCATCGATGGTTAGTTGGGCCCGCGTGCTGGGGTAGCGTCGCACATCCCCGTGTATACACTGCAGGGGAATCTTCGCCAGGTGGTCGTCCGCTGGTGGGCCGAGGGCCTGGCAGACCAGCGTTTGGCCACAGCCTGAGTCGAGGAGGGCCATCGCTTGGCGGCCGTCAACAGCCACGGGCACGGTGATCTTGGTCCCCTGTGGACGTCGGGCACGGCCTTCTCCTGAATAGACTTGGCCAAATGCACACCCCCGTTCCGGGCACTCCCGCTGCAAATGGCCATACCTTCCGCAGGAGAAGCAGGGTCCCACCGTGGCTCGCTCTAGCTGCGGCCGAGCCCCGGGGTCATCCACGGGGGGGGTCCGACGGTATCCCCCGGCGGGGCCTGCCGGGGTCCGTGTGAGCCTCCCGGAGGGTGCGGCCACCCGAGCCCGGCCCTCCATGCTACGGGCGGGAGCACTCGGGGCTGCCCGGGAGGGCGGCCCCCTCTTTTCTGGGTTGGGGTGCTCCGTGCGAACCGGGACCGCCCGACCAGCGGCCCCCGCCGGGACCTCCGCCGCAAGGAAGTCTTCCATTAACGTGACGGCCGCAGAGACCGTCGTCGGCCGGTGGCGGAGGACCCAGGATCTTCCCCTTGGCGGGAGTACCTGCGTAAATTGCTCCAGAACCACCTGCTCCATCAGTTCCTCCGCTGTCCGGCGCTCAGGTTGTAGCCACTTTCGACAGGTCTCTCGTAGCTCCTGAGCCACCATCCGCGGGCGGGCCCCCGGGGAGTAGGCCAGGCCCCTGAACCGTCGTCGGTAGGTCTCGGGGCTTACGTCCAGGGCGCCCAGAATAGCGGCCTTCACTAGGTTGTAGTCCCTGGCCGCCTCTACCGACAGGCCTCGGTAGACCGTCTGGGCAGTCCCCGTTAGGTAGGGGGCCAGGATGGTGGCCCACTGCTCCGGGACCCAGCCGGCCACAATAGCCACCCTCTCAAAGGTCACGAGGAAAGCCTCGGGGTCATCCTCGGGTCCCATCTTCGTCAACCGTACTGGGGGGCTGGGTCGCGGGGCCCCTGGGGCGACCCCGGACAGGGGTTCCCCCGGGCGGACTAGGGCCGCGGCAAGCTGCTGGATACACTTCTGCTGGAAATCCTGCTGTTGGGTAACCAGGTCCGCGATCAGCTGCCGTTGTTGGGCCCCCAGCTGCTCTATGAGTTGCTGCTGCTGCTGCAGGTGGGCGGCCTGGTACTCCTGCTGGTATCGCACCGGGGCCGCCTGTTGTTGCTCCTGACTCTCGGTCATGCGGGTCAGGAGCTGGGGTAAATCCCCCTCCCTTGCGGGAGGTCTCTCCCCCATTGCCCCCTTCTCACCGGTGTCTAGGGCTCGTGCCCACATGCTAGGCAGGAGGCCCCACGTTGGGCGCCACGTGTAAACGTCCGGTGCGGGGGTCGGGCCCTCTCAGGGGCCGTCGGGGGCCAGGCCGCCTCACTACACGGCCTGGATCGGTCTCAGGGTTCCGCCCCTCTGGCAGGGACTAGGCCAAAGGTACACGGCCTCTGCAATGAGCTCCTGCTCTCCGTCAGGGTCCGGCAGTAACTCAGGCCCGGGCTCCGGTCCTCACTGCCGGAGCTGGGGATTACAAAGTCAGTCAAGCCCCCGCGCTAGCTCAGGGCGGGGCAATAAACAGTAGTTCGGGCGCTCAGCTCCGTGGATCCGGAGCTGCGCCCTGACAAACTCAGGACGTCCCAGGCCCTTATTCAGGGGAGGGCAACCCCCAATAGTCCAGGGCGCTCAGAACCTTCCTTCAGGCTGAGCAGTAAAGTCAGGAGTTCAGGCCCGGCCCTCAATCAGGGCGGGGCAGCACACAATAGTCCAGGGGGCTCAGAACCTTCCTTCAGGCTGAGCAGTAAAGTCAGGGGTTCAGGCCCGGCCCTCAATCAGGGCGGGGCAACAAACAATAGTCCAGGGGGCTCAGGACCTTCCTTCAGGCTGAGCAGTAAAGTCAGGGGTTCAGGCCCGGCCCTCAATCAGGGCGGGGCAGCACACAATAGTCCAGGGGGCTCAGAACCTTCCTTCAGGCTGAGCAGTAAAGTCAGGGGTTCAGGCCCGGCCCTCAGTCAGGGCGGGGCAGCACACAATAGTCCAGGGGCTCAGGACCTTCCTTCAGGCTGAGCCCAGGCAGGGTTAGTAGCCCCAGGCCCTCAGTCAGGGCGGGGCAACAAACAATAGTTCAGGGGTTCGGGTTCAGGTCTGGGTATCAGGAGCTGAGCACGGACAAACTCGGGACGCCCCAGACCCTCAGTCAGGGTGGGGCAACAAGCACTCGTTCAGGGCAGCAAGCAATAGCTCAGTGGCGGTGCCAGAGCGCTGGCTGGAGGGGGAGACTGCCACCCGTTAAGTGGGGTGGCAGGGGGGACACAGGCCCACCCACTCCACTGTGTCCCAGCCCGGGGCCCTAAGAGCGGCAGTCAGTCTGCCGCTGTGTTGGTGGGGTCCTGACCGCAACACACCAACATGGGTTCGCTCTCTGTTGTAGCTAGACTGGGGTCAGCTACCCCCGGGCTGATTTCCATTTCCTCCTCCATTTGTACCTGCTCCCCGCTGGGCTCGGCAACGGGGTCCCACACCATGGGTTCCTCACTTCGCAGAGGGTCGTCCGGGTCGGGTTGCTCCTCCGGTCTCCGGTCAGGGGGGCGCTCGGGCCCCTCCTCGGGGTACCGTGCTCGGGGCAAGGGTGGCCAGTCTACCTCGGGGTACCTTGCTTGGGGAAGGCTTGGCCAATCCGCGTCGGGGTACCTGGCTCTGGGGAGGTCCGGTCGGTCAGTGTCCGGGTATCTGGCTCTGGGGCAGCTCGGTCCGTCCGTGTCCGGGTACCTGGCTCTGGGAAGCCTTGGTCTCGCCGGAGCTCGCACCGGCACGTCTGGCCTCTCCGGCTGCTGGGCTCTAACTGAGGGCTGGGGCCTGGCTCTTATACTTCCTGTCCCGCCCCTTGACTTCCGGGGGGCGGGAACAGGTGGCGGTGGCTCCGCCCACTTGGGTGCCAATTCAGGCTCCTCTCCCTCAGGGGCCGTCGGGGCCCAGGCCGCCTCACTACATTCCCCCTCCGTGGCCCAGCAAGGGCACTCACTCTCAGGTTTCTGGCTCCCTAGCCATCACCACTGGAGGGTGGAGACTCACATCTCTCTCTTTCTCTCTCTCCTTCCTGACTGAGGTATTCCCAGGCTGCACAGTTCCCTGCCTTTGCTGTGAATTGTCCAGCAAGCCAGACTGCCTAAGCAGGCCTGCTTTGCTTTGTTCTCAGAGGCTATAAACAGTGTAATTGCCCACAGTTATAAGTTACCACACAGCTCTTCTTAAGCAAGCACATTTATTCTTAAGGGAAAAGCATTACAGAAAAAGCATGAATATAATAACCAAACCTGCACACATACTAATAAACTTATCAGAAATCACCTCAGCTCCTACAAGGGCTTTGGCAGGTGAACAGTCCGTCAAACCCCACCGACAGCTTCTCCTGTGGTTACAAGTTCATAATATGCCTTGGCTCAGGAAAAAGCACCTCCATGAATCTGTGACTAACTCCTTTATACAGTTTGAGTCTTTGTCTGCTAATCACCTGTTATGAGGACAGAGCAAAGGTCCCTTCCCCAAGGTGAAGCTTCAAAAGGCTGAGTTCTTGCACACCCAGAGGGCTTACATTTGCATATACCTCCCCCTAGACTTTCTGGGAAACTCACTACACTTAACTTTACAAGTTCACACTGCTTCAAATAATCCTTTGAAGTGCATAAATTTCCCAGGGTTACATTAGTCATGTCTCCCTCCTGGAGATTTTACATAGAATCCCACAATAATGTGTAAACATTTTTATATTTAATACAATGATCTCCTAAAATAATTAAATGTAATTGCCCTGTCACACCTTCCTTCTCTTCCGTTGTGTGATTCCTCATTCACAATAGCACTTGAGGTGCTCAAAGTCCACACTCATGATTCCATACACCTGAATGGGAAACAACATGCACTAGGCTGCAGGTGTTGGGTTTTCAAAGTGGTACATTTGCCCCAAAGGAATGGGAACCACTCTTGGAAGGCAACTAAATAGTTGTTCTCCAGTCAGTGAGAATAGCTTTGAAGAAAGCTACTTCCTTTTCTCAAGGCTCATAAGTCTAAGTAACAAAAAAGTAGTAAATCACAGCGCAAAGAAGTGTGACCTCTGCATTTTCTCAATGGAAAAGGCCAGATTCCTTGAACTGTGAAGAGAGTGACTAGGACTTGGGAACAGAGGACAACACTTTGCATTAGAGGAGAAAGGGGAAATAGAATTCTGATTCATATGTTTTAGAGTCAGAAGAGACCTTTATAATCATCTAGTCTGACCTGCTGAGTCCTGCATATCACAGGCCTGGGAAGCACACCAAGTATTTTCTGCATCAATCCCATAATTTCTGTTTGAGCTACTGCATATCTCTGTATATGTGCACAGGAGACTCTATTTTGGCCCTTTCTGAAGGGCCTCACCTAGTCCTCCAAGACTGGAAGTAGTGATTAGCCAATCTCAGGACAATCCATTCCACAGCTGATGCTTCCTCAAACCTTCCCAACCCTTTGAGTCTGCAAAAAATGGGACAGAAATTTTATGAGTCTGAACACCACTGAACTTGGGGAGATGGGATCTAGATCTGAAATTCAAAGCTCATGCCCATCTTTGCTTCCCAAGACATTTCAGCACTTCCAGACTTCCAGCCTCAGCCAGCCATGGGATTTGCAGAGAAGCAGGGGAATTAAAACTAATGAAGAAAAATGTAATTAGTTTCCTTTGAACCTCAGAAACAATTGAAATCAAGTTCTAGGGGCAGGTTGGAGTCAGTTTTTCATACACACTGGTTACCTCATCCCTAGCTGCGAAACTGGTGATTCTTCTTCGAGTGATTGTTCACGTCCATTACACATTAGCTGCACGCGCGCCGCGTGCACAAACGTCGGAAACTTTTTCCCTTAGCGGCTCCCGTCGGGCCGGCAGGGCCCCCTCCCTCCCGCCAGAGCGGCGCCCCGCTCTAGGGTATATATATCCCTGCCGACCCGACCCCTCCAGTTCCTTCTTACCGTCCGTGGCGGCGTTGGAACAACTCTGTCTCTCGTCTGAGAGTGTCCCTTAGCATAGTCATTAGTGGTATCTACAACAGTTATCAGTTATTAGTAGTTAGTGTTAAGCTTAGTAGTCAACAGCTCATTAGGTACTTAAAGTTCCTGACGTGGTTGCTTGGTCAACCCCGGCACCGGCCCTGGGCGGTGGGGCATGCCGCACGCCCAAGGCTTCAAGGCTTGTGCCACGTGCCGTAAGCCTATGCCATTGAGCGACCCCCACGACTCGTGTCTCCGCTGCCTGGGGGAAGCTCACCAGAAAGAGCGCTGCAAGATCTGTAAGGCCTTTAAGCCCAGAACTAAGAAAGAAAGAGACTTTCGCCTCAAGCAGCTGCTCATGGAGATGGCGTTACAGCCCTCCACTTTGGCGGCACCGTCTGCCTCAGTGCGGAGCGCCCCGGCATCGGTGCGGGAACCGGCGCCGGCGGGTCACTCGAAGCCCACGGCACCGACCCAACGGGGGCATGTACGGCACCGGTCATCTTCGCCGACAAAATCGAAGGCCCAACCCAAGGCCCGAGGCCGCTCCCCACATAAGAGGGTAGCGCCGGCGAAGACCTTGAGTGCGCCCAAGGCCGGCACGGCCCCGGCACAGGCCCCGGTAGTGGCTCCAGTGCCGAAAGGCCCGTCGAGCCCCGGGATAGGCGCGTCAAGTGAGGAAGAAGGTCTGGAGGAGCTCTTGGAACAGCCCTCCACTCCGGACACATTTGAGGCAGCAAAGGACCTCATTGCATTGTCCGTTGAGGGCCCTCCACAAACTGAGGATGCTCCGCCGAGACTGCCACACAGAGGCAAGCCGGCGATGGTGCGCCCATCACAGTCGCCATCTCGGCACCGTTTAAGGCACTGGTCCCGCTCGAGCTCCGCCTCGGTGGACTCCCGGTTGCCCTCCGCGCAGAAAGCGCTGCAGCAGTCGGGCCTCAGTAAGCGGTCGGCACCAACTCAGCAGCCATACTCGAGTCGGCACCGGGATGCGTCAGCGGTATGTTCCCTCAGACCGACCACCCGTAGTCGTTCCCGGTCCCGTGGTCACCGGTACCGATCCAGGTCCAGGTCGGTGAGACGCTACTCCAGGTCCTGGTCGCGGACGCACTACTCCCCAAACCTGGACCGGCACCGTTCTACGGCTCCGCCGTGGCCTTCCAGATCACCGTCCGTGGTGTTGGACGCTGACTCGGGCCGGTACAGCGGGTATGCCCATAGGGCACAGGCTAGTAGGGACTACGAAGCCTGTGGCCATCCCCAATGGGGCCAACCGAGCCAATGGCTGTTCTGGACACCCTGGGCCTACTACCAGCAAGGGCCCCCATCCAGGACCTCAAGATCCGGGCCATCGGGGTACCGATCCCACTCTCCGCGGTACCGCCCGCCCTCTCACAAGGAGGCAACGGTCTCTAGACCGCAGGAGTGGGAGGGAGTGGACTCGGCACCGAGCACGGTACCGTCCCAGTCCCACACCGTGGGACAGGCCCCAGAGGAACAACCAGGCGATGAAGGGTTGCAGGAAGGTGAGGATGGACAAAAGGCCCCGACCTCTTCCTCCTCGCCGGACGAGGCAGTAGCAGGCACGACAGTGTCCGGCCCTCCCCCGATTGATCATCGGGCGCACCAAGACCTGCTTCGCCGGGTAGCCCTCAATCTGGGCTTGCAAGCGGAGGAGACTGTAGAACAGGAGGACCCCATGGTCGACATCCTGAGCCCGGAGGGCCCCTCCAGAGTCGCTCTCCCGATTATACGGACAGTGCAGTCCAACTATAAGACGGTGTGGCAAACGCCGGCCTCCAGTGCACCAACTGCAAAAGGCGTGGAGAGAAAATACTTCGCCCCATCTAGAGGGTTTGACTTCCTCTTTTTACACCCGCCTCCTTGTTCGCTGGTGGTCTCGGCGGTCAACGAGCAAGAGCGTCATGGCCAGCAAGCCCCTGCGCCCAAGGGCAAGGAGGCAAAACTATTGGACTTATTCGGAAGGAAAGTCTATTTGTCTGGGGGCCTCCAGCTGAGGATCGCTAATCAGCAGGCGATTCTAAATAGGCACAATTTTAATTCTTGGGCATCAGTCTCCAAGTTCAAAGACTCCCTACCTCAGGACGCACATCCTGAGTTCACGGCCTTGGTGGACGAGGGGATGGCGGTGGCCAAGACCTCATTGCAGGCCTCCCTCGATTCAGCCGACGCAGCGGCTAGAACAATCGCGTCCGGGCTAGTGATGAGGCGTTCGGCTTGGTTACAGGCTTCAGGCCTTCCGCCAGCAGTGCAGGACCTCCCGTTTGAAGGTTCGGGCTTGTTCTCCGACCAAACGGACGCCAGGCTACATAGCCTTAAGGACTCGCGAGCAACCCTAAAGTCATTAGGAATGCATACCCCGGTGACACAGCGCAAGCCCTTTAAGCCTCAACCACCACAAAGGCAGTACCACCCTCGCCCTTGGCACGAACCGTACCGCCGTCGTGGCAGGGATAACAGGAGGAGACGTAACAATACGCCTAACCAGAGCCAAGGTCACGGCCAGGGCAAGCCGCAGCCAGGGAACAAACCAGGCTTTTGAAGTTACGCTCGAGGACAGCGTACCACATTCCATACCGGATCCTCCTCTGAGTTTCAAGGACCGCCTGTCCCATTTCTACCAGGCATCGTCGCACATAACATCGGACCGCTGGGTCCTGCGCACAGTGAAGGCGGGCTATACCCTCCAGTTTTCCTCGCCCCCTCCCTGCCATCCCCCTTCCCCGTCCCTCTTCAGGGACCCCACTCACGAGCAACTTCTCATGCAGGAGGTACAGACCCTCCTCACAGTAGGAGCAGTGGAAGAGGTCCCACCAGACCTAAGGGGAAAAGGATTCTACTCCAGGTACTTCCTGATTCCCAAGGCAAAAGGGGGCCTCCGTCCTATCTTGGACCTGCGCGACCTAAACAAGTTTCTGGTCAGAACGCGCTTCCGTATGGTCTCCCTTGGAACTATTATCCCATCCCTGGATCCGGGGGATTGGTACGCTGCCCTCGATATGAAAGATGCCTATTTTCCCATCGCCATCAATCCGGCCCACAGGCGGTTCCTGCGCTTCACCGTCAACCAGCGCCTTTTCCAATTTACGGTCCTGCCTTTTGGCCTGGCATCAGCACCACGAGTATTCACGAAATGCATGTCCGTGGTAGCAGCCTTCCTTCGGAAAAGAAGGATGCACATGTTCCCGTACTTGGACGATTGGCTCCTCACTGGCAGGTCGGAGGCCGAGGTCCGCTCTCACGGTGACGCTGGCTCTACAGATGTTCGGCAGGCTCGGCCTCCTGGTCAACGTACCCAAGTCCACGTTAGCCCCCACACAGAGACTGGACTTCATAGGTGCAGTCCTGGACTCTGTGACCGCGTGGGCAAGCCTCCCAGAGTCGCGGTTCCTGACAATTCAGAGGGCCGTAAGCTCAGTCCAGAAGTTCGCCACGACAACGGCAAGGTGTTGCATGCAGCTCCTGGGACACATGGCAACCTGCACACATGTAGTCAGGCATGCCCGCCTAAGGCTCCGGCCCTTGCAGTTGTGGTTTACCCAAACGTACCGCCCCAACAGAGACCCCTTGGATCTGGTGGTGACGATCCCGGATCGGGTGTTGGGTTCGCTCCGCTGGTGGCTCGATCAACAGCAGGTCTGCGAAGGGATCCCCTTCGCTGCCCCACAGCCCACTCTGACGTTAGTAACGGATGCATCGGACCTGGGTTGGGGGGCACACCTGGGGAAACTGCGGACCCAAGGCTTGTGGTCCAGGGAAGACAGGTTGCTTCACATCAATCTAAAGGAGCTAAGAGCGGTTCGCCTCGCCTGTCAGACCTTCCACGCCACCATAGAAGGTCACAGCGTGGCAGTCCTGATGGACAACACTACCGCCATGTTCTATATAAACAAGCAGGGCGGGTCCCGGTCCTCTCCCCTCTGTCGCGAGGCACTCCAATTATGGGACTTCTGTATAGCCCATGCGATCCATCTCATTGCAATGTATCTCCCGGGGATCCAAAACGGGTTAGCGGACCACCTCAGCCGATCCTACCAAATGCACGAATGGGCGTTGAGGCGGGACGTCCTGCATTCAATCTTCCGGAGGTGGAGTTTTCCCCGGGTGGATCTTTTCGCCACCAAGGACAACAGTCAATGCCCTCAGTTTTGCTCGTTTCAGAACCTCAGCCCGGGATCGTTGGCAGATGCCTTCACGATTCCGTGGGGAGGGAGCCTGAGGTATGCCTTCCCTCCATTCCCGCTCATCCACAAGGTCCTCCTCAAGACCCGCAGGGACAGGGCGACAATTATACTCATCGCCCCGGCCTGACCACGCCAGCATTGGTTCACGACCCTGCTGGAATTGTCCATAGCCGACCCGATCACCCTCCCCCTCCATCGCGACCTAGTCACACAAGACAGGGGTCGCCTGCTCCACCCGAACCTGTCATCGCTACATCTCACGGCGTGGTATCTCTCTGGCTGAACGATGCGGAACACAGGTGCTCTCACCAGGTTCAACAAATTCTCCTTAGTAGTAGGAAGCCTTCTACAAGAGCGACCTACCTGGCCAAATGGAAGAGGTTCTCCCACTGGTGTGAGCCTCAGCACATACAGCCTCTACAGGCCTCAGTTCCGTCGATCCTGGACTACTTACTACACCTCAAGCATCAGGGGCTTGCCCCCGCCTCGATTAAAGTGCATTTAGCTGCCATTTCGGCATTCCATCCGGGAGAGTTGGGAGTGTCAGTTTTCTCCAACCCCACGGTAGCCCAATTCCTCAAGGGGCTGGAGAGGGTGTTTCCCTACTCGCGCCCACCGGTCCCTGCGTGGAGTCTGAACCTAGTCCTAACTAAGCTCATGGGGCCCCCCTTTGAACCCCTAGCCACTTGCTCCCTCATGCACCTCTCGTGGAAGGTGGCGTTTCTCGTGGCCATCACATCGGCCAGGAGGGTATCGGAATTGAGGGCCCTCACTTCAGAACCCCCTTATACAGTTTTTCATAAGGATAAGGTGCAACTGAGGCCGCACCCCAAATTCCTCCCGAAAGTGGTATCGCAGTTTCACATGGGACAGGACATTTGTCTACCGGGGTTCTTCCCTAAACCCCATACGGACCCTCATCACCGCAGCCTACATACCCTCGATGTTCGAAGGGCATTGGCGTTTTACCTGGAGCGGACCAGGTCGTTCCGCAGAACACCTCAGCTGTTTATTGCCATTGCGGAACGTATGAGAGGCCTGCCTATCTCAACACAGCGCTTATCGGCGTGGATTGTGCATTGTATACGCACATGTTATGAGCTCGCCAATGTTCCGGCCCCAGAGATCCGGGCCCACTCGACTAGGGCCCAAGCGTCCTCGACGGCCTTCTTGGCCCAGGTCCCTATCCAGGAAATCTGTAAAGCGGCCACCTGGTCGTCCATACATACGTTCACAGCCCACTACGCGATCCACCATCAGACCAGAGAGGAAGCGGTGGTCGGACGGGCTGTGCTACAGTCAGTTGTACCTTGACTCCTACCCACCTCCAATGGTAAGCTTGGGAATCACCTAATGTGTAATGGACGTGAACAATCACTCGAAGAAGAAAGAACGGTTACTTACCTTCTGTAACTGTTGTTCTTCGAGATGTGTTGTTCACGTCCATTACACTTCCCACCCTCCTTCCCCTCTGTCGGAGTCTCCGGCAAGAAGGAACCGGAGGGGTCGGGTCGGCAGGGATATATATACCCTAGAGCGGGGCGCCGCTCTGGCGGGAGGGAGGGGGCCCTGCCGGCCCGACGGGAGCCGCTAAGGGAAAAAGTTTCCGACGTCCGTGCACGCGGCGCGCGTACGCCTAATGTGTAATGGACATGAACAACACATCTCGAAGAACAACAGTTACAGAAGGTAAGTAACGTTCTTTCAGGTTAGGACCCTGGGTCAAAGGCCCAGAGGCTTTACTGCATTTAGAATGAGAGAGAAATACCATTTTCAAACTGAAAAATGGTGCATATGCTGGGTGATTGACATCAGTGGGCTGATAGTTAAATCACTGCTGAGTGCTTTTAAAAATCCCACCTGCACATAGAATCATAGAAATGTAGAGAGTGGAAGGGACCTCGAGAAGTCCTCTGGTACAGCCCCCTGTGCTGTGGCAGGACCAAATATACATAGACCATCCCTGACAGGTGTTTGTCCAATCTGTTTTTAAAACCTCCAACAATGGTGATTCCATGACCTCCCTTGGAATCCTGTCCCAGAGTTTAACTACCTGCTTAGTTAGAAAGTTTTTTTTCCCTAATATCTAACCTTGCTGCAGATTAAGCCCATTACATCTTGTCCTACCTTCAGTGGACATGGAGAACAATTGATCAGTCCTCTTTATATCAGCCCTTAACCTACTTTGAAGACTATTATTGGTCTCCTCCCATCCTCAGTCATCTTTTCTCAAGACTAAATTATGCCCAGTTTGTTTAACCTTCCTGATGGGTCAGGTTTCCTAACCCTTTTATTGTTTTTGTTGCTCTCCTCTGGACTCTCCACAATTTGTTCACATCATTCCTAAAGCATGTGCAAAACTTGGACACGGTACTCCAGCTGAGGCCTCACCAGTGCCAAGTAGAGCAGGACAATTACCTCCCATGTCTTACATACGACACTACTCTTAACAACATTAGGATGATATTACCCTTTTTCACATCACATTGTTGACTCATTCAATTTGTGATTCACTATAATCCCCACATCCTTTTCAGCAGCACTTTGCCAGTTATTCCCTATTTTGTAGCGTTTTCTTTTCTAAATGAAATACTTATCTTTATTGAATGTCATCTTGTGGAATTCAGAACAATTCTCGAATTTGTCACGGTTATTTTGAATTCTAATCTTGTCCTCCAAAGTGCCTGCAACCCCACCCACCTTGGTGTCATCATCTGCAAATTTTATAAGCATACTCTCCACTCCATTATCTAAGTAATTTAATGAAAATATTGACTAGTGCTGAACCCAGGACTGACCCTTGTGGACCCCACTAGATACACCCTCCCAGTTTGACAGTGAACCATTGATTACTACTTGTTTTGAGTAAGCTCTTTCAACCACTTGTGCACCCACTTTATAATAATTTAAACTAGACCATGTTTCCCCAGTTTGCTTATGAGAATATGATGTGAGGCTATGTCAAAAGCCTAATTAAAATCAAGATATACCACATCTACTGCTTCCATCCGCTCCCCCCCGTCCATTAGGCCAGTAACCCTGTCAAAGGAGGAAATTAGTTTGGTTTGGCCTGATTTGTTCTTGATAAATCTATCCTGGCTATTCCTGATAACCCTGTTATCCTCTAGGTGCTTGCTAATGGATTGTTTAACAACATGTTCCAGTATCTTTTTCAGGTATCGAAGTTAGGCTGATTGGTCTATAAGTCCCTGGGTCCTCTTTGTTCACATTTTTTAAAATCAGGTACTATGTTTGCCCTTCTCTAGTCTTTTAGGACCTCACCCATCCTCCAGGAGTTTTCAGCTAAATGTCTTTGCCTAGGAGTCAAAATGAATGACTAAGGAGCAGTGAATGGATTGGGAAACCGTGAATGTCAATTAGGGGCTTGATCATGCAAGCTGCAAAGTTCTCTGATTGATCCAGCAAAGCACGTAAGCACGTGTTGAACTTGAAGCACATGAGTAGTCTCATTAAACTCAGTATAGGACTACTCCCATTTTTACAATTTAAGCATGTGCTTGCAGGGGTTGAGGATCAGGCCACAGTGCTCTGTAGCTTGCAGGATTGAGCCTATTAGCAACTTCACCTCTGGTGGTTCCTAAAATGACAAAGGATGAGGGCATTAAAGAAAATAGGTCCTAATGGGCCCAATCCTGCTACCAGTGCAGCTAACACACGGCTCCTGTTGACTTCAGTGATGCAGGTTCAGGCCTTTAAGTGTGTATTTTATATCTTTTCAGGGCTTGACA
Organism: Malaclemys terrapin pileata; assembly: GCF_027887155.1. Classification (NCBI taxonomy): domain Eukaryota; kingdom Metazoa; phylum Chordata; order Testudines; family Emydidae; genus Malaclemys; species Malaclemys terrapin. The sequence continues at coordinate 151,679,191 of NC_071505.1, forward strand.
GCAACCTTTGTTTTATACTTTTAAAACAAATCTGATGAGATGTTTTAGGTTTCTGCTAAACTGGAATCCTTAGGAGTCCGAGGCTTACATGTATTAGTAACTCTAGAGCGAACCCAACAATTAATTTGTTTTGAAGCCTCCGCCTTCAGAGAATTTGGCTCAGGTTTTTCACTTCTTGAACCAGTTACCCTGGAAGTCTGGGTTAGCAGTGGGGGGAAACTTGGAGGTGTGAGATGTCAGAATGCCGGTACTCAAGAAAGTAATATTTGATTGCATGGCCCACCTACATCCCCAGGCTCCTTGCCTTTGGAGGAACAAAGTCCAAACAGTGAAGAAGTAATAAATCCTCTACAAACCACAGAAGATCTTACGATAGAGCTCACAAAAGAAGGGAACAACACTCTGAGATGTATGCTACGATTCAGATTAAAGCTCATAGAACAGAGATCTAATGTCTGTTTCGCAGAAGCAAACCTAGCATGAAAGTCTCCATTTCTTCCTTGCTAGCTAGAGGGAATTCTGTAGAATGGGGTAGATAATCTATGGCACGTGTGCCAAAGGCGGCATGCAAGCTGATTTTTCGGTGGCACTCACACTGCCCAGGTCCTGGCCACTGGTCCGGGGGCTCTGCATTTTAATTTAATTTTAAATGAAGCTTCTTAAACATTTTAAAAACCTTATTTACTTTACAGACAACAATAGTTTAGTTATATATTATAGACTTATAGAAAGAGACCTTCTAAAAACGTTAAAATGTATTACTGGCACGCAAAACCTTAAATTAGAGTGAATAAATGAAGACTTGGCACACCACTTCTGAAAGGTTGCCTACCCCTGCTGTAGAACTTGAATTGGAGAAAGCCACCATTTCTAAAAAGTGATGAGGTTACACCTGCCATATGCGCTATTGCTGACCACAATATGAAGATTCTGGAGAAACGCGAGAGCCCAATCTTATAGAAAGGACCCCCAGTTTGTTAAGAAGTCCCCCACCGAGCCCCATCCTGGGAAAAATGCTGACTTAAAGTTTTCTCAATGTCAGCTAAGTCACTGCATGAGAATTAGAGGAGTGAGTATTAAATCAAAGGCTCACCATGACACTGAAAGTTGCTGGAAAGATAGGACAGTGAGAGAAAAAAACACCTTTGAGGTCTTTGAAGCACAGCATTCCCTTTTAATGGTCACCTTGCCTTCAGGTTCTAACAATAGCTCAGTATGCTGCATGCAGGCTATAAACTTTGTCTGACAAGTGTCACTATCAACTTTGGAACATCAATTCTTTCATTGCCAAAGACTGAAGAATCTGGGCAACTGGGGGGAAAAATCTATTTGTGTTAATAGTTGTTAAGGAATTTTTGTTTATAATGGTAGCTAGTCTTCACTTGTCATTTTAATCCATGCCACTACCTTTTGGGAAAATAATCATCACTGATTGATTGCTTGGGTGATGAAAGAACATGATTGGAAAAGAGACGGTGGAGGATTTGGAAAAGAAATCATGCTTGAGAGAGCTTCAGAGAGAAGTTTAAATCTCAAGTCCAGAAATAAAAATGGTATTTAAAAACAAGGAGCAGAAAAATCTATAGCTCTTTGGAAGAAAAGAGACATTCCAGAAACAATTTATAGCAGCCTACCACTAAACTGGAGGTGTAAACAATGCACAATAGAAGTTGTCTGTGTCATATGCACAGACCAGCCATATTTTTTTCATTTTGAATGGTGTTTATTTTAGTTTAAGGAAAAAGTATTTCTGTTTGAAAAATTTCTGTAACTTCATAACTTAAACATTTTGATTCTTTTATTTCCATTTTGCAGGGGTCAAAATGGAACAATGTATCAATTTTTGGAAATATTTCACAAAAAAGTTTCCAAGGAAGGTCTTATTTTTGACATTTCAAACTTTCAGTTTCCTCCTCTCTTCATTCCTTCCCTTCTCCCTAGCGGAGTACAATAAAATGAATATCTAGCATTTTTTATTTTTTCTCCTTGTTTTCCGTTTCCCATTCTAACTTTTCAAAACTTCTCCAATCTTGGAAAAATTAAAGCGGCAAGGTTAGTGGTTCATTTAACCTTTTGCCATTCTGTAACTTCAGAAGTTAATGAAGTTTTGAAAAGTTAGAGAGGAAACAGAAGAAATGGGAATGGAAAGAAAAGGAATAAGTGAAAAAAGTAGACATTATCCATTCTAATGCAGTTGGAAGGAGGGGGCAGGAGAAGGAGGAAAAATCAATATGAAATTTAAACTTGGTTTTTGAAAACTGAAAACATTTGCAATAAATAAAAACTTCAATTTGCAATAAAAAAATCACTGTTTCAAAACTTTAAATTGAAAAATGTTGAAAATGACATTTTCCCTCAAAAAATATTTTTTCGCCAAAACTCCATTTTTCAGTGACAATATTGTGTTAGTCAAAAAACATGCTCTAGAAAACAGCAAAAAGAAAGAATAAAAGTAGTCTCCAGAAGATTACAGGCTACGGCAACTGTGAGAACAAAATGGTCTAGAAATGTAAAAGGACAGTATCTGGCAAATAAAGGCACTACTGTTTTATAGCTATGTACTCCAGAGAAGTAGTCTTTAAACCTACCTACCTCACTTTCTGCTGTGATACCTGTCTTATACACAGACCTAGGATGTATTAATTTAGATGGCTTACCTCGATATGCCAATATAAAGTTTTTAAAATAGATACGAAGAGTGAGAGAGGTACAGTGATACAAACACCGCCTCCCTCACTGTGCAAAGTCATAATCAAACAGCAAGTTGAGATCCAGAGTAAATTGTTAGACATCACAGGTCTGGAGGGATGGTGCATCAAAGGCTGTAGCACAAACAAGTAAAATGTAGGAGGCAAGGTACGGTGCTGGAGTAAGGGTCAGAGACCTGGCTTCTAGTTCACGTAATCTGTAGCAGATGTAGAACTTGGGTAAGTTACTTCCCCTCTTAATGCCTCAGTTTCTTCAACAGTACAATGGTTATATTTACCCACCTTTGCAAAGTGCTTTGATTTGTATGGATGAAAAGCGCTCTCTAAGACTAAGCATTATTTATCTGCGTGGCAGCATTCCATGTTCACAGTGCACTGTCCTCCATACTATCCTCTTTCCTCACTCTCAGTTTTCCTTATTTATGTGCATTTGCCTCCCCATTACCACCACGTTAAGGCTCAGGTCTGCATTGGTTTTACATCACCACACTCTGCTGCTGCCAATAAACCTTTACATTACAGGGAGCACTATTTGAATCTTCAACCCATGATTCCAGGACTCTTAACCTCTGTATCTACAGAAAGCCTCACAAATATGCTGTGGTGGGCGTAAATCAGTCCGTCTTTTGGGTAAGGGCTGACATTAATTATAATATCTGTATTTCTATATGTCTTGTGATATGCTGTCTGGAGTGGCTCACAACTGTGAGGGCCTGTTTCAGGGCAGACTCTCATAAAACAGGGCAGACTCCTCAAGCTGGTGGTACATTCTATAAATAGATTTCACCAAGCCAGTAAGAAGTGGGAACTCCTGGATCACTACACCAGTCCTACTTGGAGTCCTAGAAAGTCCCCTCAGACTCTGCAGTGTACCTTGCCAGTATGTTATACATTTTGGTTTCATGTGTATAATAGCATTTTCTGGTTGGTTTCAGTGGACCTGGGGGAAGGGAAAGGATGGTCCAGTGGTTAGGATGCTAGCCAAGAGCTTAAGAAAACTGAGTTCAAGTGTCTGCTCCTCCACAGACTTCCTATGTGACCTTGAGCAAATCCTGTAGTCTCTCCATGCCTCAATTTCCCATCTGTAAAATGGGGATAATAATACCACCTTACAGGAATGAGGGGAAATGAATTAAAGATTGTGAGGCACTCAGATTCTACAGGAATTGGGGCCATACAAGTATGTTAGATGAGAACACTGCTCTGTCCACAAAAGGAGAACCTGAGGAGATGATGCTGATCATTTCAGATGGGAATAACTTGCAAAGTACAAACTTTTTTTGCTCTCTGTGTTGCTCTCTGTTCCGGAGATACAACAGGAAACAAATGAAGGGGAGCTATAGAGAGGCATAAAGAGTGATGGAGCCAGGTGAGCCTTCCATAACCCATAGCAGATCATATTTTACCCATGCAGATCTTATAAAATCTTAGTCCAAATCCACATTACTCATACCAAAATCTCATTGAAGTAAGCAGGACTTTTGCATGAGTTCGAGAGAAGGATGTAGCCCCTGGTCCTAAGAACCAGCCTTTCAAAGAGAAGAATAATGTTCGGTTAGCATAATGTTGCATGGCAGATGTCTCTGGTATTCTAGGTAACAGTTAAGACATATTAGTAATGTGCCTGGATGAACTGACAGTCTAAGTAACATGTCATTCAGAAGTACACCTTCCTGTTGACTAGAAAACTCTGTATCCGATGTCTTCACCGAACAAGCAGACCTAAGTACTCTTACTGTAACACCAATTATTAATAAGTGTTTCTATATTTAAGCCAGTGTATCGACGACTTTTCACAGTATGCTAAAGCACAGATTTACTATGACATGAGTAATTACTTGGTGATTGGAGAGGTTTGAATCACCTAACAGGGTGCAGGAGATGGGTTCAGGTATTCTTTCATTTGTGAATTACAGTTATGGGGCCCACTCTGTGGGAACTCTGACACGGGAATTACAGTACCCTGACATTGGCATAACTATGTACTGACTCAAACCAAGTTCATAATAGCTTTGCCTACCTGCTGAGTACAAGGATGCTGAATTATTCCTGCCAGAGTAAATGGTGAGCCCAGAAATGGAAAGACCCTGTGGTTTATATACTGAGGGACAAAAGAGATTCATTTTCATTGCACTTACTATCTATGTTCAAGGAGAATTGTTCTCTCAGTCCCCCTTTCTCCCTGTTTTGAGAGGCACTTCAAGTAAGTTGAGTGCTCAGAGTTTGGAAAACCAGTACTTCAGCCGGGATTTTGGACTTAAGAAGCAATTCCAAGGTTACCCAAGGTCAAGTGAGGTCACAAGTCTGAGTGCACTTTCTTTCAGCTGAAGAATAGGGGTGAAGGACATTAACTGTTGAACAAAGGAGAAACTCCTACTTATAAAGTATTAAAATAAACATGTCTTACAGTGAATTCCGTAGGTCTCAGTCCAGTTCCCAGAAGACGGTGTTCAACTCACAAAAATCACCACTACGGTTGGCACTGACAAGTCTATTGGCAATCTTAGCAGAGAGGCCTATGACTGAATGGGACAAAGAGACTGAACTCTCCTTTTAACCGGTCCTTGGGGAGGTAAGATGTCTCCAGGACAGGGCCAAAGCCAGGGTCAGCTCCAGCTTTTTTGCTGCCCCATGCGGCGAAGAGGGGGTGGGGGGGAGGGATCCCACCGTTTGAGCTGCCGCTGAAGTGCCGCCGAAGAGGAAGAGAGGGAGTGAAGGACCCACCACTGAATTGCCGCCAAAGACTCGGACGTGCCGCCCCAATAACGGACGGAGTGCTGCCCCTTTCTATTGGCCACCCCAGGCACCTGCTTCCTTTGCTGGTGCCTGGAGCCGGCCCTGGCCAAAGCACAGTGTTAAGGTATATTTGCCCTGCTGATGCTGTACCTGTTCTGTGGATAAAGGACTTCATTTTGGAGTTTGCCGGGTTCAGTCCCTCCTCCATCTCCACCAGAACATTTTGTTGAGGATCTGACTGCATTTTCCCCCCACACATGTTTGACTAGGCACTCCCTATCCATGGCCCCACAAGTCACAAGACCTCTTTGTCAACCTTCTCCTGGCACTGGCCACAATGCCTGTGCATCAGTCCAGGAGAAGGAAGATGGACAGAGGTTCTCAGTGACTGTAAAATCATTTCCAGGTCCTTTGTCTGTTCACGGGTCCCGTCAGAGTTCCTCTGGGCACCATCCCTTGTCAGAGAATCAGACACTGTCTGGAGTTCTGTTTCATGTCCCCTTCTGATTGACTTGTTTTGTATCTATGATCTTCAACCATTTCATTTTTTGTCCCCTATACTTAATGAAGTGCTGGTACTGTGCCCCCTCCCTGACCTGAGGGGGTGGATCATTTGTTCTGGTGGGCTCCACTTACCAATTCTATAGTAGGCCAGCATATTACACCAGCATGTAAGTAACTCATTGAAAACATGAGGGTCAAATAAACTTAGCTGTTTCATTTGCAGGCCCCAACACCTCTACAAACACAACCATACATCAGTGCTCCCTGAGAGCACCCACGTCTACCACTGGCCCCAGACCCTGTGCATTCCTTGATAATGATTTCCATTATTGCTATGCTCAGCTGTTGAGGAGTTTGAAGCAGCTGCTCTCACTCTCTCTTATTCCTTTCTAGCTCCCCATTGCTTCATGCTGCTGCCTTCTTCCCTATTATCTCCTTGACACTCTTCTCCCTCCCATATTTGATGACAGCTCCTAGGATTGCCCCTATCTTTTCAAGTTTGCTGGTACCTTCATCTAGCTACTCTCCTTGCATTGTTGTCAGAGTGGCCTTCCCAAGGGAAGTACATCTGTCAGGGTGTCTGTATGGGGGACATTAGCGTGACCCAAGGCTCTCTCACTGTTTAAGGTATCGTCTCAACTGTACTAGAGAGTACCATGAAACGATGCAAATACGTACAATTTAAAATTTTTAAAAATGAGAACATCTTCCCCCATGAAAAGACAACTTTATAACCAGCTAATCCAAGTGAAACAATGAAGTCCCCAGTTGGTGCCCTTCAGGCATTAAATAGCCGTGAAGGAAATACAACATCAGACATCTAAGATAGGAAGAAACATTTGTCAACTGGATTACACTCCGTATACGGGGCCAATCTCCGAGATAATGTGATGGTTGCATGGGTATGGGTGTAAACTGGGGTAACTAATTCATCATGGACTGGCTTCTGCTCTTAGTTATCTAGGTGCAACTCCCATTTGAATGTATGGGTCGGTTCCTAGTCCTGTTGAAGTCGGTGAGACCAGGATTTGGCCAGTAATTTACTGTAGGATTTGCTTTAGGAGCTAAGTTCTGCCAGCATCTCCCAAGCAGCAGGGTCCCCAGGCGTAGAAATTCTCCCAGCAGAATGTTACAGAGCAAGGGTTCCGACAAGCAGTCAGGGTGATCCAAGTCATGGGAGCAACTGGTCAAGGAAGGGTTGTAACTATGATGATAGAGGCGTGCACTGATTCAGCACATCCCCGCTATACCAGTTGGGATCCCATGGTACCCTGATGGAAATTAAAGCTTCAGGAGAAACTGCTAAGGACATGCAGCCTATGACTAGGGATGTCGTTTCAGAAAAACTTGGCTGCAGGGGGCAAAGTTGTGTCAGTATCTAGAACATTATATGTGATTATAATATCTTGAAAAGTTGATGAGGGCAAAAGTGGAGCATATAAACATATGGAAAGTGTGTGTGTGGGGGGACAAGGTTTGGCAAGGTCAATGCCCCCCTTTGCCCTATAGCAAATAACACCCCTGCCTATGACATTCCTGGGGGTGAATCCCTGACACACTGGGATGTGTGACTTGCATCTCTCAGCACAAGTAAGAGAGAAAGTGACCCTAAGGGGGCAAAAGAAGGGATGTGCAGCAGGCAAAGCATCCAGTGGGGGCTGTAGAATATGGCAAGGAGAGCTGTCTTCTCTTGCAACATCCTATACTCTCCTGGTGGACTCTTTTCATGCCAAGTGAAATCAGAGATCTGTCTGAGTTTTCTGTCCGAGAAGCAGCATTTTTTTCAGTTGGAACCAACTCCGAAAGATCTGCAAAAGCAGGCTTCCGAAAAAAGGCTTGTGATTTCCTTTGCATCTGTCTAGTGCTCTTTGCAACTAGAATAAAGCAACATGAAAGAATGTCCATGTGTCCTTAGTGCTGCTTGTGTGACTTTTCTAGGGTAAGGAATTAAACAGAGGTCTGGTGTCTCCAGTTCATCCAAGGTGCCTTGGAATACCGCTGTTGCAAAGGATGCAGTACTAAGGCTGGACCACACTGTATGTAGTAGACTGCCACTGCCTTTGTGTGTTCTGCAGGGAGGGCTCTGCCCACAAACAAAGCTGTTTCCTGTAGCAGTGGGGAGGGTTGGTATATTAATTTAAAGAAAATGACCGGTTCTGAATGAGAAGGATTTCGAGGAGGGTGAATGGATTTAATGATGGATTGAGAGAGGAGATGATTTAATGGCTTTAAAGGTGGAGGCAGATTAAAAGAAAATGGCTCTGCTTTCTTCTGACTGAGATGGTGCTAATTAGCTCTGTTCTGCCAGCCCTCTCCCTCATTTTCAGTGAGAGCACAGGAGTCTGCAGCTTTTATCTGTGTGCACTAGATGCAGACAGGATACAATTCCATTTTTGGCTGGGTTGACCTTGTTCATGAATCTGACATCACATCACAGTTGAGGAGAGAACTTTTTTTTCTTTCCATGGATTGCTATTAGTTAATCCAGCCAGCAATGGGTTCCATATTTTAGAGATGGGGAACTGATATGGGAATAAGAACTCACCCAGACCATGGCCCCATCTGTAGAAATGCATTTGAGCCGCAAAGTTTTCAGGGGGTTTGAAAATGTTGGGTTAACATCTATAATAATTATTATTCCATTTTACATGCGTACACATGTTCTGATTCCAGATGTGACCGGAAGCAGAAGTGGCAAAGTACCAGGAAATGGGCTATGCTTGAGCTATTTCTTTCTAGCCAGAAGCAAGAACTCTCCTGAGAGAACTGGTTCTTCTGCAGATTTCTAGCTCGGTTTTGTAGAGGATACGCATCTGACCTTTTAGCTCAAGAGACTGTGAAGAAGAAGCATGGTCTAATGATTAAATCACAGGTCTGGTAATAAAGTAGATTCTGGGACACTCTGTGACCTGGGCAACTCACTTCATCTTGATATAAATCAAATATAAACCATCTGTAAAATGGGGATAATGAGACTTGCTAGAGCTGGGGAAATATTACAGAACAATGTCCGAGTACATTTGTAAACACTCTGAACAGCTGGGTGCTTCCACCATGTTCCTTATATTCACTGTCCGCAGCATTCATGTGAATGAGGTTTTGTTTCCACTAACATTGGAGCAAGACTGCTCTTTGTACAAATACCCAGTTTCATGTCTGCAAACTAGGGTATTCATGTGTGAACAAATACTGTCTATTCATTATTCACTATTCTCCTGTATAGCAAGGTTTCAGTCCTCCCATCAAGGAGCAAAAGCACTGTCACGTGACTTAGGTCAGCAATCACATGCCACAAAGAGCTGAAGCAAACAGTTTTGTGAACATCGACTATGCTGAAATTTGTTCAGATTAAATGTTCATCAAAGAGGTTTAAATGGCAAAATCCAGAGCCTGCTCACAGATAATTTGTGAACGGTATACAGGGATACATTATTCATATAAGTTATTTGCAATGAAAAATTCTAAGATGAATTCTAAGATTTGCCTCATGCTGGTTGATGGTGGCTTGTGAGGGTTAATTGCTTAATATTTGTAAAGTGCTTTTGAGTTCACAGGATTAAAGTTGCTGCAGAGGAACAAAACAGCTAACCAGAACTTTTAGAAGCATCTCCCATCATTCATACTCAAGCTCAGTAAGGATTACCAATACTTTACCAGGAGATAGATGCACGCACGCGCGCACTCACACGCGCACACACACACACACACGTAGAGAAACACCAATCAAGCCCGTCGGGAAGACTTCTTTCCCGGTATAGGTGAACCCCCTCCCAGCACAATAGAAACTATATCAGCAATAAGACTCTTTTGCCATTATAATCTGTGTCTACATGGGGGAAGGAGATGTTGATGAACTGGCTATATAAATTAGGGGCATGATTTTTTTTTTTTTTCATGGTGCTGACATAGCTATGCCAGCAAAACTTTATAGTGTATTGTTGTGGTTATTGCAGTAGCACCTAGAAGCCAGGGTCACAAACCAAGACCCTGTTGTGCTACACACTATACAAACACAGAACAAAAAAACCCAGTCCTGACAGTTTACACACACCAGTCATACAGCGGTAATGGCCTAAGTATAATTCAAACAGTACAACTTCCCTAGTGTGGATGCAGTTATACCAATATAGCTATTCCCATAGAGGAAGCGAACTAAGCTATAGTAGCACAAGGCACCTTTATGCCAGTGTAATTGTGTCCATACTAGGGGTTGTACCAGTGTAATATTTGGGGGGCGGGGGGAATCACACCTCTGGCCAATGTAATTACACTTGTACAAAAATTGCTTGTAAGCCAGGCCTAATACATCTCTATATACATCTCTTCTAGGATCATTTGAATGCAGGTAAAACAATACAAATGATACCGAGATATCCAACCATCCATACATGAGCATAAACTGGCGGCTGTTTCAGATTTGAAATAGTCCAATTATCATAGAATCCTAGAAATGTAGGGCTGGAATGGACCTTGAGAAGCCATCTAGTCCACCTCTCCTTGCTAAGGCAAGACCAAGGAAACCTAGACCATCCCTAACAAGTGTTTGTCTTACATGTTCTTAAAAATCTCCAATGACAGGGATTCCCTAGCCTGCTTTGGAAGCCTATTCCAGAGTTTAACTACTCTACCAGTTAGAAAGAAAGCTTTTTCCTAATAATCTGCAACACAGGCGATTTAGGTTAGTTAAGACCATTACTTCTTGTCCTACCTTCAGTGGTCACAAAGAACAATTTATCACATTCCTCTTTATAACAACCCTTAACACATTTAAAGACTACAATCAGATCCCCAGTCAACCTTCTTTTTTTCAAAACTAAACATGCCCAGTTTGTTTAACCTTTCCTTTAGGGTCAGGTTTTCTAAACCATTTATCATTTTTGCTGCTATCCTCTAGTTTCTTTCCAGTTTATCCACCTTTCCTAAATTATGGGCCCAGAATTGGACCCGGTACTCCTGCTGAGGTCTCACCAGTGCCGAGTAGAGTGGGACAATTACCTCCCGTGTCTAATATACAACACTTTTGTTAATATAGCCCGAAAATGATATTAGCCTTTTTTTCACAACTGCATCACATTGACTCATGTTCAATTTGTGATCAACTATAATCCCAAGATTCTTTTCAGCCATAATACTAGCTAGCCCGTTATCGCCCATTTTGTAGTTTGGCATTTGATTTTCCCTTCCTAAGTGAAATACTTTGCACTCGTCTTTATTAAATTTAAGCTTGTTGATTTCAGACCAATTCTCCAACTTGTCAAGATCATTTTGAATTCTAATCCTGTCCTCCAAAGTGCCTGCAACCCCTCCCAGCTTGGTGTCACCTGCAAATTTTATAGGCATATGCTCCACTCTATTATCCAACTCATTAGTGAAAATATTGACTAGTCCCGAATCCAGGACTAACCCCTGTGGGACCCCACTAGATAAGCCCTCCTATTTTGACAGCGAACCATTGATAACTCTTTGAGTACGGTCTTTCAGTCAGTTGTGCACCCACTTTATAGTAATTTAATCTAGACCATGTTTCCCCAGCTGTCTTATGAGACTGTCATGTGGGACTGCATCAAAAGCCTTACTACAGTCAAGATATATGACACCTACTGCTTTCCCCCCATCCACTAGAGCAGTAACCCTATCACAGAAGGAAATTAGGTCGGTTTGGCATGATTTTGTTCTTGACAAATCCTTGCTAGCTATTGCTTATAACCCTATTATCCTCTAGACGCTTACAAACTATCTGCTTAATTTGTTCCAGTCTCTTTCCAGGAATCGAAGTTAGGCTGAGTAGTCTATAATTCCCCAGGTCCTCTTTGTTCCCTTTTTTAATGATAGGTACTATGTTTGCCCTTCTTGTGTCTTCTGGGACCTCACCCGTCCTCCATGAGTTATATACCCAAGTCAGATAACTATATACTCTGAAAGGCCCAGGCACAAATGGGCACTCCGAGCAGAACAGACTGATGTGTGTAAATGAATGTTCAAGCATGGAAATATTCCCTTGATAGACATACACATGCATGCCAAGTGAAAGGCACCAGCAAGGCATTGTTAATATAATTATTACCACGGCTACAAGACCTTGAAAATCCCACAGACAATGAGAGATGTGGGGGGTGGAAATCTACTTTGTGCCATTTTAGCAGCCGAGAAATTACTTTATAATCTTTTCTTATTCATCTGACTCCTCTGAAAAGATGAAGCATCTATTGCAAGCTGAGGAATGAGGCTGCTGCAAGGAGGAAAAGAACTTCTTTAGAATGTATTTCTTATATGCATTCTCGGTGTCTCCCTCTTTCCTACAGTTATTGCTTCTCTCCCTTTCTCCATTTCTGTTCCCTTACTGCTTTGTTTTTAGTACTCTCTAGTCACATCCTTCTATCCACAAAGGCAATGTGACAAAGTGAAGGCAGCAGCCTGAAAAGGGTTAAGCCAATCACATGGCTGGGCGGGTTATATGAGGAAGCTGGGTCCGGACTCCCATGGGAGGAGGTAGTGTTTTCCCCTGGCTGGTTGAGGTAGGGAAAGCAATGGGGGTACTGATTAGCATTTTCATAGAATTTAATCCATTATGAAGTGTATCAGGGATTTGAACCCAAGACCTGGTAAGTGAGGGACGCATACCAAGATCACCCAGCAGCATGCGTTTCAGTTAAGTTGTTTTATTTTGCTTTGTTTCCGGCTGCTGTTGTAAATGATAAGCACTGCTGTGAGGAAGGGGCCTTAAAAAGAACTTGGGTATGGTATTTCCTTCCTGTCCCTGGTGGGTGGAACATCCTACCAGCCTATAGACAGCTGCCTCTAAAGTGCGGTTCAGCCCAGGGGAAAGCAGATAGCAATCCACCCATGGCAATTGTGCTGGGTGAGGGCAGATTTAAGCCTCCCTATAAACCCTAGCAGAGGATTCCTGAGAGAGGTGCTGAAACAGCAAATCTTCCTGACTTGGCCCTGTCACTTCATGAGCTATCTCTGCTCAGTTTGGGGCTGTGCCAGCTGGCTCTGTGCTCCTTACAAACTACTGCCCTATTTCCATCCTGCCCTTCTGGAGCAAAGTAATGAAGAAAATGGTAGTGAGCAAACTCCAACAGCACCTAACCTCCTCCATTGTGTGGCCCCCTCACAGTCAGGCTGCAGACATGGACATGGTGGAGACATGGCTCTTCTGACCCTGATGGACGACCTGCTTTTGGGGTTGGACAGAGGTCAAATGGCCACAGTAATACTGCTTGATCTTAGTAGCCTTTGATACCGTTGATAAAAGTGTGCTGCTGGCTGGCCTAAAGGACCTAGCAGGAGTGGATGGAACAGCACTCTAATGCCTCTACTTATGCCTACTGGACAGATCACAAGGTCAAGATAGTCACCTTTCCTCCTCAACATGTATGCACATAAATGAGAGCGCTTGGAGAGAGAATGCAAGACACGATGCGCTACTATGTCAGTAATACACTGACAGCACTCAGGTCTGTATATCCCTCTCCACTGATGCAGCCTCTGCCGTCATCACCAAGATGTTCCAGTGCCTGGAGGAAACAAACAGATTGAGGAAGAGCAGCTGGTTCAAACCAAAGCCAGGGAAGACAGAAGTGTTGATGACAGGAAGAGAGAAACACTGTGAGAGACTTGCCAACCACAGATCTCATGGTCAGCTGAGGGCATTCGAACGCTGATCACCAAACAGGACAAAGCCCGAGTGTAATTCGGGACTCCTCGTGGTTCCCAATCACACATTGTAGAAGAGTGGAGAGGAACAAATTCTACTGTCTTCTACTAGTCTTCAGACTGTGCCCCTTCCCTCAGATAAGGAGAGGTACTGTGCTCCAGCCTTCATCACCCCGAGGCTAAACTGCTGCAGCTCAGTCTAGCTGGGACTGAACATAAACACCACATGGAAAGAACAACTTAGATAGAATGCAGCAGCCCACCTACTAAGAAAGAAAGGCCAAGAGAACACATCATTATGCTAAGCCTGTGACTTCCACTGGTTCCGCGGTCATTTCTAGAATGAATTCAAAGTTCTAGTCACTCTGCAGGGCATTAACAGGGTACAGCTGGGCTGTCTGATCTATCCATTACCCACAGCTACATTTCTCAGGGGAAACAGTTGCTGGACAGATATAGGATAAGAGTCTCAGGCATTTGTGGTGGCAGGATTCCTGGTTATGAGACAGTTTACCAGTGGAGAGCAGACAGACCCTGATCCTGACTGTATCAAAGTCTAAATGCAAGACCCACTTCTCCTTCTCCTCCTCCCCCTGGAACTTCATGGGAGGAGATGCCATTACCAGAAGACTGTACCAGAGGAGGAAATAAATGCATCTGGAAGATGGAGAGAGACAGAGAGCTAAACCCCTTTTGGGCAGTTAGGTTACTCTCTAGTAGTTGTTTTGTGCGTAGACCTAATGGAGAAAGGTACGTTAAAAATACCTAGAATGGATGGATTGGCCCAACCCATAGATTAGATTCAGATCCAAACTCTTGCAATGTTTGGATGCATTTGGATACAGTGTGTAAGTGTGGACCCATCCAGTCTCACTGCCAATGTGTGGGAGACTGGGCCTGGTGTGGAGTAATAAGCCTTACTCAAGACTTCCAAAGTCCCAGGCATCCCAAGTGCCCCTTGTTTTTAAGACTCTGCATATGAAATAAAGAGTCATGTTTGTTTAAATCCTTCTCCAGCTGTAACCTATGAGGAAGGTGAAGGGTTTGTGCCAGCTATGGAAACAGGACAGATAAAAAAGCAGCCACCTGCCCAACCAACCATGGTAGCAGCCGACAACTAGGGTGGTCCCCTCCTGCCAAACACAAACAGATGTGGTCAGGGACAAGGGGGGTGAGCTTTGGAAGAAACCACATCAGTTATGTAGGGGGGGAATGTCACCACTCCCTACCACAAATGCTTTGCCCATCCAGTGGCTTGTTTGTGGTGACAAGAGGCAAAACCAGCAAAATGTCAGCGAGAGTGTCTGATAATTGGAGAGCCAAGGAGAACCACAGAGTTTGTCTGTGTTCAGGAGCCTCAGGGGAAAACATCTTTTTATATTCAAGAAAACCAGATCCTTGGGAGCCCATTCAAATATTGCTGTGGTCCTAGTTGGGATCAGGGAAAAACACCTACTTGCAAATCAGACAACAGTTTAGGGAACTCTTCACTGAAGATCTTGTTGCTTAATCGCTCAAATCCAGATTCCACCCTCTGTGGCTCTGTGTCCCTTTCTTTTTAAGTTGGTGGTTCCTGGTCAGTAACCCCAGCCCCCTCACCTCATTGCAGCACAGGAGTCCCAGGGATTGATCGCAGGCAGGTTTCATGTGGCTCTGACAGAGCACTCCAGGGCAGCATGTAGGAGGCTGCTGGGGAAAGATTCCTGCAGGCTCCAGCAGAGCTGGCTGATTGAAGTTGCTCTGAATTGCTGGCTAATGGGAGAGCTTTCTTTGATAGCTCTCTTATTTTGGGTGCAGCTGGATGGGGGAAAAAATCTCAACCTGAGAGGGCTTGTGGGTTTTATTTGAGCTATTTATTTATTGCCTTTTATTAACAGATGCTTCCAGGCCATTCCAGCAGCAGAACCATATCTGATGAAAACCTTTGATTAAACTGATTTTAACTCCTTCCTTTCAGCAGCCCCATACCAAGCACATCCAGGCCTATAAGGGCTGAGCAGGGAGCAAGGCCAATTTGGGGGTTAGAAATGTGCAAAATTAACAATCCGTTAAGAACATGGAGACGTTGGAAGCAGGGTTGTTCAAAATGTCACCTGTGCCCCTGTTACATGGGAAAATTTTGAGGTGGATTTTGCGTGGGATGGATTAGAACTGGGTAGAACTAGTCACAGTTCAACGGAGCAGTTGAGCAGAACTGAAACAACAGGTAGTGAATAAACAACTGTGTATTGTAGAATAGTAGGAGTGAGAGGTGCATTGGCAGAGCTGTGTGGGGATCCCAGGACTGGAATTTCAGGGGGCTACAGGTCAGCATTGAGGTGCATTGGCAGTCCTGTGTGGAGAGTCTGGGAACAGAACAGAATGGGGGCTGCAGGTCGAAAGTGAAGCACTTCTGAGAGCTTTTAACGAAGCTTTCACAGCACCTGCCTAGACTATAGGGTGACCAGACAGCAAGTGTGAAAAATCAGGACAAGGGGTGGGGGGTAATAGGAGCCTATATAAGAAAAAGCCCCAAATATCGGGACTGTCCCTATAAAATCAGGACATCTGGTCACCCTACTAGACTATGTCTGTCTTAAAATGGTGATGTCAGCCTCTCATTTCTGTGAGAATCCGATTGCTCAAATTCAGGCATATTATATCAAAACTAATTCAAGAAAAGCAGTTAATGCGGAGTTAGTTGTACCCTCTCTGTAGAGGCCCCTGTCCCTTTGCAACTTCTCCTCCTTCTGTGTATATAACCTTCTAATCAGACAATGGATTCCCTCCCATTATCACAAGCTCTACTGCCTGTAAAAATTCCGTAAGCTGTATGTCCATACAGTCAGTGTGTATCCATGAGTTGACACATATGTGAGCATGCAGTTACTTTTGCACACAGAGGTAGGTGTGTAATCAGTTTCCATAAAGTATAAGAAGTTTAACCAGTTAAAGACTGTTGGGCCAGATCAACAGCTGATGTAAATCAGCATAGACCCACTGACTTCATTGGAGCTATATTATTTTACATCATCTGAGGATCTGACCCACTGGCTCCAATCCAGACAAGCACCTGTCTGGTTCCATGCCAAAGAAGCTCTATGTGTAAGGATTGCTTTGCCCACTTCTGGAGACTGACACAGAAGGCATTTTCCAGCAACATATACAAATAAAATTGTCAGAGGAATTTAAGGAGGCAGAATGTAATTACCCCAGTTGCAATGAGGCCAGGACACCAGCATTAAAATCCCTAACTTTACAAAAATGCTGTGGGCTCTAAGGGCTATTCTAGATAAAATCAAAGTCCAGTGATTACTTATGTCTCACCTAAAAGATGCCAATACTAACAGTAGAGCACCCCTTAACACCATGCTGGCACAGTAATGACACTGCAGGCCGAGTGTCACCATCTGAATCACCAGGAACTTCCTGGATTTTTTTCTAGAGGTCTCCCATTCACCTATGGACCATGCCTAAACCTGTTTAGTTTGTGAGATCAGAGCATAACACAGGTCAAGGGGCTGTGTCAGCCTAGTTGGCATCCAGAATGACACTTTGACTGTACCTTGTTATACCTTTCTGCTTAATTTAAGGTGGTCTATATTGAGAATGAGTTTTTGGACAAAGCAGGAGGGGCCTAATCTTTTATCTTGAATGATCCTGTTCCCTTTAACTGGAGTAGTCTGATGCTCAGCCCCAGGAGTGATGAACTTTATGGTCTCCTTCCTCCCCAGGCCTGTAAAACACCATGTGGAATGAGACTTTTTGCAGAGTCGAGAAGCTTCTATCTAGCTAGGAAGATCTCCTCTCATTTACCATTTGGCATTGCTGGTCACACCTGTCCAGCACTACCTCATTGCAAGGAGATCCCATGAGCTACAAGTCTGGAGCCAAGGCACCGGGGGAAGAAATGTTTTGAGCAGGAGTTGAATCAGGATGTACGTGGTGATTCCATATACCGCTACCTCTTTAAGGCATGCGGGCAAGGGACTGGACTCGATGACCTCTTGAGGTCCCTTCCAGTCCTAGAATCTATGAATCTTGTTCTCCAGCTAACATGGTTGTGAATAAAACCTTAAGAATGTCTGCTGGAGTCTCTAGACACCCTGAGACACTAGCTTTGAGCAGTCATGTGACTCCCTACAGTCTGCAATCACTCCAGCTGGAACACTGGATTACTGTAAATACCTCCTCCTTGGCTTCCCTTGAAGCTGACCCAAGCTTTCCTCCTCCCATGATAGGTACGTGGGAATAAGTTTTGCCTGCTCTCCAAAAACTGCATTGGATGGCAGTTGGATATAACTCAAGGCCTTAATAATCTAGGAGCAAGGTATTTGCAGCGCCATATTTTACCCTATGTCCCACCAAACCAGTAGAGATCAGCTGACTTCTCCTGGCTTTCTGTCCAAGATTCAAAGTGGATCTGGCCTGCTAGCAAGGCTTTTTCAGTGATGGTAGGGTTGTGTCTGTGCAACTCTAAATTTGCCTATTAGTCACTCCCTGGCTGGATTTTTTTTTTTTTTTTTTTTAGTCAGGGGAGGCGTGTGCATGTTCCATTAAATTCATGTACATTTAACTTCCAATGCACTCACATACCCTTCTTCAGGGCTTGTGGGAGGGGTTCCTTGCTGGTAGGGTCTATAGCAGAGCCATCAGGCCCCAGCTTATGATCATTCATTATCGAAACACATTTTGTATAGTGCCCTTATTTTCCTTTGGTGCCTCGTGCTCAAGAAGTGATAGAAATGATAAAATATGGCAGAAACCGTGCTGCAGTCTTATGGTTCCCCGCTACAGCTGAGCACAAAGGGGTCAGGGATGTGGAGATCCAGAGATTTCTGGCAAGCCCATTTATTCCCATTTTATTAGAAACATCTCCTTTTAGGTCAAAGTTATCCTTAAAGGAATAGGACAAAAAGAGTCTCATACTCCTTACTGCCTCCCATGCGAGACTGATGTAGCTGCAACCTCCCCAAACACATCAGCTCCCAGTTTGAGCCCTGGTGCAATTTCAATGAAGTCAACAAGTCTCACTCATTCCTGAATGGCTCCATGGAGTTACATGAGGGCCCAGTCTGGCCCCATAGGAGACTAGTACTGAATGATCTGTGTTCAAACCAATGTGTCTTCAGTCTAAGGTTAAGCAGGCAGAAGGACCTGTGGAGCTTGCAAACAGCAGTGATGACTGGGGGATGTTCATTCTTGCTCCGTTCCCTGACATTTGATTGAATAGTGTCTATTATTCCCACTTCAAGTTTTACATGGTAACACCACGAAAAATGGGGATTTTTTCCCCTGCTTTGTAACTTGAGTTTAATGCACTTTGATGTACCAGCTCAGTGCTGTGGCTTCAGACCTTTTTTTTTTTTTAATGAACTGAAAGTACCAAGGGCTTCTTTCCCTTCCCAGACTGCCTTTATTGCATTTTTATCATGTTTATTTTGACTTTTCTGAACCTGCAGTTGTTGCCGCTGGATAAAGTCCCCCTCGTGTTTTGTGTCTGTGGTCCCCACGGTAATATCAGCATATTGGTCTATCTGGAGGAGCTGGCAGGTCAATTTCATTGAGTCAGTGTGATCTCACACAGTTAAGCACATTAACCCCCCTCCCACCCCCCCGGGGGTGGGGCTCTCCTTCAGCAGCAGAAGCAAGTTGGGGGTGGAGATGCACTGTCCACTGTGCTGTGTTGCTGTCCAGCCAGTGGCGGAAGCCACAGATGGATGGGCAAGAGAGACGTGACTAGGAAATATGAACACAGGCAGAAAGACAGACAAGCCAGCCAGGAGCCTGGTAGATATAAACAGCCTGTTTCGTCAGGTGCTAGGGGGATAATAATGAGTGAGCATGCCCCCAGGGTGATCAGTGAGTCAACCAGGAAGCTCAGTCAATGCAGAGGCCCTACCTGTTCACCTGCAAGCTGGGAACTAACTCGCTGCTGAGCTCTTATTCGGGGTAGAACAGCATGGCTGGGTGGGAACCTGTGATCCAAGCAATATTTCAGAGGGAACACAGATCACATTCCCAGCTGGCACAAATTGGCTGTAGCCCCATTGAATTCAATGGAGCTATGCCAATTTGTGCCAGCTGGGAATCTGACCCCATAAGAACATCTCCCTGATAATCAGAGAGGAGAAAGACATCTGAGGAGGCAGAGCTCCCTGCCCAATTGCTAGAAGGCTGGGCTAGAGCCCGAGATGGGCTGTGTCTGATTCAATGGTTGCGTCCCTTTCCTGTGTGTACTAAGGTTCAGGATAAAGCCTGAAAATAAACCATGAGTTGATGGGCAATTCCTTCTCTTGCAGTGCCAGGTAGATATCTCCCCCAGCTTTCACCTTCCCAGTGCCTCCCCCGCCCCTTTTAAAGACATTGCCTCATGCAGCAGTTTTGATCCAAAGGGGCTGTCTGGGTAGATGGAGCTTTCCTAATTCACATGCTTCTATCTTAGCTGCTATTTTAAACGGGAACGTGTAGATATTCCCAGGATTGTTATCTGTAATTGTAGGATGGAAAAATGACTCCGGATTAACTGAGTGTTCTAGTTCTTAGGCAATTAGCTTCCCCTTGCATTAGGGAGACGCTTTCTCTCAGTCCGAGGGGACGTGGTGTTCTTATAAATAGGGCCCTGCGAGTCAAAAGTCCTGGCTTCTGTTCTTGGCTCTATGTGACCTTAGGTCAGTCACATCACTCCCTGTGCCACTGTTTCACTTCCCCTACCTCCCTAGAATTAGTTCATTTATATTTGTGAAGCGCTTTCACACCCCCAACTGTGCATAGCGCTGTTCGTTCAGTAGTACACACATTCTCAGCTTAGCTGAAGGAGAGCTTCCCGCTTACTACCTTTCGGTTTTATTGAAGCTGCACACGTGTCAGCGCAAGAGCCCCAGGTCCCACTGCAATGTTGTTCTAGCTAGTTTCAACCCTCTGGCTCAGTCTGCTGTCACTTCTTTCCCTGTAGTGTGCAGACAGAAAGCTATAGGGGGAATCTAGGATCCCAGGTCATGGCATTTTGACTGGAGGGGTGGCAACACAGCAAATATACAGCGATGTGATGGGGAAATCTACATATAGTCTGCTGAGATCGTCTGCCTATCAATGGCATGGATGTAGTGGTCTATACAATTGTTGTATCATATCATAGAGCACATTTAGCATATCAGATATAGCAGTGGTCCTAACTATCACATCTTGTCATAGACCATGGTCCAAACTAAGGCTGGGGGGAAAATGCATTTCAAACTCCATAAAGTGGCCATTTCTAGCACTGCTGAGTATGACCAGGAACTCTTGAGTGGGTGGTGGGGTATTTGCAGCTGACAACATATGAATGACTTCCATTAGCAATGAGAAAGATCGATTTAGCAGGTTAACAGACTGGTCTGCACCCTAATTCCAACAGCTGTAATGTACATACTTAGGGGAAGCGATGCCTTGAAGGCAGCTGCTCCCATTAACAATAGTGCAGAAGGGATATCTTAGATGCCAGGCACAGCACTAAAGTCCACCCTAGCTCTCTAAAGAGGTGCAGGGAGAGTTTGCTGGGGATGGGCAAACTCGTTACATGTAATTTCAGACCCATTCAATGTTGCAGGCTGGAAAGTTTGACTCAAATGTCATTGGATTTGCATTCTGCTCATGATATCCTGGGGCAGGAAGAAGGATGAGAAAGAGGAGAGGAAAATAATGAAAATCTAAATACAATGGCTCATACTCAATGTTGATATGAAATCACACAGTGGGTGTGTTTGGGCAAGAACTGGTGTAGTGAACCTTGCACTGATCTGGGGTTCCGTGGGTGCATCACATGAATGTGCTTATGCACTGGAGGCGGGGGCAAGAGCTGTAGCAGGAAAAGCAGCTATCAGAAGGGCATGCAGGATACAGCAGTCCCCCACCTCTGATCTTGTACTCTCATTAGCTGGGTTTTCTGCTGCACTTCTCTCCCCAGCCTGGCCAGATTCTGCACTGTGCCTCTGAGGGAGCAGAGCACAGGATGTGCAGGTGCAGTCTGGGATAGGGGAAAAGGCATCTATATGCCATATTTGCACCTTTTGGGGTTCTGGACTGGAACTGACTCAGCTCCCATTGTAAGTTAAATCAGCCCCGGATGCTCTGATGTATAGCATTTGCCCCCAGCCACCCGTGGACCACACCAACAGCCCAGCGTCGCTCAAGCACAAAGTGCTGCAGCCACATGTGCCCATGAGGGAAGGGAGTTAGAGCCATTACACCAGCCCTGCTCCACTTGGGGGCTGGTTACGCTGGCTGTGCAGCTATAAAGTAGCTGTCAGTTGTCCTGCCCTTTGCTGCCTTAAAGGCTAACAGGTCATGTTCTGACATTAAATGCAGTTGCAGGTATGACGGCTGACATCAGAGATTGAAACGGATCTCTAGAGTTGAAAGCACGAATATTTTCAGCTTGAATTAAAGAGCTAGGCTTTGTAGCTGGAACTGTAACCGATTCACTGCTTACGTGAATCAGTCACACGGGGACATAGAACGGGCACACTGACCAGTGGGTTATGCACTAGCTCCTCTTTGTGTAGAAGCACACTCTCCCTTTAGTTTTTTTGTGATCCCAAATGTGTTGACTTTTGCTCCCTTTAAGAGAGAGCTAATGTTCATATCTTAGATGCACAGAACAAGTAGCCTTCCTGAGTGGTTTTTCCTTTTCTTTTCAAAAGTGTCAACCTCTTTCCCAGAAGCAACCATAACAGCCATGTGATGTGCTAGGCTGGGCTGTTCCAAGGCTCGATGTGGGTTGAGTGAGATACACATCTCCACCATTCACACCAATTCGTGGGTGTGTGTGTGTATGTATGTATGTATGTAAATTGTTGGAATAGGAATGTGTGTGTTGGAACAGCAATTGCTTGTGTAGTAATGAAGGAGAGGCGGGGCTGGTACAGCAATGACCCATGTGTATGAGTGGTACACACACACTTCTGTATAGAAGTGTTTGGAACAGGAATTGAATATGTAAAGTGTGTACAGCTGAAGTTGGAACAGGCATTGTAAGTAGGGGTGAAGCTGGAAGAGGAATTTCATGTTCTGCTGTAGATCTTTCCATATAAGCCATTGTTCAGAACAGTTATTAGCAGGCTGCAGTACAAACTGTCCTGCATTGCATGCTCTGCCTTTGTCTGGCTACAGGATTTTTACAAGCCCTTTTTTCCTTTGAGAACTGACAGCATAATGATCCTGGACAATGCCAAATCATCATCTGCACTCTCACTAGGGGAGCCGGGCTTTTATATGAGAGAGAAGGAGATAAAAATGATGCACTCAGAGCTGGACAGCAGAAGCTGAACAAGGGAATGAGGAAAACAGACTAAATTCTGTTTGCTGGGTTGATTTTTCCCCTTACAGTTTCTTTCCTTCATTTGCTTTCTCCTTTCACATCACATTCTCAGTCTGTCATTTCAGAGCTGCCCAGATTATTGCTGATGGTTTCATTTGCAGAGCATGTTGGGTGTATGTTAAGGTTTTGCAAGAAACAGCAGATGTCTTAAAAAATACAAGAAAAAATCAAGATGTATGCTTATGGGACAGATCTTTTTCTGTCCCTTCTTAGTTCTGGCCAAACACTCTCACAAATTCCAGCTCATTTCAGGGGAGTCTTTGCATGAATAAAGATTGCTGGGTTGGGCCCTGGATTAGTTCTATCTACCCTTGAAGAGCTGGATGGGGGTCACAGGGCATTGCATAGTAGTTGTGCGGGTCCATAAGAGTGTGTGGACCCCCATAAGAGTGGGTCCAAGTTGCAAGACTTGGGTATGAATTTAAACTTAAATTTAGTGTTCTCTTTCAAGCCCAGATATCAAGAGCAGGACAGAATCCATACCCACTCTGCAACATGGAGCACAGTTCCTTGGGAGCTTCTACTGTGATCCCACCAAG
Source organism: Malaclemys terrapin pileata (assembly GCF_027887155.1). Classification (NCBI taxonomy): domain Eukaryota; kingdom Metazoa; phylum Chordata; order Testudines; family Emydidae; genus Malaclemys; species Malaclemys terrapin. Next base: position 151,702,674 of record NC_071505.1, read on the forward strand.
CTGCTATTTGGGGACATGGCTAGAGAGACAAGGACTGTGGATCCTCTGTTCCTTCCTGCCCACTCACCTCCCCCTGTGTGCGTGTGCGCACAAATGTTGCCAAGGCTATTCTAGCCCTTAGGCTGAAGCTGCTGCTACAAAGTATCTCTGCTGCCAATCTGTGCCTTGGAGGGAGGATTCTTCCCCACCCTGCTCATCCCTGTGGAGGATCAAGTTACCCCAGATATATGACGTGCATGACAGGATGGTGTAATGGTTGTATCAGTTTCATTTATTTGGGATGAGCTCCAGGTGATAACTCACTTGTGGATTTGCCATTCATGAGTAATGCAACCCAATCTCATGCCAGTAAAACCTATAGGCTACACACCACCACCATGTGTTCCCATAAAACACATGACCTTGTCTGGTGTTATAAACTGGTGTTAAAGCATTTTAAATAAATGGACTGGTCCTATTTTTGCATGCCTCCAACTATAAGACGAGGTGCCTTCATTACCATGGGTCTGATTTTACAGGGCTGAGAGGGAATCCTCCAAAACTGACCTGGAATAGCCTTTCTAGATATAAAACCGTGACATCCTTAAAAGTCCATTATCTTGGGCTCCTCTGGGGCTAGAAATGAATGCAGCAGATCTCCCCTTCCCAATGGTATAAAGTTTCAATTTTTAGCCCTGCAGGGTCATGAGGTGTCAGACTTTAGAGCTGTGACACATAAATACAAAGACTTGCCTAGCCTGGCCTTGAGCCAGGAGGACATGCAGGTAAAATCCAGGTTTTTGTGGAGGAAAGAGGAAATAAGTCTCTGGCATGCTGAGTATATTTTTTTTTAAAGGTGGATGTTTGAAGCTGTTCAGGTTTTGTGATGTTAAGATAAAACCCGGGGTAGATTGGTGGGCAGAGCACAGGTGATATAGGCACCGATACATAATTCATTCATTTATTGCATGGCTCTGAGATTTATAACATGGGAGATTAGGGATGTGGGGCCAGATTCTGTTCTCACACTGCAGTAAATCCAGAGTAACTTCAATGGAATTACTTTGGATTTACACTTCTATGAGATCAAAATCTGGCCCATACAGTGTCCCTAATAAAACATTGACCACTGTTCCAAACCTTCTTGTTCTCTCTGGGTAGAGGCAGACTGCTCTGAGTTAGTGAACACGTTCACATTCAGGGTCTTATCCCCCCTCGTGACAGAGAATGTGCGTTAACTAGGCTAGCTAGAAATACATTGTGGTGGGAAGTTTATGTATCCACATTGGGTAGAATCTTTCAGTCTTTGTGGACTCAATCCCTCATTAGTCCTTGTGCATCCTCCGGAAGATTCAGTTTTAAATTGCCATTCGGAAGTGTTGGTCTCACCTCCTGAGATAGGACAGTAGAACCCAGACTTATTAGGGCCATTGCTTTAGCATTGGCTTATTACAAACTGGTTTTGTGATATATGAAACTGGAATATGCGTGTTATTGGAGCATGAAAACAACTCAGTGTCCTGCTGCAGGTGTTAGCTACTTCTGGGCAATGTTTCTTCTGAGATCTCAGTAGACAGTCAGTTTGCACTTGCATGATCTACATCCATTCTCAGCAAAGTGATTAAAGAACCTGAGTGTGGTCCCAGATTTTCCCTTCCTCTTGGGAGAGTCATGCTCCCTCTTTTGCACTAAGTTTTGAATCCCTGAAGCTCTCTATTGCTGGGCTTTCTGTTCCTCTCGGTTTGTTTCTCCTGTTCTTCAGCAGGTGGGATTTGAGACTAATAACTCTCTTTCTTAACAGTCACTTAAGGAATAATTCAGTAGGTGAACTATCCATTACTCAATCCTTGTCTGTCTAATCTCCCTAAATTCCAGTGTGCTCTATCTATCCATCCTTATCACTCAATCCATTCTTGTCCATTCTATCCAATCGGTTTTGCTAATGCACCCATCACCCTGATTTCTGGACACCAAGCATAAGACTAAATTAGAGCTGGGATGTACTCAGTGGAGTTAAAATGTGTATCCCTATTTGTCTCTATTTATTATATCTCTCCCATATTGGCTAGTATCTAGGTGCTGCTTTTCAGTGGTGCAGAGCTGGACAGTAGCTACCAAGGTAGCATTGTGGTAATGAAAGCATGCAGAAGAGCTTCAGGTGAGGATCAGTGTGACGTTGTGCAACTGTGACGGGTTGGATCACAGAAACCCTCTTGGGAGCTGCCACCTGAAGGGCCAAGACTACTCCTGCTCCTGCTTTCCCTGCCAGTTCAGGACTCCAGCACCCTGTCTTGCAGAGCCAGACACACCTGTCTGCTCCAACACAGACCTAGGGTGCAGGTTTACCTGAAAACAGCTCACAGAAGTGTGCTTGTCTTTAGCACTCAGATGACCAACTTCCAGTGGGGTCTAAACCCAAATAAATCCATTTTGCCCTGTATAAAGCTTATATAGGGTAAACTCATAAATTGTTCACCCTCTATAACACTGATAGAGAGATATGCACAGTTGTTCGCTCCCCCAGGTATTAATACATACTCTGAGTTAAATTAATAAGGAAAAAGTGATTTTATTAAATACAGAAAGTAAGATTTAAGTGATTCCAAGTAGTAACAGACAGAACAAAGTAAGTTACCAAGCAAAATAAAATAAAATGCGCAAATCTATGTCTAATCAAACTGAATACAGATAATCTTACCCTCAGAGATGCTTCAGTAATTTTTTTCTCAGACTGGACACCTTCCAGGCCTGGGCACAATTCTTTTTCCTGGTACAGCTCTTGTTTCAGCTTAGGTGGTAGCTAGGGGATTCTTCATGATGGCTCTCCTCTCTCCTCTTTGTTTGTTCCACCCCTTTATATATCTTTTGCATAAGGTGGGAACCCTTTGTCCCCCTGGGTTTCCACTCCCCCTCACTGGAAAAGCACCAGGTTAAAGATGGATTCCAGTTCAGGTGACATGATCACATGTCACTGCAAGACTTTATTACCCACTTGCCAGCACACACGCATACAGGAAGACTCATAGGTAAACAGAGCCATCTGCAGGCAATGGTTCTGGTTAATGGGAGTTATCAAGATTCCAAACCACCATTAATGGCCCACACTTTGCCTAATTACAATAGGCCCTCAGAGTTATATTTCATATTTCTAGTTTCAGATACAAGAATGGTACATTTATACAATAGAATGATCACACTCAGTAGATTATAAGCTTTGTAATGATACCTTACAAGAGACCTTTTGCGTGAAGCATATTCCAGTTACATTATATTCACTTATTATCATGTTTTTATAAAACCATATAGACTGCACAACACCACAATCAGTACTAGGAATCTGGCCCAGGCCTCTGGAACCTTTCCTCAAGAGCATCTTGCCTGTTGTGCAATTGTTTGGGAGCTGAATGGTTGCAAATAGAGTTTTGCTTTACTGCATCAATTGCCTATAAAGAGCTTATTAAAAAGTTATTAACAGTAACCATGTCATTAACATTACATTTGTTATCATCTAGGTCTTATGTTGACTGCTGCTTTTGGCACAGGCACTGAGATACATTTTCAAAAAGAACAGTAAATGAGTAGTTGACTTGGGAAAGGTTTTTGTGTATTTGTTTGGAGGGGGACGGGGGTTAGGCCTTCATTGGTGCTGCAGGCTACTGCTACCAAGTTGGTTTCGGCTGGAGATTTAGTTTCAAATCCAGTGTCTTAGGACAGGTGAAAGAAGCTTGTTGTTCTCAACCTAATTTCTAGTGGACATTCGATCACTAGGGTCAGAATCTTCAAAAGGGCTCAGTTACCATCGAGGCACCAGTCATGGGCTTCACTCACCCCTAGTATCGCCTCTGTCAGGCTTGCGCTTTTCCTCCGGTGGTGTCTTCCCCTGTCCTGTCTTGCTCTGCTTCCCCACTCACTCCCGGGTTTGCAGCTTCTTCTCTGTGGCAGGGCCCTCCGTCCAGCTCACTAATGTCCTCCCCTTATGGGGAATTCACAGTCTTTCCAGACCTGCTGCCTGGCTGATGCCTCCAACACCCTTGCCACTCCCCCTGGCTGGTAGGTGAACCCAGGCCCAGCCTCTACACTGGGTTCCAGCCCAGGGACTCTATAACAAGCAGCCAAGGTCTCTGCACAGTCTGACCCCAGTCAGCCATTTTCCTGAGCTTCTTCCTACTCATTTGGCTTCCCCCCTCTGGGTTTGCCAGCCTCCACTCGGAGAATAGCTGCAACCCTCTTCCTGCTCACTGCTCCTGGGCTTTATACTGGCCCTGCCTGTTCCTGTCCAGCTAAACCTACTTCTATTTAGTGGCTTGCACCCTGGCTCCTCCTCCAGGTGCACCCGGTGGAGCTAATTGGCCTGCCTGGCCCCCTTAACTCCTTTCAACCCTGTGTGGGGCAGATGCCCCATCACAGCACAGAATAAGTAGCCAGATTTTCAGCGCACAATGTGTTGAGCTATCCTGAAAAATCTAGCTGTGAGTGTCACAAAAGAAACTGTTGTGTGCTGAGCAGTACTGAAAATATGGTCCTTATTTAACTGCCTAAATGGGAGCCAAGCTCTTCTGAAACTCTGGCCCTGTGTCACCAAATTATGCTGTGTGATTGGCAATTTCCAATCCGGAGGGTGACCAGAGAACTGAGGTGCATTAGCAGACCATGACATTGAGATGCAGGGACATAGCATGCGGCTCTCTAGGTCAGCAGGGAGGTGCAAACGAACAGGTTGTACAGCACAACCCCGTGCCATCTGGTCATAGTCAATCCTTCCCTTTGAGGAAGATAAAACACTCCTAAATATTTTGAAGGAAGCAATTCTGCACTGTGCAGATAAGTGTGTCTCTCCAGATTTAGGGATTTGTCTGTCCCATTGAGGGTTAAGGGTACGGAGGGAATGTAATAGTGAAACGGGCTGTCTCTCAATGCGCACGTCTTACAGTAATGGGCACTATTGAAATGTCTAAGATAGATGGAAGACAATATAAAAGCCAGTGTAGAGTTACAGTATGTGTCTAAAACGAAGAGGAACAGCTAGATAAGTGTCCAATCAACTAGCAATAAAGTAGGATGCTTGAAATCATTTCCCAGAGGCTGTAGCGAAGGGAGCTAAGGAGATGGATAGATAGATGACAACAGAGCAGACTGTTCCTAACAAGGACCAGCAGCAGCCCAACCATTAAACACTTCAACTGGCAACTCCTCTCCCCGTAGACTATGGAGGCATCAATTGCAGCTCTTTTGTGGTTCATTTCCAGCTGTCTGTCTGTCTCTGTCTGTCTGGGAGTTCTCTTTATCACGCAGAAGCCAGAGGCCAGTGTTTTCCACCTGCACCCCACCCCCAGTCCCTAGTTCCTTGCCATGGAGCCTCTGGACAGCCCTGCATGTAAGTGTTGTAGCTGGGGAGGGTCTTCTGCCTGGTTTTCTCCATCCTCCACCTCCCGTCCTCTTCTTCCTCCCTTCTCTCCCTCACCCAAACTAATTGCTCCTGCATGCAGTCAAGTGCCTGACATAATTATTGCGAGCAGGGGGTGGGGGAGAATCTCACAGGGGAACCAGGCCAGTTAGCATGTTAAACCAACAGGAAACAGCAATCCGCAGCATTCCATGCTTCCACATAAAAAATGGATGATTTAATATTTTATTCATCAAATGCTTTCCCCCTTCTCTTGTGCTGTTCCAAGATCACGCTCCAGCTCCTGTCATGCTCCTTTCCCTTGTTCACAGTCATTCTGGGGTTGTTATGCAGGTCTCTTTTAGGAGGCTTCCTGGCCTCCCTCTTTGAATTGAATAGTTGAACGAGTAGATCTTGATGGAGTTTTCCCCACACTTTTTCCTAGTAGCTCCCACCCCACCTTTCGGGCTGTTAGCCAAGATGTTCCAAGCCAGAGCCAGCAATGAAGGAGCAGGGTGGAATTGGGGAGGTGGGCTTCAGACAGTCTTGTCAGACAGTCTTGTTTATTCTAATCAGTTTCCATAGAACACCATAACTGCATATAGCTCCAGATCTCTAGGGCAACACACAGGGATGCTGAGTTACCTCCACCGTGGCAGAGACCTTCAAAAAAGCTAGAATCTGCAGATACATTAAAGATATAAACCCGCTTACCATCATCAACCCAGACTGAAATAAAATGATGGCCACTAAACTCCAAAGGAAGAAGTGAGCCTCCCACTGAGCAATAGCCTGAGCGAATAGGCTTTCCGGTGTGCCCTAAAAGTCAACCAGGTGGTGGTCTATCAGGCCAAATGAGGAGCCTGCCCTCGCCTGCAGATCTAGTGGCTGCTGCTGGTTGATCTCATCCATGGAGTAAGAGTACAAGGGCAGAGGCAGTCCCTAAGCTACCAAGGATCCATATTAATAAAAAATGCCAAGGTCAAAGCTGACCCTTTGAACTGAACGGGAAGGCAATGCAGGCTGTGGAGGAACAAGTCAGCCACACGGCTCAGCCACCTGACTCCACATTTTGCTTCTGCGTGTTGCTCTGTCTCTCTCTCTCCCCTTCCTCCTCCCCCCCCCCCCATTAGTGCTGTCTCTTTCTCTTGCTCCCTCTGTCTTGGTGCACCTCTCTGCTCAGTTACCAGACTTCGGGTCAAATTGTCCTTTCGCGTACACCTGTCCAATACCTTCCGTGAGGGTGCATGGATGAGAGCAGAATCTGTTCCCTCACATTTAGCTGCCAGTTTGAGGGTCCACTCCATTGTGTGTGTGCCTCTCTCCCACATCCCAGTTTCAGTCTCTTGCTCTCCATAACTACTATTAAGTAGCTTTGCAACTATCCTGCCCTTTTCCCTCTATTGAACTCTGCCCCTGATGACATGCTAGTGCCAATATCAGGGTCATGCACACTCACTGCAACCATTAATATTTAACACCAAACGTCCTGAGCAGATACAGACACACATGGCTGTGGTTTGTGCCCAATTACATGAAAGGCAGATGTCCGTGGGTGACCTTCACTAGCTTGTGCAGAAGGGGAAATGCTAGCAGCTCCACCACCACTATCTCTCCCGCCTCCATGATGGCTGAAATGCTGGCAAGTTCTCTGGGTATGAAGGAGCCATATCCGGCAAAAAAAAAAAAGTGTTACCTTTGCCCTCAGCATTTCTCTTCCGTGCAGGAAGCTTTCTCTCATGATGGCTGTCCGTGTGAATAAACTCATGTATTGTCACTATTTTTAATCTCAGTCCCAAGCATGCAGGTGCCGTGCCAAAATCCCCCCTCATAGGAGCCCATCTGTTAGTCACACATCCGTTGATGAAACAGCATCTCCAAGCCCATCGTCTCCTTAGTGTGCTCAGAACACATAACGTAGCGTGCTGAGCAGCAGATGTGGCTAGGGAGGGAGAAAATGACTGTTTATGTTCCATCCAGGAACTCACCAAGGCCAGTACAAGGAGGGGAGGGGACCCGTTGGGAGCTTATCAGATACTGTTTAGGCAGAGGCACAAGAGCTCCTAGAGCTTCAGCTGGTATTCTTCACAGGCAGCCCCAATGGAAATGGCCCTCGTTTCCTCACCTCTACAATGCATTGTCGCTATTGAACAGCAAGGTGGCTGATAGGTCACCAGCTCCTTTACCGCTGCCCCAGGGCCAAGTGAAAGTTCAGGCGTGTGAAGAAAGCAGAATAAATAGTCAGCAGAGGAGTGGACTGTGACATTTTCAGATTACAAGAGAGATGCATTTGAGTGATTCCTGTTTACAAACAGCCTCTGCTCCTTACTTCTCTGAAGAAAGAGCTGACAGTTTATTGTCCTGTCTCTTTGAAGAATGCAGAGGACTAAGCTGAGGTCTAAGGCAGCCTGTGCCTGGCTAGCATAGAGCAGCCACTCTGTTCACCTCCTTGATAGAGGCGGAGCTTTTGGTGGTGTGTGGCCCCGCATTCCACAGTGCGTAACACTGGCCAAAGTGGAGCTCACATGGACTGCGATCCCAGTCTTGTCCGGTAGCGGGCACTGTAAGAAATGACCGGATTCTGGCTGTGAGAAAGCTCAGGACTACTCCAGCCCCAGCCTTACCCAGCAGGAGGTACTATAGGGAACAGTGCATCATAGATCTCCCCTACTCCAGTTCCACCATCTGCTAGTGCAAAGTACTGGAGGAGAGCAGTCTGTGGCATTGCTCACGATCACTGCTGTCTCTGTCTCTCCCAACAGGAAGCTGGTCTAAGAGTGGCAACAACAGAGAAAATAAAACCACAAAACTTCTGCAGCACTGCACACACACTCTGTTCAAAAAGGCTATCATGTTCTGAAAGAGCATTGTTTGACTGATGGAATCTGATTTGTGCTAGTGAAAGAAAATATATTGTCATATTGGATAACATCATCCATTTCTCTGTGTCTGGATAAATCTCTGAGCATTTGATTTCCTTTGCTTATCCTCCTTTGACACCATCTTCACAGTGGCCTGGGCTAAGCTCCCTAACCTCTGCCCTGCTTGGATGATACGGTTTTATCAGGGACAGACTTCCAAAAGACATTGGATAATGGGCTAAATCTCCCCACTTAAGAATTTACCATCAGAATAAAGAGTCTTAAAGGCTTCCCAGAAGATGCCAGGTAAAACTGGATTGGCCCCTGCTCATTGGCCTTATCTCCTAAACTTCATCTGACAGCAATACATTAGCAAGCTGTAAAAGTCTGTGAGACCCATCATCACAGATAGTACAGTATCGATGCCACACAAAAAAAATGACAAAGTTGTGGCATGCAGTCAAGTGCAACTGTACTGCCTGCTACAGCTGAGTTCATACTGGCTTGTGTGTAGCCAATAGCAGTGGAGCCAACCAGTGTGCAACAAATTGATAGGTGCAGCATAACTGCCTCATTAGATCCCCATAAAACAAGGAGGGGGCAGGGATGCAACCCTCCCTAAACTAGACAGCACAAAGAGGCAACCACTGCACCAGTTGATGCTGGCAACCAATGCAAGTGCTGCTGTAGGGGCTGTGCATCAGCAATGCCTGCTAACTGTTGTGGAGACATTGTGGGCTCATCACTCAGATCAGCTACCCACCACAAACCATGTGACCCATAACCACAGCACTGTCAAGCAGAGAATGACCGTACACAGTCTGTGCATGAGCCAGCAGGTGGCCCAGCACTTGTGCAGTACAAGAGCCATGATATGTGCAGACATATGACCAGATGAGCCTGGCACTACCTAGACCTGCAGCCACCAGCCCACCACAGAGGTCAGAAAACATAAGAGCACATCCTGCTATCATGATCATATTCACCATTGTGAACAGAGGCTGACACAGGACTTATGCGTACTCCTGTTGTCCCCCAGAAGGAGAGATTGGGACGACTTTCCAGGCATGTTTTTAAATATACGCTGGGAGGGGATCCCCGGGGTGCAGTTTCAGCAACATTTCCATCTACCACACTTCCTTTTCGTTTGCACTGCTTTCTCTGTGTGCAGCACCCGGGCTCACGTGACTCACACCATCTACCACTGGACTGATACCCCAGTGTCTGGTATATTGCTCTTCAGTTCTCTGTGCCAGTTACAATTTCTGCCTATTCACTCATACATCTGAGGGAGAGAGAAGCCCCACTTCTCAGGGAGGAAAACCAGCTCTGCCTCTCTACGAACAGCCATGAGGCAGAAGGCACATGTCCTCCTCTTCATCTGCTGCCCTGTGAGGAAAAGGGCATTGTTGCATTACATAGTGCTTTTAAGAAAGAACAATAATTAAAATCTCTCTCTGATGAACATGGTTAATTTCCTATTGTAGTACGTTGTTGAGACAGCACTTTTTGCCCATTAGCACACTTGTAAGGTTAATGTAGTGTACTTAATAAAATAAATAAAGCTTGTCATGATCTCTCAGGCAAATTTTAATGGGTGGGAACTAAACAAAAAAAAATTAGCCTAATATCTAAGATTTTGTCTGGTAAACTTAAAGTTAACTGCTGAGCTGCCACTGGGTTTTAGGACGTCATCTGCTTTTCTTCTTGGAAGATGCACCTTAATATGCATCCAGGGTTAAATGAGGCTGACATGGCCCCGAAGGCATGGGTGAGGGTTGAAGTGGATGCTCGGTTATTACGCTGCTGGGCACCACATTGATAGATGGGAAGAATGTTGGAAATAGCGTGAACAGGAATGTGCTGTTGGAAAGGATCCAGGAATAGGGACAAAGCCTGTGTGCAGGACGGAGAAGGCAGTAAGGTAGAAATGCAGGAGACAGGACAAGGCTACAGGAATCTAGCAGACTGTGCTGGCACTAAACAATCAGCTGAAGTAATGGGACTGCAGGGTTAGATGGGAGGTAGCAGGTGCTGGGGGATTTAATACTGGCACTGAACACTTTTTTTTTTTTTTAATGTCCTAGTTCAGCGATTCTCAAACTGGGGGTTGGGACCCCACATTGGATTGCAACCCTGTTTTAATGAGGTTGTGAGGGCTGATGTTAGACTTGCTGGGGCTGGGGGCCGAAACTCGAGCCACACCGCCCAGGGCCAAATCCCAGGCTTTGGTTTCAGCCCTGGGTGGCGGGGCTGAAGCCCTCGGGGTTTGGCTTTGCCCGCCTTTTGCCCCTGCCCCTCTCCCCCCCGCCCAGGGCGACGGGGCACGGGCAAGCTCAGGCTTCGGTCCCCCCTTCTGGGGTCATGTTGTAATTTTTGTTGTCAGAAGAGGGTCGAGATGCAATGAAGTTTGAGAACCCCCATCCTAGTTAAACCATTGACGTAATGCTTTATTTTCCTCTGAATGTCCAAAAGCAGGAAAATATTTGAAAAATCCCCATGTAGGACACTTTGAGCCATGGGATGCAATCATAAACCTGCTTCCTAGCTGCCAGCCCCGGGCAAGTCTCAGGTAATCATTAGCAGAGAGCCCATCTGTTCTTAATGGTTTCTCTACCTCGCCTTTTGCAGGACGGTTGGTTTCTTATGCTTTTTAATAATATACACTAAAAGCAGCCGCATCCTCGGATAAATGAGGCCACAGCTGGTGTGGGGTGAAGATGAGAACTTCCCCGGCTGAGAACTCAGGGCAGCTTGTTCACTAGCACACCCCTCCCCCCATAATAAGGCAACCTTCTCATTATTTCACATACAGATGGGAGAAGGAGGCAGGCCAACAAACTGCAGACACTTACTTTATGGTAGATTGATAAATAGATACTGCGGGTAGCTAAATACTACAATAGAGGGACGGAGGGAGAGATCAATACAAGTTGGCGGTAATGATCGATATCATAGAGGGACAAAGAGATAGTGGACACAATTGAAAGATGGACAGAAAGATACAATAGAAGAGTGAAGCAATAGATAAAATGGAAACACAAATAACTACAGTAAGGGGATGGAGGAGAAAAAAGATATAGAAAGATGGAGAGAGAGATACAGTAGAGGGACAAAGGAATAGATAAAGCAAGGAAGATAGACAGATAGGTACAGTGGATGGACGAAGAAATAATAGATTGCTACAGTGAAAAGATGGACAGATAGCGGGGATGGAGGCCTAGATAGCTACAGCTGGTAGATTGATTTTGTTGTTAGCTATATTGCAGGTCAAACACAACTCTCACACCCCATTGCCTCCACATCATTCCTCCTTCCACTTTCCTGTCAGCCCCCTGCTGCGTCCTAGATATTTCAGCCAGAGCCCCACACGGTTTTGGTTTTGGCACAGACAGTCTATCAGCCCCAGGGTGGGCGGGATAAGCATCTAGTGAATTGACTTTCAGCCGCTACGCCCAGCTGCACCAGTGAACCTTGGCTAAAGGCAGCTTTAAAGAGGTAACTGTTCTGAATGTTATCAGTTCACTTTTTGGATCTTCTTCTTTCATTGCCCACTCCTGGGCCTCTTTGGAGTCACATCTGTACAGGACTGTTCTCTTGGATTAAAAGTGTTCTGAGCCAGGAAAATTTAACCCTGACTCTGACTAGCTGTGTGAATTTGGGGCAAGTCACACGCCCACTCTGTGCCTCAGTTTCCCCATCTGGGAAATGGGGATAATACAGACGTACCTCACAGGAGTGTTATGGGGATTAACTGGTTAATGTTTGAAAAGTACTTTTAAAATGGCAAATACCTGATGGCTAATCTCTCAAATCATTTGTGCTAATCTCATCCCTGTGCCATCTGAGTCATCGGGACATCAGCTATTTGGTTTTGGGTAGCAATGTGGTCAGGAAAGATTCACTTCCTCCCCCATAATCCCCATGAACTGCATTTCTCACTTGACCCAAGTGCATTATGGAGAATTTTCACCTTCTGCTGAAGCATCAGCCACTGGGCCCTGCTGGAGGCAGGACATAGGACTTGATGGGCCCAGCCTGGTAATTCCTGTGTGCCAAGATAGCAGACCCTCGGCAGACTCCTGCATCTTGTCAGAAAAAACTCCTCTGAGCTGAGATACAGTTGTCATCTTCCAAAGTGAGGGGAAATAGTGATTGACAGGAGACGCTCTTACCACAGCCGTGCAGCAGCCTGTTATTGCCTTGTAGCGTCCAATTAAATAACAAAACAAAACAGGCCTCCCACTCCTTCCGAGCTGATTGTTCTCCTGCCACCTGGGGTGCCAGAAATGGTGGTATTTACAACTTCAAAAGTGCTCGCTTTCCAGCCCCAAACTCCCCAGCAGCCTCCACTGGAGGAAGGGGCACTGGCGAAGGCTTTTGGAGCAGCGTGGGTGACAGCCAAGGCAGGAAATATCGATGCACCCCAGGCCTGATGCAGCGGAGGGCTAGGTTTTAATGTGGCAGCTGGCAGAGAAGGGAATATCGGGAGGAGGCAGCTAGCAGCGAGCTCTGTCTGAAGCACAAGTGCCAAGAGCTGATCAGCTTTCATGTGGGGGATGAGCGCCCCCTTCCAGCATCCTAGGGCTGTGAGCTATTCTGTTATTGCATCTCTCCGCCTAGCTACTGCATCTCACCTTAGTGCAGCTCTGTCTCTGTCTCTGCCCTTGCACTCCTGTCTTCATTCTTTCTTTGCACTCATTCTCTCCCTCCCACTTTCCTGTCTGGTCATCTCTCACACTCCTCTCAGGCAACCCTTTCTGCCTGCCCCATATGGTCTCTCTGTTCCTCTAATCATTCCCTGTGAATGATGTTATGCTGGCTGAGGTATGCCAGTAAGCGGGGATGAGGGGAGGTGCAGTAGCTATAGATGCCTCAGGCTGTTAACCAGAGATTCAGACTGGAAAAGAAATCCCTGTGTGCCTGGGGCGGGGGGAGGGGAGAGATGGCTTCTATATTACTGCATTGAGGCTAGATTGTTCCCAGCCCTTATATAGGTGCACATGATGCGGTGAGAAGAACCTTTCCCTCAAGCATGTGCCAGTCACAATTGCAGTCCCTAAATTCAAGGGACTATAGTATTTCTTCCCTCAGTGCACTCCTGGGAGTGAACAGCAGCCCAAAAAAGAGGGGGATCCCCCCTCTGTTGGCTGGTGGGGCAGGCTGGACAAACCGGGACGCAGTGTATATCATCTTAGAAGAGGTGGGTCTGCACAGGATAGTCCCTCCCCCAGCTTCTCTTGCAGTGGTGCAGCTGCACCTTGCCCATCTCCCTGGATTGTGGCTAAATGGCAGGAGCAAACCCTTAGTGTTATTCCTCGGCTCAAATCGCCACTGAAGAATAAGCTTTAAACTTTGTCTTTTAAAGGGGGGAAAAAATTATTCCCTGCCTGCTTCAGCTCTGCACTGTTGGAGCAGGCTTCTTCTGGGCGCTCTCCATCACAAGGCAGCACCCAGATCAATACCAATGCTCAGCTCTGCTGAAGAGAGGTGAGGTCTGGAATAGCAGGGGTGCTGTTGGGCAGGATTCAGGGGCACTGGCAGAGCTGTGTGGGGAGCCCGTCACTGGAATAGCAGGGAGTTCTGTGTGTGAGGAGTCAGGTGCATTGCTAGAATGGTAAGGGTACACCTACAATGCAAGCAGCAGCAAGACTCAGAGCTTTGGTCTACAGACTTGTGCTCACGCTACGGCACTAAAAATAGCGGTGAAGATTTTCGGGCTCGGGCTCTGAAGCCTAGGGAGGGGTTGTGGGCTTTAAAGCCTGAGCTTCAGCCTAAGCCATAACATCTACCCAGTTCTTTTTAGTGCCATACCGTGAGCCCCAGTCTGTCAGCCTGGGCTCTGAGACTCGCTGCCGCGGGCTGTGTAGACATGTCCTCGGGGGCCAGGACTGAGCTAGCAGGGAGTGCTGCAGGTCAGGAGTGAGAAGCATTGGCAGAGCTGGGTAAGGACAGCTGTGCAAGCTGTCCAGTCCATTCCATCCTGTATTTTCTGTCCCTTGCTTTCATGGGCTCCAAACAAAACCGAAAGGAAATGCAAATATAACCACGTAGATTGCTGTCCAGTGGGAAAGAGAAAGTGGTGGTATAAACTTCATATCCAGGCGAAGCACACAGAGCACCTGTATAAGTTCTTGGTAGAGTTTCGGGATCCGCTGTGAGGCAATGAGTAACACTCAAATGCTAAATTCTGATCTGTTACTTCAGCATGAATCTGTAATGGCTCCACTGGCTGTTCTGGATTGACACTGGGGTAACTGAGTGCAGAATGTGGCTCCTTCATGTGTAGATGGGTTGTCTTTTTTTCTGTTAAATGTTGTGTCGTGCCATTATTTTAATGCTGTTGAAAGTGCTCCAGTTGACAGCAATAGAAGCCGGAGGTCCCATGTAGATTCAGAGAAGAGGGATAGCACAGGCAGTGCAAGCCTCTCCCACACCACTACTAGGGAGAGTATGATGGATGTCCTATTCATCCCTGGTATCACTCCAGTGAAGTCAACATCTCACATTCACCTTTTTCTTGCTTCGCTGTAAGCAGCCAATTTACACCTCAGATGACTATGGCCCCTGGTGTTCTCACCTGCAGTGCAAGGAACTCAGTCTTGCATGCACACTGAAGTTGCTTCATCAGGCAGCAGTACAGGCATAAGAACATAAGAATGGCCGTACTGGGTCAGACCAAAGGTCCATCCAGCCCAGTATCCTGTCTGCCGACAGTGGCCAATGCCAGGTGCCCCAGAGGGAGTGAACCTAACAGGTAATGATTAAGTGATCTCTCTCCAGCCAGCCATCTCCACCTTCTGACAAACAGAGACTAGGAACACCATTCCTTACCCATCCTGGCTAATAGCCATTAATGGACTTAACCTCCAAGAATTTTATCTAGTTCTCTTTTAAACCCTGTTATAGTCCTAGCCTTCACAACCTCCTCAGGCAAGGAGTTCCACAGGTTGACTGTGCGCTGGGTGAAGAATTTCCTTTTATTTGTTTTAAACCTGCTGCCCACTGATTTCATTTGGTGGCCCCTAGTTCTTCTATTATGGGAACAAGTAGATAACTTTTCCTTATCCACTTTCTCCACACCACTCATGATTTTATATACCTCTACCATATCCCCCCTTAGTCTCCTCTTTTCCAAGCTGAAGTCCTAGCCTCTTTAATCTCTCCTCATATGGGGCCCGTTCCAAACCCCAATCATTTTAGTTGCCCTTCTCTGAACCTTTTCTAATGCCAGTATATCTTTTTTGAGATGAGGAGACCACATCTGTACGCAGTATTCAAGATGTGGGCGTACCATGGATTTATATAAGGGCAATAAGATATTCTCCATCTTATTCTCTATCCCTTTTTTAATGATTCCTAACATCTTGTTTGCTTTTTTGACTGCTGCTGCACACTGCGTGGATGTCTTCGGAGAACTATCCACGATGACTCCAAGATCTCTTTCCTGATTAGTTGTAGCTAAATTAGCCCCCATCACATTGTATGTATAGTTGAGGTTATTTTTCCCAATGTGCATTACTTTACATTTATCCACATTAAATTTCATTTGCCATTTTGTTGCCCAATAACTTAGTTTTATGAGATTTTTTTGAAGTTCTTCACAGTCTGCTTTGGTCTTAACTATCTTGAGCAGTTTAGTATCGTCTGCAAACTTTGCCGCCTCAGTTTACCCCTTTCTCCAGATCATTTATGAATAAGTTGAATAGGATTGGTCCCAAGACTGACCCTTGGGGAACACTGCTAGTTACCCATCTCCATTCTGAAAATTTCCCATTTATTCCTACCCTTTGTTCCCTGTCTTTTAACCAGTTCTCAGTCCATGAAGGGATCTTCCCTCTTATCCCATGACAACTTAATTTACGTAAGAGCCTTTGGTGAGGCAGAGATATTGTCTTGAAATCAGGAAATCTTAAGGGAGACCCTCCTATGCATCCCCCATCCCTTCTGAGACGTTGCATTGGAAAACTCTTGCCCGTTCTGTGTGTCAGATGCAGTGACAGTCTCAGGATCAATTTATAACCTAGGTCAAAGAGCAGAAACCCCACAAGGGGAACACTCCCCCCAATCTCCCCTCCAATTTTGATGGCAAACGTTTGGTGCAAGTGTGGGTCATGGATGGAAAAGCTCTGTGTTGTGAAATGAAGGCCAGCATGAGAGAAGAATACTGTATGCATTTCAAAAGATTTAATGTGTCTATATGCTGAAGAGCCTTTTTTCTCTTGTTCAAATCCTGATGCCTTTGGTACTTCAGATGAGAGCAGATTTTGACCGGCCTCACTGTATATCTACAGAAGAAAAAGCTGGAGCTTTTTTGCTATTGAAGTCTTTTTTTTTTTTTTTTTTCCCCTGAAACTTTCATTATCCAGGAAGGAGAGGATTCCAAACCGTCTACTGCTCCTGGAGCAGAGGGCAAGCTCCCAACTACCTTCATCTGCTGTCTCGTGTCAGTTGCACACAGGGGTAGATTAAGGCTGTTGGGATCAGGCCGGGGTGGACTAAGGGTACCCAGAAGTGAGTCAGTGATGAATCGAGGTGTTTCTGGAGGAAAGATTAAAGAAGCCATTGGGAAGAGTCTGTCTCTGATTACAGGAATCTAGAGAAGTTCCATTTTTCAGGAGATTCCAAAATACTGTATTGGTTAATCTGGTCTCTGTTTAAGCTTAAATCAACCATGTTTCGCACAGGCGTTTTCTCTCTCTTCCTCCCATGCATGCGCACACACACGGTGACACACACCCCTTTGTGTCTTTGAATCCTTGTCTGTCTCCTCCTTTTACTGATACGTGTTTGTATCTCCGTTAGCCCTACAGTGTCACTAGAGTTATGGGAGAATAAGGTAGATTCTGCTCTGCCTTGTGCATTATCAATAGAATTGCCAGCTAAATTCCAATGGCAAGATCCTCATTGCTGGGAATGAGGCATGAGGCACAAAGAATCGGCTGAATTCTTGGATCACACGGGGAAATGTGTGTTGCTGGCATTTGGAAAAAGCATCCTTTGACTTGAAAAATGAGTAAATCTGCTGGGGAATCACCAGGAGAATATATATGCCCCCCCCCATGCCATTTTTACAGAGTCACTCTCCTGGCTATCGTCAGGTTTTAAAAAGGAGTTGCAATGGAGTTCCTGATGCAAAGGGTGATGGTATGCTGTGCTGATGAAATCCTTGGACTAGGTGTGTTCGGAAAGATGGAGTCATGCTGTTCATAAGTGTCATACCTTCCAAAAATAGACTTTAATGGTAATGCACCAGTCTTTAGTAAATATACCAATCTTTAGTCAGTGAGATGCACCATGCTGAGAATATCCAATGTCAGGAAATCAGGACCCTGTGGACAGCAGTTATCTTTACGCAGATAATCATAGGAGTAAAGTTGCCCAGGTGGAGCAGAGACACCACTTGTGAATTCTCCCCTCTGAGCACAGATAATTACATAGTCAACCAGCTTAAATCATGAACCTTATATACCATCTAGCTGAATGCATTGCAGAATATTTCATATAATAACTGGGCCCACTGATACTAACTCCCGTTGGGAGAACAGATTTCTTAAAATAATAGCTTCTTGGTGTGAATAAGGTTCCTACTATAAAGCCATGAACTTCCTTATGTAAGTAATTCATCTGAGCATCTCCAAAGGTGTTAGCAAACTCACCTGGAATTAGATCTGTAACTTGCCTTAACCCACTGGAGATCTGTCCTGCATTTCTAAAATTCCAGCATCATAGTATCTGACTTGTTTACGTTATCATGTGGTTAACATTCACGATGAAGGCAGGATCTCAGCTCTCCCCATTCCCCTGTGTTAACTGTTGGTTGTTGTCTCCCAGGTGAACACAGGCAGGGCTTGCTTCAGCTCCAGTTGGTGGGGAAAGGCTATGTGAAAAGATGACTTTTGCAGTGTGCAAGGCTCATCCTCAGCTGATTGCCAGTAGGGACTTCTGCAGTCTAGGGCTCTTCATCAAAAAGAAATTCTGCGGCAATATTTTAATTTGTTTAACTGGAAAATACCAGAGTTTTATGCTTCAATGGTAGGGATGGATTAGCTGATTGGAGAACAGTGGAACCCAGTGTCCCTTACACAGTGGCTCAGATGTTTGTCCAAACAGAACCTGGGCTCTGAACTTTCTCAATTGTGTCTTCTCTTCTTCATAGCTGCCTGGTATTGTGTGCTTGGAGGCCCAGATGAGTCACTTAGAACAGAAAAGGTGAAGAAATGCTGTGTCATGTTTCTGTTGCTCCTACCCCTCTGTCCATTTGCCTTGTTGCTTTTACCGAAGTGGGAGATATCAAATGGGAACGTGTGGTCATCTCCCCATCCTTGCCTTGCAGTGCATCCAGTCTGGTACCTCCCCATCCTCCTGTTCAAAGAGCACCTGGTAACACTTAGGGTATGTCTACACTCCAGTCCAATCAAACACCCGTGGCTGGCCTGTATCAGCTGACTCAGGCTCACAGGGCTCAGGCCATAAAACTGCAGCGTAGACATCTGGGCTCAGGCTGAAGCCTGGGCTCTAGGTCCCTGCAAGGGGGGAGGGTCCCGAAACCCAGGCTCCCCCCTGAGCCCAGACATCTACATTGCAATTTTGTAGCCCCACAGCCTGAGTCCCATGAGCCAAGGTCAGCTAATGCAGGCCAGCCCTGGGTGTTTAGTTGCAGTGAAGACATATCCCTAAAGGCATCCACTATTTCAAACAGCCCCATAGTTTTCTATTTCCTTTCCCAGCATTGCTGAGAATAGTATCAGAGGGGTAGCCGTGTTAGTCTGGATCTATAAAAAGCAACAGAGGGTCCTGTGGCACCTTTAAGACTAACAGAAGTATTGGAGCATAAGCTTTCGTGGGTGAATGCCCACTTCGTCAGTATGCTCCAATACTTCTGTTAGTCTTAAAGGTGCTACAGGACCCTCTGTTGCTTATTGCTGAGAATAGACACTTAGGCTGGGATTGTTAAAGCAGCCTAAGGGAGTTAGGCATCCAAATCTCAGTGACTTTCATTAGGAGTAAGCTGTCTAATTTCTTTGGGCCCCTTTGATAATCACAGGCTGAGTTACTGTGGTGATAGGCACCATAAGAAGCGGGTAGTTAGGGACCCTCATTTTTAAAGTTGATAGAGAAAACTACAGGATTTCAGTTAAAGAAGGTTATGAAGCAAACCCCCAGATGTAGACACCCCTCAACTGTGTGGATATTTCCCCTTTGAACCAAACTCAGGAGTAATATGTTGAAAATAGTCCCTATCTTTTTTCCCCTTTTACTAGTAAGTCTTTAATAAAGTTTAAAGAGTTTACAGTTTAGCATTAATATGTCACAGGTGCCTTCATTATGGACCCTAGGGGGAGCTCAGTGCCATGGATGGAAGGGAAAGGCATCTCACCAATTTGGGAGAGCATGAAAGTTACTCAAAACTCTAAGAGCAAGAATCCAATACACTAGCAGACCTGGAGGATATGGAACAGAGCGCACAGAGCTGGGGGTGCCTGTTGTAGGACCAGTTTGTAGCGCATATACCTGGAGTAATTCAAATATTAGAGTGGGTAATGCTGGTGCTGTACAGCTGGTAGGATGGGCTGGGTTATGCATTCCTGACCTGTGTAACAGTGGGTGGTCTTGTGGTTAAGTCAGGGGCCTGGCAGTGAGAAGACCAACGTTCTATTTCCAGCTGTGCTTTTGGCTTGCTGGGTGACCTTGGGCAAGTCACTTCCCCTCTCCATGCAATGGAGATAATGATATGCATGCTTCTGTGTAAAATGCTTACAGATTAACAGATGGAAAACTAAAGAGACGTGTAAAATAATATTTGTACCTAACCTTTTCCTAAGTTATGGCCTGCTTCTGCACCCACTGAAGTCAATGGCAAAACTCCCATGAGAGCAGAATCAGGAACTTATTAAAAAATAAGTAAAAAATCAACTCTCGCTAGATCTGAGCTATGGAGTTCTTTATGGCTGTGATTCCACGTGATGCAAATCACTAAATAGCCCCACTTTTTAATCAAGAGTTGAACTAAAACCCCAGATCTGAATGTTCAGGTTCCAGAGGAGGATGGGATGAGATGGGAATTTCCAGTGATGGCTTAGAGCAGCGTTCAGGATATTGGCATTCACATCCTAGGGTGCAACTGTGAAGGTGTCAAGAGTGCTATGTAGCCTGAGGAATGGAGCAGAAGGACCAACCTGTTCTTTAAAGAACAAAATGGTCAGCATTACTACACAATTATATTGGCAGTCAGCTGTGATGGGGTAGGAATCACAAGATCAGAATGTGACAGATAATTGAGACGTGGATCAATTCTGATTCCTTTTTATTTTATTTCATTTTATTTTATTTTTTTACCATTGCCTGATTTTGGCAGGGGCTTGTTAACTCTTTATGCCTCTCTAGTCTTCTTTTAATTTTTTTAGTCATCTGCATTCAGTTCTCTTGAGAGCAATGAAAAGAAATCAAAGTGCTTTTGTGAGTTGTGACAGAGCAGTGCAAATAGATTGATTAAAAACACTGTTTCTTTTTTTAATTTAAACAGAGCAGAGATTTGTGGGTAATGTCCATAATATGGGCTCCGTGGTAACAAGCTCACTGTGGGAAGAAAGGAAGAGAGTGTGTGAGAGAGAGAAAAATATGGAAGTGTAGCCACGGTTGTTCTGCTTTTAAATGCAAGATTGATTTTACATTTTCCCGGCATGTCAGTTTCATTACTGGCAAATTAATCCTTCTCTCTGTGGCCTAAAGCTTATTTCTGTAGTTTCTCATAAAATAGATTTTGGTGTTTTACCAGATCCTAAATAGGGAATTCAGAGCTTGGCTACATGAAAAAGTAGCACCAATCTAACTAAAGTTTTAAGACCAATTTAATTAAATTGGTGCAAAAGGTTGGCTGTGTTTGGACACTCTTATTTGGGCTTAGCTGAAGTCGGGACACGGTTTACACTAAACTGAAATAAGCCACTCTTAAACCAAAATAAGAATGCCCAAATGGAGGGTTGCACCAGGTTAACTAGGTGCATGTCTACATTTCCCCCTCCCCCCCGCACAAGTTCAGATGAATAGTAGTGTGCATCAAAGTGTTGCACTGAGCCTCCCCTGTGTGGATGCCGCAGGCGCAAACTTAAAGGAACTGAGTTCACACTAATGTAGTCTTGTGAACTCAGGACTTTTCAGTTACAGCACAGTGCTTCAGTGCACATTGCTATTCACACCCCTTTAGTCCAAACTGCAGGGCAGTATAGACATATCCTAACTTGGTTTAAAATCACACTTTTAGTTCAACCAGTGCAACGTGGTAATGTAGTTAAGGCCTCAGATAGGATCTGTTAGGAGCCATGGCCTGAAAGATCACAGGCTGAAGGGATACTGTGGAGATGCTGATAGCTTTCTGACCCTGTACATGTTCCACTAATCCAAACTGCAGCGAAACATTACAGTCTACTATACTTTTGACAGTAACCTTGTTTTTCACACCCTGAAGCTGCTCCATATCCCAAGACCACAGCATGGTGTTAGGGGAGCAGTGCTGCTGGAAATGCTACTGTCCTGTGTACTCAGGAGATGTTCCATCTCCCAAGACCCCAGCATGGTGTTAGGAGCTGTGTCTTCAGGAGTATGGGGATAAGAGTTGATAGAAATAAACAATTACTTGGACCGCAAGCTTTCTGGGGCAAGGAATCACTTTTTGGTTATGTGTATGTGTGCGCACTAATCCAGTTGGTCTTTGACTGGGGCCTCTAGTCTGTGATCGTAATCCAAAAGCTAAGTAATAATAATCATCTTTACCGTCAATTGGTATAGAATGTAAAGTAACAAAGTGGAATCCCCTGTATTAAATTAAACAAGGTCCTGAGACTCCGTGAACTCCACTGTCTGGTGATTTGATGGTGGTGATGGTGTTTGCGGGGAGAGGGTGGGCATTGCATTTTATAATAATAATTTGCACCCAGAGTAAAGATTTACCTCTGTCAAGAAAAATTCACACCATACTTCTGGTGTTCAGTGGAATTAACAAACAGAGGAATATGTTCCTGCAAGAGGAAAGGAGAGGACTGACTGTTCTTAAATCATAAGGACTTTTTTCACTGTGCAAACCCCAGTGGAGGTAGTGACACAACTAGTATGTCGATGATGAATGAGCAATGATAAGAGAAAGATTCCTTTGTAGCGTGCTGGGCTGCGACCAAACTGAGGCCTAATCCTGCTTTGTTGGACTAATTTGTTAGTTACCCAGCAGAGTGATTAGGAGCTCCTTGGAAACACAGCTTTCCTTGCTTCATGCACACTTAAAGATCTTTGGTATTTGGACTACATTTCAGCAAAAAAGCTGACTTTTTTCCTTTAGCTGTTTAAAAAGCAGTTCTAATGGAGGACTGGAGCTGAGAATAGGCTTCCTGCAGGGGGAGATGTGAAGAGCTCCATCTTGTAGAATTGCTGTAATGAACAGCTTTTGCTGCTTAACTGTATCAACGATGTCAGACCTCCTCCCCACCCCTGTTATTTCTCAAACTCCCCCCACCCCATGTGGCTGGAAAAGTGCAGTCCTTGCTAATTAACTTTTGCATTTGTTGCAGCCCAAAGTGAAGTGTTTATTACAAAAATGTTTCTCTTTTGAGATCTCCTTGTTTTAAATACACCTGTTGGCAACAAGGAGAATGAAAAACAAAACAAATATAGGCAGATTCTCTCCTGTGATTTGATACAGTTAAAGTGAAATGTGTGTGTAAGTGTTTGCAAGATCGGGGTCTTACTGGTTATTGCTGGGTATAAGGGTGTAAGAGCAGTGGGCTGATTGGCTGGTTTGCAAATCATGTTTCCTAATTGTACTCTATACTCATGCTTTATCAGAGGACAGTCTTTTATCCTATGCTTCAAACCATTACAATTCAGAATGAATCACCTTTCTATTAAGGGTTTGTCTACATGGGGACACTCCAGAAAATTAATCTGAATGAACTAAAGGTGTGAATTGGAAGTTAATTAAGCTAAACTGAATTAAGGCCACTTTAATTTTGAATGAGAGTGTCCATGTAGGTTTAATGCAGTTTAACCTATACACTTTACATTCGTACCTTTAATTAATTCAGTTTAACTTTTCTGAATGTCCCCATGTAGACAAGTCCGAACATTATGACCCAATTCTGTTCCCTTTGAAAATCAGTTCCAAAAGTCCCATATCTTCAATTTGGAGCAGAACTGGGTTCCCAGTCTAGGTCCCAGTCTCATGTACATTAATTTTAGTTTTCTGTGGAATGTTTTGTGGGGGTGTTGTTTCACTATGTGACAGAATCACTATGCGACACTATTGGAATTAGTAGACTGCTCTACTCAGAAGCGACCCCCAACTACTAGTGCAGAAAGGAGATATGTGTGTGTGCAGTGTGTCCAAGTCAGCACTGAGGTACATTGGCAGGCTGTGTGAAGTTCCCGGAACTGGAATAGCAGTGAGGAGCTGCAGGTCAGGATTGAGGGGCATTGGCAGCTCTGTGGGTGTGGGGCAGGACTGAAACAGCAAGGGAGCTGCTGGTAAGGAGTGGGGAGGGGCAGTGACACAGTTCTGTGAATCAAGTTGCACAGGCCCTGTTCACACTATACCCAGTGTGCTATCAATCCCGTCTTTCATGACCACCAAACTCACCAAAATTTTAAACTAGGGGGAAAAAAATACAAGGAAGGAATTTTCGAAAATCAGTTGGTGTTTTAATGCAACTTTGCTGGGACATGTCACTAAACCATAAGAATATAATCCTTGTGCAAATCCACTGCATCACTAGCTCTTTTTTCCAGGTATGGTATTAATGTACGAATATTTGCAAAAGAGGGAGGGGCGCCAAACCCAAGCTCTTCAGTCTGAAATGTTCCGTCAGTGTATAAAATATATCCAGGAATTTGCGAGTTAGGCTGACGTCACCCTCATAAATTCCAGATAAATAATTTATCTTCTGTGAACACATTTCACTGTTTTTACATCCCCATTTGTTTCTGCAACATGACTGGGGGGAGTGGCACTCACTGGGAAACTTTACATGGCTCTGCTCGTAGCTTTGGTGTTGTCAGCACAGCTCTGACTGGGGTAAGGTTTTGTTCTCCTGGCCGTCAGCTCACAAATCATAAATTAAGCCATTTGAAACTAAGAGACACCTTGTGCTAAAATGGGCATTTCTCACAATATTGGCAGATCAAGACAGCAACTGTTGATTTTCAGTGTTTAATGAGCAATATGCTACTGATTCTGCTGCTAATGTTGTGTTTGCCTAACCTTTTTCAGTGCACCTCCTTGTGCTTTATTGCTGGAACATTTCCAAAAAACAGGAAGAGCAAAGCAGAGGGGAGGGGAGAGGAGGATGGAGAGAGAAAAGAAGATGGAGAAATTAAAAGGAGGGGTAGAACTTAATTAAAAGGCATTCTCCAGATGATGGAGGGGTAGAGGAGCCTTGTCAGAGTAATAACTTGGGATTACAGATGAGTAAAACAGTTTCCTGCAGAGATGTTCTCAATCATGTTCAAGGCAGCAGAAAAGAGAGACCGAGGAAGAGTTGATGATGACAAGGGATGGGTAACAAGGTCAGCACAAGACTGCGTCTGGAACCAAGGAGTCATGCTACATCTCTGTCAGTATGTCAAAGGGAGAGGAATCAAAGGAGCAAAAGTCAGGTGATAAATCAAAAACATGCCTAATGCCCTGTATGCTAACAGGCCATCCATTCCGCAGTCCATGACACCTGGACCACCCAGTCCAAGGACTATCTCTAGTAGGCTATGAAGCACTTCTTTCCAGTCCAGTTTTGTTTGGTTTGTTACTGGAGAGATTTATGCGTGTGGACATCTCATCATGAGAATGAGTCTTCCCTGAGCAGTGGAGCTGGGAATATAGAATGTAAACTAGAAACAGGCTGACTTTACATAGGGCATGGGCAATTCCACTTGGAGCTCTGGTAACCAATGCCTGGAGCTCTGCTCTGATGATCTGCAGTTTCAGCAGGGTGCTCACTTTGGAAGACTCTGATTCTGCTTAGTTTTTAGAATGGTTATTGAGCTGGTGAAAGATGCCAGACTGACAAACCCTAAAGACAGAAGGCCTCTCTCTATGCCTAGAATAGGTACAGCATATGAAATGTAGAGCCAGTCTTCCCCTATACTGCCTCACCAAAGTGCCTTAGCCCTGTCTTGATGGGATCTCCTCTGGGATGAAAATGAAGTGCAGTGTCCATGGGCCATTCACTCTTTGACCCTCCACTGAAATTGCCAACAAGGAGAGCAATTAGCACACATAAATTTGTACGATTTGGGGATGGGTAACTTGCTTTCTGGGACCTAGGCTGAGACTTGCATAGGGGCCACCAAACAACCACCAGATGGTAACAAGTTCCAGTCATCACCACCTGGAGCTATACTTGTACCAACGACCAGGATGTGAAAGGTTCTCTGTCCCATTAGGAAGACTCTCTTTCTTTTACATATTGCTTTTTTTTTTTTTTTTTGGTATGTAAACCACAGCATATATGTCAGAGAGAGACATAGACATTAAGTAATAACTGGTGAAGGGGAATTTTTCCTTTTAAGGAGAAGAATAAAAATGTGCTAGCTGCACTGCTTAAGATTTCGTTCCCAGACAGCTGCATACAAATTGTGCCATATAAAGTTGGCCCTGTATGCATATTCCCTATAGAAAACCATGTGCTTTGAGATCAAGTGCTAGAAAAGGATGCAGAGAACATATAGGAATTGCCTTCCCAGACAAGACCAATGGTCCATCCAATCCAGTATCCTGCCTCTGGCAATGACAGATGCTTCAGAGCAAAGTTTAAAACTGCAATACTAATCCCTGAGGGAGATTTCTTCCTGGCACCAGCTGATAATCATATTAGGCCCTGATCATTTCTGTGCTGGCTAGTGTAACTGCAGATACCACTCTTATTCATATAAATACCAAAAATGTTGTCTTTTTCCTTTATGGGGAAACTTACAATCTGCTTAAGATACTTGCCTCCGTAAAAATCCCGTAACTCTGAATTCCTCATGTTAATTTTATGCTGTGCAAAACAAACAAACAAAGATTGATCCTTCATGCGCCATGTGAAATTTGCTGTCTTTTGAGGAACAATAAAGGATAAATGGGAATGCCTGGTGGACCTCCTCTGTCTTTCACTATTTTGTACCTAGGCTGTCAGATCTTCTCTTGCTCTTCTCCTTTCCAAAGACCTCAATCCTTCAAGTCATTATGCATAGAAGGACCCTAGTGCCAGCAGAGCGCCCCATGGACTTCAGTTGGGCACCACATCTGTCCATCTTCAGCTACTTGCAGGATCAGGGTCTAAAATGTCCTAGTCTCTTTTTGAAGCCTTTCAATATTTCATATCAGAGGAACTCTTTATCATCTGTGCTCTTCTGTATGTATTGCTGTTGGCTACAAACACCAATCATTGATTTTCTCCCCAGTTGCACAACCCATTTCCTGGGGTTTGGCTTTCCTATGGCTTGATTCTCTCATGTTCTGAGGTAGGAGAAGCAAGTTTTTTCCATCCATGTGGGGTGATTTCACAGGGCCTCTTCTCTCCTGGAAGGGACCTGGTCCATGTGTTTGCTACATGTATGCCCAAGGTGGAACGCAATGCATAGAAGCCCCCGCTAAAAGCAGGATTAAGCTGTAAGTGAGGGGACTCCTCTAGTGGACATTTCCCAATGGACTTACTCATCTATGGGGTTCTTGATCTCTGCAGCAGTTCAATAGGGTTACAGCCAGGACCATGTTTTGGCCAAAGTGTGAGTAGCACAGGTGGAGTATAGTGGAGCAAGAGAAGAAAGCAGAGGGGGATGGATAAAGAAAAGAGAGTTGTGGGGGAAAGAGTGTGAAATAGAGGTGAGTACACGAGGGGAAGAAATATTAGGGAAGAGAGTTGGGGAGGGAGAGAAAGAGGGGAGAAAACAGAGTGAAACACGGAGAAGGAGAAAGAAAATCGATGGGGAAATAAGTAGATGTAAGTCAGATCTTTGGGATGCCAGAGTAAGGGTTGTGAGTAGAGCTGGGCAAGTAACTGACTTTTTTCAGTTCACAGGTAATTCCAAAAAATCAGGGGGCAAATTATTTTGGGTTGAACCAAAAAAGTAATTTTTTCAAACATTTTGATTAATCAAAAAGTTGGAAAAAATGGTTTAGGGTCAAATACAATGTTTCATTTTGATTTTGAATGTTTTTTTGTTTTGATTGGTTAGTTGGGTTTTTTAATGCTTTCAATTTTTAAAAATAAAATTAAAGAGAATTTCTAAACAAAAAGTTACTTTGCACCAAAAATCAAAATGTTTCATTTTGAAAATGTCAAAACAAAATCCTTCAACTTTTCCAGATATTTTTGGGGGGTTGGGGAAGGAGGGGATTGGGGAAACAGGGATTTAGACATGAACAGTTTGGCAGAACCAAGACACTCCATTTCTGTGTCAGTTTCAGACAAAAATTTCTCCCCACTCTCTTTGTGAGCTAATCCCAGCAAGGCAGAGCCTTGGGGAATGCAGCAGAACCTCTTCTAGGGCCCCTCAATCTGGCAGCAAACGAAGCAGCTCATGAAGGGAGAAAGGTTTTATTGTGAATTCTGCTTAACTCTCTCAAAGGGGAAAACTTTCCTCCATCTTTTGAAATAACGATTTTCTCATCTCATAAATTGAAACAGCTGTGGCTGTTCTCGCTGTGTGTGTTGTTTTTCTTCGTCTTTTTGTTGTTGGGCATATGTGTGTGATTTTCTTTAATGGCTTTTCCCTGCAGAAGGGACCCAGAGAGCTGTGCAATGTACAGGTTTGTGATCAGTGCCTTTGCAAAGGCAAAAGAAAAATGCCTTGGGCCTTTTCTGCTTTTAGAGAAGAACAAGTGTTAGGCTATTAGTCTGAATCTAACCCTGACTACATTTCTCCTGGGAACAGCTCCACAGCAAGCACTGCAGCACCATTGCCTAGAAAGGCTCCTGTCTGAGATTGGGATCAAATCTATAGCCAGGACTCCCGTACCATTCCCTGAAGTGCATCTGACTGGACTAGAGTGAAACTGGTAACACTTCTACACTGTACCCTACAAAGGAGGGAAAAGGTGGAGAATAGAATGTACGTGAACATTCCCAGAGCCAGAGCTCCTGCCCCATTCCCTACAGTATCACCTGCTGGGGCTGTAATGTGAGGCAATGGAAGGAGTTCTCAGAGGCTTCTACAGTTCCTTGTTAAACTCAGCAGAACAAACTGAAGGGAGAGTTGGAGGAAATTTCCCTCCTTATGGTAGAGTCTCCCCCTCTCTGGATGCTGAATCCTGTCTGTCGGAGTGAGCACAACTCTGGGGCTCCTAAAAACACTTTTGAAGAGCAAATGTTTGCCTTTGGGGTTGAGCAGAATGTACCTAGTTTCATGTATTTTCTTCAACAAATGAAAAATTGAGAGGGAAGAGACAAGGTCCCCAGTCCCCACCCCCTTAGATAGGCTGAATATTTTTGAGCTAGCATGGCTGCTCTCAGCAGGGTATTGCTCAGGTGCAATATTTATCTCTCACCAGTAAGAGGGTTATTTGCCCCACCTGGTGCTGCCTCCCACCTTGGGTATGGCTCTGAGTGAGATTTTTTTGTGTACATGGGGTAACGAATGAACAGATTCCTCAACCTCTCACCCATCCTCCTTGGCTCCTGGGAATTATTGCAATTATAAGGAGAGAGTTTTTTGTTTTGTTTTTCCTCTTGTTCATATATTGGCAGCACATCACTGATCAGGATTCCCCACAGCCATTCCCTGCAGCCAGTTCTCTTGCAGCAGCTAGTCCAGGAGTGGGAAAGGCCGTGACTGATTTAGCTGTGATTTCCACCACAGCCAACACCTCCACACCTCTCTTGAGAGCATCTCCTCTGGGAAAAGGTTGGGACCAGAGTACCTGTTCACTCTCCACAGTCACTGCCCCAAGGTCATTCTCTACTGTCTCCTGCTGCCAGAGGCCAGGACTGGAGTAGTGCAGAGCTCCCCACAGCCAGTGCCCTAGTTCCATTCCTTACTGTGCCTCCTGATGGGAAAGGCTGGGTACAGAAGAGGCAGGAGACAATGTGGATCCGAATGGAGAGCTGCTCCCTTCTCAGAAATGCAGGCACCTCGATGCTTGTCATCTGTGTGGCAGATGTGAGAGTCGTTATGGAAGCTTTGGCCCCCTGCAGGTTGGGGTTTGTCACATTTCCCTGTTCCAGCAGCTTCATATGGTATCGGAGGTCAATGGTTCACTCTTGCTCCCTTATTTGCTGGCCTTGTTCCACTGCGTGACAAGCTGATGGGGCTGGGTGATTAGGGGAGCCTTCGCCTGCCGTAACAGATTAGTGAGTGAGAGCAGTGGAACCACAAATGGCCTAGTGACTGGCAACTGGAGAGGCTCCCCTGTGTTTCTGTCGTTCCTGAGCCTTGTGACAGTCAGGCTGGCTTGCGTGAGAACCAGGGCTTGTTCACAGCAGGAGTCTACGGGGGAGAAGATGAATAGAAATGCTCAGAAGACCTCACAAGGTTGTACAGAAAGGCAGGAGATGATCTCCCAGGGTTTCTGCAGCACTAAAATAAATTCAAGGGTTGGGATTTTCTGCCTTGTCTATCTATCTGATCCAGGGATCCTCAAGTTTTGTCATACGGTGGAGTGCATTTTAATACAATGGACAGCTCCCTACACTTTCCCATTGTATAACATGGCAACAACAGCAATTCCTCCCTTGGAAAAATGACACTAGGCAAGAACTGATGTATTGTGACTGCCTTTGATCTGATGTTAGGGAGACATGGTGGGGGAGGTAATATCTCGTATTGGACCAACTTCTGTTGGTGAGAGAGACAAGCTTTCAAGCTTACACAGAGCTCTTCTTCAGGTCTGGGAAACTAACTCAAAGTGTCATTGCTAAATACAAGGATCGAACGATTGTTTAGCATAAATAGTTAACACACACTTCAAGGGGCCACTCAAGGTGAAGTGGCTCATATGATGTGGCAACTGTATATGGAGGAAAAGGAGCCAGCGCCACATGACCAGCCCATTCTCTGCACATCACTGTTTAGTGCTTCACAGAGTACTAGTGTTCCATGGTTCATAATCTGAGAACCTCTGAACTATATCCATCTGTCTGTCTATCTGAGTGCTTCAATAATCCCACCTACAGCCTCAGTCTCATATACCAGCTCTTGGTGAGGCTATTTGCTACTAAACTACACTCTCCAGATGGATTCATCTGAAAGGGTCAGGACACAACAAGCTCTTCTGAGTAGTTTTCCCAATCAACACCAACTCCTCACTTGACCTGTTTCTCTCAGTACCTCATTTTATTGTCTTACACACTCTTGGTTGTTTTCTTCATCTCTGTTCCTCCTCCTCTTATTCTCTGTCAGTAGCTCCCTCCTCTCTCTCATGCTGCTTTTCTCATTCCCTTATATTTTCCCGGTCCTTTTCTCCCATGGTCCTTTGTCTCTCATACTCATTCTCATGTCTCCTTTTTTCATTCCCTTTTTCTGTGTCTTCGTTTCTTCCTTCTCCACTCTTTCCCTTCCTTTTTTCCTCCCTGTCTTTCACTCCCTCTCTTTGCAGCCCCCTGTGTGAGCAAGTCTTCATTGCCTGAAATTTTCTCAGCATATTCTGCTGATATTCAGTGAAAAATACAGACTGCAGGTGAATTTGCCATTTTAATGCAGTTAATGCTCCCCCACTCGCCCCTTCTGAAATTGCAAACTGCTGAGATTAGTGGCATAAAATCCCACCAGGGTATTGACATCACCAATAAAACAGGAAGTTGTTTTAATCAAACCCAGCATCCTATTTGGATGCTGGACTCAGAATTACAAGGCCAGCAGTTCTGAGAGCAACTGAGAAATAAGTGGTTGGGGAAAAGAGAGGTGAAAAACACACTTTCTTTAAAGTTATGTCCATGCCTTATGGGCATGAGTTGCAGTTTTTTTCCTGGAGTCCTTATCTAAAGAAGGTGCTCAACAGAAGCAATATTGGGCTCATAGGTGACAAAGGGTTAAAAGGTCACTTGATCTGATGAGTCATCTACTAAGAAGGATTAATAGGAGGCAGTTGTGGGATATCATGTCCTCAATCCCCTGAGCACAGCTGAGGGGGAGAGTTGGGTGGTGGCTCACTGATCCTAGGGCCAGCTGGGAGGCCAATTTGGACCTTATTAAAGCATCCCAGGTTAGGGGCTCACAGGAATGTCCATTATGTGGCTTGGAGAACACTGAAATATGGAAGTAAAAGAAGGCATATGGAGTGCATTCACCACCACAGGTGTGAACTATTTGCCAGTCATTAACTTATGCATCCCCCTTTCCTGTCCTCTCCCCAGGACAGTTTCCAGAGTTCTGGATCCAATGCCATAGTCTTTGCCAGAGTCTGACTAGTATCCACATAGGAGCAAAATATTGGCAAGTCATCATAGCTACTTCTAGGAGTGATGCTGATGAAAAGGAGAAGAAACTGAAGGAAGGAAAGATAACTAGAATCTACACGGCGCAATGGCAGATAGACCTAAATTCTCTGTTCTGCCAGGACTGAGAAGTGGCCCATCTAGCCCAATATCCTGCCTACAACAGTAGCTGATATGTGATGCATCAAAGGATGATGTAAAACGTTTCTAAAACACCTATTGTGCCATACGATACCATGAGGGGCAAGGGAAGATTTCTGTCTCCAGCTGCTGATGAGATTATGCTCTGAAGCGTGAGGATTGATAGCCCTTGTCACTATTAGGCCAGCTAATATAGCTGCAGATGCTACATTTAATCATATAAACTACACAGTACAGTTGCAGAACAAGGCCCCCTGGCCTACAGCATTGGGGAAGCAACTGGAGCAGATTCTTCAGGAGGAGGGGGAGGGAGAAATGGAATCTAATGTGTGTGTATGCATGTGAGAGAGCAAGATAGGAATCCACTGTGCCTAAGATTCAGTGTGTGTAGGAAAGATCCTGTGTGTGTGAGTGTGTGTGAGAGAGAGAGAGACACACACACACACAGCTTGTGGGGGAGGGGAGGATCAGGAATGATCCTGTGTTTGTGTGTGTTTCAGAGAGAGAGAGAGAGTAGTGAAGGTAGAGTATGGGGCAGGGCTTGTTCATCTTTAAGGATTTCCTCTCATTTGATTGGACCCACTGAAACCACATGAGGCCTGCCATGGCAGCCAGAGAACAAATAGAATAAGATCAACCAGTGCAACTGGGAGCCTTCGGTGCTGTCCATGGTGTTGAACAAATGATAACCCAGCTCTAGCAGCTGGGTGAGAATGGCTGCAGCACAGTCTGTTGTCTTTTCCCCAGTTACTGATGAACAGCAAGGCCTCTGCGTTCTTGGGAAGGGAGGGTCCAGCCAGTAGCCTGGCTGTCAGTGTTCTCTGGGTGAAAGCACTGCAGAAAATTCAGCTGGCAGAGGGGTAGTGTGCCCCAGCGTTCATGTGACTAAGGAGATCCTCATGTATCTGGCTCTGACATTGATGGCAACAGTGGCTTTCCTCTTCTTCCCACGTTTTAGTACAAACTTTACCATGAAAAGAGCAACAAGTTGATTTTTTCCTGTAGAGCAACAATTTCCGGATTGGTTTTCTTTTCTGTTCAATCCATTTGGAGGCTAAAGCCAGCGCTTCGATGGCCCTTTTAGAAATGAGTATCCTGCGCACTGGAGTCTTTTGAGGCCATAATTATAGCAATTTTTTTTAGGGGCCACTGGGCTGGCTCTAATGCACTATCCTTCTCTTGCTATCCAGAGATCTTTGAGCCTTGAATCTATCATTTGAACCTTTTTTCTTTACACCTGGAAACTGTGCTTACTCTGGCTGCCTCTGTGTGTGCCCCCTTTACTGCACTGTGCATCAAAATGCAGCTCATGCATCTTTCTCTTCATGCTTGTGGTATTGTGTGGATGTGGGGCAATGTGACTCTTGAGAATATTGTATTAAATTGGTACTTTAAATTGCAGGCCTCACTACAGTATGAACTCACTTCCTTCTTCCTTCATTCACTCACCCTCCCTCTTATTCATGTACATAATTTCTCACACCTGCTCAGACTTTCACACCTGACTACTCATAGATACATGCCTTTATGCTTTCATACTCTCACACCCTCTCACCTCCACCCTCATTTGTACACACGTTGCCACTCACACTCATCTTCCCATGCTCACTGTCACATATACACGTTAACATTCACTGTCACACAACAAAGGGTAGGAAAAAATGGTCAGTTTTCACAATGGGGAGAGGTAAATGGTGGTGTTCCCCAAGGTTCTGTTTTGGGAGATGTGCAGTTGAACATATTTATAAATGATTGGGGGAAAGGGATGTACAGTGAGATGGCAACATTTGCAGATGATACAAAATTACTTAAGATAGTTAAGTCCAAAGCTGACTGTGAAGAGTTACAAAGAGATCTTACAAAACTGGGTGACTGGGCAACAAAATGGCAAATGAAACTCAATGTTGATAAGTACAAAGTAATGCACATTAGAAAAATAATCCTCCCTATACATACAAGATGTTGGGGTCTAAATGAGCTGTTACCAGTCAAGGAAGAGATTTTGGTATTATTGTGGATAGTTCTTTGAAAACATCCACTTACTGAGAAGCAGCAGTCAAAAAAGCTAACAATGTTAGGAACCATTAGGAAAGGTTAATAATAAATAAAGATAATAAAAATGAAAACGTCATAATGCCACTATATGAATCAATGCTGCACCCACACCATGAATGCTGCATGCAGATCTGGTCACCTCATATCAAAAAAAAGATATATTAGAATTGGAAACGGTGCAGAGAAAGGCAACCAAAAGGAATAGGACTATACAACAGCTTCCATATGAGAAGAGAGAAAAAAGACTGGGACTGTTCACCTTAGAAAAGAGACAACTAAGCGGGGGGATATGGTGAAAGTGTATAAAATCATGAATGGGGTGGGGAAAGTGAATAGGGAAGTGTTAGTTACCCCAGGGAAATACCTCTTCATATGAACCATTAATTAAATTAATAGGCAGTGGATTTAAAACAATAAGGAAGTATTTCTTCACACAACGCACAGTCAACCTGTGGAGTTGGTTGCCAGGGGATGTTGTGAAGGCCAAAAGTATAACTGGGCGAAACAAATTAGATAAGTTTGTGGAGGACAGGTCCATCAGTGACTATTAGCCAAGATTGTCAGGGACACAACACCATACTCCAGGTGTCCCTAAACCTCTGACTGCCAGAAG
Source organism: Malaclemys terrapin pileata (assembly GCF_027887155.1). NCBI lineage: Eukaryota > Metazoa > Chordata > Testudines > Emydidae > Malaclemys > Malaclemys terrapin. The sequence goes on from NC_071505.1 coordinate 151,737,102, forward strand.
CTGGGACTGGATGATGGGGAATGGATCACTTGATAAATTGTCCTGTTCTGTTCATTCCCTTTGAAGCATCTGGCACCAGCTCCTGTAGGAAGACAAGATACTGGGTTAGATGGACCATTGGTGTAACCCAGTATAGCCATTCTTGTGTTCATATATGTGTTCTCTCACACATACACACCTGCATCTACACTCACTTCCTCACCACAAACTTATACACACAGCCCCTCACTCAAACACACACACTTGAGCGCTCTTATGTGCATTTTCTCACACATCCACCCAAACCTTCACACTCACTTCCATACATCTCACTTACTTACACATGTTCTTGTTCTCTTACATTCTGTCTGTCTCTCTCTCTGTCTCATTGTCCAGTCCCTATAATGAGACCTTTTCTGGTTCATCTCGCTCCCTTCTTTGTTCTCTCAAACACACAGCTGCAATCAAGATGTCCAGAACAGAACTGGAGTGCATCAAGGCCATTAACAAAGACAGTAGGAACCTCCCTACTCTGTGACCTCTCTCACACCCTGATAGTACAGTAACCCAGGGACTAGTTTGAAGTGTAAAGTCAGCCATGGTTGCCGGTTTGTTGTTTGTATTTAACACTCGTGTGAGGGAAAGCCCGTCCCAACACAGGGTGTTTTAAATGAAGTGACTTGTCAAGTGAGTGACTGTGGCAGGGATCTGAGAGGCAGTAAATTTAGCAGCTCTCACTTCCCCTGACAGCCTGTCATGCACTTGAAACATAAATAGCGGTGGAGACAAATCACTGCTGTTTTCCTATTAAGCTTTGCCCCACTGGCCTCCTGGCTTGCAAGCAACATTTCTACCCAGCCTGCTGGCGTGCCTCATCTTAGGGATGGATGTGCCTCCCCCACATCAGCTAAGGGAGAAGAAGGAAGGGAATTATTGTGCTGTTATTTCCTCAAGTGTCCTTGGTCTCTTGGAACTGTTCATCAGATGATGGATTTCTACCCTAGAGCTGTTGTCTCCTGGCCCCTCCTTTCTCTCAACAAAGTTGGGAGAAGCAGGATCTTTCCCCTTCTCATTTAGATGTGCTAGTCTTAACTTCTTCCCCAGCTCCCTCTGTCATGCCCTGCCAGGTCACATTAAAGGACAATACCAACCATTCACTTTAATAAAGGAATTAAGAAGGGATTTTCAAAAGCACCGAAGTGATTTAAGAACATAAAATCTTATTGAAAGTCATCGGAACTTGTGATCCTAAGTCACGTAGATGCTCTTGAAAATCCCACTCTAAAGCCCTCATTTGTATTTAACTGCTTAATAAAATGTGTCTCTGGAGTTTTTGTTAACCCTTAGAGCAGTGAGCATGGGACCCCTCCCCATTAGAGTTCTTTACTGAGGCAGTGGGGACAAGCAGACTAACCCCATTCCTCTTCTTCCCCTTTCCCATATCTCTCATTAATTCTGTTCCCTCCTTCTCCCCACTCCTCAAGAAAATGAAATCATACCAAGCATGAAGAGAGCCTGATCTGTGCTGGCCTATTTTGTGCCACTGGTATTTTAGCACTAGCAAAACTTCCACTGCTTCACCAGGAAAAAAACATAACAAAACTCCCAACTCCCATAGGAATTTCATAACAAGGTCAATAGTTTCTTCCAAACTGATTTTTTAACGGTTTCTCAGGCCAGTTACTCTGGACTGTCTAGAGTTCCTGTATCCAGCATGGTAACTAGCTCATGCCGGAACAAGTTACTTGTCTTTTCAGTAGAGACACCTGCTCATTCCAGATGCAACTTTTTTTCTATCAGTCTCTGGGATCACCTGATTGAGTGATTTTTGTTGTTTCCCTTCTCTTTTACCTCTCCCTGAACTTGTTCATTTTTTTCTGCCTCTCTCTCTCTTCTTCTTTGTTTTTTATTATTTTTCCTCTATTCCTCTGCCTTCTAGTCTGATCTGCATCCCCTTTCTGGTTTTGATTTGCCCCTCTCAAGTCCCTTAATATCTTCTCTGACTCTTTATTACCTTCTACATGCCTTTGCTCTTTTGCTTTCAGAAATACTCTTATTCCCCCACCTCTTCTTGCTGATACATTCTGTATTTGTATGTCTGTCTATGTCCCCATGCCACACACTTTTTCTTCTGTGTTCTCACTTGTCCTTCCTTTCTAACACATTGACTACTCCTCTTTCTCTGCTCTTCAGGAAAGTCTTGTCACTGTCCCCATGGTCCTGATTTTCAAAAGTGCTGAGAACTCCACTTGAAGTCAGTGGGAACAACATGCTCAGTACCACTCAAAATCAGGACCTCTTGTTCTTCAGTGCTTGTCTTCCCTCTACTATTTTTCAAGCAACAAGCTGCCACACCCAGCCTGCAAGAAACCCTTATGTTATTAACTTGCCAAGTGGGATTATTTAAAAGGGCCTCAACCCAAAACATCCCATTTGCTGCTTAAAGGACAAGTCCCCCCTGGATTAGTGGTGCAAGGCAAATTTGGAAGCTGCCTTGTTCTTTGAAAACAAAAGGATTCTAAGAGCAGCGGAATTAATCACACTGGACCACATCAAAATGGCCTGTATAGACCTCTATCCCATCTCTAGCACTGTCCAGAACCAGATGCAGAGGAAGATGTCTGACACCCGTATTGGACATAACTGAGAAATATTGCACCATAGATTTTGGTCAGCAGAAATGCAGACCAAAGCAGCATTCAGGAAGTTAATCTTTCTACACAAATACCCCATAAATATCACCACCATGCCACACAACAAGTTGACAGACTTTTGAGGGGCAACAGTAGCTGAGGGATAGCTTGACCATACTCCCACTGTTTAAAACTAGAGCTTTGCAAAAGGTCCATTGAAAGAACTGAAGCAAAATGGAAATCTCGGGCTTCTGGTTTCTGATGTGAATTCAGCATTCAGACCAGCTTAACTAAAAATAGAGAAGAGCCCACTTCCCCTCTCCACTTGCCCTGTGTAGGAGTGCAACCCCATAATTCCTCTTCTGGGACAAACCATGTTGGCTCCTTTCAAACTTCACTGTGCCCTGTGCAAGGGCGCCTCTATGTATTTTGCCGTCCCAAGCATGGAAGGCAGGCGGCTTTCAGCAGCATGCCTGCGGGAGGTCCGCTGGTAACGCAGATTCAGCGGCATGCCTGCGGGAGGTCCGCTGGTGCCGCGCCTTTGGCATACCCGCTGCCGAATTGCCGCCGAAACTGCGGGACCGGTGGACCTCCCACAGGTATGCCACCGAAGGCAGCCTGACCGCCGCCCTCACGGCGACTGTCAGGCCGCCCCCCCATGGCTTGCCGCCCCAGGCACGCACTTGGTGTGCTGGTGCCTGGAGCTGCCCCCGGCCCTGTGCCTTCCCAGAGCTGCACATCCCAGAGCCTTGTTCAGTAGGGAAGAACATGCCATTAAACTACAAAATGACGGTAGAGTGAGTGCTTTGTCTAGAATGGGACTACTCAGAGGGAAAGGAGTGTATGAGGCCAAGCGAGAGTGACTGAGCTGACAGTCACCAGGGAGCGAAATGACCGGCTGGGTTGTTATATTTTAATTGCCTTTCAAAGGCCTCTCCATCATGCAACAAACCCCTGTTCCCCAAGCAGTCTCAGATTCTATTACCTTCTCTGTTTAACACTATTGGTAGCAAACACCAATTGATTTTTTTTTCTATTCCTACTGCAGAAGGCGACCGCTGGTTCTTCCCCTCCACCTGGGTGGGGATGTCACTAACAAGAGGGAGAGGGCACCTCTCCCTGCAGAGCTGGTCACACCACAAAGAGAGAAATGTGCTCCATTCAACACAGCTAATCATCCCCACCCTCAGGCAGGTGGGAAAAGCTCTAGGATCCTTAGTCAGACCTGCAAGTTTGTAACCTCCTTTTCTATTGCTGCTCCAAAGGGCGCCTCTGAGCCCTAAGGAACTTCCCAACTTCCCCCTTCTTATCTCCCAGCCTTTACCACAAAGGTCTTGTGCTGCCATGATGATCCTTGTGGCTGATGAGGGCTCCCACACATCAGATTAAAGTACCCCCACAAACAAAAAGGAACCAGAGCGCACAAATTTTGTGGGTGTGTTGAAGTTTTTGTGTTGATGTCATGAGGCTCATGTCATGATGCCATGACATTTCCCTTGCGGCGTTGCGACATTGTGATGTTTGGTGGTGATGCTGGGATGAAACGTGTGTTGCTTCAGGTAATGTTTGGGGGTCCAATGTTGGGGTGTGTATGGTGTGACACAGTCACCCTTGTGTGACATACTGACTCAGGCACGTGGCATTTCTTCCCTCTGCTGGCTGGAATGCCAGACCTGCACAGGTGTGTGTGTGTGTGACTATAGTGCTCTGTAGAGGACATTTGAAGATCTGTAAAAAGTGAGGCTGGTTATTCAGAGAAGCTGTGAGTCCTACCACTGCTACACAAATATAGCTTCTCCTTTGCCTCAGGAGATAGAGGCCAATGTGTTCCAAAATAAAGAGGCTATAATTCTCTGTAGCTATATGTCTGGTACTCAGCTTGCAGTGTCTGTTCTCCAAAGCTGCAGAGTTATGAGTTGGTGTGGGACAGACTGAAGCTTGCCATGTTGTCAGATACCAAAGGACACTGTGCTTCTCTGAGAGTTCAGACTTTCCATTCAGCCTGGGGCACAGATACCAGGGAAGCCCCAGAATGTAGTGAATATTGATTGGCATCATAGCAAAGGAATTACTCAGTCCTACCCCCCTTTGGGAGTAGCTAGAAGGGGTAGTGCCTGTTTGGACTTTGGAGCACTGCTGGATGAGTTTATTACCTGGGTACACATCAGGGGATATCCCCGAGATATCCTATCTCACAGGATATTGTTATATTAGCAAATAGTCTGAGTCCAGTCAGATATGTCTGACACCCTTGTCCTGTTGAAATTCAACTCCAGCTGGGACACTAACAGGTCGCACTCAGTGAGTCCTGCTTCTCCCGTGCATCATGTCATCACAGCTAATTCCAATGGCGAGTGGACAAGACGTTATATAATTCAGTCCGGGACTGTCACGTTCAGCCAAGAGGGTTCTGCTTAATGCAAGGTGTGTGGGCAGGGAAGAGCATCTCTAGAGAGAACTCCAGACATTCTTAACCCTGGGCAAGCCAGAAAATGTCTCAGTCAAGGCCAGCTGACTCTGTGGATACACAAAAGGAAATGAGATGAATGATAAATTAGGTCCCTGTGAACACCAGGGGAAACCATGCCAGGGTCTTTCTGCCTGGTTTGGCTCATCCTCATTCACAAAGCCAGAGCCAGGCCTGAGTCTTCATTGGCACCATGCTAGCCTCTGGTTTTTGTGTAGTAACGACAGACCTAGGGGCATTGGAGGCATGAGGCCAATTTACACAGTAAGCAATGGGGCACAACAGGGTGTGTAAACAGAGTGATTATTTCCACAGTACGTTTGACCCTTCTGTTCCTATCCCTACAGCAGTTGATACTTCACTGCTCCCTTTGCACAGAAGAGCTCTCTGTATCTCTGTACTGTACTGTATCTCTCGGTCACTGTCTCTCTCCACTTCCATCCATCTTATTCCCTGTCGCTGTACATCTCTTTCTTTCTCAGCAATCCGTCTACATTTTTCTCTCTGTCTCTGAACATCTCACTTTCCAAATCTCACTTTGTCTACATTACTTTCTCCCAGCTTCTCTCCATCTCTTCATCTTCCTCTTTCCCCTTCCCATCTCCATCCTTTGCTCTCCTCTCTCTCTCATTCTCCCAGTTTCCTCACGTTCCCTACCTCCCATGCCATGGTAACTTTCTATCTTCCCTTCTCTCAGTAGCATTGCAGCACAGGCTGTCCCTTTACTCATACACCATCTGCCACTCTCCACTGATCTCTTTACCGAAAACAAGTCTCTTCAGCTAGGGGACAGATAAAAATGCCAACCTCAGAGGAAGCTGCAGTGGGTGAGGAGGCGAAGGCTGATAAACAAAAGCTTCAAAGTTTCAAATAAAAAAAAATCCCAGCTGGAGGTAAAACAAGAAAACAATGTCAAAGGCTCCCTTAGCTATTTTTGTTTTTCAGAAGTATGTTCCTGGGGAATGTAAGGTGCAGAGGGGGGAAGGGAGTTAGGTGAGTGAGACCTTAGACAATAAATGAAAAGTGCAGAGAGAAAAGAAACCTCAATTCAGCATTGGAAGTCGCCGCAAAAAAACTTCAAATGGCATCTTTTGATGTGAAATCTTTTTATCCTCTCTGCATCTTGTTTTAGGTAGAAGGTGCCCAACATCGTCCCAGAGCCCCTTCTGCTCTCCATGCCACACAACTACAAAAGGGGTTTGAAGAAAATAAACAAAGCAGCAGGGTCCCTGTTATGTTTCTCCATACACAAAATGCAAACAGATACTTTCAGCGAGAATGAACTTTATTTTAGTTTAAGAACACAATACTACAAAAGAACCGAAGTCAAGTCTGGCTGAGAGAGAGCACAGTGTATGTGCCTTCTCTTGTACAGTCTGCATTGAACAGAATGCAAAATGGCTGCTTAGTCTTTAGAAACTTGAGGTTCCAGTACATGGTAAACCAAGACTTACCTGTTACAGTACACAGCTAAAAATGACGCCATTTCCAATGTTATCTGAATACTCTGTATATTCATAGAATGTGTGTGTATGCACGTGTGTGTGTGAGAGAGAGCGGGGGGGATTTATGAAATGACTGCTAAAGTGTAGAAAGAAAGAGAAGCTTTTGTGTGTGCATAAGTAGGATATGTGCATGTGAATATATGTAAGTGTATGAGGGTGTGTGTGTGGCAGTTGGGGATGGAAGAGTGCATATATGAATGTGGGGGAGGTATATGTATATTTGTGCTTCTGTGTACTTAAATAGGCTTAAGAAGGGAGGTGTGAGGGTCAGAAGATGTGGGTGTCTGTGTGTGTTGGCATGAAGAGTGTGAGTGTGCTTCTGAGTGCAGGATTGTACACTCTGTTTTGGTGTGTGTGCATGTGTGCCCTCACAAGTGTGGTGGTGGTGTTTGTAAGCAGACTATTGTGTAAGATGGGGGTGGGGGTTTCAGCTGCTCTAGCGGGTGTGGCTAGCAAGCAAGGGGAGAGCAGACATGGCTGAAATGAGAGCACTTTCAAAGGCTTCCATGTTCACACATCAAAGCTATCTGCAGCACATACCTGTGCAGAAGGGCCTCCACCAGCTCCCAGCTACTGCAGGCACCTGGCACGCGCCGATTCTTTCACCATTGGTTTGATTGTTAAGCCTGACAGCCCCCCACCCCCCCTCTCTCCAGTCTCCAGAATAGAAAGCCTGCTCCTGGGCTGGCCAACAGGAGGGGCTCCTGTTCCAGATTTATGAGGACAGATTAAAAGTGTGACAACATATGCACAGCTTAGCTAGGCAGTGTCTACGGGGACTGTGAGAAGAAACCAGCTACCTGTGAATTTCTGAGGGGGACAATAATCCCCAAGGGGAGAACAGTTGCTTAGGATCAGACAAGGTGATGTAACTAGGGCTTATGGGATGGCAGGACTAAACCTTGTTTGTCTTTGGAATAGCCTCCCCAGGGGAAGTGGGGGGGTTTCGCCTTCCTCTGTAGCGGGGGGCACGGGTCACTTGCTGGAAGATTCTCTGCACCTTGAAGTCTTTAAACCATGATTTGAGGACTTCAATGGCTCAGAGACAGGTTTGATACAGGAGTGGGTGGGTGAGATTCTGTGGCCTGCATTGTACAGGAGGTCAGACTAGATGATCATAATGGTCCCTTCTGACCTTAAAGTCTATGATTCTATGAAACCTCATCACTGGGAACATTTAAATCTGAACCAGACAAAAATCTGGGGTGAGATGGGTGAGTTTTGCCATTGACTTTAATGGGGTTGTGATTTCACTCCTGGGAGAATACGCTGCAGGGAACCCTCTTGTCCTAATGAAAGTGGACTAGATTCCTGTGAGCAGATGGCATTTCCCCCATCTCCTAACACAGCACGCACATCAGTAAACCACACCACTGGGTAGTGTCCACGCTTACCCCTTTCTCTAGGCTTAACGTGGACTGTAACAAACCTAAACATCCTGCCAGTGCTTGCTGCTGAGCTAGGCTGTTTCTAGATTTTCTCCCTGTCACTGACTTTAGTTGCCTCTGCCTCAGAGAGAGACTCTCCAACAACTTTTATAGGTTGGAGTTAAGCGGATGGGTCCTCTTTGTCAGGCTGCCATGGTCGCTGTGTTCAAGAGACTAGAACCTGACCTTCTGTTACGATGCCGTGTTGTGTTTTTGCTATCTCTCATTCCTGTGATTTGACATCACACTTTACAGAAATGCTCTTTTTAAAAACTTTCTACCCTGGTAGGGGACATGGCTGCAGCAGAAGGGAGGGGTTGGGATTGCAGTTCAGAGTAATTAAGTTTATGGAGCAAAACATTGCTGCTCAGAGATGAAACTGGCATAGAAGGAGAGGGCAGTGATAGAACTGACAACATTTTAGCAAGGAGTTCCCAGAAAATGTTCCCCCCCCCGAAGCAGTGTGCTAAACCCCATGCCCCAGGGATGTGTAGGCTAAAGGAAGGAAGACTGAGGGGCTGAATAGATCTATCCATTTGCTGTACTGCAAACCAACTGCTCTTCATCCCCACTTTGCTGGAAAGGATTATGCGTTGTTCCTGAAAGTACTCCTGGGCCTGTTGATGGCTCAGTGTTCCTTCTGTTTATTTGTGTGTGTGTGTGTGTGAGAGAGAGAGAGAGAGATGTTGTGAGGAGCCCAGAAGATTCTTCCTCTGGGAAACCTGGCAAAATATTTTCTCTTCCAGAATATTTTTCAGAGCTCCAAGGATATGTTGTTTCCAGCAGGCAGGTTTAGCAGCACCCAAAGAGGCGGCGACTCCATCAGAGGCTAGGAAATCTTCCCCCAACTGTCCCTTCAGTTTGGTGACAGTATTTTGACAAGCACCTGCTCAGTGCCCCCTCCCACCCCTTGTATGAAAAGTGGGTCCAACCCATTATGCTAACAAGATGAGAGCAGAGCAACTGTGCCCTGGCAAATTATGTTTTAGTCTTTGGTTTATTAAGATCTGCTGTGGTGGCAGATTAACGTCCCCTGCTCAGCATCTAGTAGTCAGGAGCTGCCAATGCTGCGATAAATGGAGTGCGTTCTGACTCTAGATGGGATTTTCAGGAGCACCTTAGCATTGGCCTAATGCTGCTCCCATTCATGTCAATGGGAGCAGACTTAGGTCAATGGTGAGCACTTGTGAAAATCGCACCCAAATGGCCTTGCCACCAGAATGTTGTTCCTAACTTCTTTACCTGCGCACTATTGGGAGCGGTGTCACGGTGACTCCTGCAGTGCAGTAGGGTGGACCGTATTCCCTCTTTGTCTAATAGTGAACACTACCCTATAAAAGCAGGTCATGCAGCAGAGCATTAGCCCTTTCTGCATCTGTGCTAGTAAGTCCTGAAGGTAAAATGCAGACTTACACAAAAGCAGATAGTGGTTTGGGACACAGTGGTGTTAGATTCAAATTCATCAGAAATATGGGAGCATTTGGATCTGGGTTTTGGGTCTGCCCATCTCTGAATAAAAGAGGAAAGCTTATTCACTTTGGAAGCATTTATTCACCATATGTGGCGTGGCAGCTCCTCTTTGAATACTGAGTTGCCAAGTCTGGGGATGATTTTACCCATTGGGGGATTTTGATGAGTGCAGGAAAAAGAAGAACTAAGAGTGGTAGTGCAAGGGACAGAATCCTGAGCAGAGCTTTATCAGTCCCCAAAGTCCCTATTCCTGATGCAAAGCAAAGAGAATCTGGCTGGTGCCCTGTGTTCATCCTCCAGTGTGCTTGGCTAATCTGATCTGGCTAACTTGCTTTGGCTAATATGCCACAGAAAACATATGCCTGTGCACTGGGACGGTTCTGCCACTCTAAGGAATATCACTGGAACTGGAGCCCCTGAGAGTGGGCTTAGCTGCTACTGCCACTCTGTACTTGGTGAGCCAGGGACAAATGCCCAGTCCACACAGACAGTATTTGAAGCACATCCAGCAACTCAGGGATGGATTTTCAGAGGAGTTGCCCACCCACAGATGGGGTCAGACTATGAAAAGAGCTCACATCCCATTCAGCCACTTCAATGAAAAGGCCAGATTTTCAAAAGATCTCAGCCCTCCATTGACAACAATGAAATCTTCTGGGCACTGAGCTATTCTGAAAATCTGACCCGTATGATTTAAAAGTGAGATTAGAATTGGGTTTTTGGTTTGGGTTTGTTTGCCTGTGCTATGCAGTTTGCAAACCCTGCTGCAGCCATGCTCCAGAGCAGTGTTTGTACCCTGTTAAGACAGGAAAATACTCTCCCATCATGGTTTTGCCCAACATTGCTCATAATCCTTCTAGGGAGAGTCCAAGCTTGGGTTCCAGAGTGATAGTGTAGATATGCTAATCCTAACATTTTACACTGCTGTTGCTGTTGCACCTCCATCCAAGGATCTCGATGTGCTTTCCATAGGTTAACTCACAACCCCCCTTGGAGGGGGGTATTATTAGCCACAGTTTACAGATGGAGAAACTGAGGAATGGAGAGCTAGTGTTGCAGTGATTATTGGTCTCTGTGGCTCAACTTTACTTTCCAAAAGCCCGTATTTCTCAGTGTGGAGCTGTTTCCAGGAAACTTAGTCTTGTCAATGATGGTCTGGGTTGGAAGTTTGCGTTTTCTGAGACAGAAAACAATTCCACGACTTTTCATGGTTGGGGGCTACAGGTAAAATATGTCCCAATTTATGATGGTCATAACTACCATAGAGCCAATTATAATCAATCTGACCTCCCTTGGTTTTCAAATATCTAGTCATTAAACTAATTCTGTCCTTGCAAGTTGGAGATTTTGCTTCTATGAATGTGTCTGATTCTGGCCACAAGGCTAGGTTTGGGCTAGTATGTGGTGTTTGGCATTTGGCACTCCTTTCACGCATCCTTTTGGTTCTCCAGAATCTAAGCTTTCATTTAAAAAAAAAAAAGGCTCTATCTGTTGTGGTTGCTGAGATAGCTTCAAAGTAGCTCCCATCTGTCATTGTTTCATGGATAATTGTGCCATGATCATTCACATGTTACAACCAAAGTGAGGGCTGCTCAAGTCCACACCACCTAATAACATCCTGCTGTGTATTTTTCTCCTCCTAGGCAGAGAATTTGAAGGCGAGGAAGAGTACCTGGAGATCCTAGGGATCACACGGGAGCAATCTGGCAAGTACGAGTGCAAAGCCGCCAATGAGGTTTCCTCGGCAGATGTGAAGCAAGTCCGGGTCACTGTGAACTGTGAGTACATTTGAACCAGATGGGGGTGGGCTCCCATATCATGGTGATGGCAGGAAGAGGAGAACATCCTGATATCCCCATAACCTGGGCACTATTTCTTTTCAAAGGAAACATGTGGGGCATATTCTACTGTTGGACATGCATGGCCTGAAATCAGAGAGACTCACTTGAGGGCAGAGCTTATGCCTTAGACTTGGTGAATGATGTAGAAAAAGTATCTGTGAGGTTCCCCTTTCCCTCCCCCTAGAAGGGCCAGCACAGTCCATGTTTTGCCACTGATATTCAAGAGAACAGTACCATGAACAGAAACTTCCACAAAGTGACAGGGGTAGATAAGAGTCTAAAGGCCAAATTTAGGAATGATGTGTAAAGAGGTGTAAATTAGACTCCAGTACATTCACTCAGACCCATTGACACTAATCTGGACTCCCTCCAATCTATATACGCTCCCTTACTCAGCAGTAGAGTGGGTGTAAGTGGGTGTGACCAACACACCAGGGAACTGGGAGAATGTGTATGAGAGAGGTCCTTCAGTGTTGCATGGGACCACTTTAACTTGCATCTTCTTCCAGATCCTCAGCATGTAAACTATGCTAACATAGACTCCCTATAGATCCATAGAGCATAGGTAAGGGCCTCTCCACAGTGACTTTTACCGCCTTTAACTGCTTTGGGGCACGGTTAGCTAAAACTCACTTTCTGTCCACACACCACACAGTTAATAAATAGTTCATAACTGGTGAATCCTAGCCAGGTGTTGCCCTTTCTAGCAAGCTAGTCTGACACCTGATTCAGCCCCAGTGCATGGTTAGGCATGTGGTTACTTAAATTAAATGTATGCCCCAGATACAAAGAAATAGTAAGAGGACCAAAAAAAAAAAAAATGCCACCATGGCTAAACAAAAGAGTAAAAGAGGTGAGTAGAGGCAAAAAGGCATCCTTTAAAAATTGGAAGTCAGATCCTACTGAGAATAATCGAGAGGACCATCTGGCAAGTCATGTGTAAAAAGTCTAATTAGTTAGGCCAAAAAAGAATTTGAAAAGCAACTAGTAAAAGACACAAAAAACGAACTGATTGAGGTATCAGTAGCAGAGCTTTTGGAACAAACTGATAAACTAAATAGCAGTCAGACATCAGGACCAGATGGTATTTACCCAAGAGTTCTGAAGGAACTCAAATTTGAAATTGCAGAACTGCTGACTGTGGTATGTATCCTATCACTCAAATCAGCCTCTGTACCAGAGGACTGGAGGGTAGCTAATGTAACACCCATTTTTAAAAAAAAGACTTCAGAGGCGATCCTGGCAATCACAGGCTGGTAAGCCTAACTTTAGTAGCAAGCAAATTGATTGGAACTATACTAAAGAAAAGAATTATCAGACACATAGATGAACACAATTTGTTGATGAAGAGTCAACACGACTTTTATAAAGGGAAATCATGCCTCACTTATCTCTTAGAATTCTTTCAGGAGATCAACAAACATGTGGACAAGGGTGATCCAGTTGATACAGTGTACTTAGACTTTCAGAAAGCCTGTGACAAGGTCCATCATCAAAGTCTTGTAAGCAAAATAGGCAGTCATGGGATAAGAGGAAGGCTCCTTTCATGGATGAGAAACTGGTAAAAGACAGGAAACAAAGGATAGGAATAAATGGTCAGTTTTCAAAATGTAGAGAGGTAAATAGCAAAGACCCCCCAAGGATATGTACTGGGACTAGTGCTGTTCAACATATTCATAAATGATTTGGAAAAGGGGGTAAACACTGAAGTGGCAAAGTTTGCAGATGACACAAAATTACTTAAGATGGCTAAATTCAAAACGGACTGCCAAGAGTTACAAAGAGATCTCACAAAACTGGGTGACTGGGCAACAAAATAGCAGATGAAATTCAGTATTGATAAGTGTAAAGTAATGTACCATGGAAAACATAATCCCAACTATTCATACAAAATCATGAGGCCTAAATTAGCTGTTACCACTCAAGAAAGAGATCTTGGAGTCATTGTGGATAGTTCTCTGAAAACATATGTTCAATGTGCAGTGATTAATAAGACTGGGACTTTTCAGCTTGGAAAAGAGATGACTAAAGGGGGATAGGATAGAGGTCTAGAAAATCATGACTGGTGTGGAGAAAGTACAGAAGGAAGTGTTACTTACACCTTCTCAGAACACACGAACAAGGGGTCACCAAATGAAATTAATAGGCAACAGATTTAAAACAAACAAAAGAAAGTATTTCTTTACACAACACACAGTCAACCTGTGGAACTTTTTGCCAGAGGATGTTGTGAAGACCAAGACTATAACAGAGTTCAAAAAAGAACTAGATAAATTCACGAAGGATAGGTCCTTCAATGGCTATTAGCCAGGATGGGCAGGGATGATGTCCCTAGCCGATGTTTGCCAGGAGCTGAGAGTGGGCGACAGGGGATGGATCACTTGATGATTATCTGTTCTGTTCATTCCCTCTGGGGCACCTGGCATTGACCACTGTCAGAAGACAGGATACTGGGCTAGATGGACCTTTGGTCTGACCCAGTATCGCTGTTCTTATGTGGCAGTCAAAAAAAAGCTAACAATGTTAGGAACCATTAGGAAAGGGATAGATAATAAGAAAATACCATAATGTCATTCTATAAATCCATGGTACGTCCATACCTTGAATACTGCATGCAGTTCTCGTAACCCCATCTCACAAGAGATATATTAGACTTGGAAAAAGTAGAGAGAAAGGCAACAAAAATGGTTGGGGTATGGAACATTTTCGATATGAGGAGCAATTAAAAAGACTGAGACTATTCAGTTTAGAAGAGAGACGACTAAGGGGGGATATGATAGAGGTCTATAAAATCATAAATGGTGTAGAGAAAGTGAATAGGAAAGTATTTATCCCTTCACATAACACAAGAACTAGCAGTCACCTAATAAAATTAATAGGCAGCAGGTTTCAAACAAACAAAAGGAAGTACTTCTTCACGCAACTCACAGTTAACCTATGGAGTTGGTTGCTAGAGGATGTTGTGAAGGCCAAAAGTATAACTGGATTCTAAAAAGAATTAGATAAGTTAATGGCGGACAGGTCCATCAATGGCTATTAGCCAAGCTGGTCAGGGATACAACTCCATGCTCTGGGTGTCCCTAAGCCTCTGACTGCCAGAAGCTGGGACTGGATGGATCACTCGATAATTGCCCTGTTTTGTTCATTCCTTCTGAAGCATCTGGCACTGGCCACTATCAGAAGACAGTATACTGGGCTAGATGGACCACTTATTTGACCCAGTATGGCCATTCTTTGTTGTGTGGACATGCACCTCTGATAATGTTAAACAATAATAAGGAATATATTATATATGTGTATGTTGTAGGCATAGAATCCAAACAAGCATGTCAGTTCAAATAGTTGCTTACACTGCATAAATAAACGTATAACACTGAATGAATCTATTTAACACAAATGAAAACAATTAGAGCTGGTAGAAAATTTTCCGAGGAATGTTTTTAGGTAGGAAAATGCTCATTTGAAAAAATCAAAACATTCCACAGAAATGTATTGATGTATTCAACCTTTTGACAAAAAATTATCTAAGTGATTCCTTTCAATATGGTATGGTCAAAATATTTTGTTTCAATAAAGTCAAAATGCTTTGTTTGATAAAGTCAAAACATTTCAACTATATTATTTTGACTTTGATGTTTAATATAATAGCTGAAGTATTTCAACTGTTATGTCAAGTCAAATCAAATCATAATGTAATGCATGACATCTCTTAATATCATCATTAATAATCATTATTATTATGTTCTAATTTGAAATTTAAAAAAAAATCAACATTTCAGAATTCCCACAGAATGGGAATTCTGGGCTCTAACCAGCTCTAAAACCAATAAAAGGACAGGCAGCATATGCCCAGGAACCGTCTCATTCCTCTCTGGACTTCACTTCCCAAACATCAGCACAAGGTGTGCTAGGAAAATGGGAAATATCCAGGCTCAGAATCGCCTGCATCCTTATAACACAGGTCAAAGATGTGATGGAACACACAGTATGCATCCACAACTACAGATCAGTGTCACTTTGCTTCATCACCATCTCCCCATCTATCTTTGTCCTGGCTACACTACAAACTTCGGTTGATGCAACTTACCTTGGCATACAGCTGCCAAAGTTTGAATACTGCTCATGCAGGTGCATATTTGGCTCCTTGTGTCGGCACTGTGCATAGTCACCAGGAGTGCTTGTGTTGATGCTCTGTGTGGTGCACAACAGGTAGGTATCCCAATGTGAAACCTGCATCATCCAGCATACTGTCTTTTGGGAAAATTTGGCAATGCATGCTGGGGCAGAAACAAATCACCCCGGGATCACTGGGAGCAAGGGGTCTAGATCCCATCATGCAACTTTCTCTATCCCCTACTGCCATCCATCTCCAATAATTTTCACTCCTTTTTTAAAATTCCACAAACCTGCACAACCCTCCTCACTGTCCATGTTTTGTGACAGAAGCATGGAGCCCGCATATCTCTGCCCTGTTGTCATGAATGTTGCTGACATGGAATGAAAATCCTCCAATATTTGCAGAGCCTCAGGAAGAATCACAGAGCAGGGGAAATAACAATTTCATGGAGGACAGATTGCTGTGGGACATAGCGAAAAATAATTCAAGGTGGTTGGTGGCGTTCATGGGACAGCTGCATATGATGGAGTGCCACTCTGGGCTCAATAAACAAACACTGACTAGTGGGATTGCATCACAATGCAGGTTTGGGATGACAAGCAGTGGCTGCAGAACGTTTGGATGCAAAAGCCACATTCTTGGAGCTTGCCGCAGCCCTCCAGCACATGGGCACCAGAATGACAGCTGCACCGATAGTAGAGAAGTAGGTGGCGATCGCTCTGTGGAAGTTTGCAATGCCAGATTGCTACCAGTCAGTGGGAAATAATTTTGCAGTTGGAAAATCCACAGTGGCAGCTATTGTCATGCAAGCGTGCAGGGCCATTAATTGTCCCCTGCTATGCAGGACTGCACCCCTCAGCAATGTGCAAGATACAGTGGATGAATTTGCAGCAATGGGGTTCCCAAACTGTGGTAGGATGATAGATGGCATGCATGTCCCTATTTTGGCACCAGACCATTTTGCCACAGAATACATCAAGAGAAAGGGCTACTTTTCTAAGGTTATACAAACCTTAGTGGATCACCGGGTATCCTTCTATGTTGGCTGGTCAGGGAAGGTGCATGATGCTCTCATCTTTAAGAACACAGGACTGTTCAGAAGGCTACACGCAGGCACTTTCTTTCCCAACTGGCACATTACCACTGGCAAGTTGAAATGCTAATAATGATCCTTTGGAACCCAGCCTACTCCTTCCTCCACTGGCTCCTGATGTAGGCCAGCCACCTTGATAGTACCAAGGAAAGATTCAACTACCAGCTCGGCAGGAGCAGATTGACAGTTGACTGTGCTTTTGGTAGATTGAACAGATTCTGGCATTGTTTACTTACAAGATTGGATCAGTGAGAAAAATATCCCAATGGTTATAGCTGCCTGCTGCGTCCTGCATAATATCTATGAGGCAAAGGGGGAAAAGTTGCCGACAGAGTGGAGGTGGAGCGGCTGTCTGCAGACTTTGAACAGCCAGACACAAAGGCTATCAGAAGAGCTCAATGTGGAGCTATGCAGCTGAGGGAGGCTTTGAAAGAGCACTTTAACAGTCAGCCAAAGTAATGTGATGTGGTAAACTGGGCTTCACTTGGCCCTGAAGTTTTGGGGGCAATTAGGAATTGTGTGGTGCTTGGTATACATCTATGAATATGAAACTGGTAATGCACCTGTTAATTTTGCAGCGCTTGCTATACATTCATGATTATTACACTGTGTTTGTTACTGATCCTACGAGTTCTGTCATCCTGTACAATAAGTAGTAGTGGGTACATCAATAGTGCTATGCCTTCTGTAGCATGTGTTTGTAAAGTATTACAGATGAATTATTTACCAAAAAATAGATTTTGATTGCATACTGAAGGAACAGAAATGGACACCATGTAGAGTCAAGCACAGGAGTTTATTACGCACAGCGCTGGCGGAGTGTCACTTTGCTTATTAGGCTCAGAGACACTACCCAACAATTAATTACAATAGATTATATAGGGTGCCATGTGTGGAGAGAAGAAAGGGGGAGGGAGTTCCCAAGCCCCTGGATAGGTTCTAGCAGCAAGACAAGATAAGCACAATAAATCAATGGTGTAAAAGATTACATAATGTCTCCACCCATGGCTCAAATTAACATATTGTTAACACACAGGTAATTACCCTTAAACTATTTCTATTAAAATATATAGGTTAAATAACTAATTTTTAGGTCCAGGGGAATGAGGTAGCAGCTCTCCCGGTTGACCAAAATGGAAAATTCCTGGAGATTTAAAGCAAAAAACCAGTAATTAGTATTTAACAATAACAGTTATTTATAGTTTTACCCTTGCATTTTTGTGACCTGGAATTGGCATACATCTATGAGGGGAGGGTGTCATTACTCACGTCAATCATGTTAGGCCTCTCCCTGAACTCTGTTCTGGCATCTGTATCAGGGAGTTAACTTTGAAGCCCTTCTCAGCACTTCATGTGTCTATAACTCGCGATAAGGACACCCAATTACAACTCACCATCTGGAGTCATGCTGACTCCACTCATCGACTTGAAACACACAAGGTTGTCTGTCTACCCCAGCTTTCTCTTAGCCATGTATTGTTCTTTGTTAGCTAGCCCTCATGCCCCAGGTGGACTCTGGGCCTATATGAAAAGTTCTTAACAGAAACTGTAGTTAAGATTTTACATCCACATTAAATGGATTATGGCCATTCACATACCAGAACCAGTGCAAAAAAGCAATGTGCGGTTAAAAAGACATCCAATAAAAACTTCTGAAATAAATTAACAGAACGGAACATAACAAGGAGAAAGAACATTCATATCCTTTTCAGTCCACTTCTGCCAAACATACATCAGCCATGGCTCTCGCAGATCAAGCTATATGAAGCTGTGGTTGTGCTCACTGCCCCCAGCGTGAAGTGTTAGGGGTAGGGATGTGGATCCTGATGCCACGTGGAATGTTGGGGTGAGGGGTGTAATGAGGTGCTAAAATGGAGTTCTTCACTGACAGCAAAGGGAGACGAGTCCATGATTGTTGAACCTCTAGGTCAAGAGGAGAGTGCAGCATCTGTGTTTGCTGCTGGAGAAGCTCCATTATGTCCTGGTGCATCTCCCTCTCCAATTCCTGGGTCTTTCTCCTGTCCACTCTTTCTCTCTCCATACTGTCTGCAATATTCATCCTCCAGGCCCTCTGTCTGATGCAGCACTGGCTTGAAGGATCTCCCTGAAGTTGTCATCACAAGTCCTCTTTTCTCTCTTCCTTATCTTGATCCAGCATTCCGGGGGCATGGAGGGGGGACCACTCAAGGCTGCATTGACAACAGCTTTACATAAAATACACAGAGGTGCCATTGTCAGTGTAGTCGCAATGGAAAATGAAATTTCAGTTTCAGAACTCCCGTCTCTTGCTACCCTAAAGTTTTAAATGAGAAATGGTTGTTGACATTTCAGTCTTGAAGCACCTGTGCACAGCACTACTCTGCAGCCCTAGCCATGGTGAGTATGGCCCATGGCAGGGTGGAATGAGGAGGGAATAGTTTGGTTGCATGAAACAATACAATTTTGACCCCTATTTCCATGAGTCTGAGTGCAGGGTAGTGCCACAGAGCACTCATCCTATTTTCCACAGACAGTGATGATTTTAGTTGGTATCTCATTCTTGTGGGTAACAAAGGCACAGAGATCACTCACAGCTGCTGCTGGCATCCTGATGCCACTTGAACCCATATGCCACTAGCCTGTTTACTGCAATGCTGCCTGCCGAAGTCATCGCGGACTGGCAAGGGAAAGTATCCTACCATGGAGGAAGAAATAAGGCTGCCATCCCCAGAAACCTTCGGGAGAGGATGGTGGAGTACCTCCATGGAAGTTTCATTAAGACCTCTCAGGAGGATTCAAGAGACATCCGTATGTATATAAATAAACTGCTTCACTTAGCCCCTCTGCCTAAGCCTATAGGGGAATGAAAAGCAGATTATGGTGCTACCTATTTTAGTTGCTCTAGTAGTAGCTTTAGTAAGCTACCTCTTCTAGTATAAGTAAATTAAAGAAGAGTCACTACCTGTGTCCTGCTATGTTGGGATCAGGCACCATTTGTACATTTAAACATTGTAATGGAAAACACATTCACACACTTACCCACAGTTCCTTCCCTTGCATCGAGCTCACCTGTATTCAGCTGCCAGGACAAAGTAGAGTGTGGCAGAGTCTCAGACAGATCCCAACTCACAGCATAGCTGGCCTCTCCCCGTCACACATGCCCCATTCTCTTCCTGTTCACTGCAGAGGTCTCTCTCTCAGATTCTACCAAGTTATACAGAGTGCTCTGTGGGGTGCTGGTGGGGTGTCTGCCAAGTATGGCATTCAGCTCATTGTAAAGCAGGAAGTCTATGACTCAGCACCAGATAATCTGTTGGCCTCTCTGGCCTTTTGGTATGCCTGGTGCAGTTCCTTTTCTTCTACGTGGCACTACTGTTGGTCCCTGTTGTACCCCTTCTCCTGCATCCCCTGTGCATATGCTCATAGATGTCCATGTTTCTACAACTGCTCTGTAGATGTGCCTGGACAGCCTTTTCTCCCCACAGCCCCAAGAATCCAATACCTTCTGTCTACTTTAGGTAGGAGTGCATTTGGAGCATATAGCTGGCATAGATTCCTAAGGCCAGAAGGGATCATTGTGATCGTGATCATTGTGATCATAGTCTGACCTCCTGCATAACACAGACCATAGAACTTCCCCAGAATAATTCACAGAGCCATGATTTAAAAATTGGCAGTGATGGAGAATCCACCACGACCCTTGGTAAATTGTTCCAATGGCTAATTACTCTCACCATTAAATGTACACTTTTCCAGTCTGAATTCAGTCCAGTCTAGCTTCTACTTTCAGCCATTGGATCACGTTACACCCATCTCTGCTAGATTGAAGGCCCCATTATTAAATATTTGTTCTCCATGTAGGTACTGTAATCAAGACACGCCTTAACAATCTCTTTGTTAAGCTAAACAGATTGAACTCCTTGCATCTATCACTATATGGGATGTTTTCTAATCCTTTAGTCATTCTCATGCCTCTTCTCTGAACCCTCTCCAATTTATCAACATCCTTCTTGAACTGTGGTCAGCAGAACTGGACATGGTATTCCAGCAGCAGTCACACCAGTGCCAAATGCAGAGGTAAAATAACCTCTATTCCTACTCAAGACTCCTCTGTTTATGCATCCAAGGATTGCATAAGCTTTTTTGGTCACAGCATCATACTGGGAGCTCCTGTTCAGCTGATTATCGACCACTACCCCTAACTCTTTTTCAGACTTATGGCCGCCCAAGACGGAGTCCCCCATCCTATAAGTGTGACCTACATTCTTTGTTCCTAGATATATACATTTACATTTAGCCATATTAAAGCACATCTTGTGTGCATACATTTGCATGCGTACATTTTACCAAGCAATCCAGATCACTCTGAATCAGTAACCTGTTCTCTTTGTTATTTAGCATTCCCCAAATTTTTGTGTCAACTGCAAACTTTATTGGTGATGATTTTCTTTCTTTCTAGGTCTTTGATAAAAATGTTAAATAGTGTAGGGCCAAGAATTGATCCCTGTGGGACCCCACTCAAAACAGACCCATTCCCTATTTACTGTTACATTTTGAGACCTATCAGTTAGCCAGTTTTTAATCTATTTAATGTGTGCCATGTTAATGTTATATTCTAATTTTGTAATCAAAATGTTGAGTGATAGAAAGTGAAATGTGTTACTGAAGTCTGTGTATATTATGTCAACACTGTTACCTTTATCAACCAAATTTGTAATCTCAACCAAAAAAATATCAAGTTAGTTTAACAGGATTTATTTTACATAAATCCATATTGATTTGCATTAATTACATTACCCTCCTTTACGTTCTTTATTAATCGAGTCCCATATCAATCGCTCCATTATCTTGCCTGGAATCAATGTGAGGCTGACAAACCTATAATTACTCAGGTCATCCAGTTTACCTTTTAAAAAACTGCATAACATTAGCTTTCATACAGTCTTCTGGAACTTCTCCAGAGCTCCAAGACATGTTGAAAATCAAGGTGGTCGGTTGAGTGGTTGCACACAACAAGAGAGAGCTATTAGGTGTGCTCACTAAGCTGGGCAATCAGGAAAGGGCATTTCAAAAATACGCAGGGTTTTTAGAGGGGGGGTGGCTCCCAGTCTCTGTGACCTGTGGAGTTCACAATTGAGACCAGAGCAGTCAGTGTCGGGCATTGTGGGACAGTTGCTGGAGGACTGGTACAGTCCACATAGGTCATGCAGTGTCTACACTAGCATTGTGTTGACCACAGTAGGTCAACAATGGCTCTGCATCTTATGGGAAGGTGGTGTCACTGCATCGCCGTAACGAGGCACCTACCTTGGCTGGAGACAAATTTGAATGTAGAAACATGCACAGGTAGGTCGATGCAAGGCAGTTTACCTCAGCCTAATTTTGTTGTGTAGACCAAGCCAAACAAAGCATACCCACACATCATTCTCTGGTTGTTGTTGTTATAGTAGTACCTTGGAGCTGCAGTCATGGACCAAGGGCCCGTTGTGATCAGCACTGTATAAACAGAACAAAATGACAGCCCCTGCCCCAAGGAGCTTACAGTTCTGGCATGACTGGGCCAAATAGTTAAATCGCCATGTGTCAACCTCATAATCAGAGTATGGCTTTCTCAGCTGGGCCAGCCAATGGTCCCTAAGTATCACAGCTGACGCAAAAATAATATTGACATCCCTGCTAAGTGGCGAGAATAGAATCCCTTCCTATACAGGCTCAAATTCCTTAATTATCTGCAAAATGAACTTTCCCAAGCCAGCCTGAATTTATATCCAGGAAGCACCCTTTCTGATTCACCACAGTCTGCATAAACACAGAGTAGTAGGACAGGACTAAATGTGTGGCCTGAACAGGATGGGGCGGGGGAGGCAGAAAGGGACAGTGTCAGGGGACAAAGTATTGGAAAGGCATCACCATAAGTATATATGATATTTTATAATCATTTTCTCTGAGTGCCCATATCTGCATGCAAATGCATGTGACATTATGGGTCTTATCTTCTCTTATTGTCCTGGCTTGCCATCCCCACCTCTGGTTTCTAAAATGAAGTGCCCTTTTCTATTAAATAGCATCAATCATAATGAGATTACCACCTAAAGACTCACTCTTCATGTGTGCAGAAAACATTTACACTTCTATTGTGTGAGAGATCAAAGCAGCAGGGGTTGCAGTTTGTTCCCTAGATCAAAGCTTCGGGGCTTCATAACATTATCATAAGCACAAGCAGCCCCAACAACATCAAGAAAGCTGTCAGTTTTAGAAAGAGGACTCTGATGAGCACCTGCTCTTAAGCGATGGCCAAACCTCCAAAAGCCCCCCAAGAGTTATTTGGATAATTATCCAAAAGCATGGATGCTTATCCACAAGTCTTGGGTCTTTCAGGTCAGGCCAGAAATCTCCCAAGAAGAGACTTTTCTTGTAAAGATTTCCATTTCATCTGAGGTTGGAAGTGCCATAGGAAGAATCCTCTTCACAGGATGCTGACTTTTCTGTACCCCTACAGAACCTGAAAGTGCAGGGAGCAAGGGCAATTCACACCATAACCAAAAGGAAAAACAGTCTTTGAACCTCAAAAAATGCTTTTGTTTATCTCCCATTTTGGTTGATGTTTCAGGTCAGTTCTTATTTTATGTAGGGATGGGCCTGAATCAAAATCCCTGGATCTAACTGCCTCCAAACTTTGAATCTGGATCTGACTCAGCTGACCCCACCTGTATAAAGGGGCCAAACCAAAACCCAGGGTGCAAACACCTCAAACTTACGGGAAGGTTAGATATGGATCCTACTTTTGCCACTCAGGCCCATCATGACTTTACCTGAACCAATTGGCAATTTCTAGTCAATATGATTCAGGACAAAATTCTCTTCCCCAATCCACTCTATGGATACACTATTTATTCTGCGCACACAATACCATGCTCAAGCACAACAGTGCTGGACTCCTTAAAAGACAGAAAGACTTGCTATTGATATTAGTGGGAGTTGCATGGGATGAGTGCAATATTTAGTAGCTGCCTCCAATCCTGGGGAGAGAGCTGCAGTGCAGGCTGATGAGAATTTTATCCTAGGGGATTATATTTCTTGGAAAGTTGCTATTTTTAGGCAAGTGCTATTTGCATTAATAATACCTAATGATCCAAGTCTGAAGTACTGGCAGGGTGGCCTTCTGTCCTGGGTTCCAGGAGAGCAACTGAGATTTGCTGAACTGTCTGTATTTCCATCCCAGAGCTCAATCTGCATCATGCTGGTGGTAGCAAGGCTTTCTTAGCGATAGGACTGGCTGGGAAGCTGTGACAAATCCATGTGCTATGGAGCAGATAGCCATAATTTAGTCTATAAATTACACACACACTTGGGGAGCCAGGATTAGAATCCTTGTCCCTCAACTCCAAAAGCACTGCCCTCTTTCATGTAAGCTAAAAGAGGGCTGGTACTAGCAGTAGATACTATGGCCTCTCTGTGGACCCAGCCACCAGAGGATTGTCCTGGCTTGCTCACTCCTGGGTACCCA
This sequence comes from Malaclemys terrapin pileata, assembly GCF_027887155.1. Classification (NCBI taxonomy): domain Eukaryota; kingdom Metazoa; phylum Chordata; order Testudines; family Emydidae; genus Malaclemys; species Malaclemys terrapin. Next base: position 151,761,120 of record NC_071505.1, read on the forward strand.
GGAAGCCAGTACATTACAGAACTCGCTATAATGGTGCCCTATTATCCCTCTCTTGTGGCTGTTTTCTAAATTCACTGCTTGTCTTTTCTCTTTGCCCATTGACCCCAGGATATGCCAATAGTGGTGGTAGGAGAGTTCTGGTGCTGGCTTTTAGTACCTGAGCCAGTACATTAGTTTTTGTGCAACACCTAAGTGCTTTTAAAGGTGGACACGTATTCAATGAAGTACAGTAATCCTTTATTTTGCTCTTCACTAACCCCTTCCATCTGCAGATCTCAAAGCACTTTACAAATATTAATGATGCCCCCTCTGAGGTGGGTCATTATAATTATCTCCATTTTACAGACATGAAAACTGAGGCACAGGGAAGGAACTAGCTGGGAGCAGAACCCGCTCATCTGATTCCACTCCCAATGCATTTAACAAATACAGGGCAATTGTTTGTGAAGTATAATATAAGAATAATGTAGGGACCAATTCAGGACACACTTAGGTCCCCACATCTTTTCTCATGATTATGTCTTAGTGAGGGGCCTGCTCTTTGTTCAGTGATCAGGATTGGTTGGCTAGTTATTCCTTAGTTGGAAACATGGCAAATCAGGATTAGAGCCAAAAGAATGGGCTGTCAACCTGCCTGGAATGTTTTTCTTAAAGAGTCGTAGAGCGTGGCTAATATGAAGAATGCTGAAAGTGAGGGATTCGGCTCTTTGGCAGAGAACAGAAGTACGGAACATTTAGAGCCGCAGCAAGCCTAGCAGTATAGCTTTCAGGGCCATAGAAAGATATTTGTTCATTTCATGACTCATCTCATGCGCTGGGTCCAGTGGAGTGGAAATGGTTTGTCTCACTGCACATGGCAGAGAGATATACTGCTGGAGCAGAAAAATACAAGCAGGGTCTTTTAAAAAAAATCTCCCTTGTGGGGTCCTTTTTCCCACCAGTTAAATTACTTAAGTGAACCCCACAGCCCTTCATAGCAAGTTCCCATTTACAAATACTTATTAATATGTGTTGCCAGACATATTATAATATCCTTAAATCCCTGCATGAACATGTCAGGAAAGAGATTGTGCATCTGTTTTGACATAACTGGTATCTGTGGGTCTCCACCCACCAAAAGGCCTCTGTTTGTCCAGCCAACCCCAAAATAAATTCATTGCTTCTCTGCACCTGAAAGATTGGGAAATGAACATGTGTTTCTTTTCTGCAGACCCTCCCACTATCACTGAATCGAAGAGCAATGAAGCTGCTACGGGACGGCAAGCCTTACTCAAGTGTGAGGCATCAGCAGTGCCCACGCCTGATTTTGAGTGGTACAGAGATGACACCAGGTAAACATATTGTCTATCTTCTTCCTTATTCTACCTCCTTCAAATGCTTAGTAGATTCCCCACTAAGCCCCCAATGCCACACGAAAAATCCTCCACAAGCTATATAAGCTCAAGATCCTCTTTTATCTCGTTCCTTCATACAAGCTAAGCAGGGCAAGGCAGGCCTAGGCAGGACTTGAGTAAAACCCTGCTTGTAAACTGTATGTGCTGAAAGAAGTGCTGTGGGTGATTCAGTAGATGGTGCTCTTGCCTTTGCGTCAATTCTGCACCGGCATGCTGGTGTGGGATTAAGGCACCACAGGTGCTATCTTTCTGATAATCTACTGACCATCTATGTGCATTAAAGATCTCATGACCTTTGCACAAGAGTAGATTGTATTAGTTCTGGTGCTGTGGCCAAATTCCAGCCAAGGTCATTAGGACTTGGCTCCCTGAACTCTGAGGAAAGAGGTTGTTTATATGTAACATTCTCTGCACCAGTATGACTGCCTTCTTAGCGCATGTGCAACATGCCTCTGGTGGCATGTGACCAGGATTCATCACCGAATTTGGTCCATTGGTTGGATCTAGCTTTCCCGGCCCTGAGCCACTGCAGCTGTCTGTCAGCATGGGAAAGGGAAAATAAATAACAGCCAGGGGAATGACACCCAAATATTCCCTCTGCCTTGGGCTCACCCTTTACACCTGAGCATTTGTTAAAAGGGGAGTTTTACTGTGCTGGGTTTCAACTCAACCACTTAGCACATGCTAAAGTATAGCTTGCCTTGTCTACACTGGCATTTTAGAACATGCCAGCTAACATTCTAAAAAAACCCTTTTATCTCAGTCCAATAAACTCCTGCTTGAAATTGGCTTTGATCATTGGCAACGCCCCTCCCCTTTATCACAGGGAAGCACATAATAAATGCAGTGTTTGCACCCAAGGATGTCAGCTGGGTGTAGCAGCTTTTCTTTTCACTCATTCTTTTCCCTGCTGTTATTCTACCTTCACCATCGTTTTAATCGTCATCTCTTTTCTTTCTGTCAATTTCCCCCTCCCTTCCTCCACTACTTTCATTCTTTCTTTCATGCTCTCATTGCGCACTCCTCCAACCCATTTCTTCTTTCCCTTCTCTCTTATCTTGCTGCCTTTCACCACCCGTATTTACTACCTACCTACCTACCTATCTTCAATGTGTCTTTCTCCCCTGCTCTTGCCATCCCTCCTTCCTTCTGATGGGAACTGAGCTACTTGTTGTTAGTGCACTGCACATCTCTTCTCTTTGCTTCTCAGGATAAACAGTGCCAATGGCCTGGAGATCAAGAGCATGGGGAGCCAGTCCCTCCTGATGGTGGCCAATGTCACTGAAGAACACTATGGCAACTACACCTGCGTGGCTGCCAACAAGCTGGGAGTCACAAATGCCAGCCTATACCTTTACAGTAAGTATTGAAGTGAGGGGGAGGACTCGAGGCAGCTCTCACAAAGGTCAGCCTGTACCTTTACCCTACAGTAAGTGTGCTTTAGAAGAGGGGCCCTGAATTCACGTAATTGGAAAACATTAGCCTGCCAAACTTCAACAGCAATCCAAGGAGCCATTAGGTAATGAACACTTCCATGTTTGTAGTCACAGCCGAACACAAGCACACGTGAGTAAATGGTTATATTCAAGCCCCCCTTGATCCTTTGAGTAATTTCTTTGCTGCAATCTGGTAAAACAAGAATATATATTTTTAAGCAGGGAACAGAGTGACAGCCCCTTTAAGAGAGAGATGGAATATTCAGGCCTGAAAGTTCCATGGAGGCTGAAAAATGTCAAACATTGAAAGAGATGGAGAGAAGTAACCAGTGAGCCTGGGGAGGGGAGAGCCAGAGAAAAAAGAAGAAATGGGTCTGAAAATAGAAGGAAGTGATGCAAGATAAGCAAGAGTGACTATATGAGAAACAGAGACCAGGATTATTTAAAGAGACATGCTACATTTTGCAAGAACCACGGGTGGGGAAATGAAGGTCTTACACTGATAGTGGGATGATTAGAATATAGGGAAATATAGAGCAGGTTAAAGGAAATATGAAATCAAGCTCCCGGGTTTTGATCCGGTTGTCTTTGAAGTTGATGAAGGTATTGCCATAGACCTCAACAGCCACAAAACTAGAGGGGCTCAGACCCAAACCCCACAAGCCCTTGAGGGCTTATAGAATCCAAACTTTACAGCTGGTCCCCACCTGGTCTATAATAGACCAAGCCTGAATCTGAATTCAATACTCCACCCCATCCAAACTTTGGAGTATTTGAAATCTAGTTCTTGATACAAATACTGCACCTTGGGTAATAAATAAATGATCCCTTCCTTTCTCTGGAAATACAGGATTATATTAGAGTATATAGAGTTGTGATCTCTCTAGGCAGGGTGGGAGGTAAGATTTATAAGGGAGTCTCACTTCGAGTGATAGGTTTGTTTATGCTTTCTGGAGCCAGACTGATCAAAAGATAAGGGAAAAACATCCCTTTTTTAAATAGTTTTTTAAATGAAAAAAAATGATGTAGCAGGGATAGGAGAACCCGCTGGCATTTTTGTATTCACGAGACCTCTGGATTTTTTATATTTTAATTTGAAGTTTTGCAAAACTAAGGTGCATTACATGGAACACTTCATGTAAGCCACTGGTTCCAATGGTAATAAGAGATTAGCATGTCTTTGACTAAATGGAAACTTGTGGCACACAAACAAGGTAAGTTTCTCCTCCAAAAGTCTTTTTTGCCCTACTCTTGGGGGACTGCCAGGGGATTCAAATAAAAATCTCAGGGCTGTAGCCTGGAACATGAACCGCAAATGCTACAAGTTTTGTTGTCAGTACTATTACTACTAAAAATGCCAAAAGTAGAACCCATGATTTGGGGTTAAATTCTAAATTTGACAAAATAAGTTTTCCCCTCTCTCATGGCTGCCCTTCTGCAGATGAACTGTAATGCTTAATAGAAACAAAATCTAAGATCAGAACTCATATAGAAAAATAGAAACACTTTGCATGCCTATCACATCTTGCTTCTGAGGATCTCAAAGCATTTACAGACAGTGAATATTTTAACCTCACAAGCTGCTGGGAGATAGATGAGCAGTATTAGCACCTGAAGGAAAACTGAGGGACAAAGAGGGGAAGGGGCTTACCAAAGGTCACATAATCACAGGCAGAGCTGGGAATAGATCCCAGAAGTCCCAGTTCTCAGAGCCCAGTCAGATAGCTGCATTCCCTGAATAAGCTTGTTAGTGATGTCATCTACCATATCAGGGAAAACATGGAAACCATTAAAGATAACCTGCAGAGAGGATATAAATTGAGCTTGTGCCATCTTTTGTTTTTTTGTATGATGTATAAAGAGGGCCTGCATTTTTTAAAACTTCTTGGGGTTTGTTTATTGGTTTGTTTTGCTGGGTTTTTTTACATTAGGAATTCAGGTCCTGTCTGGGCTAGAAAACTCTCTGAGGACCGGAGAAATTGTGACACGAAGACAATACGAGAGCCAAGAGAGTGAAACTTGAGCAATTGAGAGAGGAAGAGATTTTTTGTTAGACTCCTTGTAACTGTTTGTTTAGTAAACACCTATATAATAACTTCAGTGACTAATTTAGGAGAAGGAGTCTTGGTGAAAATTATTTGTTAACGCTTCTACAAACCCCTTCCCAGCTTTCAGTTAAGGTGGGAGAGATGAGAATCAAAGCATGAGGAGACCAGAATTGCCATTCTTAAGAGGGCTGGGGAAGTAAAAAAATAATAATAATTAATAACTAACCATCCATCATAATGAAGCAAAAAACACAAGCCCACTTTAAAAAAAAAATCCTTTACAGATCACATAGCAACCGGAACAGCAGCCACTGAATATTCTCAGCCCCATGCCCAAGCATGAACAAGTGTAAGGTTTTCAAGCTACAGCTTTTGAGTGATTTTCTTCTCTGGAATCTGATTGATTGAAATAGCAGAGAAAGATTTTATATATTTTTAATAGAGAACAAACTCACTGTAGGACAACATCCCTTTTGAGAGGCAGATGGAATGTTGGTGCCTGAAGGTTCTGTAGTAGTTGAAAAATGACAGCTGGCGAGACAGAAATAGCGCAATAGAGTACTGGTAAGATATATGTAACTTTGCTTATGGCTGAGGGGTAAAAGGGACCCACAAAATTATTTAACAATATAGTCTAGTGAGAGGGAAAAGAGGGGGATGTTCCAGGAAATACCAGGTACAATAAAAAAGTCAGAGAGCGCTGAGTTCCTTAGATTTAGGTACTGTAATGAGAGATGCTACATTAAAAAAGAGAGAGATGAATAGATAGAGAGTGACCTGGTATAAGGGACCTGGAAGCATCATTGTCTGCTATAGACAGAGAGATTTATGCCCCGTACTCCTGGAGTCTTTCAGAGACAGAAGGATTTATCCCAAGAAATGAAACAAGAGCCAAGAGGGAGCAAAAGGAGACTGAGTTTACAGCAAAGAATGTGATGAACTCCAAGAAAAGGACAAAACACATCCTGTCCCTGTGTGTCTGGGATAGAAAGGATTTCTGTGAAAATGATCAGAGAGTGGTATCATCACAGAATCTGGTGATGGAGAATCAGTGTCAAAAGTGTTAGGAATATTTTTCCTCTATATACTGTGAAGGAAAGATTTTATTTTCCTTTCATTCTCCTGAATTAACAGAGTGCTTTGGGGAAGTGTCTGAGCAATACCATAATTATAGCTAAGTCCATGTTATACGCACACACATGCATACATACACAAGATGTGTATCCACACCTGAACGCATATAAAGGTATGTAGGCACACATACACACACAAGTATACCCACCCAATGTAAACAAGCACGCGCATACACACAGGTTTGCACACATACGTATGCATGCACATCATTCTTTCAAAGACATTCCAAGGCATTATGGAAACAAAATGGAAGTTGTCCCTTCACACCCTGGACTAGACCCTCATCTGGTGCAAATCATAATCTGCACCTTCTTAGGGTCTAGCCCACTGATGGGGATAAAGCAGGAATCCACAGGCACTGGCAGTACCTTGCTCTCCTGCTAGTTGTATGGTCTGATTTACAGTGGGACAGTCACCACAGTGGTCCTGTCCCCTCTCCTGTTTGCACCCTTGAATGAGTAGATCTGGAGAAGGAGAGGTCGCTGGCAAGGCATGTTTCAGTTAGAAGCAGCAGAAGGCAGGTCCCCACCATGGAATCCCCAAGAGATTTCAGGTATAGGTTATCATGTTAATCACACAGATTTCCAACTATGAGCACATTTCTTAGAAGAATCAGAGCATGTTTCCAAAATGCCATTATCTGTCAGTGCCCCAGTTTTATGCATGAACATACATAGGTTCAAACACATACACACATTCACGTGTGCATATCTTACCTCACCTGCTAGCCCATACCTTATTTCATGCACACATTAGTTTCAGATAATCAGTGGTGCTCTTCCAGCAGATGGAATTTGGGATCTATCCTTGTAACTGAATAGAGCAGTTCATACCATGCACTTCACCCAACAACCTCCCTGCAATAACAGAGAGAATAATGCGCTGAGGTAGAGTTCTTATGGTGATAATGGGGTGGGGTGGGGCTGAGAAGCAGCTATTACACCTTTGGTGGAGTAGAAAGGCTGTTGCTCAGCAGGCAAGGGGAATGGAGGTCTAGTCATTCAGTAGAAAGTAGTGTGATAATGAGGCTATTGCACTCTAACTGCTTGCAATGTGCAACCTCTTGCCATCTACAGGACAGGAAGGAAACGGGTCTGAGTTATTATTTAACTAACTAAATAACACGGAAATCATGTCAGCACAATAGCCTGTTTTCACAGAACAAGAATCCCCTGTTGCTACATAAACAGAGACCCAGCCTAGCTGTGTATTTTCCAAACAAGAGACAATCTCCCCAATTCCTGCTGTGGATTCAGACACTGTTAATGCAGGAGATCTGTCATTTTCACTGGGATGTAATTGACCTACTACATCCTGATTGGCCTGGAGAACCTTCAGCTATTCAGAGACCAGTTTATATGAGCACAGGGTGTTTTAGAAAGAGCACCCGTCTCTGAATAGTTGAAGTTCAGCTTAGAAGTGAATAATGGTTGACTACCTGTATAACCTGCCAAATACAACTTCCATCAGCAATGATCTTAGTGCAGCTCCCACAGGTTCAGTCAGACAGAGACCGTGTCTATTAGCTCATCTAGCAGAGCTGCTGCTTCTCTGCTCTCTCAGGATCTATAGTATGTTCACACACTCATGTGCCCCCAGCCACACACCTGGCATCAGGGGGGACTGGGAACTCCTCTAGCTGGTTCAGTCCCCATATTCACTATTTGGGTGACACATACTATCGAGCAATCAGAATCGTCCGGGACAAATTCCATTCAGTATAATGGAGGGAGAATGGTCTACTGGTCAGAACATGTGTCCGGCATGGATCTGGTTCCGTTCCTGGCTATGCCACTAATTCACTGTGTGACTGTGGGTAAATCATTTCCCCTCTCAATGCATCTGGGGACAATCTGTAAAGTGGGAATAATCTGCCACCTCAGAATGGGTATGTGAGTCTTAATTCTTTAATGTCCGTCTTAAGTGCTTTGAGATCCTGGAAGGGAGAGTGCTATCGAAGTGCAAAGTATGGAGCCAGCGGCAGCAGTATCATGACGTAACAATGTACCAAAGATGAACCTTCAAAATCTATAACCAATTTCCCCAACCCAACAGGCTGTATAAACAAGGAGATGTTGATGGGACTTTGAAAACTTTTCCCCAAATATTGCGCCATGGGGAGGTGAGGGCACTTAAGGAATGTGTGACTGATTAGGTTCAGCATGGCAAATGATCATGCACTCAGGTCCCTGTGAGTGTGTCCATTAAGATAGGTTCTGTGAAGGCAATAAATCCACGTAGATGACCTGGCACACCTACCTGCACAATTCACTTCTCTGCCAAAGACTAGGTCCAATCAGGAGATGCCACTATGGTGGCCCACGGTCTGGTGACTCAGTGGCATTTGGAAGCAGGAAGAGGCCATGTGACCCATCCACTACAAATAGCATCACTGCAGGTCTTTTATTCCTCCTGCTGTATGGACATTGATTATTCAGTTCTGTGTGCCATTGAGATGGTTTCTCCTCAACTCCCAATCCATGGAAACATGTACTGTGATGTCTTGGTAGCATAATGCTCTGTATGTGAAACGGTCTTAGTCAATCCAATTGTAGGATGGGGGAGCTGTCAGGTTTGTAACTGCTGCTTGCTGGGTGTGGAAAGTGGCATTTCCTTTTCTCCTGCATGTTGCTTACTGTTGTTTTTCCCCCCTTAGAGCGAGTTTTACCCACACTCCCCAACCCTTTTCCAGGTCAGTATATGCTTTATGTCAAAGTACCTCTCTAGCCGGGTCATTCTCCATCATCTCAACAAATGCTAAAAGCCGAGGGTGGGCAGAGCCGGATGACAGGAAAATAAGGATGTCCCCTTTTGCATTGCATCCCAGTTGTCCCCCCCCAAAAAAAAAATTGTTGCCAAAATCTCAGATTGAATCCAAACCTGAGGTTCAAGTGACTTTGTAGAGATAAGCCTGAGCTGTTGTGTTTGGATCCAGATCCAAATGTTCCCAGTGTTGAGTTTGTCGTCAGGCCCATTTCTAATATATATTCCAACCAGAAGCATATGTGCCACAGTAACTCAAAAAGAGGTTCATCTCTTGGTGCACCCAGTCTGACCAGAAGCAGAAGCATCTTGCAATCCTGTAAGGGGGGAAAAAACATAAAGCTGCTACTCTCAGATTTCCATCTCGGGGTATGGAACGTCCAGAGAAGCATCTATACTTTTGAGTGCTGATTCCTAACGAACCACCTCACTTTTTGTGATTCATCTGTCCCAGTGAAAATGTCTTTGCTGTTCGCATGGTAGGACAGCTGGGGCACTAACTGTGAAAAGAAGCATAGTGTAGTCATTAAAGCAGACATGAGGCACCTCTGATTTGACCCAGTTCACAAGGAGCGAGTGTGAACACAGGGCAGGGAATCAGGAGACCTGGATATTATTCCCAGATCTTCCACACACTCGTTTTGGTCAAATCAGTATGGCCGTGTCTCCGTTATTAGATGTCCCAATTGAGAGGGGCCTGATTTTCAGAGGATGGGTGCTCAGTCCTTTCCGAAGTCAGGCCCTTATAAGGGGTTTCAAGTTGGGCACCCAAAAATGGAGGCACCCAAAATCACTAGTCACTTTGAAAACTCTGGCCTAAAGTGCTTAATTTGTGCCAGGGCTTAGCCCAGCACCTCTAGGCTTGGCAGTTCATAGTCCCAGCACTTCTGGGCTTGCTGCATCAGTTATGAATGTAAAAAAATTGCTTGAGCCCTGGCACCTCTTTCATTACAAATTAAGCACTGCCTATGCCCCACCATACCTCAGTTTCCCCAGCTCTACAATGGAGATATTGATACTTACTTAATTCTCAGGGCTGTCATGAGGACTAACTATTTAATGTTGCTAAAGCACTATAAGGTCAAATGCAAAGGATTATTAGGAGTCCATTTTCTTTTGTGTGCCCAAACGGAACACCTGCATTTCCTTAGAGGAAGTGAGCAATGGATGGTGGGAGTTTCACACCAGCTTCACTTAACCACCCCGCAGTTTCAAATCAAGCTCTGCTGCAGACAACTTTGTCAGGGCCAGGATGGGGCTACACTTATTATATTTAAAGGCAAATTTGCAAATACAATTAACGAAAAGTACCCCCAAAAAAGAAAAATTGAAATCAAGCCACCATTAAAATTAAATCCCAGGGAGTGATTTGCAAATAACATTCAAGAAGCTGGGAAAAGGAGTAAAGCAGGCCGTTGGGAATCTAGCGTGGAAAAATAAATCCAATTAAATGCAATTATTGAGCACACTGTAAATGAAACATGGGCTCAGATATGAAATTAAAGTCACAATGGCTGTTTAGGGTTTAAGATTTTGGTTCTTTTAATTTTTTTAAGATGTGGGGTTTTTAATGGCAAATATTTCTGTCCACATTGAAAAGACATTTTTGTCTTTTTCTTTTTTGAATTCCACAGGCAGACAAAGGTTTTGCTAATTTTTCTCCCAACTGTATTGTCTCCTGTCGTGCATTAGTGGCCCATTAAGGCAAATGCTAAAAATTACAGCTGAGCTAAGCCCAGATTTCTATGCCAAATGCCCCTTCTAAGTTCTAACCACACTGCCTGCGCCATCCAGCACAGTTTTAATCAACCTATGAAAATTCTTCCCCACTGCCTTTGATATTTTCTTGCTGCTTCCTGTCTCAATAATAATGTCTCAGTGGACATCACACTGTGATATCACAGTTGCAGTGAGTCTTTAGGAATTTGTTGTATTCTGCGATATCTTCAGTGAACCAGGAAGTGCTAAGAGGATTTCACAGAAGGAAAATATAATTTTAATACTCTGCACCACATTTCTTTTGCTGAAAGCTCCCAGCTGCTTCTTTAATGTGAGCATTCAGCACAGACATTGGTGCTTATATCAATCTTCACTTGTCCTTTGCAGTTCACCTTTAAAGAAACACCAGGCAAAAAAGTTTCCTTGCATGACATGGACTCCATCACTATATGGGTTTATGGGTTCCATTCTCTTTGCCATCAACCTCCTCTGTGACCTAAGTCATGTCACGTCCCCTCTTTGTACCCCAGTTTCCCTATCTATAAAGTATAGCTGACACTTTACTACCTCCTGGGGTTTCTGACGATTAATTAATTAATGAATTAATTAGGGAGGTGCGTTGAGATGGAAAGGGCTGTGTACATTCTAAGTATTGTTATTATCTGCTAGCTGCTGTTTAAAAGAGGTCAGAGATTTCAAAGGGAGCTATTTAACAATACACAGGGCTTGAATTTGATGGGGAAGACTTTCCTAGAGCATTAGTGAAACCCAACTGGTCCTTATTTCTGCTGTTAAAAATGGGGCCTGTGACCACCATTAAGGTACCAAATCCCCTGGTAACATTTCTAGCCATCTTGATTGTTGAGGCAAGGCCTTCAAAGTGCCTGAAATCTCATCTGGGATCTCTGTTAAGCCCTAAGGATGTTTTGTTCTGTGCTGTCTTCCATAGTCACAGGTCTGGCTGCACTTTTGCCCCTCTTCTGGTCTCTCTGACTGCATTCCCCAAGGGCCTTGTGCATTCACCTCTTTCGGGGGGATTCCCAGGAGTTTCCCACTCTTAGATTGGGCCTTGGGCTGTAGTACCCTGTGTACCAGTTGTGATTACTTAGCAGGCCCCACTGGATTTGGAACCTGCAATTCTTCCCTATGGGAGCTTATGACCCGTGATTCATACAGGTGACCAGACAGCTTTGTCAAACCAATCTTAACAGTCTTACTCCTAAACCCCACCACCCTATAATAGTGGGCCAGGTACGTTTTGCTTCTTCAGACCTTCCAGTGGTGTCTGTCTCAGCATCAGTCTGTTCTGCATGAGCAACTCTTGGACAACTACCTCATCCCTGGACTTATCCCTGGACTTTTAAACTCTTTAACGTTCCTTTGGTCTTTTGGCAGCCAGCTGTGGCAAAAGCAGTCTTGACTGGAGCCTATAAGTTGCATTTTCCCAGAAAACAGCTCAAGCATTGTCCCTTCTGTGCCCTCCTTGTTTACTGGGAGGTTGCTTATCTGGAGTCATTGTATTACCTTCCTGCTACTTTCCTAACAGTCCTGCTATTAAACTGAACCAACACATGAATACAGTAAACATTCCAGTAAGCCCAACAGAGCCATAGAGTAACTATCTCACCAACTAGGTCACCTAGAGTATTCGTAAATGATTATAGCTCAGCCCCACCTCCTTCACAGCGCCTGCCCTGGGATCTCTGCCAGAGCTTGCCAAGTGTCAGGGCAGTGAGTGGTGCTGTCTTGGGCTGCGTATTTTAACAGGAGAAGAAATCAAGTGCAGAAGCCACTCAGTTGGGCCGCATCAAACAAAATCCAGTTCCATTGCTCATCAACATTATAAAGATAGTGATGAGGTGACTGGTCGGGGGCAGGCCTATCTTTCCACCAAACAGATGTAGATTGGAGAATGACCCTGGATGGACTGTAGATTGTAGCTAGTCTCCTTTTAGCTGTAGTCCTTGTAGCTTGTATTGTTACTAATGCCTTGATTGGGGTGGGAGGGAGGGAGAAGAGAGCTGTTCATTTGTGTCTAATGACCAGAGGTTGGAGCTTCCTAAGAGGTCCAAAGAGCAGCTTTCTCTTTAACGGCCTCCCATTCTTCTCCCTCCTGCCCAGGGATTGGGCTCCCTTCTGGGAAACACGGAGACTTCTCCTGTTAATATGGTCACCTGTTCTCTCCCAGCACACTCCCCCCAACACATGGGCCTTAGCACCAAAGCAATTCCAGTGAGTGAACACTTTTCTCATGGACAGTGACTCTGCATTTGGCGAAAACTGGGTGGTCTGGTTGGTTTTAAACAGGGTGTCTCTACAGGAAAAAATCATGGGGAAATAGGACCTTTTGAGCAGCACAGACTCTGAGGATCCAGCATGGTACAGGGCTGGCCTGCTGAGCAGTCAGAACTGCCTTCCCTTGATCCAGCCAGTCCCAAAAAGACAATAAAAAATCCTTTGTTAAGTCCTCGGGTGCTTGCAAGGGGGTCAGGCCCCGCCATGCCCTCTGTTCATGCCCAAGAAGAGGAATTGCTTGGCAGGAACCACAGTGTTTTTAGGGCCAAATTCTGCTAACACCAGGTCTGAATTTGATCTTTACACATTATTTGGTCCCCATAATGAAACCAGTTTAAACCATGTTCAAGGTCCCTCTCCATCCCCAGCTGTTCTTTAGGATTTGAACTCACTTCCCTAGCAGGGCTCAAAGGAAGGAACAGTGAAATCCCAAATCACATACACTGCTTTTAAAACATGTTAATTCTTCAACATGGTTGAGAACTCGTAGCACAAACAGGCCCAAATGCTTGTTTTGATCTCTGTTCCTGACACCGGAGCAGCCAGGAAATAGAAATAATTAAAAGATGAGACAAGCATGAGATGCAACATTTTGATCCATCTCCGGATCAGAACTTTCCCAAAGGTCATGGGGTGTTTAGGGTCACAATTCAGGTTGGGCCTATCACTATATAATGGTATATTTGTGTCTGACGAGGGTGCACCTCTGTCACATAACTGGATTGCTGGTTGGCTTCAGTTATCTGCATCTTAGCAGATGCTCACTTGTTTAAAACCTGCCACCCTAAGCAGAAAGTAAGGCTCAAGAACTCAAAAGGCTTCCATCTGATGTTATCAAGCCAGATTTTCAAACAAGCCCAGCTCCAATTTGGTGAGTACAGCACCACTGTACTGTGCAGCAACATGGCCGTGGCTTAGGTATGGCTTTGCAGTATGGATGCTCAAACTGAGCTAGGCTAGCTCGGGTGCTCAGACCCACGTGCCAGTCACCTGATCTAACTCTGTATTGAAGACCTACTCTACAGCACCTAAGGGCACAATCATGTGGGATGCTGAGCTCTTTTGAAAATCTGGCCAATGGAGCAGAGATGACTAAGGCACAAGCCAGGACATTGGGACACCTGGAGTCTGTTCCTGGTCTACCATAGACAGACTCGTCATTGTGAAAGTTGAAGCTAGACAAATTCAAACTGGGAATAAGATTCACGTTTTTAACAGTGAGGCTAATTAACTACTGGAACAACTGACGAATGGGTGTGGGGCATTCTCCATCACTGGCAATGTTTACTGAAAATTGGAAGTTGTTCTAAAAGACATATTCTATGCTGAATGGGAATTAATTCGGGGAAGTCCTGTGGCCTGCGTTATGCAGGAAGTCAGACTCGATAATCACAATGGTCCCATCTGGCCTTAACACCTGTGAATCTATGATTCATATGACCTTGGGCAAGTTGCATGTCCTGTCTCATCCTCACTTTCCCCATGTGTAAAATGGTGATAATAATATTGACCTTAGAGGGAGCTAAGAGAATTAATTCAAGTCTAGAAACAACACCTTGGATTGTGAACTAGGGCAACTCCAAGTCTTAGTGTTATTATGATAACAATTAACATTAGCTTGGGCTAACATTTGTCAAGACTGCTCAAAAAACCTCTGTTCCCCATAAAAAAAAAAAATCGGCTTTCTCCCCCCCCCCCTCCCGAGAGAGAGAGAGAGAGAGAGAGAAATAGTTTTATTGCTTGCTCTGTTTCTGTACTTTTTGTTCATTAATTTTAATTTAGATTGATTTATTCCAAAATGAGCCCTGGATTGCATATATTTGCATAACCCTCTCCAGCTGCAGTGCTGCGGAGAATCCAATGAGCTGAGTGAGAGGGAGGAGGAGGCTGAGAGCTAGGACTGGAAAGCCTAGGGAAATGCTCTTCAATTCGACCTTTGCCCTCACTATGGAGTGGTACACATACTTGAAGCCCTTTTTAGCCACCGTTAGAGCCTAACCTGGTTGTAGCACTGTTTGCTGCACACAGAGCGTAGCTGCAAAACTGTGTTCCTGCCTTAGTGCTCTAGAGGGGATTCTGGGCCAGAATACTGGAAAAATCCCCATCTTCATCGACTGGATTAGAAATCACCCCACCCTAGGATAATCAATCCGGGTAATACATTGCCAGGTGTGATCGCTGGTAGCACAGTTTGAGCTGTAGTATGGATGGGTTCAGTTTAGACCAGCACTCAGGCAGAACATACCCCTCCAGACCCAAACAATCCAGAACTTGGCAGAACTACAGATCCAGCTGTGAAACACACAGCTTGGCATGGCTTTAAACCAGCTCCTGATGCCTCCATGTGAGCATTCAGGGAATAACAATATTGTCTCTTAAACCATTACCCTAAGCTTTTTACTTGGAGGAGGGGGAGAGCTGGGGGGGGGGATATAAATCTTATATCAAGTTTATAACAAATACACATAAAGCCCCTGCTCTCTCCCCGCCGCCTCCTTTTTCAGTTGCCTTCCCAGTAGCAGAGACCTGTTGTGAAAAGCTGCACTGAAATTAAAGTAGGGTAGGGAGAGAACAGACATCACTTCTCTTTTTATTCCTTGAATAGAACCATTCCCCCCACACACCCTCCTTCCCCATTTCCACTTTGCAAACCACTAAGGAATTTGCCTAACAAATTGGCCTCCCATCTGGTTATTGTCCCGAGCGAACAGCCTCTCCATTCACTAACCCAGGATGGTAAGTCAGTTTGGGAAGCGTCGGGTTTATCTTCTAGGCTCAGGCACTGCGCTGGGCCCATTCGCGAACTGGTTGCCATTCAGTGCTTGCTCTGTGGTTGATAAAGCACATTACACATGGCTGGGCTTGCATGATTAATACAGCTGTCTCAGCGCTCTCTCGGAAAACAAAAACAACCAGGGAAGAAAAAAAAACCTTTCTGCAAACAAATCAGACTTGCGGAAAAGCAGAGTCCTCCTGGCGCGCACACAGGAAGTGCTGTGCCCGTCGAAGGACCTAACAAAAGAGGGAGGGTCTGTTTGGAAGGAGAACAAGGCGAAATGGGGCTTAGTCTGCCCTTCGCACGTCTGGGAATGACTATGTCGGGGTGGCAGCAGGAGCAGGGAGCAGGCGGGGAATCAGTGCAAGTGGTTCCTGCGTTGAAGTGGATGCGACATAACCAGTGCAGCTTTGTTCAGTCCCAGCCAGGCATCGTATCCGGTAGGTGTTGTGGGAGTTGACACACACAAACATACACACACACACAAACCAACTTTCCAAACACCTATAGTGGACACACCTACTTACTCACATGGAGATACACATGTAGGCTTATTCAATGCACACACCACTTAGGGCTTGATCCTCAGGTGCTTAGGAACACCTAAAGGGCAACCAGAAGGGATTGTGTGCCATCTTTCCATGCTGCCCCAAACCTGAAGCCAGCTAAGAGACAGTTCAGCGCCCCCCTACCCCCGTGAAACTCAGAGTAGTCTCAGGGTTGCTCTAAGTTGTAATGGGTTATAACAGTTCTATAGGGGCTGTGTCCCATCAAGGATCACAAGTGCACAACCTGCTCCACCAGGGGGGCTGGGCTAGGCTAGCAGAAAGCCACCATAGCTAGCTGAGATCCGCTCAAGCATTCCCCCACACTAGGGCTGTTTCGGGCTGTTTTAAGACCACTTTGCACCGCTGGTGTACCAATAAGGGGCTTTAGAAGAGGCCAGCATTTGAGCTCTAGAGTGCGCACACAGCCACTCTCACACCCGTATTTACACACACACACACACAAAACAGCTATAGGACACACATATCTACTCACCCGGGGAGACATACAAACTGACTCACGGGAGAGTTATAATTCGCCCACACCCAAGCCAACTCAAACATGAAAACACATGACATCTATAGTGTTAGTTATTCTCTCTCTCTCTCTCTCTCTCTCTCTCTCACACACACACACACACACACACACACACACACACACCACCCCACCCCACCCCACCCCCAACGTCTAGGGCCTCATTCTCAGGTACTCCATTCCTGTCTCTGGGGTAGAGATGGAGGTGGGGTGGACAAAGGGAGTTTCAAGCCCCAGGCCAGATTCTGCTTCAGTAACATGCAGGGGCCATAAAGGGGCCAGAGTGGCTAGGCGGAGGCTTCCCCAGGAGCAGATTAGGTCTGGCATACCCAGCACTGCTCTGCTCCGCTCCTCTTGCAGTCCATGGCATGGGGGCATGCTTGGGGCAGGAAGTAGAGTGCTTCTGAGCTGGGGAACAGCCCAATGACAGTCACAAGGAGACTGCCATAAGTTAGAGCAGCCCCAAAGCCACTCTAATATATGTCCGGGACTGTTCTGGCCCCAGCTAGACCCAGAATCCAGGAGATGCAGAGCTGGCTTAAAGCCACCTTTGCCCCCCCTCCTTCTGGGCTGTGGTTCCTGAGAGGCATGGCACAGAATCTAGCCCCCACCCCATCCAGGGACTGTGCAGCGCCTTACCTGGCCCTTGGTGTAAGTTAGAGCAGCCTCAGGGAACGGGGAGCAGCACCCATGTAGAATCCCTGTGTCAGCGCTACATCAGAGGGCATTCGCATTTCCGCCAACAAGAGCAAAGTAAAGGGGCCTTAGTGTGACTGAGAGGCCCCTGAAGTACACAGATAGCTGTGAACATAACGGAGACATCCCAGGATCCATACACACACTTTACACCCAACCCTGATCACACAACACGAAAAATAGATGCACACCTACTCCCGCAAGTGCAGGCACATAGCCACTAACCAGCTCATATGCCATCTACAGCCTGCACATTGCTACATGCACATGCTCGCAGAGACACTAACAAAGGCCTGTTCACAAAACAGCGGCTTTGGCATGTCAAGTGGCCAGACCACAGCCCAGAGGAGAGTAAGGCACAAAAGAAGCCTTCACCAAAGGGAAAAACAGAACAGTTTTCTGTCAGTCTGTCTCCCTGCCCATTTCTGTCCCCTCCCTACTAGCCTTCTGTCCCGTTCTATTAACCTCTGACCCGCTCTCCTTTTTTCCTTCTCTACATCTCTCTTTGTCAACCTCTTGTCCTCTTCTATCTCCTTTCAGACTTCTCTCATTCATGCTCTGTTTTCTTTCTCTGTCCACTCCAGGGCCGCCCAGAGGAGGGGGACAAGTGGGGCAATTTGCCCCGGGCCCCGCAGTGGCCCCGACGAGAGTTTATCGGGGCCCGTGGAGCGGGGTCCTTCACTTGCTCTGGGGCCCCCGGAAAATTCTCGCAGGGCCTGGGCAGGGCCGCCCAGAGGATTCAGGGGGCCTGGGGTCTTCGGCAGCAGGGGGCCCCCACTGCCGAACTGCCGCCGAAGACCCGGAGCGAAGGAAGCTCCAGGGGCCCAGACCCTGCGAAAGTTTTCCGGGGCCCACAGAGCGAGTGAAGGACCCGCTCCAGGGGCCCCGAAAAACTCTCGTGGGGACCCCTGCGGGGCCCGGGGCCTGGGGCAAATTGCCCCACTTGCCCCCTCCTCTGGGCAGCCCAGGCCCCCGGAGCTTCTTTCGCTCCGGGTGTTCGGCAGCAGTTCGGTAGCACGGGGTCCTTCCGCCCCGGGACCCGCCACCTAAGTGCCGGGTCTTCGGTGGCAATTCGGTGGCAGGGGCCCCCTGCGGCTGAAGACCCCAGGCCCCCTGAATCCTCTGGGCGGCCCTGGTCCGCTCGCCCTATCTGCCTCTGCGCACGCCTACACAAGACCCAGAGGTGTAAATCCCAGCTCAAGGAGACCTACCCATGCTGGTTCTGATCCAGCTAGCATGCTAAACATGTCACCATGGCAGCGCAAGTCGCAGGAGGAGATGTCCCGAATATGTACCTAGCATCATGGACGGGCTTGTACTTGGGGTAGCTAGCCCATCCCACTGCTTGTGGTGCAATGGCTATTTTTAGCGTTCTAGCTTGATCACAGCTAGTGCAGGTGTATCTCCTCAAGCCGGGAATCAGCCCCTGGTCAAAGTGCAGACACATCCTCCATCACTTCCTTCCTAGCTCTTTCTGCACTAGCCTCTGTCTCACTCAGTAACCCTGTCACTAAGACTACTCCCCTGCCTCTCATTCTGCCTCACTCTCTGTTTCCCACTCTCTCTCTCCCCTTAAGCCCCATCTCTGCCCGCTCTCCTGCCCCACCACCTTCCAGCCACTGTACCTCACGCCCCACACCTATCCCCTACCCTGTCTCCATGCCCCTAGCTCCTGTCCTTCACCCCCTGGACACATGCACACAATTCATGTCCATGAAAACCTGGCACACCAAAAGATTTCATTTGATGCCTAGTGCAGCTATGCATGGAGATGGGTGGTGGGGTAAACACAGACTGTGCATCTATTTAGCTGACACCCAGTGCTGTGGGATCCAGGCTGTTTGCTCTGCACTGAGAAACCGGACTGTGTTCAGCACTGGCTGCCTGCTGAGAGGATGGGACACACTGGTGCACACATGCGCAGTCAGCTGGAAATCTGAATAGGGAAGGGATTCATTCTCTCCTAGAAGCTTGTGCAGGGGGAGAGAACTCAGATCCAACCCAGGAATGGCCCAGGGGAGTGACCTGGGTAACATGGTCCCCAGTTGTTTTGCTTGTAGAATCAGATCTTTAGATGGAGGGATCAAGGACAAGAACAGGCTCAGTAATGCATTTGAGAGCGGCAGTATGCCAGGTTCTTGATAAATCAACGTTAGTTGTTTGGAGAATGAACGAGGAGAGGGGCAGAGGGGATTTTCTCAGCAGTGGTAAAACCCCAGAACTTTCTGAAGTCTACAGGAAAAAAATAGGTTAGCTGTGAGAGAAACAAACTCATCTACCTGACTTGGAACCATATTTGGTCTTCTAGTCATAGGCTTTGTTAGCTAGGACAGCGGTCCCTTCTACAGCAGCTATGGCAATATGGACAGGCTCTAGCAAGCCAGGAGAAAATGGACCACCTCTAGAACACCATGAACAGTTGCTAGCCCACTGTGGATGGGCTCTAGATTGGGGTTATCGCTAGCTCATGCAGAGGACCTGGCTGCCTCCAGAAAAGCCAGCGCATTGACTGTGTAGACATGAGGCCCACCCAATGCCCCAATTCAAGATTTAATCGTAAGACCCCCCTCTCTACCAGGGAATATAAGCAGGAACAGCAGGTCCATAGGTATTAACTAACAGTGAGAATAAGGTACAAGCGTGCTGCAACCAGAGTGGTGTGTGAATTGTGTCTTTTTTCCCCAAAGCACAAAGGAAGGTTGGAAAGAAAAAAAAAAAAAAAAACCACAACCAAGCAAGCCCTAGTAAGTAGAAGCTGCTAATCCCTAAAGCCTCAAAGTAGAGTGCAGAGCCTTGGAAGAAAGAAATTAATAACTTTCAAAGTATGACCTTGAAAATGGAATTAACAGTATTCCTCCCTTTTAAGCCTCCATGATAATAAAGATTTCATCTTCGGAAGCCCTGGCAAAGAGAGTCAACAGAGGAGAAAAATGACTTCCTGCAGAGGAACTGGCATGTGTAAAAACCTGGCCCCCGCATGCTGTGGCGGGAGAGGGTGAGGAGGAAAGAAAGACCTAGCTTTTGTCCAGCCCCTGCTCCTTTTTTCTTTAGTGGATGGTTTTGTTCTTTCCCTGCAACCACTCCTGTCCCAAGACATGCGGTCACTAGATAAGCATCAGTGAATTTCTTTGTAAACAGAACTGGCCTCTGATGCTATGGAGTCACAAAAATCTTTGGTGCTCCCTGAAATACAGTCTCAGAGGCCCCTGCTAGATTTTTTTCCTCCTTTAATGTCCCGAATACAGACAGACCCACTCTTCCCCCCCCACCCCCGGTCTCTCCTCTCTCCTCAAAGAAAGAGTCATAGAGCCCAGTTCTCCTCTCACACCGGTTTGACATTAAATTCAGTGGCGTGATACCTGACTTACACCAATGTATGTGAAAGGAGAATCACACTCAGGTTTCGCAAGTCACAGCTCCATATTGGCTCCCTCAGAGCATTGAGCCTGGGAACCTGGCATGTGAGGCCATGGGGAGTCCCTTTACCAGTGGACAGATGAGAAGGCGTGGGGAGGTGCTACAGCGAGCCCTTCTGCAGATGAGAGGCTGTGGTTGCCCTTTGGGGATGAATCTGTTACGTGCGTGCAGTTGAAGGGACTCCTCTGTAGTGTGATACAAGTGGCCATAGGTTCAAATCCTGGGGATCCATCTGTGGTGTCTGTGCCATTTGGGTGCTGTGCTCTGTGCAGTTGAAGGGCTTTGGGGGGGTTCACTCTCAGACCAGGCTAGATCCTGCAGCCATTGAATGAGTAGTGAGATTGTGTGGAGTGGCAGATTCCAAGGCCTGGGGACAATAAATTAGTCTATGTGCATGGACCTGCTAATTACAAATTGCTGCCTACACCCCTGAAGGTGAGGGATGATGCCACCCTGCTTACAGGTCCCACCGGGGTTCTGTGTTCCCCATCCCGATTATAGGAAAGAACTGGGGTCCGTGTTGCAGGGGAGGATGTGGGATGGACAGGTTTCTGACTAACACCTCATTCGCCTCAGGTCACAACATTAGAACATCCAGAAGGATGTGTGACCAGAAGCATCTGTACAGCACGTTCTAGTTTTTCAGGGTTGCCGACAAAGTGTCGATAGCTCAGTGAAGTTGGACGTTAGGTCCACTCCTCTTCAGGTCTTCCATTGCAGAGTTAGACCACAGTCCACAGATGATAATGACATGGAGAGCTGCTGGTTGGAACAGGCCGGATTTAATGTCTGCTTCCCAGCTGAGGGGGTGAGACAGCAATCACCCGGGAACTAGGGACGGAGGGATGGAGTGATTGCTAGGTAGGTAGATAGCAGAAGTCTGCTTGGGCCAGTTGCTGAATCATTTCATGTGGACTCTGGGCTCCACTCCTGGTGCCCGACTGTCTCATTTGGAGGAGGTGGGGACATTTCTGGGTGCATCTGACCCAGATCCCCAAATGCAATCATCCCCGAAACATTGGGATAAGATCTGCACATGGGCTTGTCTCCAGTTTGCAGCGCTCTGCACAGGTTAGTTCTGTTTGTCCTCATTTTTGCCTTCGGATGCCACCTTGTGGGAAAACGTGGTGTAGCGCCCTTGCTATTAACCTGCATTTTTTAACCCTGCTTTGCCACTTCGTGGCAGGATCTAGCTAAGCTCTGAGGGAGAATGAGGGGGGGAAGGATACCAGAATTCCAGCTAATATTGCCCTCGTTGTTTTCCCTGGGAGCGTTACGTGTGGCTGAGATAGGGTGAAGTAGATCAGCATATAACACAAATGGCCTGGCCCAAGTGATTTGGGGAATCTGTCCCAAGGTGTCCCCATTTCCACCACCCCAAGGCTTAGAGAAAGGCAGCACACAAAAAAAAAAAAAAAAAAAAAAAAAAATCAATCCCCCTGCAAAGATGCACAGGATCCACCAAGATGTGGACAAGGCAATGTACAATGCCAGAGGATGGCACTCATACTGAGAAGAAAGGAAGAGAGGTCCCACTGACTGATGATCACATAGCATGCCTTCTCTGACACCTCTCCCACACACCTGAACCAGCATTGTCCCCATCTCATATTAATCAAATCCCGGAGCTTCCTTTCCATACCATCAGCCCCCTAACTCCCACCCATCACATTCCCTAGCCATAACATGCCTATTCTTGCATCATCCTCATATCATAGCCAGCCCTTAGCTACCGTTGCTCTCATACCTTTCCCATCACATCAACCCATCCTTGAGCAGGCATCATCTCCCTGTCCATACCCATCCAAACTCTTAGCCAGCATCAGCCCATACTTATCACACAGCTGAGCAGGCACCACCCCTGTATTGTAACCAACGTATCAGTGGGCTGGTGTTGCCCCTTTCTGGAGCTATCACTTCTCTGAGTTGACATCACCAGCTTCCCATATCGACCTCTGCTGGCCTCACTCCTCATATGGACACTGATCCCCTTCAGATAGGCAATAATTGGCCAATGTAAAACTTCAGGGATTGCCTTCTGGATTCAGTCACTGGCTGGCTGGAAAACAGCTGATGCCATTTCAGAGCTCCACCAGGTGACAGTATCACCCATGCATAGCTTTTATGGCCAGAAGGGACCACTGTGATCATCTCGTCTGACCACCCGTGTAACACAGGCCAGAAAATTTAACCCTGTGATTCCTGCATCTAGCCCATTCTGGTGCTTGAGCCTATTTTTTAGAAAGCTATGTCATTGCATAGCTTATGTGTCAACCCATCCCTCAGCTGATCTGACTTTCTCTTTGTCTCAGCCCATGACCACTCACTAACTCAGACAGTGTCTGGATGGCGACTTGCAGCCCAGTAGCTTGGTACTCGATATGTGGTGGCCTCAGATCAGCTGAATGTGTAGTTTCTCACTCAACTCATTCCTTGACAGACAACAGCATCCCAGCACCTCCCTATGCAGGACTGAGTAGATTCCAGAAAGCTCCCCCACCTGGGCAAAGGCCTTTCTTATACAGGCTACTCTCTCCAGCAATTGGGCTGCCAAGAGCAGTGCCTGAAGGACAGACTCTATAGAGTGTCTTTTCAAAAGCTAGGCCCAAAGAAACGCAGCTGGCTCAGCAACATAAAGGACTAATGTCTCACTTTGCTGTGCCATGCCCTTGGCTAAACCAGGCCATAGGACATAGTGGCCCTTCACAAATACATGGGGGAAAGCGTGGGAATAGATTGTTCTAGGTCACAAGTGACATGAGTTTGGTGATACTCATCAAAAATATGTCATGAATTTTGGCACCAGCTGGTAATTTCTGTTGTGGTGCGGCCCATGTTTGGAATGGGGCTGCTACAGATCAGGATCAAGGGCATTGGCAGAGCTGTGTAGGGAGCCCAGCACTGGAATAGCAAGGGGGGGGGGCTGCGGGGCAGGAGTGAGGGGCATTGGCAGAGTTGTGTGGGGAACCACAAACTGGAATAGCAAAGGGGTGCTGCAGAGCAGGCTGAAGTACATTGGTGATGCTTTGAATATTTTGATTGTTAACCCTAGAAAGCCAGCACAGCTCAGTGAAAAGAGCTGAGGGTCTACTCCATGTGCATCATCAACAGAATTTTTCACTCAGGTCCAGCTCCAACTTAGGCACTCAGCATTGCAATGCCTAATCCCTAGGTGGGCTGCTGCCTTCTGGAATCCACAGCCCTCAGTCAGGTGTGCGGGACCTGATCCTCCAAGATATTTAGGTGCCTAACTCTCTGACATTCTGGGATACAATGAAGAGCTGTGTGACCTCTTACCCAGTAACCCGAGTGCCTCACAATGCCTTGCCACTGTGGCTCTCTGCCTGGGACACCCAAAGTCAGCCACAAGCATGCCCTCTATGTCTATGTACTGGGCAGCCCTGGTGCAACACTTTGGATCCTGGAGCATTCCTGCAATACCACAGCCTTCCACGGGCCTCCACCAGCCTTGGCTAATGACTGGTAAGGTGACTCCACACTCTCCCCAGCCCCACATTTTCCCAAAAACATGTTTTTAAATGTTCAGCCCTTTTCTGGAACAAGCAGAGGAATGTTAAAGTCCATTATTCCTTTAAGGGATCAATAGTCAACAGTTTGTTACTTTAACTGGAGTTACCAAACAGTTCAGTTAAAATAAAACAAGTATATTTAATGGCAAAGAGAGAGATTTAAAGTGAGTACAACTATAAGGTTTAAAGTCAGAAATGGTTACAAGAGAAATAAAGATAAAAACACTTTTTCTAATACCTAAAACGTAACAAGCTAGACTTGGATCAAGATAAAACCTTCACCACATGTTTCCATCTAGATGGCTGACCAAACCCCTGGGTCAGGTGCTGTACCCCAAAGTCAAAGGGCTGATACCTTTGTCTTCTTAGGTGAAAGATAAATAATGGGGGATTTCCTTGCCCCTCTCATTTATAGTCCAATGAACCTTTGTAATGGATTCTCCTGAGGGGTACCCCTCAAAGTAAAGTTTATTCAAACTGTGAGGAAGGTGACATGGAGTCTGGTGGTGAAGGAAGCTCCATGCTCTTTGCTCCCCCACTTGTTTGCTTATTAGCTTAGTTTACCTAACAGGTAAAAATGGCCTTTCATTGTCTTTGCCTGACTCAAATACACATTCCTTTGTCCAGGCAGGCCTGTTTACCAAACCCCCCGACGAGCCTGGTTTGAACACTTTTAAGTTATCATTCCAGCTTGCATCCATAACTCTGACTAGACATTGCATACATACAGTATACCAGAAATTGGTCCAGGAGTTGTTAGTTTTCAACTGATACCCCGCAAGGCGTCTGTTGTACAAAGATGATTACAATGGTGGGTGGAGGCAAATACAGAGGTGCCTGGGGTCACAAATTCCCACCCACTTCAATGGGAGGTCGATGCCTAAGTTCACTTGAGGATCTGGGCCTCAGGCAAAGAATGGGGAGTGTCAGGTGGCTAAGAGATCCTCAGAAGCCAGCAGACTGAGTGGTGAGCTGCCTAAGCTAGCCAGCAAGAAATGCTGAGGGGTGGGGCAGAGAGAGGAGCGAGATATAGGCCCCTAAGTAGTTGACCTGGTGCACCTGACTGACAGGCCAGACATAGATTCTCCCTCTGCTCAGGAGTCTCAGGTCTGGTCTATACTACCCGCCTGAATCGGCGGGTAGAAATCGACCTCTCGGGGATCGATTTATTGCGTCCCGTTGGGACGCGACAATCGATCCCCGAATCGGCGCTCTAACTCCACCAGCAGAGGTGGTAGTAAGCGCCGCCGACAAAAAGCGGCAGAAGTCGATTTTGCCGCCGTCCTCACAACGGGGTAAGTCGGCTGCAATACGTCGAATTCAGCTACGCTATTCACGTAGCTGAATTTGCGTATCTTAAATCGACTCCCCGCTGTAGTGTAGATGTACCCTATGCCACGAACCCTGTTCTGGAATGAGGCACCCGCGCCAGGTCAGCTGCTTAGGTAGTCCATGCCCCAGCCCTCATTCTTCTGTGCACACTCACTACTTCTGTGATGCTCACCAGACATTTTTCTGTGACCCCTTTGGCTGTCTTTTGTTTGGGCATTATGCTGCCCCCGCTCCCCACCAGTGATCTGCCTCAAGCTCTCCAGCTGCAGGGCTGATAGGTGTCAGGTGTTAGGCCCCACTGGTGAGATAAGTGTCCCCCACCAAGTTCAAGAATCCTGCTTTGGAGACTCTGGGGCTTTGGCTGGAGTGATGGCTCAGAGTTGCTCATTGGCTGAGGGGTGGCAGCAGCGCCTAGAATGCATTGAATATGTCAACCAATGGAAAACGATGTGCCTAGAGAACTTAGGCACCTACAGAGCTTGGGAGCAGGTTTTGAACATATCAGTGGTGCCTAAAATGATGGATTTAGACACCTAGAAGTGCAGCTAGGAGCCTAGATATCTTTGAAAATCTGGGCCTGTGTGTCAATCGATTTGGTCTGGGCAAACCCTCTGAAAACAATGGCATCACACGGGTGTTCTGGAAGGCAGAATCTAGCCAGCAGAACCTTTATCACTACTGATGCATGAGAAGGAAAGAGCCAAGCTAGATTCTCAAATCCCACACTGAGGGTAGGGTGACCAGATAGCAAGAGTGAAAAATCAGGACAGGAGTAGGCGGTAATAGGCACCTACATAAAACAAAGCCCTGAATATCAGGACTGTCTCTATACAGTTGGGACATCTGATCACCCTAGCTGAGGGTGAAGTTAGCTAAACCAGCTTTTAATTTGTAAAGTGACCCATTTGCTTTGGAGTCACTGAGCGATAGGAAACATGGAGCCTGTTGATGCATTGTAACAGAGTCACTTTGCAGAGTAGAGCCAGATGCAAAATATAGGTATGGTTGAGGAGATGTGCAAACATTGTGGTCCTTTTCCACTCTGTTTCTCCCACTTCCAGTTCATTTGCTCCTATTCTCTCAAGCTTTTCAGCCCCTTGGGTGAAATTTCAAGGTTATTTGGCAAATTCCCCAAAGATTCCCATTAATCTTTCATCTGAAACCCAGTTTCCTTCCCTGGCTAAATTGAAAGAAACACCTTTCACATATGGTGAATGGTCTTGAACTCAACAGTGCTACCAAATAACAGAGAAAGTGTAAAGCAGGATGTCAGCATGCAAGTCACTGTCATAGAACTCGGGTTCTAGGCTGGTGTGGGGAGTGGGAAATGAAAGAGGTACTGGTTGCTGTAAACCAAGCGCCTCTGTAGAAATTTAAAGCAGACACTTCTGAGTTGGGTAGAAAGGGTGAACCCAAACCTCAGGTATTTAAGATTTGGTTCTTAATACAATTTTGGTAGCGTGAGCTAATCTCTGGTCTCAGACAGACAAATGAGTGTACACAGACCCTTGAAGAGATATAAGATGCAAGTTGATTAGTGCAATGGCTTTCTGCTTCTGGAGCCAAGTGGTTGATACAAGTGGTTGGAGTCTAGTGATCAGCTCTAAGCATGCATGTTGTGCATGTATTCCCAGAAAAAAGACTCTTTTCACAATTCAGCACCTGTTGTCTATCTTCTCAGGACTGGAATAGCAGGGGGGTACTGTAGGTCAGGAGTGAGAGGCTTTGGCAGAGCTGTGTGGGGAGCCCAGGGATACAAGTTGGTGCTTGGGTGCAAACCTGGGGCTCATTGGCATAATGGAGAATCATTGGTGGGCTGAAGGACAGAGCTGAAATTTGCATAAAACCTAACTACTTGATATTTGGATGTAGCCAGTGCTAGCAGTTCTTCCACTTTTTGAGCAGGTGAGTTTTACTCAGAGACAAGATGAAACTGTACGTACTGTAGCAGCAAGAGGTGTGGATCTAAAATAAGGAGGGATTTAATGATGAGCAGAGGGAGCCCACAAATATACTTACAAAAGTGTTTGGAACAGCCTAAATTGACAGAAGTGTAATTTTTATACTCGGCTGGGTCTTGCTGTAGTGGGTAACAATGGGCAGCAGGTGGCGCCAAAGACTATAGCATCAGCCCCTCTGTGCTTGAAGTGGAGCCCTCATACAAATGGCTCATATTTGCTTCATGCCTGGGTGTAGTTCCCTCCACCTAGGGTGACCAGAGGGCAAGTGTGAAAAATCTGGATGGTGGTGCGGGGGGTAAGAGATGCCTATATAAGGGGAAAAAAAAAAAAACTAAAATCAGGACTGTCCCTATAAAATTGGGACATCTGGTCACGCTACCTCCACCCCACAAGAACATACAGCAGCTACCACTGGCCTTCCTTCCCTGCCTCTCCCTTCCCAGGGACTTTTCCTGGAATGAAGTCACATGGGCATGGTAGATGCTGGCAGCATTCAGGGAACATGGATGAGGGGTTAAGAGTAGAGCAGTAAAATCTGGATCTAGATCCAGACAGTGAACACCCCATAGCTCAAGCCCTTTCTTGCATCAGGGGTCACCTACAAAACTGAGCTCTGGAATTGAATCTCAGTCCCCCACACAGTTTGGGGGCTACTCAGATTTGTGGGTTTGTGCCGGGCCCCGCCTCTGCAGGCAGTCAGGAATGATGAACTACCACCAGCTTCCTCAGCTTGGAATTCATCAGGTCTCAGATGGGATAGGAGGTGAAGGGACACCTTAGAGAAGGTTGGCAGCTGTCCTGTAAAACAGGGACTGGAGTGGGAAGAGTTGTTCCTATGGACCAGATCTCTTCAGACAAGGTGTAGAAGAGCAGACTCACACCCGTGGCGCCTCCTGCTGGTTGTCCTCAGGAATTAGCTCATTCCAGCTCTGGAGAACCCTCTGCAGACTGATGATCCGCCTGTCCTCTGGCCCCACCGTGTCCCTCCCTGGACCCCGGTGCCTTTGTAGCTGGGGTACTGCTCCCTGGCAGTAACCCCTCAGTCTTAGGGTCTCCCCTTCTCAGGGAACCCCCACCCACCTCAGTATATGGCTACTGCCAGTCACCAACTAGCCCCCATTCCCTGGGGCAGACTGCAGTATCAGCCTACTCATCACTGGGTTGGACCTGCTTCCTGGGCCTACCCCATGGCTGCCCTCTGCAACCCCCAGTACCCCTTGGCCTCCTACTAGGCTGCACCTTTCCAGGCAGGAGCTCCTCTGCCTTTCCCCAGCCCTGCTCCACTCAGGTACCCTGACTCTAGCGCCCTGCAGCCAGGCCTTTCTCTCTCTGAATGCAGAGAAAGACTGACAAGCTCCTGACTCCCAGCCTCTTATATAGGGCCAGCTGAGGCCTGATTGGGGCGTGGCCCAGCTGCAGCTGTTTCCCCAATCAGCCTAGTAGCTGCTTCCCCATGCTACAGTCTTCTCCCAGGGCTGTTTTAAGCCCTTCAGGGCAGGAGCGGGTGTCCACCTCGCTTCACAAGGCTCAGGTGTGAAGTACAGTCCATTAAAGTGGAGTGGAGAAATGTGGAAAGCCAGAAAGAGTGGGACGGGGCTAGACAGGTGGTCTGATCTGTCAGCTGAAGATCCAAACTGGATCCTAATGTGGGTCCCAATGACTTGGCCAGGCTGAAAACAGCCAGGAAGGTTCGGTAACGTCAGAAGTGATTGTGTCCCACGTATGCAAAACCACACAAGTGCCTTTACCCAGAGACTGACACAACTCCACATAGTCACAGCAACATGTGCCTATATGACTGCCAGGGCTGGTTGGGAAATTGGTTTTATTTCCTGCAAAAATTTCAAATAAAGCAAAAAAAAGTTTCATTGTCATCTAAATTTTTCATAGAGTCTTGGCATTTTCAGTTTTTTGATTAAATCCAAAAAAAAAAATTCAACAAAAACAGACATTTTGTTGAGGAATTCTTCAGCAAAAAATTTTCAGCTAGTGCTATCAGTGACACACAGAGACTAAATAGCGCTACACACAGCGCTTCCCGTGGCTATATGCAGGCTGGGGCTGCTTTGAACTGCTGCAGTGGCTCCAAACAGCCTAGACGCCAGCTTAACTAGCTACCTGGGGTCCCCTTCCGGTAGGCACCACGACTGGGGAAAAGAAGGCATGGTCTCTACACTTAGTCTCCAGTGATCCCTGCTGTAGAAGGGCGCAGACAGCCACATAACTACACACAGACCCGTTGCAGCCCAATACAGCTACACACAGACCACGGCAGACAACAGCACAGCTATGCACAAACCCATGGTAGACAACAGCATAGCTACACATGGACCCACTGCAGACCAACATAGCTACACACAGACTCACAGCAGACATCCACACAACCACACACCGACCCACTACAGACCAATACAACTCCACACAGACCTACTATATATATCCACACAGACCCACGGCAGACCAATATACCTACACACAAAGCCATTACACACATCCATGCAACTACACACAGACCCACTGCAGACATGCATACAGCTGCATGCAAATTCATTGCGGCACACAGACACTGATAAGATTACATGGGACTACTGTACTACAGCTATACATAGACAGACTGACATGACTACACACACACCCCACTATCACCTACAAAGACTCTAGTAGTTGCACACACCTTCACAGGACTCACACAACTTCACACAGTTGCTCATCCACAGAGATGGCCTTACATGCACACTGGAATACATAGTCTTCATCACACAACCACATACTCACTGATGCTACTGAGCATGAGCGTGAGCTGGCACAACCATATCCCCTGCCAGACTCACCACCCTGCATCCCTTCCCAGAGACTCCCAGGCCCGGGTGCATCCTCCCAGGCTCATGTTTTCTTTCTGTAGTCCCCCGTCTCCTCCCTCCCTGGCCTGTTTTGGGGATGAGGCTTGTAACAGAGCCCTGGATGGGAGATTGTGACGATGGAGCAGGCCAGTCTGTCTGACACACCTGAGACGTGACGCTGTGAACCCTGCTCCTGGAGGCCCAGTACCACTCTTGGACAGGCAGCTACTACTCTAACTTGGTTACAGATGATGTCATTGGAAAGCACATCACACACGCTATTACATATCCACTCATGCCTGCATGGAGACTCATATCATGACATGCATGTTACATATCTACCCATTGGTACCTACACAGACATTGTTATGTGAGCAGGCACACACACACGACTAGAGACTCACAATGCATACTGTACATCATTCCATGGGGGGAGGGCACATGCACACACACATATACACACATCTATGCCCTGATACGAATGAAGTCACCAGAAAACACACACCTTCACAGATACAAAACGTATATCAATCCATGGGGGCATACACACCTTCACACACTGGTATGTGTGCAATCACAAGCACACACACACACAAATATCTGTACAGGACTACCTATAAATACTGCGCATCACTCCATGGTGCATGGAACACTAACACAAATCTATGCACTGTTATGTGTGAAGTCTCCACACCACACACCTTAATGAACAGACACACACACACCTGCATAGTCTCACACATGCATACTCTACATCTATAATATGCATGCACAAATGCACATCTCTGTGCCCATAATCACATATATGCATATTATAGCTGAATTATAAAAAGCCTGCCTCACAGACATTTTTGTGAACAAAAGCTCCCTGGTGTGTTCACTGTGATTTGTGGGGTCAGATTATTCATTATTCATGACTGTTCAGTCAACCGCTGGCTGCAAATGCTCTCAAAAGTTCAGCAATGATTGGTCTCAGGATTTGTATGGGGTAAGTGCACAATTCACTCTTGAGCCTTCCCTTGTTTAAAAAGTTTCTGGCACCCAGCCAGAGTGCAGAAACAGTACCATGTGACTTAGGTGACCAGCTTCACTAGATGCACAGTGAATAGCTGAAGAAGCAGACCATAGGCTGAAAATGATACGGTCCACGTGATTCGACATAAACTTCCTAATAATGAAAAAAATGGGATCAGATCACTAACAGCTGGCTGACTAAACAAAGAGCTATGACAGTAACAAATCTCATCTGGGAAAAGGCTACAGAATTGCATGAATAATGAGAACCTCTCTAGCGGGTTTGTTTCGCTTAAGCACCATATAGACTTGAATAGAGAATTATATCCCTGCTATACAATTCTGTAGCATGGCTCAAAAACCCCTATAGATTCTCATTCTCTATTACATTTTATAGGTTTCCCAGGCAATTTCTGTAGAACTCTAGTGGTTCCATCCCTATTAAATACTCAGAGTGTCCTGTAAAAGATATTTTTCACAATAAACAGTTCTTCCTGCTGAAATGAACATGTCTTCTTAGACCGCCTGATTCTCCCCCATATACCATACACCTGTCCATACAAACACACGCCCCATATATACATCCCACTGTTCCTGCACAACCACACACAAGCATGGGCAGGTGCTGACATTTACAGGATGTATGCTTATCACACACACAATGGTATAACAAGCTACCACTGTCTGGGGCTGCAGGGAGAATGTCAAGCCGAATATCTGCCTTAAAAACTGTCCAGGAAGGAGAGCCACAAATGGGAGGATGAATGAGATGTCACTTGTATTGGGACATAATATTTCTGTAGCAAGTCTGCAGTATTTCTTGCTGCAGTGCCAAGCTTGTCAACTTCATTCCCCACCCCTGTGAAAATCAAAGCTTTGCTGGGACTCCCTTCCCCCTTCCCTATAGGTGCTGCACCACAGGGTCATAACAGTTACATGGAAATTGTTCCTCCTCCTGATTAACAAACAAATAATTACAGCACCTCCCCCGGGACTGAAGGCATTCGCCGATTGGTTCCATGTTTCATTGATTGGCACGTGATTAATCGGCCCCCGAGGAGCCGGCATCTGGCTGCAAACAGACATCATCAACATGCAGAATTATAACAAGTCCTGGCATTCCAGGGCCACCACAAGGAGGGAGGTGAAAAGAACAGCCAAGTTGCCATCGCTAGCGAAAGCTAGAGCAGGATATAACAGCTTGTTTACTGAGGAGCTCACAGCAGCTCTCCAACAGGCCCAACTTCTCCCGGCAGGTGGCATTGTAAGGAATGGTTCTGGATATGGGAACCTCACAGCTACTCCAGTATCAGCCTCTCCCAGCAGGAGGTGCAGGAGGGAATGGGGCAGGGGCGCTGGCTCTGGGGAGCTCACAGACACTGCAGTCCCAGCTTTTCTCAGCAGGAGGCGCTGTAGGGAATGGCGCGGGAGCACTGAGTGTGAGGAGCTCACAGTAGCTGGAGTCAGTGCTTCTGAAGGCCATCAACATGTTTCTTGCTGACTCTGTTTCTTCCTTGCTGTATGTAACCCTTTCCTCTTCTCTCTTCCTTCCCACTCTCTCCCTACAGGACCTGGCACAGGGAGAGTAGACAACGGTTCAATGAGTTTGGCCGTACCACTGTGGCTGCTGGCAGTGTCCCTGCTCTGCCTACTTAGCAAATGTTAATAAAATCAGAATAAAATCAAATTAAAAAACCCAACAACAACAGCGACAATAACAACACACAAAACAAAGCGCGTCATACAGGAGACAGAGCGAGAAAAAGAGGGGGAGAGAGAGAGGACTGGTTCTTTCACAACTTTTGTGTGTTCTGGAGCAAAGGGGGGGAATTACAGCGAAGACGAAT
Organism: Malaclemys terrapin pileata; assembly: GCF_027887155.1. Taxonomy (NCBI): domain Eukaryota; kingdom Metazoa; phylum Chordata; order Testudines; family Emydidae; genus Malaclemys; species Malaclemys terrapin. Next base: position 151,794,402 of record NC_071505.1, read on the forward strand.
CAGCAACATTTATTCCGAATTACGACAAGACGTCTGTCAAGCCATCGACCACCTGGGAAGCGACGCGGAGCGCAGGAGAGAAGGGGGCGCTGGGCGGGGACCGCGTTGTGCCAAAGACGCCGAGATGTAAAAAAAAAAAAAAAAACCAACCAACCAACCAGATTTCTTGTTTCCCCCTTCTTTCCTTAGTCCTCTTTCTTTCACCTTCTGAAAGAGCAGGTCTTTGCTGTGATGTTTATAGCCACTTAGCCCCTTGATTCCCTTGGCCATTTGGTGAGCTGACTCTCCGCCAGTTCAGACTTTTGGAAAGCAGTAATCCAGATCCCTTTCGCATATTGGTGTCCCATGAAGAAACCCCACGCCTCCTCCCCCATCCCTTGCACCCTCGTTGGCCCCCTCCCTTATGCCCCTTCTCCTCCAATACCTCCCTCTCTGCCCTGAGCTCAAGCTATGTTGACTATGCTACAAACACACTGTTTTTATTCTCTTCTTCTCCCCCTGTATTTGGCCGGGTGTCTCTGTCTCCCGTGTGTGTGTGTCTGTGTGTGTGTGTCTCTCTCTCTCTCTAAAGCATGCGAAGAGAATGGTCCATATGTACATAAGCTCATCATGCTGTAGATAAAGTTCTGCATCGTAAGTGTGAGACATGGTGCTGAGAGATCACTTGGGCAGATGTGGCGGGTGGGGAGTGCGTCAGTTGTGGCACTGGTTCAGATGGGCTCCTGTCCCACAGCTTTTGCATTGACAGCCTCCTTGCCGTATTGCTTGGAAGCGTCAATCTCCATACTTTTTTAACCCTTCCCTGATCAACCCCACCCGGCTGGCACTCAACTGTAATGCATCAGAATAGTGGCTCCTGCTTCACATCTGTGCTTGTGTGTATGTCCAAACAGGTAGAAAATCAATGTGACTGACCCGTAGGACCATAGATGGCAGCACTTCAAGAGCACTGCTCCAGGACCCACTCCTGGGGGGGTTGGGAAGAGAGGTAATCAGTGAGATAACTTGGGCTTCACTGATCTTCTGCACCTGTAGGTATGGCATGGCCAGTAAATATCTCTTACCAGAAAAGCCTCCAAGTGGTAATCCATAACCATTCAATATTGCTATAGAAATGAACTTTTTGTCCCTCTGACCTCCTTGTTACAAACAAAGCAAACCTGTAAATATCTCTTTCAGCCACCATGAAAATACCTAGATGGAGCTTCTTTAATTTTATACTTTAAAGAAAACTCAAATTGGTTCAGAAAGTGGCCAGAACCTGGGACTGTAAAAAAGCTGGGGCCAAAATTCTTGACATACAAGAAAGAAGCTTTGGGTGGTGCATTGAAGAGAGATACAAGGGGGTACGCAATGGGAGGGGGGATTTTATTGATCTATATATAACACGTCAAGGTTGCTTCTAGACATCCTTGCCCTCTGGATGGTCAGAGGAGGAGGTAGTTGATGAAAGAAACTCTAGTGATACCTGGTGGAGAAGAGGTGGTGAGTCTCAGAGTAGGTCACTTGAAACAGAGTTACTGAAATGCTACCTATCTGCTGGATTCTGCCATTTCAGCAACAGGTCCTGCAGGATGTGATGTAAGCAATGGGACACGTGCAAAGCTGAAGAGCCTCACATATCCCATTGGCTGTGCTGGTCATCTGTGAAAGGGGACAACTGGGTTAATGCACCAGTGTTTTGTCTCTGGCAACCTGTGTCTAAATGCACCTAGGGTCACAAGTGCCATGATCTGGGTGTCCACAGCAGAGGATGTGGACACCCAGTCCCTTCTCTTTCTCAGCAGAGCCTCTGGAACTGGTTTAGCAGTGGTGCTGTGGGTCAGGATTTAGGAGCTACGCACTGGCCTTCACTGTGTCCTACTCCTAAGCAGTTTCCTAAACAGTAAAAATTCCCTTCTCTCCACTCCCCCCCCCCCCCCACCAATAAATATAATTCAGATCTGCCTGGAATTTGCTGTAAAAACTTAGGGGAGGTCGGGTGGAAATCTCTCTGGCTTGAGCAGGCTTAAGAAAGGGGAGACAGATCACCAGAAAGCAATGAGTTAATTCTGTTTTGTGTTTCAATCCTTCCCTTTACTCAGCTGAGAGGAAATGTGCAAGAGGAGGCTCCCTATAATTCAGTGCCGGCTCAGCATGGCAGCGCTCGCCTTGATCAAGCAGCTCGACAGCATTGCCTCTTTTCTGCTGAGCGAGGCAGTTTGGGGGCAGAGACAGGCAATCAATTAAAGAGGCAGCCAGGCTTCTCACAGCCAACCAGGACTTGCAGATAAATATTAGTCTTTGAGTGTCTTTTAAGGGAGGAGAGCAGAGAAACAGGCCTGCAGGATGTCACCAGTCAAGGGAAGGGGATTTTCCCCCATCCCTCAAGGTACGTGCTCAGCTCAAGGTGGGCTCTGCTGTAATTTTCCCTCAGTGTTTTGGGATGTTGGAGAATAATCCCCACAAAAATCACATCCCAGAATATGTGTGTGTGCGCGCCTCGATAACAGATATGCCACCATCACTGCTTGGGAGGGGTTGGAAATCATTCAGTGACCCAGAGTGAGGGCTCAGCTTTTGTCCTCTGGCGTGAGGGGCTAGCTGGGCCCGGTGGGACTGGATCCAGTGGGGCCAGACAACAAGGCACAGACCTTCAGAGGTCTGTAGGCGCCTGGCTCCTGTTGAACACACTGGGCATTAGGCACCTAAATACCTTGGAAAATCTGGGCCTTGTCCTGTAGGTGACCTACTGACCATGAGCCCTGCAGAGTCTCTTAGGACAGGAGCCCTCTAGCCTCTGCTGGTGATTCTTTCTGAGTCTGATGGGTTTTGCTGTAGGGAGGGGAGTGAGTGTACAAGTCCAGTGGCAGATATTGCACTTCAGGGATGGACTATGCAACCTCTCCCACATATTGGCTCATTGGTTTGTTATTGTAGGGTTGCTCAGAGATGGTGGGCTGCCTGCACTGATTTGTTACTGCAGGGAGACTGTCAAGGGTTGTTTATGAGAACTGGGCTGAACGCATTTTTTCATCAGTGTAGGATAGCTCAGGAGTGCTGAGCTGTACACACTGGCTTGTTATTGTAGGGTCACTGATGAGTGCGGAGCAGCACATATTGCTGTGTTATTGTAGGGTTGTTTATGAGCACTAGGCGGCACACAGTGGTTTGTTATTGTATGGTTCCTCACAAGTATTGGGCTACTGGCAGTGAATTGTTTTAAATATTTTTAGAAAAAAGAGCACTGAAGCTTTTGTTTTGGGGGGAAACCTCCCCCCGCCACACACACAACAACAAAAATGCCAGAACAGAAAAAGACAAAGATGGTTGGGAAGACCCATTCTGTCTAGTAGAGCTGAGGTCTGCCAGTTAGGACTCCTGGGTTCTACTCCTGACTGTGCCCCTAACTCTTTGAGCAAGTCTGTGCCTCAGTTTCTCCTCTGTAAAACGGGGATAATGAGATTCACTCACCAATACAGCTGCTGAAAGGCATGACAGTGGCGTTGGAACAATTTGTATAGTGGGGGTGCTGAGAGCCATTGAACCAAACTGTGAACCCTGGATATGATGGAAACCACTTCAAGCCCGGGGGATACCAGTGCACCCCCAGCACCCCTGGGCATGATGGAAGTGCACAGTATTACAGTTATTTTGTTCTGTTCTGAGATCTCCACTTTTGACATTGTCTGTCCCTTTAACTTGCGAGCTGGGGTGGGGGAATATTTATTTAATATTTTTAATGGACCCAATCCTGTGAGCTGCTGAGCATCTCCGGAGAGGTCCTGAGCAGACACCATTTCTATTGAAGTCAATGAGGGTTGCACAGCACCTCCCAAGACCAGGGCCGCAGCGAAGAAGGGAAAAGGCATTTTCCTTGATCATTTCTTCACCCCCGTGGATAATTACATTGAAAAGACATATCCTCCAGTGCAGAGCCTTTCTCCTTAGGCGCCCACAATGGTCCTGCTTCTCTACCCCCCCCCTCAAATCCACTCACTTGTTTGCTGCCCTACCCCTCAGTGGGCTTTGGAACGGGACACCAGTTCCTTGAGAGTGTAGGTGTAATTGTGTTTGATTGATGGAGGTTTAACATTTAGTGTTATTAAAAAAAAGATTGTATTTCTTCTACAAGTTTGTAAATATACGAGAGTGACACGAGATGTCCAATAATGTCCAAGCAGAGGAACAAACTCTTAGATTTAATATATGGCCCCTTACCTGCTAGCAGATATCTAACCCTTTTCAGGTTACCAGTGGGAGGGGGCGGGGGGCAACTTTCTGAAAGGAAATGAACAGTGTGAAGGCAGCCCTCTGGGACCACCTGAACGCCATACATGATTGCAGTGTGTTGTTTGTATGTGTCTGGCTGGGTGAAAAATGAAGCGATGCATGGCTGTGAAATGCTGGGAAGGTGGATGCGAAAATCCCCAGGTAACGCATGTATCTCAGCATTATGATCCTTTTCCAGACCACAACTTGCGGATACGTAGAGCAGCAATGCAAACCCCTGCTTTCTCCACCAGCAAAGTTGTGTAGACCAGGGTTATCATCAGGGTCATGTTAACGGTGACATTAACAAGGTTTTTTTGTTTGTTTGTTTACATGCTTTGTGTAAACTGATTTACAGCCTGAGTTTATACCCCTTTACACAGCATTTACTGTTCAGGAATCATGGGCAAATCTCCAATTTTCTCCCATGCCAGACCAAGAGTCAATCACAGTATGTTCAGAAGTCCACCCACCCACCCCATTTCAATGCTCAGATTGGACTTCAGACACAGGTGCATCTATTCAATGCACTTAGGTACCTTTCTGAGCATCCAATTAAGGCGCCATTATTTCAAAATTGAGCCCATGGCATTAACTTTGTAAACTTTGTTTTTCACACATTTTCCAGGCCATGTAGAAGTAGCAAGTCTGGAAGGAAATTTGGGGCAATGACCGAGGATTCATGGGCATTTGGGGAGTGGAGCTCGGGAGCATTTACCCTCACTCTGAGCCCTTCCACAAGAAGACATTTGGTCAGGCCTTCAAATATTGCTTATTTCCTTCACATCATCTTATGAAGGAATCCAGGTGTGTAGTGAGGAAGTGTTTCCTCTCCCAAGTCTAATAGTACAATCCATGTCCTCTGCTCTGACCCCACTGATCCATGGCCAAAATCTTCATGGTGCTTGACATCACACAGCAAATCACACCAAATGGTGCCATGGAATACAGTCTTGGGGAGGTGAGGCAGAGCTGGAAGTTCTAAGTCTCCCTCCTGAGGGTGGCAAAAGCTTATTTCATTTTTGACAAATGCACAAAAAAGACTGTGAAAAGAGGCCCCTCACGTGAGGAGCAGAGTGGTGGGGGCGGGCAGAGAGAATTAAACTAGGAGATGGTCTCCCAGGCTATGTCGTTAATAAAAAAGTTAGGGCCATGTCCTGTTCACAATCCATGCACAGAATTCCCAGACACATCAATGAGGAAGACCACTGGCTCTCAGCATGGTCTCAAAGTGGGTATATTTCCAGTGTGGTGCCTGGGAGAGTTAGCTGCATGAGTCCTTTCGACATTAAGGGGTGTGTCCAACTGTTGAACCGTCCTCCTGTTCCCCTCTATTTAACATGACCCCTTCCCACCTACATCTTACAGTGTGACACCTCAGCATAGTTTCTATGGGGGTTGTTTCCCCAAAGGCCAAATCTCAGGTGTTCACTTGTTTTCCAAGCTCACTATCTCAGCAGGGAAGAAATCAGCTTGGTAAGAATGCCAGCAAGATCCCCTATCAAGGCATGGCTTGGGGAGGCCCATGTATGGTAAGCCAGCCACCCTGAGAAGAGCAAGGAAAAGAGGACAGCTCCTCTAAATTAGCCCAGGAAATGCAAGGTAAAGGGCTCTTACCTCATTGCAGGTTCAGCTTAGCTAGTGCCAACAAAAGGTCCTGCAAACCTCTAAGGAGTACACAAGACAGAAGAGGAAGGGAGGGTGTCTCAACAGTTAGGAGGATAGGATTGCAGAGCTAATAGTAGGGCTGACTTCATGGCAAGGCTGTTTGGGGAGCACATTAGTGGGCAGAGGTCCGATCCAACAAAGGAAGTATCCAGGCGGGGCAGGGAACTACCTCTCCCCGATTCGTGTATATCTTCAGCTCACTTCCCGAGCCCTGTGGGGAATGTGTGTTGTGATACCCTAACTGGGGCCCCATCAATCAACATCTCAGCATATCTGTGAGAACAGAGGGATTGAACTGAGCCCTACTATTTGTCCTCGGTCAACCCCTTTACTTCCTTCTAAGAATGCCTAGCACCTCCTATGGAATGTGAGTATGTGTGTGTGTCTACATATAGTACTCGCAGGCCACAAGGAGCAAGACCACCTAGGAAACTATCAACAAGGAGAGAACTTCCCAGCTGGGGAGTGTCTTCCAGCTCTGAAGTTATTTCATTTGCTCCCTCTTTCAGTCACACAGATACTCATCCCTCCCAATACCCCTACAACACACACATGCCATTCTCCTCCAAAAATCCCTCACACAGCCATCACACCACTTTCTTTTCCTAGATCCCCCGGTGACACATGCAAAATGACACATACATCTCAATTTGCTTTTAGCAATTTGTCTATAGAAAGCCATCAGCTGCATGGTTTGTGGTGACTTTCTACAAACAAGGAAAGGGTGTGGGGGGAGGGGGAGAAGGGGAGGGGAGAGTAAAAATTGCCTCCACACCAGCTGCCCCCAAACCGTTCCATTTCCTCAGCTGGAGCTAAGTTTCATCCTCCAGGCCTTAGGGAGGAGGTCCAGCGTCCCTTCTTCTTGCTACACAGTGGGGTGGTTAGAACTCTTCTCATTAACAGTGTTATATACATATAAATATATATATATATCTATATCTTTATATATATTTTTCCCCAGCACCGTAGACATGAGTTGAACTTCTCTTTAATGAAACAAGAACACGGCCATTTTATTTTTTGCCATTGGTTTGTTTTCGGATACTAGCTCTGTGGAAGAAAATTTTAAATGCGCAAGTGTGTGTGTGTTAAAAAAAAAAAAAAGAAGGAAAAAAAACAAAACAAAACCTGACACCAACAAAAAGCTTTTTCTTTTTTCTTTCCTCAATGTATTTAACTTCTGTTATCTTGTTTCTGTTTCTTTACATGTATGAATGCTCTGCTCTTCTGTGATCTTAAAAAAAAGAGAAAAAAAACAAAAACAAAAACGAAATAAACGTGAAAAGGAAGAAATGCATCTTAATTTCCCTTCCCTTCCCCTCATACACAGTTTTGGCTCATCTGGTGCAATGCTTTTGTACTGAAATGGCTGGTGGAGATACACCACTACTCTACTAGTGCCCTCTATTGGATGGAATGAGAACTGTTCATTCATGCATCTTTGACCCTGCTGTGATGACTCCCCGCCACCCTCACTGCCACAGGGTCAGCAACAAGGTTTCAGCCTGGCACAAACCCCATGAACTAAAGGAATAACTCCAGTGGGTGGTAGCAGTAGCAGATTATTCTCTCTGTGAACAAGCCACTAGAGAGGGATGCAGCATATGTTTGAGAAGTCTGCTATACAAAGAGAGATGAGATTATCCTCTAGCTCAAGCTGTAAGAACAGCCTCTGCTGAAGCAACTGAATTCTATGCCAGCTGTTGCACTGAAGTTCCATATGGCTGTGGCTTGCAGCACTGTGGTAACTATGAAGTCCTTAATGGCCATGGATTTGCAGTGAAAGTCACAGGGAATGTGTGGGATCCCCTAGGCGAACTACCCAGGGATTTTTCAACATGCTGTTGTGGAGCACAGAGAGAGCTGTGTCCAAAGCCCACACTCATAGGGGTATGCAGGGCTAGATCTTGCTCCCACTGATGCAGGTGACAAAACAGTCAGTGAGATCAGGATAATATTGTATGTTAACCACAATGATGGGGCTATGCACACTGTATCAGCCAGTTCTTAAGACTTTCCATCCAGCATTTTGTCCCAAATGGGATTCAGGATGCCAACGTTCCCCTCTTCTCCCACCTCGGACACTGAATGTTTCTATGCCTCTTCCCCTTCTATGCCAGCAACCAAGCTGTTGTCGTTGGGGGGGGGGGGGGGGCTCTGGAGGAGGGGATCTCTTTGGCATTCAATGGGCAGTATGCTAGGCCCTGCCCTCTGGAGCAGAGTTAGTGAGGGTATTTGCTCAGTCAGGCAGCCTGCAAGGGGCTTGCTGAGATCCCCCAGCAAATGCATTCATTTAATTTGAATTTTTCAAATGGCCCCTTGTGATGTGTGATTTGTAGGGGTGCCAACTTTCTACTTGCACAAAACCGAACGCTCTCGCCCCGCTCCTGCCCCACCCTCCTCTGAGATCCCACCCTGCCCCGCTCCTTGTCTGAGGCCCCGCCCCCACTCACTCCATCCCACCTTCCTCTGTCGCTCGCCCCACCCTCACTCACTCGCTCATTTTCACCAGGCTGGCTCAGGGGGCTGGAGTGCAGGAGGAGGTGAGGGTTCTGGCTGGGGGTGCGGGTTCCAGGGTGGGGCAGTGGGTTGGGATGCAAGAGGGGGTGAGGGCTCTGGCTGGGGGTGCAAGCTCTGGCGTGGAGCTAGGGGATGAGGGATTTGGGGAGCAGGAGGGTGATCCGGGCTGGGACCAAGGGGTTTGGAGGGCGAGAGGGGGATCAGGGCTGGGGTAGAGGTTGAGGTGTGGTGGGTGTGAGGGCTCTGTCTGGGGGTGTGGGCTCTGCAGTGGGGCTGGGGATGAGGAGTTTGGGGTGCAGGAGAGTACTCTGGGCTGGGATTGAGGGGTTCAGAGGGTGGGATGGGGATCGGGGCTGGGGCAGGGGGTTGGGGCATAGGGTGGAGGCTCAGGGGTGAAAGCTTTGGGCGGTGCTTACCTCAAGCAGCTTCCGGAAGCAGCGGCATGTCCCCCCTACGGCTCCTATGTGGAGCCACGGCCAAGTGCCACCCCCGCAGATCCCATTGGCTATGGGTCCCGGTCAATGGCAGCTACAGTCAACGGCCCAGTCAGCGGTGCTAACCGGAGCCGCCAGTATCCCTTTTCGACCGGGTGTTCGAGTCTAAAACTGGACACCTGTGTTGAGTCGCTAGGGTGACCAGAACAGCAACCTCCAGGGAGGCATGGGGAAGAAGTCATGTGGGGAAGTTACTAATAGACAAAGAGGAGTCCAGCGCAAACAGGGCTGGAGCAGAATGAAAAGCGCACTTAAGGTGGGTCTTCACTGCAGCTGGAGGAGAAGTAATTTCCAGCTCGGGTAGTCATACTGGTGCTGCCTCTGATCAAACTAGTGTGCTAAAAATAGCCGGGTAGCCCCAGCGCTGTGATTAGCGAGATTGGCTTGTCCCCCTCAAGTCTGGCCCTAGGGTTTCAGATAGACTTATACTTGGGGCAGCCAGCCCATCGCACCGTCACTTCTATTTTTCACCTCCTTGCTCAATCAGAGCTAGCAGGGGTATGGGTCAGGCTGTGCTCCTCCCCCTCCCCTCTTGTGAATAGGGTTGCCAATTTTGGTTGGAGGAATTCCTGGAGGTTCCATCACATGACATCATCTTTACTTAAAAATTAATCTTTAATTCCTGGAGACTCCAGGACAATCCTGGAGGATTGGCAACCCAATCTGTGAACAATGGGTCAGTCTGTGCTCTTCCCCCCTCCCCTGTAACAATGGGTCAGTTTATGCTCTTCCCCACCCCTCCTGTGAGCAATGGGTCAGTCTCCGCGCTTTCCCTCACCCCTTGTACAATGGACCAGTCTGCTCTGTGCTCCTCCCCCTCACCTCTGTGAACAATGGGTCAGTCTGTGCACTTCCCCCCATTCCTCCTGTGTGCAATGGGTCAGTCTGCTCTGTGCTCCTCCCATCCTTGCAAGTGGTGCAACACCAGGAAAGGGAGAGGGGAGTGCTCCCCTTGCAGCTGCTTCCTCAGGCCTGGGCAAGGTGAGTGAAGAACCCCAGGAGCTGCAGAAGCTGCACTATATGTAAGGGGACTGTTGCCCCCTTACTAACATTCAGTGGGGGTGTTTTGGTTGGCTAGCTCCCAGCACTAAAAGGGGAAGGGTCAGTGGCAAATCAGGAACCTAAGACTGACAGTCCCCAGGAACAATGGGGAGAGGCCAATTTTCTGGATCAGCCTGATTGACAGGGTGGGCAGGCTAATCAGAGAGTCAGGAGGCCAGGGGGTGTCCCGTCCTCTGTGTGAACTGGAATTGCCTGGGTCAGACAGTGGGGCCGAGCTAAGGAGAGAGCAGGGGCTTGAGCTAAGCTGCTGGGAGCAGAGCTGCAGCCCCAAAGCCAGAGCACAGCCCAGAGAGAGCAGACCTGCCCTGGGAGCAGAGCTGCAGCAACCAGACCCAGAGGGGCCAGATAACCAGCCAGGAAGCAGGTCAGAGCTGGGAGCAGAGTCACAGAAGCAGCCTGCAGAGCTGACCTGTCCTGGGGGCAGAGCTGCAGCAACCAGAGCCAGAGAGGCCAGAGAAGCAGCCCAGGGAGCTGAAGGCAGAGCAGCAGCAGCAGCCGTGCTAAGGCAGAGGGGAGCTGGGGCTGGAGCAGTCCGGAGCTGGGTGTGGTGAGCAGCGGGGAAGAGGAGGGGGACCCTGGGCAGTGGACCCAGCACAAGGAGACGCCTCAGCCAAGAGGCTCTGCAGGCCAGACTTGGAAGGGGATCATAACCCCGACCAGGCAGGGGCGATGCTGGGAAAAAGGGTCCTGCCACCTAGAGCCTGAGAGCGTGTGGCCACCGCCAGAGCAAGTGTCCGACCTGCAGCGTCTCTGCAGCACAGACAGGGCCTGAGAAGCAGGCCTGGGATCTACAAGGAACAGACTGAACTGCCCTGACGTCCCAGAGACACTGGTTGTGATGTTCCCTGCCACAGAGCGGGGTGATGTGTTTTCCTTTAACCTTTCCCATTTTTCCTTATTCTTTTTTAAAATTAATTGTTAATTAAACAACTTGTATTTGCTTTAAATTGTATGAAATGATCAGTGGGTCAGGGAGGTGCCCAGTGCAGAGAGAGCACCCCGGAGTGGGGACACCGTAGCCCCTATCCAGGGTGACCACAGCAGGGTTGGGGGTCGAGCCCCCCAGGAATCCTGGTCCTAGCCTTGTCAGGGTTTACGAGGACTCTGCCAGACAGGAGAGTGGAAGGGGAGTCCTCAAGGGCAGGGAGGCCTCTGGGTAAAGGAAGTGGGAGCGAGAACTCAGATCCTTTCGCTAGCCCACTTCACCGGGGTAGTGCAGAAGCCAGGAAAGTTCCCCACGATAGCGGGACCGTTCCCCGCTTACATATGTGAGGGGAGTAAGAGGAGGTGCCAAATTGTGTGGCTGGGACACATATGAGAAGTGGGGACACAAGATTGATTTGGCGCTGGGGTGCAGAGTTGTGGATGAAATTCCATTTCTCACTGTAAGTCAGCAACACTAACACACACACACACGCGCCACGCCCCGCCCCGCAGCAGGGGGTTCAAACATCAGCCAACTCAGAAAAACATTATTTAAAAAAAAATCTCATGATTTTAGAGCTGATCTCATCCCCATCCTCCTCCCCAGGACAAAGGAAAATGGAGCTGGATGGGGTCAGACAAAGGGCTTGGAGCAAGAGAGTTCTGAACACAGAGACGCAGCAGCAGGGGCCTACAGAGGAAAGAGGGCTGGGACAAGAGGGTAGGGGAAGGATGGGTGCAGCAGTGTGGGAGGAGCCTGGAAGTGGAAGCAAAAAAGCAGCTGGGTTGGCTGGTAAAAAGAAGGGAGGCTGGGGACCAGGCCAAAGAGAACTGGAGCAGAAGAGTCTGGGGTATGGGGAGATAGGGGTCAATACATGGCAAAAGAGAGCAGGAAGGTACCCATGAGAGGGGGGTCAGATTATGCATAGAAAAACCAGGAGCTGGGAACAGGAACAGAGCAGGAAATAATGGGATAACAGGCAATGGAATAAGAGGGGGAGAAGCATGGAAACAAGCAAATGGTGCATGAGAGGTCAGGATCTGGGGAGAAAACAGGAGGGGCTGCAAGAAAGGCCAGTGGAGTATGAGGAGCCAGGACTGGGTGGCACACAGAGATGTGTCCTGAAAATATGCCCAAAAGACCCAAGGCCTACATGGAAACAGAGTAGAAGGCAGGAGATGGGGACACAGCAGGGGGTGGAGAGAAGCAGAGTAAGAAGGATTGGGCTGGGATTCAGGGAAATAGAGCAGGAGGGGACAGGAAACAGAGAAATTTGAAACAGGGCAGGAGGGAAACTGGTCAGTAGGGAAGGAAAAATTAGCACATGGGAAATCTGAGGAGAGGGGCCTAGAACTTGAAGGAGAAGGGGTCTAGTGCTGGGGAATGGGAGTAGGAACGTGTAGGATATGGACCAGAAAGAGGAGGGAGCTGGAAAAAGAGAGCCCATAATCTAGGAAATAAATGGACCTGGAAGAGGGGGACCCAGCAGGAATAGCTCTAGCTATTTTGCCAGCCAGGATGGAAAATGATTTTGGCATACAGCCCCCACGAGGGACCAATACCCCATTCCCACCCCCCAAAAAGGCCAGCCAATCAGAGTGGAGGAGAGTAAAAAAAAAAAAGCCAAGTGGTGCACTAGGGCGACGCCCCCTAGAAGTTGGTGTCCAGAGCAACAGCCCTGCTTGCCCTCCCCTACAACAGGCCCTGTGGCCCAGGACCTGGGAAGGAAGAGCAGGAAGGGCCAAGATAGGGCTGATGAGAGGATGGAGGGAAGTGGGGAGAATTGTACTAGGGCCCTGAGCATGGGGTGGGCCCAAAACTTCTGTAACTGGAGTGAGACCCCAGAAAACATGAGGTGCTGAGGCCCCAAATTTCTCTCAACAGGCCTACCACAGGCTAAGAGAAATGGAGCAGGAGAGGCTGGGAAACACTCACAATCCTGATGGTATCACCAGAGGGCATCAGGGAGACACGGAATCCTGATTAGTGGCCATTCTGCTGTTGCAGGGCGCAGGCTGCTGTCTGTCTGGGCCTGAGCCATGCAGACAGAAACCCTGTAGAGCAGCCAGCTGCTCATACAGCCTGTGGAGATAGGAGCTTTCCCACCTCCCGCTTCCCCAGGTGGCAGGGAGGTTCCTGCTGTAACCAAGGCTCTCGGAGAACGCAATGTACAGTGTAAGGATGGTTTTTCTGGCTGCAGAGCACTGACCACTTTACTATCAGCACAGAGAAACTGCTGCAACAGGAGTTGCAAAGCAGGATACCTCTCTTCCCTGCTAGCACATCACTCCTCCAATATAGTGAGGGAAATGTGTAGCTTCTCAATGCTGCTCTCTGTAGCTGTGGTTAAAGCAGGTCCTAACCGACACCATGCATGGTTTGATTGCTGCTCCAGAACATGCAGTCAGGTGTACAATCCTACCCTTCCCACACACACCTCTCAGGGGCCTGTTCTACTGAACTGTTCACTGCTTGGCAAATTTTGCAGCCGGGAGAGGGGACTCAAAGAAGAGTTTGGCAGTTGTCACCATGGATCAGCAGCAACTATGAGCTCCCAAAAGCCCTGATCTTCCACCCTGATCAGGTGCACTAGTATCTGCACAGGCAGCATTCAGTTATGGGTTGCTGGGGGTGGGGGTACAGGGAGATACTGTGAACCCGTCTCAGAGCTCTCAGAAAGGAACTGCTGGGTCAGTCTGACATCAGTTCTCTGGTAGGAAATGGTGGGCATGCTGCTTACTCAGCAAAGTGTGCCCTAGAATGGATGTGGTGCCGGAGCTGGCTCCTTCCCCCCACCAAGCTGCTGCTCACCCTGGTTTGTCTGAATATGCCCATCCTTATGAGTGTGCTGCTGGATGGGGTTCTGCAGAGACGTGGCACCCGCCCACCCAGGCCGAAATCTGTAGCTAACATCTGCCGACATAACAGACAAGCCACATGGATTTCACCACTGCTGTTAAGTGGAAAATATTTCCCTACACATGATTTCAGCTTATGCTGTTTACCTGGTGCTGTACCCTGTGCCGCCATTGAGGTAGCTAAACACAGCACTGGATGAATCTCTAGCACCCATATTGCCCCCAGTGGCCTCTTATTCTGCTAGAAGCAGTGTCGTCTTCTCCCCCATCATCCCTGGTGGTAGGCACATTCTCTTTTGGGGAACCCCCCCTTTACTCTCAGAAGTACCTTGTCCCATGTTACTTTGGTCATCAACATCAGTCGCAGCAACTCTTTCATTTGTAGACCCCTGCCACAATGAGTTACCCAGAGAGGAACCCGACAGTGAAAGCGTCTGCATCCTGCTCTGGTGAATAGCCAAGAGACCACAGCGCCTCCTGCGTACTCCTGTTCCTGCCCAGGTACGTGTCCCGAAAAGACAGCTGTTCCTTTGCAGCATATCGTTACAATCTGTTCGCCTATTGCTTGGCTGTGGTGCTATACAGTTACTGGGGGCATGATGATATCTAGGGGACAGCAGCCTTTGTTATCACCTATTCAGATCAGAAATGAGACTTTCTGACAACCTCGTCCACTGGAGCCCTGAGCACGTCTCCTGCTCGGTGTGGGTGGGTCTGGGTCTGCGTGTGAGGCCCTGGAATGGCAGCTAGGAGTGGGACACAGCTTAAGTTAACACAGCAGGGAAACAGACTTAATGAACAAATTGGGGAGACTCATGATCATTTTTGTGGTTAATCCCTGGAGAAAAGGGGAAAAGGCCTGAATGAAACCAATAAAATGGCAAGTCAAGATTGAGGTGCAATGCCACAGCTGTGAGGGCGGGCTCCGGAAATGAGGTAAGAATTGGTACTTTCAGGTCAGCACTGGAATAGCAGGGGGCCTGCAGCAGGGCAGGAGTGAGGGGCATAGGCAGAGCTGTGTGAGTGAAACATGCAGGCTTTCACGCACTGTCGCTGAGTTTAGCTAGTGCTGCCAAGTCTCCATTTTTGTATGTATTATCAAAATGCACTTAAAATCAACCTCGCTCCCACTGAAAAGTTCAGTAGTAATAAAAAGGAGGCCAGAAAAACCCTGGCAGGCGCAGACTCTGTTTTCATTGACATTTTAAATGGTTATTTTTAATGGTACATTTAACTAATGCTAACTTATCCATGGGAAGAGAATTTGGCCGTTAACATTGGCATCTGTTTAACAAACTGAGGCTCTGCATTTGGTGAGGTGTGAGTATAACACCAATAATATTACTTGCTAACAGCAGACTCATTAGCATTAATCGCTGCATTTACTACCACATAGAGCATCCTGTATCTATGAGAACATTTACTAGATGTATCTTATTCTCACTGGGAAAAGTACATAGGAAACTATTATCATCGGTGTAGTAATATCAGCAAATGCGTATTTAAATTAGCAGTATTCACTTTAACCCAGGACCTTCTGAAACATAGGGAAGGTGACAAGATGGTTGAAGAGATTATGCCTGTAACATTTTCCCACTGGAGCTCTAGGAACACAGCTATAAATGAGTTTGAGGGGGATCTTGACCAAAGATGCTGGGAACACTGTAAACAAATTTTTGTGACAAACATTTCACAATTCAGCAAAGACTGGTATGCTCTGCTCAAGAGAGGCCTTGTCAGAAAGGGCAGGCTACAGGGAAGGGTTGAGGGGCATGGGATCCTCACACAGAGCTCTGCCTAGGACAGGAATAGCAGGGGGGCTGCAGGGCAGGAGTGAGGGGCAGTGGCAGCTCTGTGTGGGGAGCCCAGGGCTGGAATAGCAGGGGGGGGCTGCAGGGCAGGAGTGAGGAGCAGTGGCAGCTGTGCGGAGAAGCTTCTATAGTTTGTGCAAGCTTCCCCACAAATCCCTTCCAGTGCACCTCATTCCCTCCCTGAATCACCACATGGTTTGCCCAGACTATAGCTGCTTTACCAGACTTGTCTTCATGAGCACAGCTGACTAAATTCACCTGTTCCAAACTCCTGTCCTATTTGACAGCTGATTTCCAAGACAAGGATTAGTAGAAGAGTAAATCCGCATCTAGTGCTTTCATATTCCTTCTACATTTGCTGTCGACATCAACGCATGGAGGAGTTAAAGCTAATCAGGCTATTCGTGTCTCAAGAGAAATTCTGGGATGAGACCCTGTGTAAATTGGCACAGCAGTATTGAAGTCAGCGGAGCTATGCCAGTTTACACTAGCTGAGAATCTGGCCCCTTGTTTCCAAACAGCAAAACACCTTGGACCTGAGTTACCACTGTGTTTCTCCAGTTTTATGCCAGTGTAACTGACACATACTGGAGTAATGCAGCACTACATCAGACCTTTTGTTTTTATATCTACTCCAGGCACGTCCAACCCCCCCTCAGACCTCTGGAAAGCAGAGCAGGGCCCAAACCTAACGTCTGGCTCCAAACATCTCCAAACTTGGCACTTCACATCTGGATCTGGACCTGGTCCTGAATCTGGATTCAAACTTCACAGCTCATAGCAAAACCCAGACACTCCCAAATTTTGGGGACATTAGAGTCGGGGGAAGGATCCTTGCTTTGTTGTTGAGGCACAGCACTGTGGGAAGTCCTTTCTGCTGTGCTTTTGTGTCCTGCTGGATATGACATTGAGATGGGTGTAAGGGTAAACATGGAGATCAAATGTAACTGGGAATGGGCTATAGACATCTGGAAGTAAGCATTTGCTGCTGTTCGTAGACACGGGTCAGGATCCAGAACCCTGCCATCCATGCCGATGGGGAGGGAAGAAGAGGGGTGGGTCATTCTGAGACAGCCAGATTAGAGTAATGGGGGCTGATTGCAGCTGAGTGATCATGGAGTTAACAAACCAAGAAGCACTAAGGAGACTGTCCGGAGGGAGGAAAAATTACAGCTGAGGCACTTTGTGCCTCTAATGATCAACTCGATGAGATAAAACTAGTGCAAGACAGACAAATGGAAACTTGATTCAAGAGGCACTGAAAGAGACAAAACTGCAATGAAAAGCTCTGGAGATTAACTCCACAGCAATGAAACTATCTCCCATGGAACCCAATGCACACTCACAGTCCCTCTCTGTGCACCCTCCCATCTCTCACTCGCCCCCCCCTTACATAATCACTACAGCTGGGAAAGCACTTACTCTGATCAAACGTGTGAGGTGTGAGTTTACTTTAACATAATCCTTTTTTATTCATACTGGCATGAAAGAACTCTTGTTTGCAAGAATGATCTGAGCAAAAGAAAGTCCCAGGTGCCTTGTGAACAGAATCTGTCATCGCACAAGTGTTCACGTGAATTTAGGCACTTTCTCTAGGCACCTAAGTTTCCACTGCTAAAGTCCCCTTGGTGCCTAACTTTCTGCCAGTGGGCATGCACACAGCCACCTAGCTCCTGATGTTGCCTAGTTGCTCATTGCTTAGTCATGCCTAAGCTGCAGTGAGATTCACAAACTAGGCATTCCCCTGCCATCTCATCTATAGGGCCCGAACAAGTGGGCATTCTCAGATCACTCCTAATCCCCACACAAAGCAGCTGTGATAGTGGTGCCCCTCGTACTCCATGGCCCGAGCTCTCATCTAAGATGTGGGAGTCCCAGTTCAAATCCCGCCCCGTGCCTGATTTAAAGCAGGGACTGGAATCTAGGTCTCCCACCTTCCGGATGAGTGCACTGGCTGGGCTATAGGCTGTTCTAGAGTGGATCCCTTTCAGTCCCTCCTATTGAAGCAATTCCACTTCGTAATAAATATTTCACTAGTCATTGGAGCAGGGTCTAAACCGGGTCTCGGGGGCGTGCCTTAACCACTAGGTTAGCCAACAGCTGAAATGTATTCACAGAAACCAGTTTGTTTAGTAATTTCAAATAACGAGCAAATTAGTCAAAATCAGTCTGGTTGCGGTTCATTTGTGAACTGAAAAAGGAGCTAAGGTCATTCAATAAATGGTTTGCAATGAGACCATCTTTTTCTCTCACACACATGCACACGTACATATGTGTACACCCCTCATTCTCCTCGCTGCTTTAAAGCTCCTATCTGCTTAACACTACATTCCCCCTAACATCCTCATAAGGCGTTTGTTGTTCTCTCGCCCTTGCTCCAGCACACTGTACTGTCCCCACCTCTCTCACAGGCTGTCTTTGATGAGCACATGTGAGCAGTTTGGCTTTCATTCATTATGTATGAAGCCAGGAACCTCCCATCTTGCTGCAGCCGAACCATAAAAAAATGTCCTTTGAAAGCAGCTGCAGGACATGCCAGAGGTGGGAGACAGCTAAATAGGTTGGGCTGCTGCAATACGCGAAAGACGAGGGAGAGGGAAACATTAGACCTGATTCTGTTTCCTGGCACCTTGTGTCATCTTTTTACACCCACTTAGCTCCGCTGTACAATGCTGCCCTTCTGATTCAGTATCGTTTTACACCCACCGTGCAGAGGTGCAAAGTGGAGGGTAACAGAGAATGTGGCCTGTTGTTTCTTAAAAATTTAAAGAAGGAGGAGGAGAAAGGATATATTTTGGGGAATGGACTCCACTCCACTCCACGGCTGATGGACCAACCCTTCCCTGTGGCTGATGGGCTGCTGGCTCAGCGGTTTCAATGCCGGGAAGGCAGAGATAAAAGAACAAGGGAGAGCAAATGATTTCAGGTCCCAGTGAGGCTTAATGGCAGGGGCATGGCAGCCTTCCGGTGAGACCAGCAAGTGTGATTTCTGCCAACCCAGACAAGGTACTCACTTGTGAGCTTCACACCCATTTGGGATGGGAAAAGAGAGTGAGCTCCACTCCTTTCCAGCCATCCCTCTTTAGTCTCTCCTCTCACCCTTTCTTCCATACCTCTCTAGTCACATTGCCTTCGGATTACCAAGCAGATGGCAAGAGGGACACAACCACATGTACGATTACAAAGAGGCAAATATGCCTCCCCTCTCGTGGGCGCACACATGCACCTACACACAAGGCCATCCGTGCAAATCCACATGGTCTCAACTAAGCAGAGGTTCCCATACAGCCAAAGGGCCTACACGCAGGCATAGAGCTCCCACACGTAACGAAAACACCCTCTCTCTCACACACCCACAGACATAGGCATTATCTAGTGGAAACATTGCCGGAATGCAATGTGAGAAGTGGAGATGTTACGCAGATGAGTCAGGAAATTCACAATGAAGGTACTCACCAAAAACTAAGTCTGTCTTCCTCCTTGCACTCCTGCATTACAAAGCCTTGTGCCTTGCATTCCAGGATCACGTACCATACTGCAGACAGTGTGCATTAATACCAAATACTGTGGATGTGCAGCTCATGATTAAAGCAGAGACTTTGCCTTTCCATGGTGTTGTATTATTTGCTGACTATTATGGCATCTTTTCTGATACGGTGAGATCATGTCATGAAAGACATACAAGTTATGCTTCCCTCTATACTTCTCTCTCAGTTCAAATCTCAACCTTACTATAGTTTTCTGCATCTAATTGCCTTTGTTTGTTTTATTTACAAAATTAAGACAAAGTATATTTTTAAAAATGAAAAATAAATGAGAACTAAAGGAGTAGACTAGAAATGTTTTATAAATAGAGAAGGTGTTAGAGAGAGAGAGAAAGAGAGGGGTGTAGTGGCAATCTTAGCTCAAACTTCACATTACTATCACTACCAAAATGGAAATCATACTATTTAAAGAGCACAACATAGTTCTATTCATGTTGGTGGCTAGCTCTCGTTCTCCCCCTTATCTGATCAGCTTCACAGCCACACTTAGGTTTATAAATGTAGAGCATTTACATGAAAAAATAAAAAACCACCGCTAATGAGTAAGTGCTTGCTGGCCAGAGTATGTTACAGTGAGCAGACCTTGATGTGGCCAATGCACAATACAGGAAGGTTATTGTAGGGCAAAATAGAAAGGGGACCAAGGGGTGAAAGTAACTTAAAGGACTTACCGGTACGCCGGAGTCCTGGGTGGGGGTGTGGTCTCAACCGGAAGAGGCGGGGCCTCTCAAGATTTAAAGGCCCTGGGGCTCCCCGCAGCAGCTGGAGCCCTGGGCCCTTTCAATCATCGCCGGGAAAGCCGGTCCAGTCCGGCACGGCGTACTGGCTCTTGCCAGCTTACTTTCACCTCTGGCCGTACCGTACCGTACTGGCTTACTTTCACCTCTGAGGGGACCCCACCGGTTTTGATGGTTGCAGGTTGCCATGGGTGCTGATATTATGTAATAAAGCTATATTACATCATCTGATGTGGTGGGGTGGGAAAGAGAACAAGTGGGAGGGGGTATGAAAAATGTAAAAAGAATCCACAGCCAACCATATACGTGTGTGTCCTCCACCACATTGGCCAATCAAGGGACTGAACCAGGGACTTCCAGAGTTAGAAGCATAAATCTGCAGCGCTTGAGCTAAAGAGCCATTTTCTGGTAATGTCTCAACCTCGCATCTTCTATGGACCAGGCACAGAGTGAGAGACAGAGCACGCACAGAGCAGTGAGTGATATACATACAGTGTGTGGAACAGCCCACGGGCTCCCAGCCACTTTCCCATGTGTTGTGCAGGAGGTGGGAGGGAACTCACTGGGCTGTTTGGGTTCCCTTGGATTTTGTTAGGGGAGGGGAATGTGCGGCTAGTGGCTCAGCAGTTACTTAGGTGAAGTAATTTACCCCTTTTCTTACAAGAAATTGAGCTGAGGATCTCTGCCTCGGTGACCCAATGAGCTAAAGGAGAATTAATTTTTTCCTGTCTAGTGAAGAGACAGAGTTGGCCTTTATTGAGGTGGCTGGACACAGACAAACCCCATGTTCGCTTTGGCTGCCACACATCCCAAATTCTGCAGGATTATAGGATCTCAGAGATCCTCCCTTTGACCCAGGGGATGGCATACTGAGGGGGAGGCAGTGAGCTATGAGTTCGAAGTCTTTATATGAAGAACAGCTGTTAGAGTAGCTACTCTATGAGTCAAAGGAACTGAGGGAACAGCTGCTCTGTTTTATAAGGGATCTGGACCAAGAAAGGTAGACTAAGAAGAGGGCTTAGCTCACCTGTGAGCCATTTGGATTCTGTTTGCAATTATAAAAGACTCATTTATTTGGGGGCAAGGGAAAGGGTGTGAGAGAGACAGAGCTGGTAGGGGGAAAAGACATCGTGAAAGAGACATTTTTGAGAAGAAATTCTTATTTATGGTATATATATTTTAATGGGTTTTAACAGTTCATTATATTGTTTCCCCACAAAATAAGCACCTCAGCACAGACTAGTCACAGATCTCTGACCTCCTGGGACTCAAAAGACCTGGGTGCAATTTCCTGCTGTGCCACAGTCTTCCTATTTGACATTGGGCAAATCTCTAAGGGCTGTATCCACAGAGAGAGATAGGTGCCCAGATATTCAGACCCTCAAAACTCCTGCTCAGCAGCCAGCTAACCCGTAGGTGTCTCAAGTCCCTAGACATTTATGTTTCCACCAGCAAAGTCTGTGTGGCACCTACATTTCTACTGCTGGGTACCAGCAAAGCCACTAAGTCCTGATGCTTCCGAGCTGCTCGGCTCCTAAGCCCCAGTGGGATTCTCAGACAAGGTGTTCCTCTGCTTATCTTGCCTGGAGGACTTGATCTAATCAGGGTTCTCAGAGGCATCAGGTCTTGCATAAAACACAGCTGAAAAGGTAGTGGTGATGGTGTCCCCTTCCCCTTATAGCTAATAGCCTGGTGGTTAGCCCACTCCCCCAAGATGAGGGCCGGAGTGAGAATGGCTTCCTAGCCTAGTGGTTAGTGCACTGACCTGGGTTCCAGTCCCTGCATCAGTGAATGTTTGTTTTTCATACAAAATGGAACAGTTTCAAGTGCAAAGCTTGAGAGAGCTCTGCCCCCAGAGTATCCTATAGCCCTGTGGTTTGGACACTCCTCTCATAGCTGGAAGACTTGGATTCACGTCCCTGTTTTAAATGAAGCAGAGTGGCGGGGGTTGAACTTGCTTTTCCCATGACTTGGGGGAGCACTCGAGCCAACTGGGTGTAAGGGAGGTAGCTGTGTTTTGCGGGGGCCCGATGAGATCGGTGGGGAATGACTTGTTTGAGACTCCTGCTGGGACTGAGGCACTGAGCGGCTTGGTGGTACCAGGAGTGAGGCGGCTGTGGGCGTGCCCAACGACATACATTTAGGCATCTAGGGGACGTTAGTTGTGGAAACTGAAATGCCTAGGGAATCTACACACTGAAAGCATTAGGTGCCAGCTGAACAGAGGTGTTGAGAGGATCTTAATTTTGGACTTGCGCCCCTAAAATGACAGTTAGGTGTCTCTGTGCTTTTGAAAATACCACTGGGGCTAGATTCACAAAGAGATTTAGGTGCCTAATTCCAATTAGTTTCAATGGGAAAGTTAGGCATGAAGGGAGGTTAGGTACCTAGGTGCTTTTGACAATCCCTCTAGACATCTATATATATGTTTAGGTGCTTAAATGCCTTTACAAACCTGGCCATTGTGCTCTCTGTGCCTCAGTTTCCCAAGTGTAACATGCAGATACTAGCACTGCCCTGCCTCACAGGGATATTGTGAGGATAAATACATTCACGTTTTTGAGACTCTCAGATATTACTGTGAGGGAGACCATGTACATAGTGAGATACATATTCATCGATGTTAAGGTGAGAAGAGACCCCCTAGATCTTCAGTCCAACCCGGCTCAGACCCACAACTTTAGTATTACTAACACTATGCTCTTATTTACTTCGCATCACAACTAGTCATTGCCTGAGTACTTACGCAAACCTGCTCACGTGAATATTCATGAATTGTGAATAAAATGGGGGCATGGAGATTGAGCATAATGGTTTGGGCCATGTTTAAAATACAGCAAGTGAACAGGAAAAGGGCATGTCCTCTGTACAGTCCAGTCTGAATACACATGTGGGTGTCTGTCTGTGTACCAATCAGGCTCTGTGTGTGTATTCATGAGCTTTTTCCATGGTTTTGCATGGAGCTGTTGGTCGTATCATTTCTCTATTGCAAGCTTATTAGCCATTGCAGGCTGATTCTGATGTTATTGTCCGTATTGAAATAAAGCCTCAGCTTGCACTAATGGGATTTTATGGCATTAATGCAGAGCACAGTAGAGTGAGAAATGGGTTTTCTGGTCCTGGGCTTCTTGCTCTCACAGCTCAGCCAGGCAACCAATGACAAGATAAATGTAACCCTGGACATTTTAAAGGCTTTTGATCTGTGCAGCATGTTGAAAGACCATTGCTTTGAACTCTGCTATTAGATAAGCCAAAGGAGATGAG
Source organism: Malaclemys terrapin pileata (assembly GCF_027887155.1). Classification (NCBI taxonomy): domain Eukaryota; kingdom Metazoa; phylum Chordata; order Testudines; family Emydidae; genus Malaclemys; species Malaclemys terrapin. Next base: position 151,817,537 of record NC_071505.1, read on the forward strand.
GGGAGCTATTAGTGTGAAGCCCCCCACCCCTTATCAAGCTGAAGGCACACACATATACATTAGATATACCAGGGAGAGAGGACTAGGGGAGGCAATGGTGTGAATCAGCTTATCAAATATACTGAGTAGGGAAGCATGAGTGGGGCTATTGGTGAGTAGCGTGCACATCCCCTCCTCCTCACAATACATTGCAAAAATGTCAAAAATGGAGTAGGGGTCACCATCCAGATTAATGGGAATTGAATGAAAGATCATGTTTTCTTGCCAATCCCAGTGTGAATCCTAGACCAAAGAGGTTTCAGGAAGTTCTGGTGAGCAGTGGAGAGCCTCAGAAACTGTGGGACACATAGCACTACTTTAGATAATGTTCAGCATCCTGGAAAATTGTGTTGTGTGTCTGGTCATGGTATACAAATTTCGAGTACAGGTCAGAGTGGGAAATGGATAGGGAATTCAATGTCAGTGTGGATTAGTACACAGGATATTTCTTCTCTAGAGATGTTGGTTCAAGGATGCTAGGTCACAAGTGAAACAAGGTAGTCTCATCCAATTCCCCAGGAACAGATGGCCATGCATCACAACTCCATCACACACACTTACAGGATTAGCCACCTGCTCAGAAGTGGTCAAGCCTGCAGTAACGAATGGTACGATAGACCTAGTTGTCTGGGTTGAGGACCACACACTGGCAGAGCTGTGGGGGCAGCCCGGCCCTGGAATCGCAGGAGATGCTGCAGGGCCGGAGTGAGGGGCATAGGCAGAGCTGTGTGGGGAGCCCAGGACTGGAGTAGCTAGGGGGGGATGCAGGGCAGGAGTGAGGAGCATTGGCAGAGCTGTGTGGGGAGCCCAGGACTGGAGTAGCTGGGGGGGGATGCAGGGTAGGAGTGAGGAGCATTGGCAGAGTTGGGTGGGGAGCCCAGGACTGGGATAGCAAAGGGGTGCAGGGCAGGAGTGCAGGACATTGACAGAGCTGTATGAGAGAGAAAAGGGGGTAGGACTGGAAGAGTAAGAAGTGAAGGAGTTCGAGTCTGAGATGCTATATGACTGTTAACAGAACTGTGTAAGAGAAGCTTGTGGAGCACCTACCGTGCACTGCTGTGGGCTCAACATTAGCCAGGCTTATTGGCTGCTCCCTTTCACAAGCAGCTCAATTCCCCTGCCAGATGTTTCAGACAAGAAGACTTGATGAGGGACTGTAGCAAGATTTAGCACTTGCCCCAAATGCAAAGGAGAAAGGTTACAGGATGCGAACTGGTATCCCCTGTCTCAATATGGTGCCAAGTCCTGTATTAAGCTCTAACCGAAGGAAATGTATGCTACACTACAGGGGCACACAGGTGATTATATGCTTCATACCTTGGGTTGCATATTCTGGAAACAGACCCGGAAGCGAACTTTCCCAGAGAGTGGCGGGCCAGATCCTCAGCAGATGCAACTTGCAAAGCTCCACTAACTGCAGCTCTGCTAATTTATGCCAACCCAGGATCTAGTCCTGGTGTGCTTGGCAACATTCCCATCAGCAAAACCCGACCCATTGGTTTTCCAGCCAACACTACTTTTATTTGAGAGACAGGAAATGGCAAAGCAAGAAAGAACAAAAGTCAGGTCTCCAAGAGAGGGCGCAGTATGGGTGAATGCACTGTAACAGGCTGCAGCCTCTCTGAGAACAACATGTCTCACACTGGCAGAGCTGCTGTGCATGTGAAGGTATAGCGCACAGAAAACAAAAGGCATCACCGTTTGATAGTCACACACCTCACAATTTTGGATCCAGGGATTTGGTTCAGCCCATTATGATGATAGGAGCCAGTTGCAAAATTCAAATATGGATTTCAAACTTTCCAAACTTCTGGCTTGTTTAGAAGTGGGGTTGTCTTTATCTGCTCCAGGAGCACAGTAGGGAAGTGAACAGAGATCAGAGAAAGCAAACAGAGATCAGTGTCTGCTTAGAGGAGGCATTCAGAGGACATTAGAGATCATACTCCTGCTGCTCTCAGTCGGTATCTCTGCTGCTGTGCGGCTTCCGCTCTGTAAACCTTTTTTCCCCGCTGCCCCTGAAACATAGAAAGCGAGAGCCGGAGCTCTTGATCGTCGAAGCTGGCTGGCAGCAGGATAGAATCAGGCAAACGCATTCATTGACATGCTGCACAGAGCTGCCTCGGAAGAGCCTGCGGGCGGGTGATGAATACCTGGTAATTAGACTGATTGTGGGCTCCTCTATAACAATTCCACATCGATGCTGCACATTCGGCAAACTAGTTCATAAACATTTGACTCCTGGGGCACACGCGTGTGTGTGTGCGTGGGCAGACTGATGAATATTTTCAGATTAAGCATAAATAGGGGCTGTTGGGTTTGGGGTTTCTTTGATCTTACTTCATGCTCATGGCAAGGAGTTGGGCTTCAAGAATATGTGGAGCAAAGGAATGTCATATGGAGCAAAAGGAGCTGGGCCCAAAGGAAAAATAAATGTCAATAATCTCTGGTCTCACAGTCTCCCCACTGTCAATCATAGGAACCAGCCAATCAGTTCCTACATCTTGCTCAGAATGCAAGTCATAGTGCTGATGTAAAACAAGCCAAGCATAGCTTTTGTATCCACCTCCAGGTGCCCCTGACATTTTTGCCAAGGAAGCATTTGTATTATTTGTCTAGTGGTGGGGAACTGTTCTTCAGTGTGGATTGGATCCGGCCCTAGAAGTCAATGGAGTCATGAGCAAGCCTTTATGTCACAATGTTAAGGAGCAAGTTGGGTGGCGAAAGTTTGGCTGAAGCTCTGAAAGTTCCTCCCATAGTTCTGGGAGTTTGGATCTGGAGTTTGATCCAGGCTTAGCTGTTATTGAGTCAGACAGAGTCCCGGTTCAGTGGGCGGGTTTGATGGATGTCGCACATTGCAGAGTGGCCCATTTGATATCATGATACCGATATGCTCCAGTCCTAACCATAGTGTTGGGGGCACTGTGCTGCTGGAAGGTGCTATTTGTTTAATGTGGACATGTATTTGTCTCCAGACACCCCAGCATGGCCCTCAGAGGCACTTTGCAGTGAAAGGTACTGTAGATACTTCACCTACCTACATGCTCAGTATGGCATTCTGCATTGCTATGGATGGTGTCATTCATGACATTGGCATATTCTATATTTGCAACCCGGGCATGACATTAGCAGCTGCTGAACAGTCTTCCCCCTCCAATGCTCCATCTCCCATAGCCCTGGCATGCCAAGCATGGTGTCGAGATACCGTCCTAGCACTGGAGTGGGACTCAGCAGACCCGGTCCAGTTCCCAGCTCTGCCACTGGTCAGCCAGGTGACTTTGGGCAACTCACGGTGCCACTCCTTGACCTAGTTTCCCCCATTGTAAAATGGAAATAATGATACTAACCTCCTTTGTAAAGTGCTATCAGATCTGCTGATGAAAATCACTACATTATAGCTAGGTGTTATTAATAATGACTAAGACAGAGAGGAGGTACAAAGTGCTGTCATTCATAACCTGTCCAAGCTCCCTCTCTCAACATTCCAGCTTGGCATTTGGGCTGCTGTGCTGCAAAAGGCCCTGCCCTCACTCACGGTGCAGCTCCCAAAACTTTAGTGTGGCAGCAAGGGAGAGACTGAGGCAAATGAGCAGTGGAGTAAATTAATTGCCTCAGAGCAGTTCCCACTGGCTTTTAGAACCATTGTGCTGTGGCCTGTTCCTGGATACTAGCATGGCAGCACCTTGCAAATGGTGACTGCAGATAGACAGATGTAGGAGGGGGTGGGCAGGCAGTAACTTCAGATAGGCATTTCTGCTCAGTTAGTTTCCTTCCTCTCTCCTTGTATTAATCACCTCCTTGGGGTAACTTCAGATCACCCTCCTGACCTGATGTAAGCCCCTGTTAGACTGAGAGGGAAGAAGGAGATGGGGAGTGGCACCCAGAGTGAACCATTCCCCAGAAGTTTCTGATTCAGCTGATCATAGCAGCAGCAGGTCCCTTTATCAATCTCCCCAGCTCCTCTCCAGCCCACTTTCCTCTCTGTCGATCTTGGATGCTTCTCTAATGGAGGAGGAGGTGGTAAGCATGAAATGCACCATGAGAGGCCCATGAATATTTCAAAGGCAAAAGTCAGGAGACTCCATTAAATCCCGTTCAGTCTCTGACAATGGAGCTGGAGGGTTGATAATGAGAAACTCCAGCGGCATTGGGAAGATTTCAGGAATACAAACAACAGGACCCAAATGATTCTCCAGGTGGTGTTACCACCCAGAAGCCACCATGCCCTACCAGCCACACCTCAACTCCCTCTTCCCCTATCACCATTCCCACCCCACCAACTCCTCCTGCCATCCTATCCTCAGCACCCCCACAACAACTGTGCTCCCCAACAAATCCAATACTCTTCCCAGTAACGCCCCACCCAACCCCTCCCAATACTTCCTCCCAATACTTCCCAACCTCTCCCAATACAAAGCCCCCAGCCACCCAACATCCCTTCCCATAACCTCTGCTCAACCTTCTCCCCACAACCCCAACTGCTTCCCCAACGCTATACACCAACAGCCTCTCTGCAGTCCTGCCACCCCACTTTGTCACCCTTTCCTCACCACGTAGTGAGCCCTCTTAAACCATCCTACACCAGCAGCCCTTCCCAGCAATCCCTCCGACCCCATCTTTCAGCATCAAACCACCACAGAAGCCGTGGCTTTCCAAGTGGCAAGAGGACAGTGTCTGACAGACCCGTATGTTTCAGCAGATACAGCTCTTCCCTTTAATGGACCCAGAGGAGCACAGCTTTCAAAGGCGTCAGCGTGGAAGTGACAAGCTGGAAAGCTTTATTAATGGTTTCTCTATCAGCAAGCGCTGCAGAGGCAGACTGTGTAAAATAGTTCAGCACTGCTGCTGTCTAATGACTGTTTGGAAAAACTAGCCCACCCCCATGGTGTTATGGACACTGCTGACATACGACACATCAGCCTCCTTCCCACCTCTGTATCTAGCCACCAATTTCTCTCTCTCTCTCTCTCTCTCTCTCGCCATCCTCAGACATAAAACGCAGCAAAAAGCCCTTAGAAGTTTTACAGGGAACTGGTAAGTGTCTGAGTTCGTTCAGGCCTGCTCTTAGCCATCTAGCCCTAGGCTTTGGGATATGAGATTTCCTGTGTGATTCCAGGATTCACAATATTGCTCTAAGGGGAATAATAGATCCATTGTCAGGGGAAAGTCTTTTTATGATGACAAGATATGTTGTGGAATTTTCAAAGGTGGTTGTAAATGGTGAGTGGTTCTGCTTCCTGCTGCTTCTGTAGTTGGCTAGCCATTCGCAGTCTTTGTTTAATCCAGAGCTGATGGTGTCAAATTTGCAAAGCAGTTTCTCCTCCCCTGGTGTTCACACCTCAACCTCTAGAAGAGGGCCTCATCCTCCCCTGACTGAACTAACCTCATTATCTCTAGACTGATTCTTGCCGGCATATTTATACCTGCCTCTGGAAATTTCCACTACATGCATCTGACGAAGTGAGTCAGGGGGCTGGGGCAGGGGATTGGGTTGCAGGCTTACCTCAGGCAGCTCCCGGTCAGCGGTGCAGCAGGGATGCTAAGGCAGGCTTCCTGCCTCTCCTGGCACCGCAGACCGTGCTGTGCCCCGGAAGCGGCCAGCAGCAGGTCCAGCTCCTAGGCGGAGGTGCGCAAGCGGCTCTGCGCCGCTCTCGCCCGCAGGCACTGCCCCCCCATCTCCCATTGGCTGGTTCCTGGCCAATGGGAGTGCAGAGCCAGTGCTCGGGACAGGGGCAGCACATGGAGCCCCATGGGCCCCATGCCTAGTAGCCTGACCTGCTGCTGGCCACTTCCAGGGCGCAGCGCAGTGTCAGAACAGGTAGGGACTAGCCTGCCTTAGCTGGGCAGCACCGCCGATGGGACTTTTAACAGTCCGGTCGGCGGTGCTGTCCAGAGCCACCACGACCCAGTGTCTTACATTCTGTGACCCAGTACTAGGTCGAGACCCGCAGTTTGAAAACCACTGCTGTATCCCATCTAGTCTTAGCTAAGCCACTTTGAATTTTCAGTTCCAAATACTTGCAACAAACTGTTTGCAAACAAGCTACAGACCATGAATTATTTGCAGAAGTTCTTTGGGGAGAATGATTGCATTCAATAATATGTTGATCTATTAATCTGGTTGTAGTTTTAAGTCTGGCATTTTGGCCAGATTCCACATGAGGCTCCATGTTACATTCTCCCTCTCTACATTCCCCAGACAGTGCCATGCTGGATAGGGTGTGTGACGGTGCACCCAATAAGGCTTCATGGAAATATGCTCATGAATGTATATATATGACATAACTGGAACATGTTTTATGCTACATATGCCATGTAACATATCTCTGTAAAGGTTATGCTCTACTGAATCTATTCATCCTATTTGTATGCATGTGTCGTTGTTGTATTAGAAGTTATGAATATTGGCTGTGTACTTGCTTGATTTCTAAGTAGCCTTAGTAAAGCATTTGGTCAGCTTCTTGAGAAAGGAATGTGCAAATTAAGTTCCCAATCAAGAAACACTTAAAGGACAATGAATCTTGGAAAGCTCCTATCCACATAAGAAGTCTACCTGAGGACATTCAGGGTAGCATGTAAACAGTGGCTGCTGCCTGTAAAAAGTGAGTCATGCATGGACATGTGACTTGCCCATGTGATTCCAAAACTCCATCTTAGAGCTGGACTTTGCATAGGAAAGAGGAGGGGGTCTCCACCCACAAGTCTATTTAAACCCCTGGGAGACCCCTCCATTTTGTCTTTAGCTCGCTCAAGAGATAGCCTCTCCACCCTCAAGGATACTTGAAAGAAACTGAAACAAAGGACAGTAACTACAGGGGGTCTGAGTGATTGCTGGACCCAGACTAGAAGGAGACTAGTCTGTAAAAGGAAGCTTACTGGAACACCACGGAGGGTGAGATTTTGTCTGTATTCAGTTTTCTTACTGTATTAGACTCAGACTTGCATGTTTTATTTTATTTTACTTGATAATACACTTTGTTCTGTCTGTCACTACTTGGAACCACTTAGATCCTACTTTCTGTATTCAATAAAATCACTTTTTACTTATTAATTAACCCAGAGTATGTATTAATACCTGGGGGTGGGGGCAAACAGCTGTGCATACCTCTCTATCAGTGTTATAGAGGGTGAAGAATTTATGACTTATAAAGCTTATACAGGGTAAAACGGATTTATTTGGGCTTTGGACCCCATTGGGAGTTGGGCATATGAGTGTCAAAGACAGGAACACTTCTGTAAGTTGCTTTCAGTTAAGTCCGCAGCTTCAGGGCACGTGGTTCAGACTCTGGGTCTGTGTTGGAGCAGACTGGCATGTCTGGCTCAAACCAGGCAGGGCACTGAAGTCTCAAGCGGCTAGGGCAGGAAAGCAGGAGCAGAAGTAGTCTTAGCTCATCATTTGGCAGTTCCCAAGGGGGTTTCTGTGATCCAACCTGTCACAGAATGTTCTTCAGTTCCTGTCCCTAACCTTTGTGCAACATTGCTGGGCCCTGTTAATAGCTGCTGCATTTCAGAGATGCGTGTAGTGATTCCTGCGAAGTGGTTGTAAAGTGCCTTGGGATGAAAATGTGAGATGAATTGAAAATAATATTCCAGATAGATTCTCAAGTCAGTGACAGACATGATGCAACATTAAATGTAGCTACCTAGCACAAGTTGTTTAGAAGCCTCTTCTGTCTTTACATTTCATTGCCCTGGTCACTAGAGTTAGCCTGAAGGAAAGAACTTTCTGGAACCTCTCAGGCACTGAAAAATATCTTCCAAGCTCAGAAGCATCAGGGATTTCCCAGAGGACCTTTGAGTTTTTCACCTGTATTCAGGACACATTAGGAATTCAGCCTAGGGATGCAAGGGGAAAAATGAACTTTCCAGATATTTGTTTTGCCTTGTTGTCTTTAATGCAGTGTACATTAGTTGTTCACTTTACGTTTTCCTTAAAATGTGTGTGTGTGTGGTTTTGTTTTTTTGTTTTTTTTTCAATACTGGTCAGTGTGAGGGATGGAAGTTGTTAAATGGACCCAAGCAAATTGCTGTTGAGGTTGTGATTTTTTTAAAGAACATCCCAGCCATGGCATTTTTTCCCTGGAGATTCTGCAGGCACAGGTTTCCTTGACTCAGCTAAGTTTCCGAGGATGTGTGGCCATGCATATATGTGTAACTTCCCAAGCCATTAGCCTTCGGGGTCAGTGCTGTCTCTCACTACCCGTGTGTAGAGTGCCTAGCACAGTGAGGTCCTGATCTTGGTTGGGTCCTCTAGGCACTATTGTAATACAAATAACAAATAAACAACATCATACAGAATTGCCTTCTAACACCTCAAAAAATACATACCAGAAGGCCTGAGATTGCATCCATTATTAGAGATGTTGTCTCAATACAGGACCTTGTCTAGAGATAGTATAACCAGAAAAGAGCAGTCTGATTTATATCCACAACACAAGGCCTTGACTCCCTCCAGGCTGAGAGGAACATACCCTCCTGGGGTTACATAAAATGGAGAGCTATTATAAAGGAAGGGGAGATCACCTCAATGGATAACCTTGGGCTCTGGGAGCAAATAATTGCATATCTACCAGTGAGAGATTTTATTTGGACCAATTTTTCAAATACAGACATCAGTATGATTCTCACTTCTCTGGAACATTCTCTGCTAAGTTCTGAAGCTTTCAGCCTTAAGACACTATGCAGAACATGTGTGTACAATGGATCGCTGAGGAAGGACGAATTCCTAACACCAAGCACAACTGGTGAGGCGCTCTGCCCAGGGCCTCACATCAGAGCTTTGGAAATAGGCCATTCTAGTACTCAGGTTCTTTTGTAGTAGCAAGGAGATACATCACAGTTCTATACCCTATACAGGCTGTACGCGTCTCCTTCAGGCCCTCATGCACCACTGCATTACTGTCAGTGTAACTGTTCAAAAGAAGGCTTTGCTGATGCATAACCTTTGTGCAGGGGTGAGTTTTGTTCTTTAGGAATAGGAATGAGTATAAAAACTAAGATATTGGCAAGGCAATTACTCTACTACAGACTTCTGCAGCAAGAAAAGTAAGACTCAGGCTGGGATTTTCAAAAGAGGCTAGTGAGTTTTGCATGCCCAACTTGAGAGACCTTGAATGGGCCTGGTTTGCAGAAAATACTTCTGCAAATTGGGCCTCTTCCGGATGTTCCAAAATCAAGGTTCCCCAGATCACTAATCTCTCCTGCAAATCTTGGCCTTAGCCATTTTCCCCCTCGTATCACTTTATGGAGAAGTTTTAATAAAATATGTAATAATGGAGGATTTCACATATGACCAGAAAACACCTGAAAAATGGATGTGGAGTAAGGGTGTGTGAAATTTGTCAATAGCATCTCATACACTTTAGGATCAGAGGGGACCATCATGAGCATCTAGTCTGACCTCCTGTACATTGCAGTCCACCCACTCCTGTAATAGACCCCTAACCTCTGGCTGAGTTACTGAAGTCCTCACATCATGATTTAAGGATTTCAAGTTACAGAGAATCCACCATTTACACTTGCAAGTGAGCCATGCTCCATGCTGCAGAGGAAGATGAAAACCCCCAGGGTCTCTACCAATTTGACCTGGGAGAAAATTCCTTCCTCACACCAAATACAGTGATCACTTAGACCCTGAGCATGTGGATAAGACCCATCAGTCAGCTATCTAGGAAAGAATTCTCTGTAGTAACTCAGAGCCCTCCCCATCTACTGTCCCATCTCTGGCTTTTGGAGGGACTAGCTGCTATCAGTCCCAGATCCGCTACATGCCAGTGTAGGGAGTCTCATCCTACCATCCCCTCCATAAACATAGCAGGCTCTGTCTTGAAGTCAGTTAGATTTTTTACCCCCACTGATTTCCTTGGTAAGCTGTTCCAGAACTTCACTCCTCTGGTGTTTGGAAAGCTTCATCCAATTTGAAGCCTAAACTTGTTGATGGCCAATTTATATCCATTTGTTCTTATGTCCACATTGGCGCTTAACTTAAATAACTTGTCTCCCTCCGTGGTATTTATCCCTCTGATGTATTTATAGAGAGCAATCATATCTCCCCTCAGCCTTTTCATTAAGCTAAACAAGCCAAGCTCTTTGGGTCTCCTCTCATAAGGTATCAAGTATCAGGGGGTAGCCGTGTTAGTCTGAATCTGTAAAAAGTAACAGAGGGTCCTGTGGCACCTTCAAGACTAACAGAAGTATTGGGAGCATAAGCTTTCGTGGGTAAGATGCATCTGAAGAAGTGAGGTTCTTACCCACGAAAGCTTATGCTCCCAATACTTCTGTTAGTCTTGAAGGTGCCACAGGACCCTCTCATAAGGTAGGTTTTCCTTTGATCATCCTAGTAGTCCTTCACTACACCTGTTCCAGGTTGAATTAAAGACGGGCGACCAAAACTGCCACAGTATTCCAAATGATGTTCAACCAATGCCTTGTATAACAGTGCTAATCTAACACTGACAGACCCAGTCATCCTCAGGCAGGATTGAACCTGGAACTTCTTGAGCTTAGTGCATGCAGGGCCGGCTCCAGGCACCAGCCGAGCAAGCTCGTGCTTGGGGCGGCAGATTTCAAAGGGCGGCATTCCATCTAATCCTTTTTTTTTTTTTTGGTTTTGTTTTGTGCTTCACCGCTTTGGCCGCCCCTGCAGGTTTTTTCTTTTTGGTTTACTGCTCCCGCCGCCCTGTAGGGGGCGGAGGAGGGGAGCGCCCTGCATCAAATCCAGCAGGGCAGCCCGCGTCCTTCCCTGCCTGCCGAACGGAGCGGCGCGGAGCCCTCCCAGCAGGCGGCGCAGCGGGAGGGGCCTCCTGGCAAGTGCCCCGCTTAAGGAAGCCGCCTCCCTTCTCTCTTCCCCCCCCCCCCCCCCCGCTAGTCGGAGTTGGCACTCCGCTGCCCGGGGTCTGCAGGGCCGGGAGTCCCCCTGCACCCATGCTCCCACCACCCCGCAGGTATTTTTTGTTTGTTTTTATTTTTTCTTTACTTCGCTGCTCCGGCAGGCGGGCCAGTTTGTCATTCCCCCCGCCTGCCACTCTGGCCAGGGGCAGGTTTGTTTCCCGCCGCCCACCTTTGCTGCTCCCGCCGGCTGGTTTATTCCCCCCCCCCTTCGCCACTCCAGCCGGGGGCAGGTTTGTTTTCTTCCTCCCGACCCCCCCCCCCCCGCTCTGGCCGACCGGGCGTTTTTTGCTTTGAGCCGTCCCTGAGTGCATGAGCTAACAGCCAGTTTGCTGTTAGCTATGGTTATAGGGCAGACTCATTTTATCTCTCTCTCTTTAAGTGGTCTCAGTGCCACTAGATGGGACAGAACACCATACCCAGAAGGTATGTGGATCACACTAACACTTCCCTGTCTCTACTGGAAATACCTTGCCTGATGCATCCTAGGACTGCATTAGCCTTTTTCACAGCCATATCACATTGGCAGCTCATAGTCATCATGTGATCAACCAATAGACTGGGGTCTTTCGCCTCCTCTGTCACTTTCTACTATAAGTCCCCAGCTTTTTTTATCCCAATTACCATTTATCTCTGTGTCCTTAACTATTTTCTCTTTAAAATTAGTTCCAAGACCTTGCATACATTTGAGGTCAAACTAACAGACCTGTAGTTTCCTGGATCACTTTTTTCCCCCTTTCTTAAAAACAGGAACTATATTAGGTTTCAGAGTAGCAGCCGTGTTAGTCTGTATCCGCAAAAAGAACAGGAGTACTTGTGGCACCTTAGAGACTAACAAATTTATTTGAGCATAAGCTTTCGTGGGCTACATCCGAATAAGCGGGCTGTAGCCCACTAAAGTTTATGCTCAAATAAATTTGTTAGTCTCTAAAGTGCCACAAGTACTCCTGTTCTTTTTGAGGAACTATATTAGCAATTCTCCTGTCATAGGGTATGACCTCCCCCGACCCAAGTTTACAGATTCATTAAACAATCCTTACTCTTGGACTTGCAGTTTCATTCCAGTTCCTTTAATATTCTTGGATGGCAATTATCTGCCCCCACCCCATTTAGTCCCATTAAGCTGTTTGAATTTGACTCCACCTCGGATGTGGATATTTCTACCTCCATATCCTCATTGTCATTAGCCATCGTGCCACTACCTGTAAGCTCTTCATTAGCCTTATTAAAAACTGAGGGAAAGTATTCATTTAGGAATTGGACCATGCCTACATTATCTTTAATCGCCTCCCCATACTCAGTGCTTAGTGGTCCCACTTCTTCTTTCCTTGGTTTCTTATGGCTATAGAACCTTTTACTGTTGGTTTGAAATCCCTTCGCAAGTCTCACTATACCCCTGCACTTTCTGACCTCCAAGAAGTAGCTTTCCTTGCTGATCAATCCCATCACTTATAGACTTTCTGCTTTCTTTTAGTCACCTGTTTGAGATGCTTGCTCATCCAGCTTGCTCTGCAATATTTCCCTATGGATTTTTTTAACCCTGGTTGGGATGAAGGCATCACACAGTTTCTGCAACCTTGACTTAAAGTTATTCCAAACCTCACCACATTCAGATCCTTGAGTTTTTCAGTCCAGTCCACTTCCCTAACTAATTCCCTTAATTGTTAGTTTGCCCTTTTGAAATTATGACCCTAATTGCAGATTTATTTTTGTTTATCCTTCCAGTTAGTTTGAACTGAATTTGCTCATGATCACTCGAACTAAGGTTGTCCCCCACAACCAATTCTTCCATGAGGTCCTCACTACTCACCAATACCAAATCTAAACTGGCATCATCTCTTGTTGGATTAGCACTCCCCACTTGGAGGGTCTCAAAGCTCGGGCGTGAGCCGGAGCCCAAATGTTAACACTGCAATGTTTAGCCCTGCTGCCTGAGTCCTGCGAGTTTGAGTCGGCTGACCTGAGCTCTGAACCTCAGTGCTGCTGTTTTGTTGTTGTTGTTGTTTTTTTAATCACAGTGTAGGCAGGAGTCTTAATTCTTCCCTCACACCCGTGTAACACCACTGATTTCAGTTGAGTGATTCCTGATTTACAGCAGTGCACGTAAGAGGAGAAATCCTTCCTGAAGTCATGAAATCTTTTAGGGTATGTCTATACTTCAAGCCAAAGTTGTAAGTGCGAGCTTGAGGAGACATACACCCTCTAGCTCTGCTCTTGCTTTAAGAAAAGGATACCTGGAGGTGTACCTTCCCGCTCTACATGCTGATAAACCTATAATGTGGCAAAGCAGAAAGGCAGGTCTTCTGTACATAGGGAAGGAATGGAGAATGAAGTTTCCTTTTCCATTTTTTAAAGTGCCTATCCCTCTTCCCAACCCCTTTTTTCAAGCGCATGTTTATTTATAAGAAGTTCTCTGGGTGATGGTTTGTTTACATTGGCATTGTTCCTGGGTTCATTGTTTTAAAGTAGTTGTATTAGAGTTTGGGTTTACCTCAGGCTTATAGGAAAAGATTCTGAAGGGACATGCGTTCCTTCTTTGTAACATGGCTCCGTTTTATTTGTCTTTAAAACGATTGCATAAGGCATCTATGACAACAATTGGGTTCTCTTACCTTTCAGTATAGGGGATCAGCGTTATGCCATGAATTGGACCAAACTCATGCAAATTCTCTGTTAATTTTGTCACACCTTATGTTTTGATGTGAAACATGAATGGCCTTTTTCTAGTTGGTATGTGTGTGCAATAGTGTTGTGGATAGGTCCCAAATCTAATTAGAGAGACGTGACAAGCCACATATTGACTCTGAATTCCCACAGTAGTTGTTGCTATATTGAAATCATTTTGACACCCTTCACAAGCAGAATAAAAGCCATGACTGTAAAGTTTGTGCTACACCCCAAACCATCTTGCACTTTGCTTTGATGTGTCTCACTGTTCCTCAACTCTGTGGCAGAATTAGGATGATGTGGAACAGAGAATGGCTGTGAGCTTGGTTACAGCCAGCAAGTCCTAGTGGCAACTAACTTGAGAAGAGAAATACCTTTAAACCACTGGGATTGTTGTGTGTAAGCGCGACAAATGACCAGGAAGGAGTATAAAAATATTGCTCAGGCATGCAGGAGTGAAATCAGGAAGGCCAAATCACACTTGGAGTTGCAGCTAGCAAGAGATGTTAGGAGTAACAAGAAGGGTTTCTTCAGGTATGTTAGCAACAAGAAGGAAGTCAAGGAAAGTGTGGGCTCCTTACTGAATGAGGGAGGCAACCTACTGACAGAGGATGTGGAAAAAGCTAATGTACTCAATGCTTTTTTTGCCTCTGTCTTCACGAACAAGGTCAGCTCCCAGACTGCTGCACTGGGCAGCACAGTATGGGGAGAAGGCGACCAGCCCTCTGTGGAGAAAGAAGTGGTTCAGGACTATTTAGAAAGGCTGGACGAGCACAAGTCCATGGGGCCGGATGTGCTGCATCCGAGGGTGCTAAAGGAGTTGGCAGATGTGATTGCGGAGCCATTGGCCATTAGCTTTGAAAACTCATGGCGAGCGGAGGAGGTCCCGGATGACTGGAAAAAGGCTAATATAGTGTCCCTCTTTAAAAAAGGGAAGAAGGAGGATCCGAGGAACTACAGGCCAGCCAGCCTCACCTCAGTTCCTGGAAAAATCATGGAGTAGATCCTCAAGGAATCAATTCTGAAGCACTTAGAGGAGAGGAAAGTGATCAGGAACAGTCAGCATGGATTCACTAAGGGCAAGTCATGCCTGACTAACCTAATTGCCTTCTATGACAAAATAACTAGCTCTGTGGATGAGGGGAAAGCAGTGGACGTCTTATTCCTTGACTTTAGCAAAGCTTTTGATACAGTCTCCCACAGTATTCTTGCCAGCAAGTTAAAGAAGTATGGGCTGGATGAATGGACTATAAGGTGGATAGAAATCTGGCTAGATCGGACTCAACGGGTAGTGATCAATGGCTCCATGTCTAGTTGGCAGCCGGTATCAAACGGAGTGCCCTAAAGGTCAGTCTTGGTGCCGGTTTTATTCAATATCTTCATTAATGATCTGGAGGATGGTGTGGACTGCACCCTCAGCAAGTTTGAGATGACACTAAACTGGGAGGAGTGGTAGATATGCTGGAGGGTAGGGATAGGATACAGAGGGACCTAGACAAATTAGAGGATTGGGCCAAAAGAAATCTG
The DNA here is from genome assembly GCF_027887155.1 of Malaclemys terrapin pileata. Lineage (NCBI taxonomy): Eukaryota > Metazoa > Chordata > Testudines > Emydidae > Malaclemys > Malaclemys terrapin. The sequence goes on from NC_071505.1 coordinate 151,832,654, forward strand.
ATGAGGTTCAACAAGGACAAGTGCAGAGTCCTGCACTTAGGACGGAAGAATCCCATGCACTGCTACAGACTAGGGACCAAATGGCTAGGCAGCAATTCTGCAGAAAAGGACCTAGGGTTACAGTGGACAAGAAGCTGGATATGAGCCAATAGTGTGCCCTTGTTGCCAAGAAGATCTAACGGCATTTAGGGTTGTATAAGTAGGGGCACTGCCAGCAGATCGGGGGATGTGATAATTCCCCTCTATTCAACATTGTTGAGGCCTCATCTGGAGTACTTGTCCAGTTTTGGGCCCCACACTACAAGAAGGATGTGAAAAAATTGGAAAGAGTCCAGCAGAGGGCAACAAAAATGATTAGGGGGCTGGAGCACATGACTTATGAGGAGAGGCTGAGGGAACTGGGATTGTTTAGTCTGCAGAAGAGAAGAATGAGGGGGGATTTGATAGCTGCTTTCAACTACCTGAAGGGGGGTTCCAAAGAGGATGGATCTAGACTGTTCTCAGTGGTACCAGATGACAGAACAAGGAGTAATGGTCTCAGGTTGCAGTGGGGGAGGTTTAGGTTGGATATTAGGAAAAACTTTTTCACTAGGAGGGTGGTGAAACACTGGAATGGGTTACCTAGGGAGGTGGTGGAATCTCCTTCCTTAAAGGTTTTTAAGGTCAGGCTTGGCAAAGCCCTGGCTGGGATGATTTAGTTGGGGATTGGTCCTGCTTTGAGCAGGGGGTTGGACTAGATGACTTCCTGAGGTCCCTTCCAACCCTGATATTCTATCATTCTATGCCACGCCTGTTATAAAAAACCCTGTTTTATCCTCAAAGCACTCTGAGAAATGTTAAGATGACAGCAGAAAAAGACCCCCTATTTCAAAGACAAGGAATGCCTAGGGAGAGAGAAAAATGTTTCCATAGGTTGAGGAGGGAGGAAGGTCTTCAACCAGGAAGGAGTGAGGAGCAGACTGTTCATCTTCATCAAGCAGTGAAAGGACAGATTAAAATGTTGGGATCCAAAGGCAGAGGGGCTGGAAAACCCTAATGTCATTCTTCGACCCTTTCTATTATAGTCAAATCTAGAAAGAAACCCTAGTACCATGATGGAAGATGAGGCTAAATAAAAGATGTCGCCCCATGAACCCCCCCTTCTCCCAAATACCAAGAGTTGAATTTCAAGTCTGCTGAATCTGTGCCCGAATAAGGTTTTGCTTCAAATGGCAGTGTCTGAGGAAGATCAGACATTTTGTGCACCAGGAGCCACAAATGCACTATGCCTTTCCAGAAGGGGCTGTTCTCAGCACTGTAAATGGCAATGCCAGGATCTATATACCAGTGGAACATTAAATGAAACCAGATGCTTTGTGGTGGCATTCCCAGCAATCCAGTTTACTTTCAGATTAAGATCTCTGAGGTGATACCATGCATTTTTTACTTTTCTCTTTGAGGAGGAGGAGAGTGAAGGAATATAAGAATGGCCACACTGGGTCAGACCAAAGGTCCATCTAGCCCAGTATCCTGTCTTCTGACAGTGGCCAGTGCCAGGTGCCCCAGAGGGAAAGAACAGAACAGGTAATCATCAACTGATCCATCCCTTGTCACCCATTCCCAGCTTCTGGCAAACAGAAGAGGAGCGGTGAGCCATTCTTCTGTAGCCGTTGCTTCTGTCACTGCATGAGACAGCCAGTGGCAAATGCATTGTGGGTATCAGAATATCCACAGCCAGATGGAGCCTTTCTTTTGGTGTTACAGCTGTGAGGCCGGTTATTCTATCTCCTGTCAAGGGCAATATTGCACAATAAGAGCATGGGGCACCATGGTTATCTAGTGTTGCCAAGAAGCCACAGTAAGAGCTGATGGGGGAGCAGGAGACAATAATCAGGACCGTGAAAGCGCACCACTCTGAGGAGTTATTACAGTCTTAAGAGAGCTTTTACAGAAGAGGATGTAAAAAGATGTTTCAGTAACACATTTAATTTGTTCTCGCTTACAGCTAATAAAGAGAACAGCAGAGACTGACAGCCACAGTGCTTGGGGTGATGGGCCTGTCAGATCGCATCCATTAAGAAAGGCTGGCCCTAGGGAGTACATGGCTGGTGATCTCCAAGGAAAACCCAGGGCAGGAAGTGGCACTAGTGACTCAGGAGGTGGTGCCTCTTGCTTCTGGGTCTGTGCCAAATCAATCCCCTAGCTCAGGGGTTCTCAAACTGGGGGTCAGGACCCCTCAGGGGGTCGTGAGGTCATTACATGGGGGGTTACGAGCTGTCAGCCTCCACCCCAAACCCCGCTTTGCATCCAGCATTTATAATGGTGTTAAATATATTAAGAAGTGTGTTTAATTTATTGGGGGGGGTCGCACTTAGAGGCTTGCAATGTGAAAGGGGTCACCAGTAAAAGTTTGAGACCCAAGGCCCTAGCTGGCTGCTAGGATGCACTGTGCTGCTGGAGATGAGACTATAAACCTAGGCCCTGCTTACAGCTGGGGCTAAAAAAGTACAGCCCTTTATTTGAAAAATAGGATGCCGTTCCCTTTCTCAGTACTATTGGATGGCTGCTATTGCACCAATTCTAGCCCTGGCCACATGGTCACGAACAGCCTGTCTCTCTGAGTGGTGTCCAACCTAGTCCCCCAAACATTATTATTTCTGAAAAGTCAAGAGGCCCTAATAAATACTGGAACTACTGCCCTGGGCTCAGGCAGAGCTATGTGAGCTCTGATGCTTCTCTCCCTGGGGCCCAGCAGCAAATCAGGCCATGGAGCAGCTAGAACTTATCTCCTGCCCCCGCCCCACAATGCAGCAGGGGGGCTGCTGCACCAGGAAGGGAGAGCAGCCAACGAGCGCTGCTGCGCTCACCCTCAGAGCTGCTCCTTTGGGGATGAGGAGCTGTGAGGCAACATCTCCTTTTAATGGTACAGGGCCTGCTGAGGGAGCACATTGTCAATTCCTAATCAAACACAGATTTTCTTCCTAATGCAGTCACCTTTGAGGGCCACAGCTTAGAGCCTCGAGGCTGCACGTGGCCATACCTGAGCTACCCTAGAGTCTTCACCATGCGGTGTTGAGTGACTGTCATGATCAAACCCTAAGGGTCCCACAGGAGGTTGGGTTTTTTGGTGTGTTTTATGCAGGAGTCAGCACATTAACCCTGATGCCCAGGCCAAAATCCAACCTAATGCCAGCCTACCTCCCTGAAATTCCCTGAGTAGTTTCTGATGGCATCACCACTATCCTGCTGTGTCGTGTTGGCTGGAGAAGAAGATGCTCCACCCAACACGTTGTCCACAGCAAGAATCTCCGGACATGCTCCATCAGGACGGACGGCGCTGTACAAACGCAAAGACAGTGGTATCATGATCATTATTCTTATTTATTATTATCATCGTCGTTCAGTTTGAAAAAGGAGCCTGGAGCCACGCGTGACGCTAATTGGCACATTTTGCTTTATTTTTGAAAACAAACGGGGAGGGGGGTTAATTTTCCTGCGTTTGTTTGTTTTTTTGTTCTCTTTAGTTCATTCCATCACATTGAAAAAGGAAGAAAAAGAAAAATGTTTTGTTTTTTTTTCATTTTTAACTCACTTGGTAAGTCTGGACTCCTCAGATGAACGGAACATTGCACACACACTTGGAACAGAGAGGGACGGGGGGGGGGGGGGGGAGAGAGAGAGAGCGCTCGCGGCGGGCAGACAAACACACGCACGCTCCAGATCAAAGAACTCTGATACAGTGCAAGAATTTTCCCAAAATGATTGGATCATCATCATTACCAAACAACTCGCCATAACAACACCAAGAAACAAAGAAATGTTTAAGCCACACTGTTCGACTGGGATTTTTCCTGCTTTTTTTTTTTTTTTTTGCTTTTTTTTTTCTTTAAATGTTTGCCACACAGAGAGAAAAAGGGTTTAAGTGGGATGGGGGAGGGACGGACAGGCCCACAGGGGCGAGCAGGAGGTGGGAATCAAGATTGGGGGTGGGCACGGGAAGAAGGATACAGGAAAGGGGGAGGGAGGGAGGGGCAGTGGGGAGTCATTTCTTAATGTTCAGGCATTTTCTTGGTCCGCCTTGTTCTCGTCTTCTTTCACCTCTTCCTGCTGGGCACTTTCAGTAGGTTTGGTTTCTTCTACAGCATCTAGTGGGGAAAGAGAGAGGTGAGGGTTAGTTGCCTGAGCTACAGTCAGGGGCGGCTCTAGCTTTTTTGACACCCCAAGCACGGCAGGCAGGCTGCCTTTGGCGGCATGCCTGTGGGAGGTCCCCAGTCCCGCGGATTCAGCGGCGTGCCTGTGGGAGGTCCGCCGGTCCTATAACTTCGGCGTACCCACCGCCGAATTGCCGCTGAATCCGTGGGACCGGCGGACCTCCCGCAGGCATGCCGCCGAAGGCTGCCTGACTGCCACCCTCACAGGAACCGGCAGGGCGCCCCCCGCCAGGGCTTGCCGCCCCAGGCACGCGCTTGGAGTGGTGGTGCCTGGAGCCGCCGCTGGCTACAGTGTACTTTTCACATGCTTGTTGAAGAGGGCCTGAATGACTCCAGGTCCTTGTTCCCAAATGGGCCAAAATCTGAGAGTTCTTATCTGGCACGTGTGTGGGTCACTGTGTGAAATGAATTTATATTGTCCAGATGCTAGTGGACAGGTGTATGCTTCACACAAACCAACACCATGATAAGCACTAATTAACGTTCTAATTTAGGGAGCCAGAACAGAAAGGCTAAAGGAGTGAATCAACCATACAAATACAATTGTAGAGAGGCAACACACCTGTTTGATCACCTAGTTTATCCTAAATCCCTGCCCGATCCCTAGAGCCAGTTGCAGGTTGTTTCCTTCTATACATTAGCTAATGTTTTTTCCCCAGTCTACTCTTAAGTAGGCCATGAAGAGTGAACTCTCCACTCACTCCTAAGTGTTTGGAAGGTTACATTATCTATACAGAAACGTCCTATAGATTTTGATAGGGATGAGACCAAGGTTCTTTATACACATGACAGAGTTCTGCGGAAATTATTCTAGAACCCTATAGAATTGAATAGCAAATAGGAACCTATATCTATAGTTGTTTTTTTTTAAGTACAGAAATCTATAGCAGGGAGCTAATTTTCTATTAAATGCTATAAGAAGTTATAGAAGGGTTCTCATTCTCTAATCCCTCCTCCAGGACTTCTCTATAAGGATACATCTGCCTGAGCTGTGCCAGTTCTGTGACTGGAAGCCGTCATACTCCATGGCCATCAGACAACTTTCACCCACCCTCAGTTAACATGAAATGTTAAAGTAAAATACTTTAAACAGTGACATTCTAGACATGTATTAGACAAGAGATCAGGAAAGGGGAGGGGGGGCGTTAGGGGGGAGACAAAGTAGATGGAAGTAGAATGATTTAAGTTGGAATGGACCTGCTTTTGGGTCATCCAGCCCATTCTCCTGTAGTAAGGGGACCTGAGTGAACTGTTGCTGAAGCATCTCTGACACCCATGCATCTTTTCTGAGCCTAGGGGATCGCTGGGGCTATAAAGCCAACTTTGCACTTTTGTGGTTTGTGACACAAAGCTGCCGTAATGCACTGGAGGATCTGGTCTGCTTTGCACAACAGTAACTGACTACACAAGACACAACGGAGTGGAGAATCAGGACCATAAATAGTGAGCACACAGATAGAAGATTCCAGGACTCACTTGTCATAATGGTTGACTTCAGGACTGTCCCTCTGTGTGTATAGGGTTGGTTACGTTTCTTTAAAACCATTCATATTAGTGTAGTGCTGGTGAAAGGTAGTGAATTGACACCACTGCAAGCTAAAGTGCTTGGTTCAGCAGTGCAAGAAGCGCAGAAAGGGCAGTGGCAGAGCAAACCCTCTCCTCTCCCTCCCCTGCCCCCACTGATGTGCCTCAGCACTGAAATGCAGTGACCATCCTGTAAAGGGGAGTTTGGTCACATGTAGCCCATTCACTTCTTGTACTGGACTAGGACTCCTTGCCGAACATCAGTGAGGATACCTCTTGACACGTGGATAGTCATAGGATTGGACTGAGACCAATTCAATTTTGCTAAGCTATTCAGTGCCATCAGATGGCAGACATGCATTTACTACCAACCTTGGCAAACAGCCAAGACCCCTTAACCTTGCTCTTTTAAATACCTTCCCTAACCCTACATCCCTAAGGATAGCCTTTAAAATGTGTGCAAACCCCCTGCCTCGTGTGCCAATTAAGTGCTTTTATTGCACTTACGCTGCTCGGCCCCCCAACCCAAGTGTCACAATGAGTTCCTACTGTAATAGTTCCCCCCCGAAAATCTATTGGGCAGCACCTTGGCCCAGTAACTCCGCCCTTGTACCTGGGGCTGCAGACTTCCAGCCAGCAGAAGCATATACATGTTTGCTTTCTCCTGCTCCTAAGCAACAAAATCCAACAGCTTTGCAAGGCCTCCCTTGCATTAATTAGTACAACTACAACCATCAACAGGGAGTGAAATAGGCTGTTGATTTAAATGGGATGCACGCAGGGCTGGGGAGCCCAAACAGGTCAAGTGATCTTAATGGTTTTACTAAACTTTCTTGCAGCTACAACAATTTTACATTGGTTGGGTCTCTCCCCACCCACTCATCTCTAGTGCCAGCTAGCAGAGGGTTTTATGATGGAGAAATGGCAGCACAGAGAAAAAGATGTGATTTGCCCATAGTCACACAGTGGGAAAGGGAAATAGAACCCAGGAGTTCTAACACCTAGGGGAGAGTTTTAGCCACAAGATTGTCTTTATCTGCTAGCGGCGCAGACGCTGCAAGGGCTCATCTGAGCCTTCTGTAACAAAGCTGTCTACAGATTTTCTTACAGGCATACGCAGGATGGGTGGGTGAAGCATGCGTGCGTGCACACACACATACACACACTCAAAAAGCTAGAGGTGGGTGAACCAGTTCAAACAACATAAGAACTACCCCTGGAATTTTGTTCTGTATTGGAATTATGTACAGTAAAAATGTATATAGTGCTGTGCCACCATTAACTTAATCAACTCCCCAGAGAGGTGGGTAAACATTAACTCAGTTTTACAGAGACGGGGGACCTGAGGCACAGAATGGTTCACATGACTAGTCCAGGCTATAACGTATCAGAGCCTGTTTAGAATTTGTGTCAATCCCCATGCTCAGTCCGCTAGGTCATAACACCTCTCTATGTACCTTAGCAATTAAGGACCTGGTCCTGAAGCCTGTGGGGGTCACTTAAAACACCTATGGACTTAATTGACAGTTTTGAGTGGTCAAGAAATGCAATACCAGGCTCTAAATGTGGGGTACTGGCAGGCGCAGAGCAGTGCATGGAAGCTCACACTAATGCCACCTTGTGCTGTTCTTGCTCAGTGGATAAACAGAAGGCTTCAGAGCACAATGTTCTGCCACACTCCGGCCCCTTTGCATTGCTCTAGTGCAGGGATGGGCAAACTTTTTGGCACAAGGGCCACATCTGTGAATATAAATTGGATGGCGGGCCAAGAATGCTCACAAAATTGGGGTTGGGGTGCAGGAGGGGGTGAGGGCTCTGGTTGGGGGTGTGAGCTCTGGGGTGGTGCTGGGGATGAGTTTGGGGCGTAGGAGGTTGCTCTGGGCTGGGACCAAGGGGTTCAGACAGCGAGAGCAGGATCAGGGCTGGGGCAGGAGGTTGGGGCATGGAGAGAGGCTCAGGGGTGCAGGCTACAGGTGGTGCTTATCTCAAGTGGCTCCCGGAAGCAGCAGCATGTCCCTTCTCTGGCTCCTATATGGAGGCACGGCCAGGCGGATCTGCACGCTGCACCGTCCGCAGGCACCGCCCCTGCAGCTCCCATTGGAGCACCAGAAGGGGCCATTGGAGCACGTAGGAGCCAGAGGGAGGCCACACCTTGGCTTCCAGGAGCCACGTGGAGCGACCCTGCACCCCAGCTAGAGCGCCAGAGCTGGGCAAGCCCCAGACCCTGCTCCCCAGCAGGAGCTCAAGGGCTAGCTTAAAACGGCTGGCAGGCCAGATCCAGCCCGTGGGTCGTAGTTTTCCCACCCCTGCTCTAGTGGGACAAAGGGGCTGAAAAGCAGCAGATCTCACCCCAGGTCATACTCCTGGCATAGGGGAATCCTCAGGTGGCATGGAACTCGTGTGGTGGCTCAACACTATCCCCCTTCACTTTGCTGAGTATCAGGGTCATAGGCAGAGCCATGGGGACCTTATTGACAGCCTGGCCTCATGACTGCTCTAACTTATACTGGGACTGACTTGCCCCCTGGTTCGGTCTGGAATAAGGGAGCCACAATAATTTGATGTAGCGCCATTGATTTCAGTACCAATTTACACCAGCTGAGGATCTGACTCCTAAAAGTATGTAAAACAGCCTCTCTCTCTCCCCCTTCTCTCACTAGTGCACGCTTGTTCCTGGGTATGTGTTCTGACCAGGGATTTCTCCAGTCTAACTTTAAATGTCCCAAGCAAAGGGGCTTCCGCCCCTTTCCATAGGAGACTACTAAGCAGTTATCTATTAGCTGTCACTTGTCAGAAGGCTTTTCTTGATATTGGGCCTAATTCTCCACTCCCTTGCACCTTAGGTCGTCATTTACATTGGTGCGGTGTGGGTGTGTAATTTGCCTGTCAGCAACACAGGTGGTGGCATTTGACACGCACATTGTACTCTTGTTGTATAGGGATAAATAGTGATATGAGATGCAAGGCCCATTGAGCCAAAATGTTCCTTCCCTTTTTCAAAATTGAAATGCACCAGCTGCAGCTCCTTTTGAGTGGCCAACTTGCCACCCCTGCAGAAGCTGCCACACTTGCTCCTGCCAGGTATGCTAAGATTCAGTGCATTGACATTGTGAGACCTTCTCCCATGACCCCGCCTCTCCATTTTTGTGGGCGGAGTAGGAACAAGGAAGAGGCATTGGTTTATTTGGAAACAGGCCGGTGGGTCTGAGATACATGGAACTGGAGCAGAAGTTCAGATAGCTAGAGATGTGGCAGGAGAGGCCATCAGCTGGAGCAGGGGAAGCTGGTTATGTACAGTCAGCAAATGGAGCCCCAGCACGTGAGAGGAGAGGCCCTGGGGTATGTCAGAACATGGAATAGATGCGCCAGGAGATTGAGAAGAAACAGGAAGGGCAGTGACATGAAGCTGAAGGGGCTTGGGATATGCAAAAAAATAAAGCAAGGGAGGCCAAAGGACAAAGAAGGAGTGGCTTTTTGAATTCTTCCCATATGTATGGTGATTCTGGGTTAGGGACAAATGTCAGACTCAAGAGTCAGCTGAGATGCAACCACTCTCATTTTAATCCTGGATTTTGGAAGAGAAAACCTGGTTCTGAAACCCATTGGGCCACCTCAGAGCCCTAGTATGTTGCTTTAAATTGACACGGTGCATTTGCACCAGTATTAAACTATGGAGTTGTTTGGTAGATTAAAGCTGAAGTATATTTCTGTGCCCTCCTGGAGTGGACTTTGGGCCTGATTCTGAGAGGGGCTGAAAACCTACATCCCTATTAACTTCAGCTGGCAGTGGTAAGTGCTTATCACCTCCAGGTACTGTGCCAGGGAGTGTAAAGCATGGAACTGAATTACAGAGCCCTGCTGAAATGAACTTGGAAAAATCTCCTGCCTTTTAGTGCTCCATTTATTTCCTGGAAAGGGCGAGAACTGTGTCTGAGAACCCCACTGGCAAGTGAGCGCCTTGAACATATGCAGCTACGGTTGCTATAAAGCTTAGCTAGGCAGGCAGGCAGCAGTTTCATTGGATGGTGGCACTTCCAGCTGCTTTCGCCTACGCCACGTTCTAATGGCTGAGCTTGCAGGCCCCGCTCCAAGTCCCTCCACTGCCCTACATTAGTGAAATTAGGTTGAGTGGATTTCTGGGTAAATGTTGCCTCTTGGGACCTGCCCAGCTCCATTTGATTTGCCAAGATTAATTAAATTCGAGCAGACCTCAGCACGTGACCATAGGAGTAGTAACCTCTCCACTGATCATATTTTTGTGGCTAGTGGCTTTGGTTTTGTTTTCTTTTTCCTTTATGTTCTCTTACAGATCTTTAAAGTGTCATAGTCAACACCAAGAGAAAAGAAATTACCCAAACACTTTGAGTTCAATACAGCCGACTCAGGGATTTTGCCTTTGTCGCTTTTCCATGGTTTTCAGAATTACTGCTCATGCTTCTCGCTCAGAAATTATTGTCTCGTTCCTTATATTACAGTATTCCACATCCAACCAGCCTGGCAGTCTTGACTTCTGCTCTGGCCCCAGCCTCAGGGAGCCACAATGGTGGTCTACCTTCCTCCCCTCCCCCCCCACCCTCCGGAGTCCTTCACTGCTCTCAAGTGTTGTGCAGGGTCTACTGCACTGCTATCGGCAGCCATGTTCCACCCCACAGGCAGCTCCATTTAAATGATATTTTTTTAGAACTTTGGAATCTCTGGTTTAGAGATGGGTCCCAATCAAAACCCAGGATCTCAGCCACTCCAAGCTGTGATGATGTTTGGATCCAGAGCTGAACTTCTCAGTTTGGATCCATCTACCCAAATCTATCTATCTATCAACCTATCGATCCAGCCACTCAAAAGCTAATTCCAGACAGAGCATGATAAGTCTGAGACTGTTGAAATGGAATCCATTTCAGGCTCAGAGCCACTGCAGATACCATTCTCCCTTCCCCATCTCTGTGTAAAATGCATCCTTGCCCCAGTCCTCCTCCACTGAAATGCCTCATACATCACGTAGCAGGTTAAGAGCTCCATGAAAACCACTATCCCTTTGAAGGCCCGGTCTGCTTCACTGTGTGACCTTTGTGGGCCTGTTGAATACTGGAGAGAGGGGAAACAGAGTCTATCATGGGTCTCTCCTCCATGGGGAGTGTATCCTGCTATTCTTCACAATTGTCTGATGAGTCACTCACTACAGTCAGATCAGTAGCTGGCCCACAGCACACCTAGAGCGCCTTCTCAGTTGAAAGGGAACAATAAAACAGCTTTTTTGGGGAAATGTCTGTCCATTGTATAGAAGACTCCTTTCCTATAAACAGATGAACGGAAGTATAATTCCTGATGATGTGTAAATCTGCCTGCTTACTCACACTATTCCTTTCTTGTAACTTCACACTTATAAATGAGGGAAAAGGTGTGTGGGGCTAGTAGCTCTCCACAAGGCCGTCTGCAGTGCCATCTTGGCTCAGGCTCCCGTCGGGAGTATTGTGAGCTCACCTCCACCCAGGGATCCTGGTGACATCATAGAGCCAGTGAGCTCAGAGCGTCCTTAGTGATCACACAAGGGGGTCTCAATCCCCGGCACATTCAGCAGCAGGTGGCAGTGGTGCTCAGATAGCTCAGAAGACATCATGGAGAAGTGGATGGGGAAGTAGAAAATTGCAGCTCCCTGAATTAATTCTTAGAAGATTTCTCAGGCAAGGGGGTCATGGAGCATGCTGGGGGAGGGGGTCCCAGGGAAGGGTTGTGTGTGGGGGGGGGAAGGTCAGGTCCTCAGGGAAGGTAGCAATCAGTCACATATCACTAATATTCATTCCACTTTGGGTCTTCCAATCCTGATACTCCTCTCCGTGTTGTGTTCAGCCCCATATCAGCCAAGACCCAGAACTGGGCAGGGAGAAGAAAGGGGCAATGCTGTTGGTCCTAGCAGACCAAATTGTCTGCTGCCTCACATTTTCTGACCAAGCTAAATCCTCTGAGGACAGTCAGATCTGTCTCTGTTGCCGCAGCTGCCTTCTTGTTTCATCAAGCTGAGGCGAAGATGGCTTTGGGATTCTCCCCACACACCCCGCAGCCTGTGGAAAGGAAACTCCATTCCACCATTGGGCATTCACGTGTGCAGTAAATGGAAAGGAAAAAGGTGGAAGTGTGTGTGGGGGTAGGGTTGAGGGGAGCTAGAATTGCAGCTCAATTGCAAGGCATCTCTCACAGTGTCTAGACACCAGCTGCCTGGTTGCCATGGAAACCCTCCAACTTTGGCTGATGGGCATCTCTCCAGAGAGATAAGGGGGTGGGGGAAGGAGAGATGCTCTTTGTGAATGTGTGGCATTAACCCTGATACACCACATTTACAAACGCTCTGCTTCCTTGGGAAAAGGAAGAACTGACTCCCTGTCATTCCCTCCACCGCCACCCCTCCCACAGGCACATATATGGTGCTACACCTAACGGCTGAGGGGCATTGGCTAAGCTATTGCTGGCAGGTTGATTTTTCACTCCTATCTACTGCTCTATGGTGTCAGTATGTTCGCTCGCCCTCAAACCAACGCGTTCTGCACCGAAACAGGTACCATAACTGAGCCATTCAAACCCACCAGAGAGGGGTATACAGAGCCTGTTATTGCTTTATAGGCGGCAGGGCCTCCCTTGTCAATGGGGAGTCTCCTCTCACACCATTTCCCATAGCACCTTCCTCAGTTGGTGTAGCAGCAAAATCAGCAATGAGGCTTGTTTCAGGGATGCTTTATATTGTAGTTGGAAGGGGAGGCCTGGTAGCTCACTGTCTTGGAAAGCAGTAGGGGAGCATCTTTCAAGTAAGAAGATGCATTGAGGAACCAGAAACCTCGTGCAGCTGCAGAGTGGGCCACTGGCATCTGCCTGTAACACTGCTGCTTTCGGTGCATTTTCACTGAGGAAGCATTTGTCTCACAGAGCACGACCAAGGTAGCATGGGCTCAAGGTTCAAGTACAGTTTGCACCCCACATAGAACAGGCATAATGATATTGAACCACCTCACTGAGGGAATCAGACTGGAGGTTCATGGATAGGGTTACCATACGTCCGGTTTTTCCCGGACATGTCCAGCTTTTCGGCAATCAAACCCCTGTCCGGGGGGAATTGCCAAAAAGCTGAACATGTCCAGGAAAATGCCGGCCGGGCACTTCCCCTCCCGCGGCTGCTCTGCTCCTCCCCTGACTCTTCGGCTCTGTTTAAGAGCCGAGCTGCCCGAGCGCTATGGGCTTCAGGCAGCCCCCTTGCCTCCGGACCCCAGCCGCCGGCCGGGCACTTTCCCTCACGGGCTCTGGCGGCGCAGGGTCCGGAGGCACGGGGCTGCCCGAAGCCGGTAGCGCTCGGGCAGCTCAGCTCTTAAACAGAGCCGAAGAGTCAGGGGAGGAGCAGAGCCTCCGGCCGCGGCGGCTCTACTCCTCCCCGACTCTTCGGCTCTGTTTAAGAGCCGAGCGCTACGGGCTTTGGGCAGCCCCCATGCCTCCAGACCCTGCGCCGCCGGAGCCCGGGAGGGGAAGTGCCTGGCCCGGGGTGCAGGATCCGGAGGCATAGGGGCTGCCCGAAGCCCAAGCGCTACCGGCTTCACGGTTTGCCAGGCAGCCTCCAGACCCTGCGCCCCCGGCTGGGCGCCAGCTGCGCTGGGGAAGCGCCGGCCGGGGGCGCAGGGTCTGGGGGCTGCCCGGCAAACCGTGAAGCCGGTAGTGCTCGGGCAGCTCTTTTCGCATGGCTGGGAGTGGGAGGGAGGAGGGGGCGGAGTTAGGGCGGAGATGGGGCGGGGTTGGGGCAGGGAAGGGGCGGAGTTGGGGTGGGGTGGGGGAAATGGGGCGGGGCCAGGGCCCGTGGAGGGTCCTCTTTTTTTATTTGTTAAACATGGTAACCCTCTTCATGGAGCTTCATTCAGTAGATCTGAAAGTACTTTAAATATACATCAGCTGGCAAGGGCTACAGATGCCAAGGGATGGTTATTAGCTCAATTTACTGTGTTGTCACAGAACAGGTTCCCTCGCCTGCGGCACACACAGCCACATAGCCGTGCTCTGTGGGTATGTGTATATAAAGTACTTTGCTCTTTGGGGGGGGGAGGGGGGAGTGACTAGTGCTTGTGCAAGAGGGCAGCCTGGCAGCCCTGGTTCAGGCTAAAGGATTCTATCCATAGAAAAAGTGCAGCATGGCGAGCAGCCAGCGCGCTTCCCGCATGCTGTTCCATAGCCAGATGCGGTGTCCCCAGTTCCCATATGCTTCATTCTGGGCGCTGGGACAATGCAGTTCTCAAAAGGAACAGAGCTGTTGGGGTAGCTCATAGATTGGAATTCAATCTTTGACGCACCTGGGCCTTGATCAATTAATTGCTTTGAAAATTAGGATCAAGGCCTTAAAGTGGCTTTGGAAAATGACTGGGTGTCAGGGGAGGGGCCTGAGCACAGGTCTGGTGTGCTCACTGAGGCCTGAGCCATAGAGAAGGCAGGCAGCTGCATTCTGAACCAGCTGGTGCTGGCACACCATCTTTACGTTCAGCTTCAGGTACAGTGAGGTCAGAAATACAGCCTGAAGGGGACAAAGGCGTGGATCAGTATGTCCAGGTCCTTGTACAAAAAGGGACGACATTTCCTAGCTAGCTGTAAGAGGAACAGGGGCTTTTTGAGATACTCGTGCTACCTGATCATCCAAACTTAGTGAGGAGTTAAACAAGACCTAGAGGCTTCACACCACTTTAACGAATGGGGGCTGTGTGCCTTTAGCGAAAAGTAGAGGCAAGGTATTGACAAACTCGTCAAAGTGTTTTTCCTTCTAGCCAGCATCTCTTCAGTCTTGCCTGGGTTCAGCATGAACCAGTTGGTCTTTATCCAATAGCTCATTTCCTGTAGACATTCTAGTAGCATCAGTAGAGAATAAGACATACAGCTTAATGGCATTGGCATGCAGTTCACAGCCAAGCCCATGGCATCTCACATCTCTCCCAGTGGACTCACATAGATATTGTAGAGGAGAAGTAGCTATTCATCTTTATTCTGAGTTCTGTTGGAGTGATTCTAATGCTGGGCCATCTACCCCTGTTATGTCATATAGGTGTTTGTAGCAGTACCTAGAGTAATAGATTCTAAGTCCAGAAGGGACCATTGTGATCACCTAGTCTGATCTCCTGTCTAAACACAGGCAATAAAACTTCCCCAGAATAATTCCTAGAGCAGATCTTTTAGAAAAAACATCCAATCTTTAAATGATTTAAAAATTGTCAGTGGTGGAGAATCCACCACAACCCTTGGTTAATTGTTCTAATTACTCTCTCTGTTAAAATAATAAGCCTTATTTCCACTCTGAATTTGTCTAGCTTCAACTTCCAGTCACTTTGTTTGCTAGATTCAAGAGCCCGTTATTAAATATGTGTTCCCCATTTAGATGCTTATTAAATGTAATCAAGTCACCCATTAACCCTCTCTTTGTTAAGCTAAATAGATGGAGCTCTTTTTTTAATCCTTTAAACATTCTTGTGGCTCTTCTCTGAACCCTCTCCAATTTATCAATATCCTTCTTGAATTGTGGGCACCAGAACTGGACACAGTATTCCAGCAGAGATCATACCAGTGCCAGATATTGAGGTAAAATAACCTCTCTATTCCTTGTTGTACGTTGTATCAAAACTGCAGAGAGATCCATCAGTATGAGCAAGGAGATTTTTACCTATGTCCATGGCCATAAGGTCATTGTTGGGGGGATGGCTTGTGGCCAGTGGCAGTGGACAACAGGTGATTGTATTGCTGTACTGACTCATTGGCACCTTGTCCTTGTAGTTGGGTGTCTTGTTCTCCTAAGGTGAGATGAAAACCAAGGGAGTTCATGAGTCTTTTGGGAGGGGTGTGTGTGTGGGGGGGGAGGTGGATGAACTTTGGTTGCTCACTGTCCTGGCAGGAAGGAGGGAAGGCTCTGAGCTTTGCTTGCAAGGAGGCAGTGATGAGACCAAGAGAGTGGCATGTTGGTGACCTCTCCAATATCCAGTCCTAGACTGAAGATAATGTCCAGCGTATGTGCGGATCCAGAGACTGCCTAGCAGAATCCCACATAAGCCATGAGATCAAATACAGTTGTATCAGTGGCCTTGTCTATGTGGAGAATGAGATCACCGAGAACAAGGAATCTGGGGGATTCCAGTACTCTGCTGGTCAGCAGCTCTGCAAGTTCCTCCAGTAAGTTGACAGGGTTTCCAACTGGAGGCCTGTACCCTACTAGGAGCCCTAAGTTCCTCTTGTCCTTTGCCTCACAGACCATATAGGTGCACTCAAATGTTTCTGTTTCCAGACTGGAACGTCTTCTGCATCCTAGGCTGGAGGGCAACAGGACTGTTGCTGTACTTCTTCTTTGCTGTTCTTGGTGCATTCTGGGGTCTGTCTTAGCTTTTGACATACAGTGGGTCCTGTGGGCTTCCTTCCAGTGCCTCGTTTTTGAGTTTATCCTAGTGCATGGTGTTCTCAGGGGATGTTGTGACAGTTTGAGTCATTTCCTGCAATATCTTAGAAAAACCTTATTGAACTAAGTTTAAGTATCTTTGGAATCCATTGTATTGAATGCAAAGTTTATGTATTATTCTGGGATTGGATGTAACTTCTTTGAGGGGGAGACATGGTCAATGCAAAACTTGGGAATGAATTGAGCTTCAAATGACTATTTTAAACAAGAAGGAACTTTTGGGATAAACAAAAGTTAAGTGTGTTTCCTAGGAAATACCTGGGGGAAGGTGAATGTAAATCTCCACCTCTGGACACAACCATTTGTGGCTATGCCCTGAGGAGAGAACCATTGTCTGCTGATTACCAGTTCCTGGAATCTGAAGATCAAAGGCCCAAGTTGTATAAAGGACATACTGACGTATTCATGTGTGTTCTTGCTCTGAGCAAAAGCTGTTATGAAATTGTAATCACAGAAGAACCCCGGTGTGGGTGTGAAGGACTGATCACTTACCAGAGTTCTTGTTGGAGTTGGGGTGATCTCCAGTAAGCTTGCTAGCACATGTGTAAATTCTTTTATTGTTTTAATATGTTTTCTCTGTAATGCTTTCACTTTAAGAATCAATGTGCTTGCTTAGAAAGAATTGTGTGGTAACTTAAAATGGTGGGCAATTGTTCATAGCCTCAGAGGAGAAAGCACATCAGAAACAAAGGCCAATTTATGCTGTCTGGCTTGCTGGGAACATCACAGCATAGGCAGGGAACTGTGCAGCCTGGAAAAAACCCTGATCAGAAGAGAGAGAGAGATTCAGGTCTCCACCAAAGAGAGGTGATGGCTGAGGAGGCAGGAGCCTAGCTTGGGTGCCCTTGCTGGACCATGAGGAGGAATCGTGCCCTAAACTGTGACAGATGTTTCCTCAATGCAGTGATAGTGGGGTTTGGAGCGTGTGGTGTAATGGGGTTTGAGATCCTTTGAAGGTGCTGGTGTTCCTGTTCTCCAGATCCTGAGGGCCTGGCCATGTTGTGCTGTATCCAGAACATTTGCATGATGATCCTTAAACAGGTTTATCAGATGAAGGCTGATCTTGAATTAGAGGATTTTGGCATGAGTGGTAGAGAGAATTTTCCCTCCTGCAGCATTTTGAAAATCTCAAAGCATTTTACAAACATTAATTCTCACAGCCACCTCTGTGATGTTGAAAAGTATCATTATCCCCATTTTACAAATGGGGAAATTGAGGAAAGGAAAGAAGAAATTACTTGACAAGATTGCCCATAGTGTTAGTGGCAAAGCTGGCATAGAACCCACAAGATCTGATCTAACTCCCAATCCCCTGCTATATCCACTGTCTAGGGGGAAAAAAGCAGCCAACAACTTTTGGCTGCTCTCTGAGCTGGATTTAAAGTGGCAAAGACTCCCATTAATCACTTTCCTGACCCAGCCAGTCCCCTGAGGATGTTATTCCACAGTACCACAGGCAACTGTAATACTGGCATTTCCTAATTTTCAGCTGCTTAACTTTGCAACCTTAATTTTAATATAGTTTTTTTGGTTCGTTTTATATAACATACACATATATAACACACACACACACACTTAAAATGAACTCTGACCTTTGTGGCGCCTGCATTATGACCTGCCCAGATAGTACCCATTTCTCTGGTCTATTCCAAACCACAACCCTGGTGAGCAAGTGCCATTAGCCCCATTTAACAGACGGAGAATGGAGGCACAACACTGAGTAACTTGACCAAGGTAACATAGGAAGTTTATGACAGAACCAGAAATGAAACCTATGCCTCCTCAGTCCAGTACCTTACCCATTAGACCCTCCAGCCTGACCTCACTGTTGTACTACCCATGGCCTTTGCAGCAAGAACTGCTGCAGAGCCAAAAGTCCGGAGAGGGATTTAGAGCCTGAGAAATTCCACAAAAGCCCTGTCGTAGGCCAAAACCTGAGGCTGGGCAAGCTTGCTAATGGCCCACTCTTTCAGAACTAGCACCAGGACAGGGGGGTATGGCAAGTCATGACCTGATTGGCTCCCAAGCCAGGGGACCTGAAGAAAAGGCAATTCACAACCTATTTTCTGATCTCTTTCTCTTCCCTAAGAGCCTACAATCCGTAAAACCTGCTCATCCTACTCCTTCTGAGAAATACTTTGATGTGTGAACAGCTTGAATACGCAGGTTTTCTTCCAACTGTGGAATGTGACATTTGATGGTAGTAGGAAGCTCCTATTGGCACACAGATTGGAAAAGATGTCCCCATCCCATCTAGCAGCAGTGCTCCTCTGTGCAACATATCTGTGCCCTATTTCTGGGGATCTTGCAATCTCTAGAAGATGCTCTGGGAGATGTGTGTGGGAGCTTGTGTCAAGGCAGATCAGTGGTTGAAGTGTCCAATTTTCTTCAGCCTGTCATCCAGCAAGAAGATGCAGTAAAGAAATTAGAGAAGGCTTGATATTATAAGGAACTGAAAGGCCCAGACAGAAGAGACCACAGCTTGCTTACCATGGAAAGTACTCAAGCGCGTAAGGAGATTGGCTGTACAAGCAGGTCTATCTTAGCCAACAAACTCATGAGGCTGAGAGTACAGCAGTTTTAGGGGCACTGTTTTGGCAAGGCCAAGCAGGTGTGGGGGAGGTGTGATGAAAGCTATGTAGATAGGTGGGATCCTCAGGTGCATGTTTACCCCTGCTGCAGCTCCTACGGGAGGGTTTGTAGTTGCGTGCTAGTTGTGCGAAGGTGAAGAGGCAGGCTGTGGGTGAGAGAAAGGCTGGCTAAGCAGAGCCAAGACTGACTTCAAAAAGAGGTGGTAGCACCAGTGGGAGCGCAGTAACCCACTGATAGCTGAGCCAAGGTAAAAGCATTAAGAACAGGAGGAGAGTGCACAAAATTGTAGGGTCCATGTGCTCTCACTGGGTTGACCCAGCTCTGTATATAACTTCCTCCTTGTCATAATGGACAAGCCTTGTCGCCACCACATGGGACGCAGGCCTTGCGTGTGCTCCTCTCCCCAATTGGACATGGGGAAAATGGTGCTCCCTGTTTGCAGCAAAAAACTTTGGAAATTCTTCCAGTGCCTTCTGAACTGATGACAGCCCCTATCCCTGTGCCCCCGACCACCACCACTCCACCCTCATCTCTTATTGACAAAAGAACAAATTGCTTCAGCCTTACTATACAACCCCACGCCCACCTACCCTCCCCCAGTCCAACGGATGCATACCATTCATGATCCGCCTCACTGCCCAGTGTCCATTAATATACACTCTACTACAAGGCTGATAAATTGGGGATTCACGAACCCTGCAAACCTTCCACTAAGCCAGATTGCCATGGAAACCAGGGGTAGCCTCCAACCTAGATATGCTGTAGGAATTAGATCTGCTCTTAACATGAGTGGAGCATGGCTCCATCCCACAATACTTTGGGTAACCCAGTTAACTCTATCGCAACCACTTTACTACAGTTTGTGTCTCAGAAAAGTGAGTTGACACCATCCCCAGTTTGTACCCTTTGGGACTGATTCTCAGCTGCCTATCTTTTACGCCTCCGACACGAATTATTGGGCCCAGGACAAGGGTAACTGAAGGACATTCTGTGCTCTGTGTTATGCAGGAAGTCAGATCAGCTGATCTAATGGTCTCTTCTGAGTCTCACATGCTATGAGTGCATGTTACACCTGCTCAGCAATCGCTTTACATTGGTGTAAATGACTGCAGCTGGGGCCTGGAAACTGGGACTCCAGGGTACAGAACAGAGTAGGAATGACAAAGCAGGAGGGAGGCCTGTCTGAAAAGTCTTACACATGAGGACTAACCAATGTTTGCACTAGCATTCTTTTCCATTAAGATGACTGCCAGTGGCATAAAGAATTCCAATTTTAATTAGAATCTGGGCATTTTTAAAACTACCTCTCACAGTTTGTGCCCTGCAGGAGGGACTTTCCACCCTCTGAACTTTCTGAATGCTGCACCCAGCAAATAAGGGGCAGCTGCCTTTCAATAGTGCCTTGTTTTAATTGGCTGACAAGCTTTTTACAGTAAGACTTCCATTGCTCGGTTAATGAATTCAGGCTCAATGAGAGACCATCCCTGACTAGGCGGCTATGAAAACAGGTGTAGATGACCGAAGTGCAGTGGCAAGCCCAGCTCTTTAATTACCCAATCAGCCTACACATTGGAAAATACAAGGCTTCTCCATTGTTGCTCAGTGCAGTGCAGATCTCTGGACAGCAGAGGGCACTGGTGTAATTCTCTTACTAGCTGTGGCGTGAGTCTGCATAACAACTCAACTGAGCTCTGATAACGCTGGGAGGCTTGATCTCTAGGTAGGGCGTGGGATCCAATGCCCCAAGCAACCCAAATGAAGAGTCCCACAAGCAGGCATAGCCCAATGGAGGTGCTCTTTGCTGCTAAAGTTGATGAACAGATTCTAAAATTAACTTTATCAGCGAGCAGAACTGGGTGCCGGAATGCACGCGGGGTCTGATTCTCCTCTCACGCTGGGGTAAATCAGGAGTAACTGCACGGAAGTCAGTGGAGCTGCAATGTTGTGACACTCGTGTGAGAGGGAAATCAAGACAAGGAGTGTGTGTTCCCACAGCCAAGACTGGAACAAGAAGCCCTGTAATAAACTCCTCCTCCTATAAGGGCCAGATGGAAACTACCTGTGAAACTACCTGTATTGCTTAGTACAGGAAATAATTTCTGGATTATGCTACCTAGAATCCTTAAGAGGTAAGTGGCTGATCTATGCTTGGAGAGTGACCGAGAAGGCCCAGAAGATTGTTAGTAGTGAAGATTAAGGTCTCCCTGTTTCTCTTATGGAAAAATATCCCACATGTGCACATAGTATGACAATAGCCCTCGACTGGTTGACCTTGAAACTGCCTCTTTCCCTAGTCAAGGAAAAGGCAATTAAAGAAATCCAGTCATTCTTTGCAGCAGTGACTCTATCAGGGCCAGCCCTAGATTGCATTAGCAAGCTAGGAAAATGTGTGATTGACTGTCTTAACCTAGGTTTCAGAGTAGCAGCCGTGTTAGTCTGTATCCATAAAAAGAACAGGAGTACTTCTAAGGTGCCACAAGTACTCCTGTCTTAACCTAATCGGTCGGTCCCTGCTCATTTCTTCCCTTCAGCCCATGCCACTCAGCCACTTATGGCGTCATTTCCTCCTCCCAAATACTGTCTTTGTCTCCACTGGTCAGAGTGTGGTGGGTGATTTTAGGTTCCAGACTTCTTTACTCTGGCTACAGCAGTGATTTACAGGAAATGACCTAAAGGCTTCTGATAGGCGTTTGGGACCCACAGTCACATGGAAACATGAGTAAGTAATTCAGGATTGGTGACTGACCACAGCATAAATCCCCTAAGCAGTTGCCTACTGATCTTCCCGTACGTCTCACTCTTTCAAGGTTCCTGTATGCTTCCCTGGATTGTCAGGCACATAGGGACCAGAAATGTAGAGATCCCATGGAATATCCATCTGTCTTATCAGTGCTGCTTCCTGACACCAGGACCTGACTACAGCACCATCCTCTTGACTAGTGAAGGAAACTAGTATTTTTTTCCCATTAGCAATGAGTAATATAGTGCACTAGCAGTTCCTCCCATGACTGCTTTGTCCCGGCTAGGACTTAGTAGACCCTGTGTGGTGACACTAGTCAGCACAGGTTGTGTTAGTCATTCAAGGAGCTACAGTGCCAGACAGAACCACAGGGTCTATCTGTGGCCAGCAGCTTTGGTAACAAGTCTCCCTTCAATTTATTACAACTTAGCCCTTAGTACAACTTAGGGACACTGCAGGCAAGACTATACAACAGGTCCATGTAGTGTAAGTCCCTGAATATATAGACAGATGCATTTTATACAGGCTGCATGCCTCCATCACATGCCAGCCAGGCTGGGTGGAATGTCACACTCAGGATTTCCATGTGGTAACCCATTAAACTGTCACTCCTTAGCTAGGCTGGCCACTTTGCCCATTTCTACAAGCACAAGTGTGAAAGGGATATTTGATAGAGAAAAGGCTGGTAGGGTTGTCTTCTCCATTACTCAGGATTGGCTGGCACTTTCCCTTTAGTCCCTATGGTAAAAATCAGTGATTCCATCCATCTTTCTCACAGTCGTTTGGCTGCAGACCTGAAGAAGGTTTCTAGCTCGAGACACAAAGAAACGTTTTCTTTCACACTGTTTATCTGTTGAGTGCCGTGACCAGTGGGGAGCTAAAGCCCCTTGAGACTGAAGTCTGCTGTTCATCCAAAGAACAACCGCTGTACTGGCAGCAGTGTAGGGTTGCCAACTTTCTACTCGCACAACACTGACAACCCTTGCCCCGCCCCCGCCACGCCCCTCCTCCGAGGCCCTGCCCCCCACTCATTCCATCCCCTCCTCCCCGTTGCTCATTTTTCCCATCCTCACTCACTCATTTTCACTGGGCTGGCTCAGGGAGTTGGAGTGCGGGATGGGGTGAGGGCTCTGGTTGGGGGTGTGGGCTCTGGTGTGGGGCCAGAGCTGAGGGATTTGGGGTGCAGGAGGGGGCTCCAGGCTGGGGCTGAGGGGTTTGGAGTGCACAGGGAGCTCTGGGCTAAGGCAGAAGGTTGGGGTGCAGGAGGTGAGGGCTGTGGCTGGGAGTGCAGGGGGTGAGGGGTTTGGGGTGTAGGAGGATGCTCCAGGCTGAGACCAAGGGGTTCGGAGGGTGGGAGAGGGATCAGCGCTGGGGCAGGGGGTGGGGCATGGGAGGGGGTCAGGGGTACAGGCTACGGGTGGCGCTTACCTCAAGCAGTTCCTGGAAGTAGCAGCATGTCCCCCCTCCAGCTCCTATGTGGAGGCGTGGCCAGGCAGCTCTGCGCACTGCCTCTTTTACAGGCGCTGTCTCCGCAGCTCCCAATGGCTGAGATTCCCAGCCAATGGGAGCTGCAGAGCCAGCGCTTGGGGCAAGGGCAGCGTGCAGATCCCCCTGGCTGCCCCTACGCATAGGAGCCAGAGGAGGGACATGCCACTGCTTCCGGGAGCCGCCCAGAGCCACGGCAGGCAGGGAACCTGCCTTAGCCCCACTGCGCTGCCAACCGGACTTGTAATAGTTCTGGTCAAAAACTGGATACCTGGCAACCCTACAGCAGTGATATGTGTTACCTCTTGCTGCCCTGGCGTTGGGCCTCACCCCTGCCTAGAAGAGCACCCTCTATGGGCAAGAGTGGGGTTCAATCTGCATGGCCCATGCACTCTGGCTGCCCTGCTGAGACTGCCCACAAAGGGTGACAGTGGTGGTGAGTTTTCTGATGTGGACCCCAGTCCACTGAGAACTAGACAGAGACACTCCCCTCCCCCCCTCCCCGCCCCCACACTCATTTCACATAACCACTGATATATTAAGTTTGAGAGCTTTGGAGCCCCCCTTCTCATCTGCCATTCTTAGTTGAACTCTGATCACTCTCTAGCCCTCACCATCCAATGGTCCATTGGCCAGAATGTGAAGAGAAGGTGGAGCTGATAGCCGCAGCTACCACAAAGGATCATCAATGAAGATTAATTTAAATGCATGTATTAAAGGGGGGAGGAATAGCTCAGTGGTTTGAGCATTGGCCTGCTAAACCCAGCATTGTGAGTTCAATCCTTGAGGGGGCCACTTAGGGATATGGGGCAAAATCAGTATTTGGTCCTGCTAGTGAAGGCAGGGGGCTGGACTCCATGACCTTTTAAGGTCCCTTCCACTTCTAGAAGATAGGATATCTCCATTAATTTATTAACTGCTTAAGCAATTTAAGGGTCCATCGTTCACCCAAAATTCTGATTGTACTCCAGGTCCTGCAAATGCAATGCATGCAGAACTTCTATTACAATTGATGGGCGTTCCACCTACAGAGGCCACAGGTCTCAGTGGGCAGAGCACTGGACTGAGCATCAGGAGAGCTGGATTGTAGTCATGGCTCTGTCACTGAATTACTGTTTGGCAGCAAACAAGTCATTTCACCTCTCTGTGCCTCAGGGTCTCCAGTTCTGAAGTGGGGATAATGATCCTTACCCTTCCCCATAAGTGCTTTGAGAACTACAGCTGCAAAGTGCTATGTACATGGTAACCATTGTTATTTTGATATTGCCATTTGAGCTTGCAGTGCGCATATAATGTAAGATGGGCCCTAATATCCCAAAGCATCAATGGAATATACATGCAGACAAAGGGCCAGCCCCCTCAATTGGTTTAAATCAGAGTAGCTCCACTGAAGCCAGCTGAAAACCTGGCCCATAGAATTTACAAATAAATATCTTTTAAAATAGTTGAACATCAGTTGCCTCCTTACTTACCTACCTTGAACTGAATTCAGAGTTCAGTTTTCTAACTCTGCTACAATCTGGCTCCTAAAACAGTGTCAGGAACTCACGGAACTCCATGGCCCACCACAGGTGTTAATAAGAGCATCCTGTGTTGCAATACGAGTCTAAATTCAGGGCTTGGCAGGTTAAAGAGCTTCTCGTTGACCAGAAAGACCATATATTATGGTATTTCACTAAATATCAGAACTTGGATGGAGGTCTCTAAAGAACAACTAAGTGCCGCAGCTGATTCAGTTAGAGACACTGTTCTCTGTGAGTTGGTACTTAACCAATGTGCCCCCATCATGTTAAGGCACACCGTGTCTGCTGTACAATCAGTAGTCTCTAAAGGTTCTATGGCACTTTTCTCAGCAAGAGGGGTCAACACTGGCAAAGTTCCAATTTGGTTGTTTCCTTAAATTCCTCTGCAGTTTAAACTGGATCTTGTATTCTTTACTTCTTTTCCCAAAAGGTTGTGTAGTGAGGCTAGTTACTACTGAACAACTACTATGTACCACCCCAGATATGGCTTTATTTCAATGGGGGAGTGTTTGTAAATAGTTTTGAGAGTGTTGTGTGAAAGAAGTGTGATATATTATTAATAATTAATAGTAAGTAATGTGTTGTCATCATGAATAATCATGACTATTGGGATCAGGGCCACAGTGAGTGGCCAAACATGACCCATGACTGCAATGCTTATAAAAAAAATGTTACCATAATGGTTCAAAACGCTTTAGCAATAAATGTTACTACAGTGTTGTGGGCCATAAGATGTTGTAGTGGGGTTTATAAAGGTTGAGAAAATGAGAACCGATTTCAGATGAAGGAAAGTCATTTCTACTACAAAGCTCATGGAATCCATGTTGACCATCTCCCCATGTTGCACTGCAGTCCCTGGCATCTCTGTGCAGCAGTGGTAGATTTCAGTTGAAACAGAGGGACCCAAATGTAGCCAAATGGGAGAGCACCCAATGGAAAAGGATGGGAATGGGGAGTATCCTTGAAACCATTCAACCTAGCAGTTTCCATGGTGACACCTAAATTGTTGCTCTGTGCAGCTGCTGCTCCAATTCATGTTGGGATTTAAGCACATGTACCCAAAAAACCCACACAGATGTTTCAAAACATAGAAAAACTTCAGTACACACAATCTCCTCCCCAAAACACATCTCTCAAAACACGCCCCTCCCCCCAACAAAACATATCCCAACATACACACACACATACAGTGTTGTTATCATAGGGTCAGTTGTGGTTTACTCCCCCTTTGACCTTCATTCTTCTACATCTGATAGCCCACATGGTCAACACCAAGCCAAATAGAACATGCATCAGAAAACAGCCAGGTGTCTGAAGGGCTTTGAAAGAACTAAAATAGGACTTTTGTCTCCTCCAACAGAAAGGGAAGACAGAAAGCCAGTGTCTTCCAAAGTGGGCTAACTCATAGCATGTCACACATTAGAATTCACGCAGTCAACATTTAGATAGGGGAAGAAACATACAAATCCTTCACTAGAGGGTGTAGGAGAATCAAGCCCCTAGACTCCCTTAGACTCACATGAACTTACCAAAGGGGAACTTACTGTGGCAGGATGGCAAAGTGTAATATGGGCCTTATTCTCCATTGGCTTGCCTCTAGTGTCATTACTTACATTAGTGCAAAGGAGGAATGCCACGCCTCTGATATAGTGGCATTGTGCACCCACGTTGCACAGCTGTAAATGACTAAACAAGGCAGGAGTCCAGAATCAGATCCTAAGACCTTGTAACGAGATATACAGCTCTTCTGTCAAGTCATCCTACGGAAACGAGGTGGTTGAGGTAATATCTTTTATTGGACCATCTTCTGTTGGTGAAAGAGAACAACTTACAAGTTACACAGAGCTCTTCTTCGGGGCTTCAACAGATGTTGGTATAATAAAAGATATTACCTCAACTATCTTGTTTCTCTAGTATCTTGGGATCAACATGGCTACAACAACACTGCAAACAAATCATACTTGGCTCAGGTGCTAACACCATAGGTGAAATCCTGGCCCTAATAAAGTCAATAGGGGTTTTGCCACTGACTTCAATGGTGGTCGCGATTTCACCCCATGCATTCAAATCCAGCCATTACTACTGGGCCATGCTAGCTGGTGGCTCCACTTAACTCCAAATAGAATATAAGTGAGTTAGGACAAAGACGGTCCCAAACTCTAGGGGCAGCTATCATGGGGAAGCCGCATAGGATGAAGTTTATGTCATGTTATTGATTTTGAGTTACCAGTAAAGCCTAGCTCCAGGAAGGGGATGAATTTAGATACTCAGTTATGTCTGTGCTGTAATGGACTCAGCCCATTTGCACTTACACTGAACCCCTCACCTTCCCTCTTTACACATTGCATCAAGTCCACGTGCCAACGTGCCAGAAGAGAGAAGTGCATCAAGAAGAGCAGGGGGGTTTAAGGTGTAATCATCCCCTATTTTAACTTGTATCTTCTTACACCTTCTTCCAGCTCCTCCAGGGGATCTACTCTAGGTTCCCACAGCTCAGCTTCCCTAGAGTCAGCAATGTTGAGAACTCTAGTATCGACAGGACCTGGCAGCTCACACCTCTTTCAGCACCGTGTCTATGAGGCCTTCTGTAGCGATACAGCGTTGCACGAGATAGCACATATTTTTCAAATGCAAAAGGGACTTCTTATCTCTTCAGCAAGTATTATAGCTCCACCAGGGTCAGGGTCACATCCAGTCATCCTCACTAACATCTCCTCGCCTCCATCTCTTGCTCTTCATGCCTGTTGCTCTCCTTCATGATGAAAAGGAGTCATTTACTATTGGCTAAAAAGATGGATGGAAGCTGTGTGGTACCATGACCAGTATTTAAGTGTGATCACTAATGACTATTTAAGCCTATTGACATGAAAGCTTTGAGTCATATTGTTGCCAGGGTTAAAAAAAAAACAGCCTTTTCCTTTAGCTCTTTATCCTGATCCAGCCTTCCATAGCTCTCTGTCTTTTCATGCAGCCCCACAGGTGACAGCTGTACAATATGGGATACTATATGCTAAGGACTCAGCTGAGATCCTCAAACCCATCCAAGTATCCCATGGAGTGAATGAAGTTTCTAAGGACACAGGAAGAAAAGGCTAAAATCAAGACTCCTTGTATTGTGCAGTGCATTAGATCTATATTATGTGGCAAGGCCCCTCCGAATTATACAGCAAGACCCATGGAATTAGGTAGAAAGTCCCAGCACAGTGGAGAGACCACCTTCACCAGCAGCCTGTTGCCACAAACCAGCTAAGCCTCCAGAGAACAGCCTACCACAGCCTACAATCACCCTCCACCATCCAACTTATTCTCACAAGTTAACTTGAAGTTCCTCTTCTTCCTTGAGAGATGCCTAGCAGCCGCCCAAGGAAGGTTTCTTCTCAGAGTTGACCCTGGCGCAACAGGGAGTCCGCAGAAGGGAGCTGTGGCTGAAGAGTTGATAAAATTGAACTGGGTGGGTGGAGCTTGTTGGAAGAGGTGCCTGCCCTGAAGAAGTTCTAAAATCCAGAGAAGGAGAGTGAGACCCTGTTCTTGTGGAGTTTTGTAATTCCATAGGGCAGAAATGTCCCTAACTGTAGAGGTCCTAAGAAGTACACAATTGGAGCCAGCCTGCTTTTGCTTCACTCTGGCAAAGCTCCTAAGGAATGCAGGAACAACTTTGCTGAGCATCTTGGGAGCTCCAGAGCCAAAAAAGTGCTTGTCCTGCAGAGCTCTGATTCTTCACAAGAGCAGGCGCTGTGCCCCAGCAGGACCCAGCATTGCAACCGACTGCTCCGAAAGCATCCTGCTCCTGTCTACATTTTTTGGCCTCTTTAGCCACTGGCCCACTCTACAGCCAATCATGTGGCTCAATACAAGATTTATGCAGCATTTTTACAAAAGGGAGAATGATAAAGTCAGGAAAGGGACCTGGAGATCACTATAGAGAGCTCAATAAAGACCTCAGCACAATGTGCAGCTGCAGTCAAAAAAGCAAAGATGTTAGGATGCACATGGAATAGGATGGAGAGCAATACAGAAGATATGAAAATGCCATTACAAAATCTGTGATGCAGCCTCCCCTGGAACATTGTGTGCAGTACTGGTCACCCCATCTCAAAAAGGCTGGACTGGAGAATGCTTAGAGAAGAATTACCAGAATGATCAATAGCCTGAAAAAGATCATATATGAAAATACTGGGAATGTTTCTCATAGAAAGGAGATGAATAAGAGGGGACATGATAAAAATGAATGGCCTAGAGAAGATAGATTGGGACCTTCTGTTATCCCTGTCTTATAATACAAGAACAAGAAGACATTTGATGTAATTAAAGTGTGGCAAATTTCACACAACATGTGATTAAACTGTGCAACTCACTGCCACAGGAAGGTGTTGAGGCCAAGAATTTAGCAAGATTCAGAAAGGGATTTATAGTTATATAGCTGTCAAGAATATCCTGAGTTATCATAATAGCAGAAATATTCAAAGGGATATTAAATCTCCTGCTTCACGGTTTAAGACAATGTCTAGCTATCAGAGATCAGGATGAGCCCTAATATAGGGGGCAGATTAACCCACATCTGCCTGCTGTGGCATTCTTACACCTTCCTTTGAAGCATCTGGGACTAGCCACTGTTAAAGGGTGGATACTGGACATGATGGATTTTGGCTGTAATGCAGGCTGGCAATTCCTATGTTCCTATGCAGCCATTTGCATGGCCGCATAATTTCAGAGCGCATAGGTCCACCTTAGCCGAGTCCATGGAGCTGCTGCATGGATTGGAAGTGATCAAGGAATGTTCATCTAATCTGATCACACTGACTGGGTGGAATTTGCCTAAGCCTATCATTTTATGGAGGAATTAGTGCTTTCACCTTAAAGGAATTGCAGCACAAAGTGCAGAGCTGTCTAACCCTGACGGCTCTCTTGGATTTGCTCCTTTGACTAATAAATCCCAACTGATACTTGATATGCTTAGTGTTCAGCTGCAACATTCAGCCTAGCAGCTCTTGGTATACAGAGAATCCATGGCTGCAGTGCCCTGCATGGCCATGACTGTACGGCATGCAGCAGCGATCACTCTATCTGTCTAGCATTGATTTTATATTGCCAACCATCACCTTAGTATAGGAGTGCCTTCCATTTAAAATCAATAGCAATAGTGAAGTGTGTAGTGGACTTTGTGGCGTCTCTGGCATTTTTCCCTTTTTGGGGTCAATACTCTGCATGGGCTAGAGGGTTTTGTTTTGTTTTTGGTTGGTAGGAATAAAAGGGGGTTGCTTGTATTGCGAGCATCACGGTCGAAAGGCTTTCTCAACGATAGCTAGGCTCTTGGCGTCACCTGATCTCTTTGGGAAGATTGTTCCTTAGCCAGATCCCATATAGTTATTACTAAACACAGTTATTACCAAGAATATAAGCAGGGCTTGAACTCAGGTCCTTCTGCTCCTAACATACAACTCCAACACACATTGTTTAAGGAGAACCTCATTCAGTGATAGTTTTAGTGTACACACTGGAGCAGGTAGAACGCTCCATCCTGTAAAGGAGAAGCGGGGGGCCACATAGGGATCATGTACTCTGGAATATTGCGGTATGCTGCATATTAGCTCCAAATACACCAAGTTTCTGTCCACAAATCTGCTACAAACCTTCGGAAGATGTGGTGTCGGATGTCCCCTTGCTCTGCATCTTGTGTAGTCATTTGCACCAGTGCAAAATGTGTCCATAAGCATTTTACACCCACTTTGCACTGATGCAAATGACTACAGAGCCCAGGCCAAGCCGGGGAAGCTAATGATCCAACCAGCAAACCAAATCCAGTGATGAATCCTGGTCACATGCCACCTGAGGCACATTACGCATATGCTAGGAAGAAGACTACAGTGCAACAGAAAATCAGGCTCAGGCTTTATAGTGCTGGGGCATGCTATGAGCAATGCTAATGTTTGTTCTTAGCTTGTAACTATAGAGCATTACAGTAGACAAGAAGTGCTGGCAAACTAGCTTGCAGGTTACAATTACACCACTGTTCCCCTGGGGAAATGTGCTGGCATCACTTTCCTATGCTGCTTTGTGTAGATGCAGAGATAAGTAATTGAAATAAGTATGCTAAAGATGCTCTGTATCGTGCCAGTGATGCATAGACCAATGCTAACATCTCAGTTACACACTCTAATCCTCCAGTGTAGATCAGTGTAGCAAGTACATTACAATAGACAGCCCTGCCCATAGGCAAATCTCTATATAGGCAATGCTCCCTAGGTTGTTCCTGGGTCAATATTCTGATACAACTCAAAACAAAGCTTTTACATCTTGAAAAGTATCCCTGGAAACTTGCATTCTCTAAGGAAGTGAGCGGAAGTGGTGACTGCCAGTGTGTATGGCTCCTGGGATGTAGAGCCCTCTGGGAACTGCAAACCTGCTAGACTTGTAAAGTTGTAACGGGGAGACTGCTCCATTTTAAGGCTATTTCACCAAGCAGGAGAGCATTCTTCATTTCTGTACAAAGGAAAATCAATTTGCTTCCTTAGGTACATTTACTAGTTGAGATTTCTGTGCTTCATTGTATTCTTACCTGGTGTTCTAAGAGTGCTTTTGATGTGAGGGTGAGCCAAATTCAGAGTTGAGTTTTAGACAATCTAGGAAAGACAAAAGGGAGTCTAAACTGGTGTGACTCGCACCTTGTCCTGCACCCCACCATGTGCATGTTACACCAGCTATCATAGACTCCCTCAGACCAACCAGACTGGAGTCTGATCTCTCTTTGCACCTGTCTAAATCTGGAGTAAATCCACTGACTTCAATGGAGAAACTCCAGATTTAAACCAATGCAACTGAGAGTAGCATATGGCTCGCTTAATTAGTCCATGGCCACACTACAAACTTTGGTTGACACACGTTATGTTGGTATGCAGACACCAACGTTTTTATATTACCCAGGCATAAGCATACTTGGCTGCTTGTGCGGTGATGTGTGTACGCACCAGAAGGGCGTGTGTTGATGCAAAGTACGGTAGACAATCGGTAGGTATCCCAGCATGCCATGCGCTGCCATCCAGCACAATACATTTTGGACCATTTTGACAATGTTTTGTGGGATAGTAATAACTCGCCCTGAGATCTCTGGGAGATAGAGGTCAAATTCCCAGCATGCAATTTTCTCCATCCCATAATGCCATCCATATCCCTTAGTTTTTAAGCTTTTTTAAACCAATCCCACAATCCCATGCAGCACTTTTCAGTCTCTGCCATCTCTGAGAGAATCATGGTGCCCACAGAGTTCTGCACTATTCTCCTGAATTGCAATTACACAAGGCATGAGTCTCCTGTATTTGCAGATCCTCAGGAAGTAATGCAACAACCGGGGACATGAGGATTTCTTCAAGGACCGTTTGCGGCGGGACATAGCGAAAACCCATTCAAGTTTGGTGGTGGTGTTCACAGAGCAGCTGCAGCTGGTGGAGAACTGCTTCTGGGCTTGAGAAATGAGCATTCACTGGTGGGATAGCATCATAATGCAGGTTTGGGATGACGAGCATTGGCTGCCGAACTTTCAGATGCGAAAAGCCACATTCCTGGATCTGTGTACTGAGCGTGGCCTACCCTTCAGCTCAGGGGCACTAGAATGAGAGCTGCATTGACAGTGGAGAACCAAGTGTCGATCGCACTCTGGAAGCTTGCAACGCTGGATTGTTACTGGTCAGTGGCAAATAATTTTGGTGTTGAAAAATCCACAGTGGGTGCCACTGTCATGCAAATGTGCAGGACCCATTAATCGTCTCCTGCTATGCAGGACTGTGACTCTCAGCAATGTATGGGAAATAGCGGATGGATTTGCAGCAGTAGAGTTCTCCAACTGCGGTGGGGCAATAGATGCATCTCTCTATTTTGGCACCAGAGCACCATGCCACAGAGTACATCAACAGAAAGGGCTACTTCTATGGTTATGCGAGCATTGGCGGATCACTGGGGACACTTCACCAACATCAGTGTTGCCTGGTCAGGGAAGGTGCATGATTTAAGAACACAGGACTGTTCAGAAAGCTGCAATTAGGGACATTCTTTTCCAACTTGCAGATTACCTTTGGTGATACTGAAATGCCAATAGTGATTTTGGGGAGCCAGCCTACCCCCTTGCTCCCCAGCTCATGAAGCTGTACACTGGCCACCTCCACAGCACCAGAGAAAGATCTGTGAATCAAAGGGGGAAAAGCTGCCACCAGCGTGGAGGGCAAAGGTGGAGAGACTGCCTGCTGACTTTGAACAGCCAGACCCAAGGGCTATTCCAAGAGCCAGACTTGGAGCTATGTGGTTGTGGGAGGCTTTGAAAGAGCACTTTAACTATCAGTCACAGTAGTATGCTCTGCCAGAGTGTTCTCTGGGCCTGGAGCTTTGCGTGCTGCTAAGAATTGTATAGTGTTTGCTGTATATTAATAAATGTGACAGGTGTTTTCCTTAAGCCATGAATTCTGTGGTGCTTGGGGTGCATTTACAAGTGCCGTTTGCTTTGAGTGCCGCTATGCATTCTGCAATATGTGTTGTGAGTTAATAAAGATAATTTGGTTGTCCCAAAATTGAACTTTATTGAGTAGAAAAAAAAAAACAGTGCAGAAAATCCGTGGGCAAAGAAACCATAGGCAATGGTATACAAATTTTCAACATAACTTAATGGGGTGAAAAATTAGAAATATAAAGGAAATAAATGTTTATGTCCATGTGAGTAAATAAATGTAGTCCATTGTGGCTACGCATACATGAGTCGTGGTGCTCACAGGTCATTGTGTGTGAAGCTGTGGGTTTCTTTGCTGTATCCTGGAGTGGAATGTGGTAGGGATAATGATGTGGCCCATGATGCCTTGTGGTATGTTGGCAGTTAGGGAGCAGCGATAGTGGAGTGCTCCAAGGACTGCAAAAGTGGAGAGTCCAGGATTTTTGGACCTGTAGGTCAGTCAGGGTCTGCAGCATTTGGGTTTACTGCCTGAGAAGACTCATTATGTCCTGGTGCATTTCCCGCTCTTACACCTGCTGAGACTCCTGGACTTTTCCTTTTCTCTCTGTCTTTCTCCATACTGTCAGTCATATTGGCCTTCCAGGCCCTTCATTCATGGGCTGATGCAGCACGGCCTGCAGGAACTTGTTGAATGTGTTCTCCTTAGTCCTCTTCTTTTTCCTGCTCATCAGGGCCAGGCATTCAGCGGGTGTGGCGGGGCATCCCTCCAGGCTGCCATACCAGAAGCTGCTGATAAAAACAGACAGATGTACCATTGGATTTATATCCACATGGGAAAGGGAAAGATAAATTTCAAAACACCCTTCCCTGATTCCCACAAACACTTTTAATGAGAAATGCTTATTGACACTTCAGCTTTGGAGCGCCTCTGCACAGCACTGCTCTCCAGCCCCAGCCAGGGTGAGTATGGCCCACCAGGGGCGATGGGAGTGGGCAAGGATTATCTGTTGCATGAAGCTATAACATTTCAGACCCTATTCCAGTCCCTATTTCAGGGTACGAGTATAGGACAATGGCACTGGATATTGGCACCATTTCCCACAGCCAGTGGTGATTTTAGCTGGTATCTCACTCCTGATGGTCATAAAGGCACAGAGAGCACAGCTGCTGCTAGCATCCTTAAGCCACCCAGGTCTGTATGCTGCTATCTGTGGACTGCAGTGGTGCCAACTGAACTCATTGCAGAGTAGCGTAGGAAAGTGTCCTACCATGGAGGAAGAAATAAGGCTGCCATCCCTAGAAACCTTCAGGAGAGGATTGCAAAGGACCTCCATGCAAGTTTCATGGAGACCTCTCAGGAGGATATATGGGACATGCCTATATACCTAAACAAAGAGCTCTGCATGAACACATTCACCCCGCCACCTAGTCCAATAGGGGTATGAAAAGCAGATGCCAACTCTACCTCTGTTTATTGTACCACTATCTCTTCTCATATGAGTAAAACAATGAAAAGTCGATACCTGTGTCTTAGTAACTTGGGGATGGGCCGGGCGCCATCTTTAAATGTCAACAGTTTAAGGAAAAATGCATGCACACACTTACCTGAATTCCCTTCCCCTTCATCAGGCTCACCCGCACTTGCTTGGCGGGACTGGCTACACTGTGGCAGAATTTCAAACGGGTCTGGTTCACAGCATGGCTGGAGTTCCCAGCCACATCTCCCTCCTCCTCACACTTCACAGCAAGGGTCACTGTCTTGGGCTTCTCTGAGGTTCCGCGGTGTTCTGCTGGGTGCCCGTGGAGTCTCTGCGAAGTACGGCATGCAGTTC
The DNA here is from genome assembly GCF_027887155.1 of Malaclemys terrapin pileata. NCBI lineage: Eukaryota > Metazoa > Chordata > Testudines > Emydidae > Malaclemys > Malaclemys terrapin. The sequence continues at coordinate 151,867,421 of NC_071505.1, forward strand.
ATTGTAGAAGCAGCAGGTGTGCAGTTCAGCACCAGATCTACTGCATTCCCTGACCTTGTGGTATCCCTGGCAAAATTCCTTCTGCTGATCCCTGTTGTACCCCTTTCCCTGTATCCCCTTGCATTCTGCTCATAGGTGTCCACATTTCTATGGGTGGTCAATAGTTGTGCCTCTTCTCCCAACAGGCCCAGGAGATCCAGTACTTCCAGTGTAGTCCAGGCAGGAGCACATCCAGTATCTTTCGGTGTGCGTGGAGCCGGCATGGTTGGTGGCGCGCCTGTTGCACTCAACAAAGGTGAGACGCTTGGTGTGCTTACGAGGTGGGCAATCAGGAAAAGACATTTCAAAAATATGCAGGGGCCTTAAAGGGGTGGGGTCGTGGGTGGCTTCTGGTCTCTGTGACCCTTGGACAGCAGAGTTTAAAATTGTGACCAAAGCGATCACTATCTCAGGGAATGGGGCACTGTGGAGGACTGTTAGGGTCGACACAGGTGTTTACACTTGCACTGCATTGACCTCAGTAGATTGACAATGGTTCCATGCCATTTGGGGAAGCGGTTTTACTGTGTCGTTGTAACAGGCACTTACATCACCGGGAGACAAATCTGAGTGCAGAGACATGCACATATAGGTGAATGCAAGGCAACTTATGTTGACCTAACTTTGTAGTATAGACTAGGCTTTAGACATGCACCTCCTTACCAATATGTAACATAGATACTCCTTACACTTCCCTGCTGACTTTGTCCCACTGAGTAGAACACAGTTGAAGGGGCCAGAAGCCAGGAATGTGGCAAGAAAAGCAACAAACAGGAGAGTATGAGGAAGTGTAAATTTAAGTAGGCCACCTCCTAGTTTAACTTACATCTTCTCCCAGCTCCTCAGCTTGTAAGTGACATCAACATACACCTACACACAGGGGAAGGGTATGAGGGGGTCTAGGATTCTAACTTAGGTCAGCCTCTGAATTTGGCCCCGTGTCTCATTCATGCCTTATCCTGGGTAAAACCCCACATCTTTGCTTCATGGTCCAGCAGCCCTAATCAGAATTATTTAGAAGGTGCTTTATAATAAAAATTCAGGGAACCCTAAGGCACCAAGTAAATTAATACTGGACACCGGATTGCTTGGTTAAAGCCAGTTTCCAAAGCAGTTACCTAAAAGACAAGATTAATAGAGTGTCTAGGGCTGAACAGTCGGGGGATGATGAGTGTGTTAGTGGAGTAAATACTGTTCTGGAGGAGCCGCCCCATTTGCTGTTCACTGCAGAAATGTTTAATTTTAAGCACTACAGGTAATGCAATTTAGTTAATTGATTAACTCATTCATTCATTCATTCATTCATTCATTCTGTCTTTCCTTTTCTTTCTTTCACTCAGATGCAGAGGCAAAAGACCTCCCAAGGATGTAGGTCAAATGCCCTCATCCACTGCTAGTGGTACCACAGGAACATACCCATAGATGAGGTGATGAGTGTAGCAAAATTCTACCCAAATGAATAACACCACACAAATGTGGAATGACCTGCACTTACTCTTCATAGTAGTAGCAGCCAAGCATGCCATGGCAATGAGCCAACCAACGACGCTGGCCAGTAGCCAATTTGATTTATTTATTGTTGGCAGCCTCACACTGCATAGTTCGGTGCTAGTCTTCGACCACAGAAATGATAAAAGATGAACTTTGAAAGCCAAGAGAATGACTTCAGGGAGAAATAGCCTGAAAGAGGAGATTTTGAGAAAAGCTGGAGAGATCGGTCCCTGGACTGGCAGAGTGCTGGAGTGACAGATGTTTAGTAGTCCTCGCTCTTTCATGGATGACCAAGCCACCACAGCACTGCTGGGAGTTGGCAGGATAATGCGTAACTAAATGATGACTGGAGGGACATGGTCACCGTCTATGAATCTAGAAAGGGAGTAAACACCAAGGAAGGAGAAGCATTGTTTAGAGGGATATGGGGGAGTGATAGGATGCAATTAGGAAAAGAAAAATGTAGGCTGTGTATCAGGGAACAGTTCCTAGCCGTGAGATCTAGGAAACACTGGACACTCCATTGTGGTAGCCCTATTGTTGTGAAAGCCCTTCACAGCTAGACTAGGCAAAGTACTGTGGAACATATTTAGACTTGGAAGGATTAGAAAACGTCGATTTCACCTTATGCACACAAACAGATGAAAAAATATGACAGACAGAATAAGAAAAATGTCACTTGAGAACTTAGAGTTTGATTTAAGGCTATTTGCTTTGTATATTTTGACACGTGATGTTGACAATTTTTGTTTTAATGGTTGTAAAGCCTTAACTTTTTGAATCTCAGTATCTACCATCATTAAATAATTATCTGACCCCCCCACACCCACATAATTCCCCAAAACTGTGAACATTTAAATTAATAAAAATTGAAAAAGGCTTACAAATAAACATGGATATTGACAGTCAAAATTATATTAAAAAAAAATCTAATTCTGCCACGCCTAAATACCTATTGCAGGGAACAATCCCACATCAGGGAAATGGATAAAAAGACATATTGGATCTTTTTTTCCACTCTAATTTCTGTGATCCTAGGACACACCAATTGTGTGAATTTGTGATTGGAAAAGCTGATCAAATAGTGGGAAAGGAGATTTTGTTACCAATATTCATTAGCATTCCAAAGGGAATTTTGATTTGACCGTGGTCACAAATCTTCTGCATTTGCTTTCTGAAAAAACTCGAGAGCTTGAGTTCCGCTAGCAAGAATATCGAATGAATATGAATAAAAAGCAAATGTTTTGCTTGAATATTCAAATATTCACTGAAAGCTAATTTTAAAAAGTGTATATGCAATGGTGAAATTTACAACTCACTCTGTGTTGGCAAACTAAGCTATTTACTTATGTTAGAGCATGAACTGCAAATTGTATATTCAATTGTAATGTTCACAATTCCAATGATCTGCAGGCCAAGAAATATTTACTGAAGAAATTTGCAAATAATTTAGAATACCGATTAGGTGCAAGAATATTGTAAACAGTTCACTGACAACCGGCGAACAAAATAGATGAAAATAATCAAATCAATATCTGCTGTAATAAATTACTTAGCTCTGATTATTACAATGGAGCTGATGCATGTTTGTCCTCACTATTAAAGGGGATGATAACATCCAAACGAAAAGGATGTTACACCTGTGCCAGATGAGTGCAGAGTGGGTGTAAAATTTTACCCAATCAAGATTCCCTGGTTGCTCACACCAGTGATAGCATTTTACACCCACTTTGCAGAGGTGTAAATGTTGACACAAAGGGCAAAACAGTGGAGAATCAGGCCCTAAAGAATCAAAGTTGAGGGCATGAATTCAGGGGGTTGTCTCTGGGCAAGCCCAAGGTAAATGAGGGTAAAAAAAATCCCTTCAGAGTCTGCTTTCACCATAGATCTCGATTCAGACTCTTGTTACACTCAAAAGATTCCCTGCACTGGAGTCCGTCTCCTCCCTCCCGCCCCCCGCCCATTTAGCCATATCCCATATCATACAGCTTCCATAGGTATTTCCACAAGCTCAGGGGTCTATTATGAAAATCTCTCTCACCTTTCCCTGAAACACGAAGATGACTGGACTGGTCATTACCCACCTTTCTTCCTCCCTTACTAACTGCTTACCACTCTATCTTTGACACTCCAGGGAACCACAGGGAGGCAAGGGGCATTTCACAGTCCATTTAGAGAGAGCCCTGCTCCTTGACATCCACTTACCTGTCTTCTCTTCGGTTTGGCTGCTCTCCGCCGTCTCCGTTTGTGCTGTTGCCTTGGCAGTAGCATCCTCTGCAGCAGTGGTGGTGACAGCAGCAGGCACATCGGCTTGTTTAGGCTCCTCTTTGTCTTGGGCTTCATCAGCCTTCAAGGACGGCGAGTTATCAGTGGAAGCTTTAGTGGCACTTTCCGTTTCGGTGGCAGTGGGAGCGGGCTTCTCCTCCGAGGAGGAGGCGGGAGTGGCTGCCTGCGGGGCTGGCTGCTCTGAGCCAGCGTCAGCAGTGCCTTCTCCCTGCTTCTCCTCTGAGGGAGCGCTGCCATCTTTGCTGCCCTCTGCAGGCAGGGCGCTGTCAGACGGAGTAGCTTCTGTGGCAGCAGAAGCGTCGCTCTCTTTGTTCTCTGCCACACCATCAGACGGGGCCTCATCCTTCTTCTCAGCAGCCTCAGCATCGGCCGCTTGGACATCTCCCTTCTTCTCCCCCTTGAGCTTTTTCCTTGTTATGTGTCCGCGGAAGCTGGCCTGGATTTTGGTGGCTGCCTTATGAGCTTTATCTTCTGGTTTGATGCCATCTTGCTCAATCTTTTGGTCAACGTCATCATTTTTTTCAACCTTTAAAGAGAAAGGGAGAGAAAAAAAGGAGTCAGATAAAGAATTTTACACATGCAGTGAAACCTCGTTTCATTGATAGCATCTCACCCACCCTTCTCTAGGCTGGGCAAGGCCTGTCAAGAGTCGAGCACGTGCTAGAGCAGCACCCTTATCTCCATGGGGCAGCAATGTGGCAAAACAACCACATTGTTGTTTATATGCGTGTGTGTGTGTGTTATTTTGCATATTCACTTCATACAGAAGTCAGATCCTGTCCTTCAATTTAGCAACTTCACAGCAGACCCCAGAACAAAGTTGTTTTAACCTGGTGGATTCAGGCTCATGAGGTTCTCCCCTACACAGGAAGATTCTTCAGCGGTATCCAGCTAGGGCTGCGCAAAAATGTTGAATTCTTTTCTGTGGAAAATAGCCAATGAAATAAAATTGCATTTCCCTTAACATTTCCCCCCAAAATGTCCCCACTGTTTGATGGAATGATCTGAAACGAACGTTCGTTTGGAACTGATTTGAAACCAATAAAAAGAATTTAGATTTGATTTGAAGCACCTTTTTTCTAGGGTTTACTTATTTATTTGGGTTTTTTCAGAAGGAGAAGAAAAAAAACTTTTTTTTGTTTATATACAATTTGATTCAAACTGTTTTTTTTTTCTTATTTTGAATCATTTCACTGAAAATTCAGAAAATGTAAATCAATATGAAAGCGTTTGTAAAACTGTGGGTATTGTTCAAAAAGTCATTTTTTTGTTGAAAAACCTTTTTGATAAAAATGCACTGACTAGTCCTATATACAACACTTGCAGTGGCTCCAGAACCACCCCCCTGACCTAAGCATAGGGGCATGGCCAGGGGAAAAGGAGTGTAGGGATATCCCAACACCCTAACAATATCTGGCCACAACAGTGTCCCTTGGAGTTATGCAAAGGTGATTCAAAGCCACTTTTTCAGCCAATCAGCTGGGCCGAGTACTCTTCGGCTGCAGCAGAGGACCTGAGCTAATTTGTTTGCCTCTCTTTAATTTCATGTGATTTTTTCCCCCTATTAATTTGTGATATTTACCAGATATTTGCTATCAGTTTAGAAATGTTCGTTCTCTATTTATTTTTACTGACTCTTCAAATCCACCACCCCTCCACCCTAAAAAAGCAACCCACACTACTTTCAGGGTGGCTTTGTGTAAGGCCTTGGGACTAGCAGTGTTGAGTTCGGTGTCAGTGGTGTCTTTTGCCCGGGGGGGAATTCCACTGAAGGGTTATACAGATGACACACAGACATACAAATACTCCCTCTCTCACACACACTCACACAATATATGCCTCACAAATGCTGCATCTACAACCACCCTCTCTTTCCCCTAGTCTCATCTGCTTGTGCTTTCAAAGCCAGGTTCATTGAAAGGAAAATAAGTAGATAGTGATAATTCATCCAGTGTTACAAGATAATTAGTATCTCTATTAATTCCTCTTGAGCAGAGGGCCACATACACCACTTATGTCATAATCCCCATGTTGAAGTCTTAAGAAGAAATACAATGCCATACAGGCCTCTTGCTGGTCTCATGCATCAGGGTAGATTTTACCCTTTAATGGCTCCTTTCACTCTATGATACATACTGTACGTCTATTGATAATTTACCAGCACTTGAGTAGGTAACAGTTCAACTGCATATTGACAAGGGGATACTTCTCCATCAATATTCCAATCCAGTAGTTATCAAAAGAGCTATTAAAGAGCAGAGGCAAGCTGGTAATGCAATGGCCTCTACACTATCAATACATGCCTTCAAACACCAGGGCCTGGGCTACATTTAAAGCTTAGGTCAACAGAGCTACAGAGCTCAGAGGTGTGAAAATTCCACATCCGTGAGGGCCACCTGTGCCGACCTAAACCCCAGTGTAGCTGGAGCTAGGTCAACAGAAAGATACCTCAGTGCACAAGAATGAGCGTGCAGCCAGATTGCACCCACACAAATTTGAGTATGGGGAGTGGCCACGCCCACATGAATATGTGACAGTGAGCACAGGCTGAGCACATACATCAGTGTCATCCACATCAATATGAAAATGAGCATGAGGGACCGCGCCCACATCAATGTGAGAGAATAAGTGTGGGGACTGCCCATACAACATCACTGTGTCACAGCATCTGTCCACACCACAAGCCCCTACAGCTGCACATTCTTCCATCAACCTAGCTACTAAACCCCAGGGTTGTGAGTTCAATCCTTGAGGGGGCCACTGAGGGATTGGGGGCAAAAATCAGTACTTGGTCCAGCTAGTGAAGGCAGGGGGCTGGACTCAATGACCTTTCAGGGTCCCTTCCAGTTCTGTGAGATATAGATAGGAGGGGGCTAGGTCAACCTAACTACATTGCACCACACATGAAATTTTTCACAGCCCTGAGTGATGCAGCTAGGCTGACCTAAGTTTTAGATCGCCTGGAACTGACATGACTTAGATAATATCTTTCATTGGACCAGCTTCTAATGGTGAGAGAAACAAAAGCTTTCAAGTCACACACAGCTTTTCTCTCTCACCAACAGCAGTTGGTGCAATAAAAAGATACCTCGCCACCTTGTCTCTCTAAGTTTTAGGTGTAAACTAGGCCAGAGTGAGTGTGGGAAGTAACCACACCTGCAACAACACGTGCACGTGAGCATGGGGATGGACCACGCCTACATCAATGTCTGCGAGTGAGCATGGGGACTGACCACGCCCACATGGAGGTGTGCAGGTGAGCATGGAGACAGTCCATGCCCGCACCAATGTATGCGAGTGAGCATGGGGACTGACCACACCCACACCAATATGAGCAGATGCGGTTGTGGATATTCACAGCCCATTTTTGCAGATCACAGATCGGATGTGGATACAAAGTTTGTATCCCCACAAGGCTCTAACCATGTCCACATCAATGTGAAAATGAGGCTGGGACTGACCATGCCCACTCTGAATTGTGAACATGAATGTGGGAAATGACCACATCAACGTGTGATAGTGAGCATTGGGTGACCAGACCCATGCCAGTGTGTGAGCGAACATGGGGAGTAAACATGCTGACACCATGGTGACTGCGAATGGGGACTGATCACACCCACATCAGTGAGAGTGCGCCTGGCGAGTGACCATGCCACATCAATATGACGGTGAAGGTTGGGAGCAACCGTACCCACATCTGTGTGTGCGAGTGAGCATAGGGAGCGACCACATCCACAGCTAAGTCAATGAGCGAGCATGCAGACTGACTACACCAACATATACCTCAGAGTGAGTGAGGGGACTGACCCCAACCCCCATCCATGTGTAAGAATAGTGTGGGGACTCACCACACCCACATCAGTTTGTGAGCGGGAGGAAAAATGTTCATATCAATGTGTGAGAGTAAGCATTTGGCGTAACCACTCGCACGCTAACGTGAGCACGGTCTGACCACACCCACAGCAACGAGTGAGCCTGGGGAGTAACCCACGCCCACAGCATGTGAGTGAGCAGGGGGACTTGCCATGCCCACATCAATGTGAGAGTCAATGAGGGGATGGACTGTGCTCACATCAATGTGTGAGGGTGACCATTCCCAGATCAGTGAGAGCGAGTGAGCATGGGGACTGACCACGCCCACATCCATATGTGAGAGAGAGCTAGGGGACGGAAGATGCTCCCGTGATCATGTGAGAGTTTGCATAGGGTGTGACCACACCTATATCACTCAGAGTGAGCATAGACTCATAGACTTATAGACTTTAAGGTCAGAAGGGACCATTATGATCATCTGGTCTGACCCCCTGCATGCTGCAGGCCACAAAGCCGTCCCTACCCCTTCCCTTGACTCTGCTGTTGAAGTCCCCAAATCCTGTGGCTTAGTGACTTCAATTGGCAGAGAACCCCCCTGCTAGCGATCCCTGCCCCATGCTGCGGAGGAAGGCGAAAAACCTCCAGGGCCTCTGCCAATCTACCCTGGAGGAAAATTCCTTCCCGACCCCAAATATGGCGATCAGTAAAACCCCGAGCATGTAGGCAAGAGTCTCCAGCCTGCCCCTTGTTAGCCATTATACTATTTACCTGCCATGGCATGAGGGTTGACCATGTACAATCAATATGAGAATGACCGTGGGGTGTGACTATCCCCCAAAAATCTATTGACTGGGAACCATTATGCTCATTGAGGAGGGAAGGGGGTGAATTTACATTTACTAATGTTTCCAGAGTGCATTAAGTGCCTCAGATGCAAGGTGCTACAGCACTGCAAACTTTCAGTGAGCGGTAAGGCCGGCCTGCCAGGTGACATGGTGTCAACAGGACCATGGAGTCTATGAGCCTGTTAACATGTTATGCCAGTTGCTGTGAGCATCAAAAGGGTGCCTGCATTTGCAAAGCTGCCTGTGTTAGTAGATACCTAGGGTCATACCTTTCAGCCCTACTTAAGTCTCCCATCAGGCACAAAGGGGTTTTAAAACTTCCTCAGTCTGGGAAAAACCTCAGCTGGTGTCGAGCCATCTTATCCCCACACAGGCGCACTAGGGGCAGGAAAGCACAAAGGCACCACACAGTGTTCCAGCTGACGGAGAGGTCTCTGTATGTGACCGCTCCAGGCTGTGTCAAGACTAGGAACCATGTCAACTCCCTGATAGCCCCAGTATCAGTGGAATGGAAGAGTGGCTTAAGGCAAGCTGCATCGAACATAACCACAACACAGTTAAGGATCTAGCCCCCACACTCATCAGAGAAGGTGATAGAATCATCAACCCTCGGATAAAAGGGACACACAAAGAGGAAAGGGTTAATTAATGTGCTCCCCACTTCTGTCCTCTGACCACCATATTACACGGGCTCTGCATGGAGTACTGAATCCCTTTCCCACCATTCCACTAGGCACCCCCAGGTAATCATCATCATCGCACACACAGAAGGTAGTGTATGCCATGTGTTGGATATTTGCCCAGCTCTATTAACCAGTTATTTACAATACGTGACCCCCACTAATGCAATTACATTAACTGTCTCGCTTGTCAGCAGTTCTAGCCAAGGTCATGGAGACTGACCTCTCCTCTCGCCCCCCAGAGAAGAGTCCCTCCAGGTCAGTGATTGAGCCTTATTTGCAGGGCTTGACTCGCTGCTGATCATGCTGTATCTGCCCTGTGACTAAAAAGAGAACTCTAGTTCAGAGCCTGGCCTGCCTCGCCAGCACTTAAAGCGAACTGCTGTCATGATGACATCACACTCTTAGCCCTGCTGTGATGACATCATTTCCCCATTGCCTTGATTTGCTCACAGATATGAAAGGTCCACCCCTACAAATTGTGTTACACAGACATGCTTTTTGGTATCATTTCATATGTGAAATGAAAGGAGGTCTTTGGCAGAAAGTGGGAAGAGGTAAAGCACGGGAGGGATTTCAGGTCAGTGTGTGGGGAGGGGAATCCAATAATAATAATAATAATTAGACCACTTCCAGCTCAGGAGTACAGTGATTCAAACACGGCTCTTGTGATTTGTAATATCGCTAGAGCCACTCAATAATAAGTGTTGCATTTCTATAGCATCTACCCCAGAAGCCACTGAGGAATAACATGTTACATTTCCATACCATCTTTCCTCCTGGAGCATGCCAAAGTACTTCACAAACCATGTATGTGCCGCACTGTTGGAATGCAGCCACTTCTGGGGTGGAACACAGCTGCTAAACGGTGCATGTGTCACACTGCATATACCACTGGGGCAGGGAGGAATTTTGGCCAAGGAAAACCTCTGCTGTCAGGAAAAGAGGCATTGGATCTTCATCATTGAGTTTTACACACACTGCAAACAACACCTTACTTATGAAGGTTGGGTCAGAAATAACCCATACACAGTGAACGGTCTGGAATGCAATTTATCTTCCCTGGAAGAATGAAGAGGTGAGTCAGTCCTTCCAGGACATGAGCATGGTTCCGAGGAATCCCAGTGGAAAAGGGAAATCTATCTATCTATCTGTCTGGCTTCATTCATGATATTCGAGTGCTATTTTCATGGCTTCTTATTTACTGTTATTATTAATAATAATAATTATTTGTACAGTGACAGTGCCTAGACGTTCCAGTCAGGAATCAGGGTCCAACAGTCCTAGGTGCTGCACACATGCTTACGTATAGAATGAATTCTGTATAGACAATATGGAAACTAATCAAATGCTCAAGTTATGCACTGACATCATCATTCCGCACAGAGTAGGTGTTCTCTGTATTGTACATGGTGGGTCGAACCCTAGACATTACCGTGATGGAAAAGTCAGAAATACTGACCAATCCATTGATAGTCATTGAAGACAGTGGGACTTTGGCGTGAATAAGATGTGCAGGATTTTGAAAGCTCTCCGTGAAACACACAGCTAAGCAGCTTTGTCTCTATCTACACAGCACAGAGTCTGTCTTCTGTACTGAGACATGATCTTGTTCCGCATCTCTGTCTGCCTCTGTCTGACACACCCCTTTTCAGGCAGGCAGCTCCTGTCAGCGTTTCCCTCTCAGAGGTAGCTGGGGAGCAGGAGGCAAGAAGATAAATTATCCCAACATACAAGGAGTGTCGATCAGCTGGAAAGAGCCAGCAGCATGAAGAATTCCAGGCATGCAAAATACATTGGCCCTTGACCCCAGTAAGGTTTCCCCTCTCGCTCACAGAGCTGACTTGGCCACTACCACCATTGCCTCCCTCCTCCCAGAAACTTGCAGAGGGGGCAAATTATTGCTAGGGATGGAGAAGGTGCCACCAGACCTTCCAGCCCCATTTAAATGTCCCATACCCTGTCACCGGAGGAGGCATGTGACAGTGAGCACATTGCTCCATTTTTAAGAGCATTGACTGATTTGCCTCTGCTCCATTTTGTGACACTCCAGAACCCCCTCTGCTGCACACCGGGAGGGGCTGCCTCTCTACCTCTCCCACCAGAGTCCCCTCTACCCCACCCTAGCTTGCACGGGACTGTTTTCCTACCTGTCACCCCCAGAGACAACTCTGGTACACACCCAGAGGCATTACTCTCCCTTTCCTTTCCTTTTTGTCCTTGGACTGTATGCATTAAAGCTAGGATTCCTAGCTCCCTGATTCCTAGATTCAGGGTGTATTACCCAGAAGTTCTGGTTTTATTAAGCTTTCAAGTATTACCAGAAGAGAAAACAACACACATTAAATGGAGTCTGTACCCCTGGAAAGGCTGGCAGAGGCTGATGGCTGGCATCCCTTCTGCAAGTTGGGAGAGGGTGTCCCTCATTTTAGCCTCCCCTCCTCCATACCCTCTTTCTCTTGCCAAAGGTACAGAGCCCTAATGTGAACGGGGAATCTTCTTCATTCTGTACTTGTCTCTCCTCTGCACTGGGATATTCTGGGGACTTCTCTCATTGATCTGGATGGATGCCACTCAGACTCAGAAAGCTAGTCCAGGGACAGCTGTTTGCCTGTGGTATTTGGAGGACTCCTGAGGGCAGCTCCCCTGGAGTTTTCCATGTGCCCTACTCCTGACTAGAGCACACAGTAAGGTAGGCCTTGATGCCATTAGGGACACTCCCTCAAGGTGAGTGATTTTCCTTTGTCTTTCTTGTTTGTAGTCAAGTCAGCCATTGCTCCTTCATTTCCTCCCCATTCTTGTCCAGCCACTGGGAAAAGCCCATAACTCTCACATACCTACTCACTCTGGTTTCCTTCCCAACTCTCCATCTTCCTTTCCTCTTGGGAGCCAAACGCATTCCTCCTGACCTCTGACTTGAAGGACAAAGAGACTCAATGAGTTGCAGGCCAATGGGGGGAGGCATTAGTGGTGCCCCAAAAGGTAGATGAGCTGGCGCCTGAGTGTAAGGGCAGAAAGGAAGGAGCTGTGTTATGGGAAAAGCAAGAGAGTTTGTCTGAGACCCGGCAGCTGAGGAGAGAAGCACATGAGAAAAGACTGCACCAGCTGTCTCTGCAGAAGGAGCGAAGCGTGAATGCATGAGAGATAGAAAAGACTTTCGCACCTTCTGAAGTGAGGAAGCAATTTAGCACTGAGAACAGCTTTGCTTAACCCAGTTAAATGGTGTGAAGACACCAGGATAGAGGATTGCCCCTCCCTGCTCAACCTGTCTGCAGTGTGAGGAAACAAGAACATGATTCCTTTTTCCAGAGTGAGTATTGCTATTATGGTCAAAACATAATTTAGAGAGGGAAAAGACCTGTTAGTTCATCTAGCTCACCTCCCCCTGGGCCAGTGACGGATAGTTCTCTATTGTATATTTAACAGGATAGTGTCCCATCTAGCTTCAAATGCCCCAAGCAATAAGGCTTCCATCCCTTCTCCTGGAAGACTATTCTACAGCCTAATGGATCTCATGGTTAGAATGTTCTTCCTCTCTTTTCTGGTGCCCAGAATGGAGTGCGTTAGTGATAGATAAATAGATAGTAGGGTTGCCAACTGTCTAATCACACAAACCCAAATACCCTTGCCCCGCCTCCTTCCCCGTGGCCACCCCATGCCCCGCCCCTTCTCCAAGGCCCCACCCCCACTCACTCCATCCCCCCTTCCTTCATCTCTCACTCTCCCCCACCCTCATTCACTTTCACCGGGCTGGGGCAGGTGGTTGGGATGTGGGAGGGGGTGCAGACTCTGGGCTGAGGGGGGTGGGGCTAGGGTGACCAGATGTCCCAATTTTATAGGGACAGTCCTGATATTTGGGGCTTTTTCTTATAAAGGCACCTATTGCCCCTCACTCCCGTCCCGATTTTTCACACTTGCTATCTAGTCAATCTAGGTGGGGCCAAGGGGTTCGGAGTGTGGGAGGGTGCTCCAGGCTGAGCCTGAGGTAGGAGGTTGGGGTGCAGTAGAGGGTGTGGGGTGCGGGTTCTGGGAGGGAGTTTGGGTGCAGGAGGGGGCTCAGGGCTGGGGCAGAGGGTTGGGGTGTGGGAGGGAGTGCAGGGTGCAGGTTCCGGCCGGGCAGTGCTTACCCTTGGGTGGCTCCCAGAAGCGACCAGCATGTCCAGCTCCTAAGCTCAGGGGCAGCTAAGTGGCCCTGTGTGCTGCCCCTGCCTGCAGGCACCATCCCCGCAGCTCCCATTGGCCGTGGTTCCTGGCCAATGGGAGCTGCAGAGCCAGTGCTCAGGGCAGGGGCAGCACTGAGACCCTCTGGCTGCCCCTGTGCTTAGAAGCTGAACATGCCGGCTACTTCTGAAAGCTGCACGGAGCCAGGGCAGGTAGGCAGCCTGCCTTAGCCCCGCTGCGCCGCTGACCAGACTTTGGCCTATTAAAATCTTCCGGATTGCCTTTAATAGTCACCGGGAGATTGAGGCCGATTCTGGGAGACTCCCGGCCAATCCTGAAAGGTGGGCAACCCTGATTAGATAGATAGATAGATAGATAGATAGATAGATAGATAGATAGATAGATAGATAGATGTGTTCACACTCCTTTAATATTTGTAGATTATCATGTTCTCTCCTCTGTCCATTACTGACTGCAGCTTGACATATTTAGCTTCTTAATCACTCACAAATCAGTCCCTCCAACCCCCTCATCCATTTTCTTTCTCTCCTCTGAACTCCTTTCAGTTTGTTAGTATTTCTGTTAATATGGTGATCAAATGTTATATCCTCCCACGTCAAGACCCCTAGCATCTCGCTGGATAAGTGAAGAAAGGGACCTAAATATGCCAAACTGAACTGATTATCAGGGCTTGATGAAAATTTTCCTTTGAAACAGTTTGACAGAAAATTGGGTTACCAGATAAACAAAAATTTTCATAGAAAGTGTCTGTTTTCCTTGACAATTTTCAAATTTTTGCTGGAAAACCAAAAGCCTGAACTCTTTTCAGTTTTTGGCTGGAAATATTTCAATTTACAGCAGTTTTTGGCTGGATTTTATTTCTTTTAGAAGCTTTTGGCCAAAAATTTTTTGATTTTTCAACAAAAAGATTGAAATTTTCCACTGAAAATTTCAATGAAACATTTTTTTTGTTTGTTTTCATTTTCATCAAAATCTCCTGTGTTGTTGTTTCCATTTTCCACCTGGCTTTCCTGACCTTATAAGTACTGCCAATACTGCCAGTACTGTGTGCATGCTCCCTATTGGGTAAAACACAGGACAGTGGCTTTTAGAATGCCCAAGAAATCACATGTGGATTGCTCACTATTGGACACTTGCACCCTCACATAGGACGGAACAGAATGGGTTGCAACAGAGAAAGGTCTCCTGGTCCAATGGCATAAAATGCCCAAGCAGAAAGTGTGCATGACCCTGTGGGCAGACCTGAAGAAGAGCTCTGTGTACGTTTGAAAGCATGTCTCTCTCACCAACAGAAGTTGGTCCAATAAAAAATATTACCTCACCTACCTTGTCCCTTTGTGCATTTGCAATATGCAACTGAAAACAATTTGGTGGCAGAACAAGGAAGGGATTAAACACCAGAGAGGCAGTGCTCTCAGTGTGCATCTTGCTTAGGTCTTAAATTGCCTCAGATGGTCCTGCATTGAGGAAGGCCAGCTCACTGGATCCCGGGAATCCTAAAGTACTTCATGCCCTTCCCCTCACAAGCTGAGTGCTAAGTGGAATTTCAGATGAGTTCAGCTGAAGATCGGCTCTGACCAAATCCAGGATCTTAAAACCACTAGACTTTGGGGAAATTAGGAGCCAGATCCAAATGCTGTGGCTTGGGCCTATAGCGTTTCCAGTGCTTCAGAGCAGAGACTGTGTTCTCCTATGTGTTTATATAGTTCTTGGCGCATTCAGGCCCTTTGGTGCTGTCACAATATAAATGATTATTATTAATAACCCCCGAATCATAAATCCCTGCAGTCTCTGGCGATTCTGGCCTGCATTTTACTTTCATAAGGAAACTCAAAATTCGGTGACTTTATCTAGTTTTGGGTCTCACTATGGAGGCTCTACACAAACGTGGTGATTGGGTGATTCTCATTTCCGGCAGTTCAGAACTACTGTTCCCATGAGATCTGGGCATCCCTGCTTCCAGCTTCAGCCAAGACCAGGGGCCAAAGGACAGGTGTTAACCTATGACTAATGCTTCCTTCAGATATGGTGCAGTCAGTCACTGAGGCTGAGCTTCCATGGAGGCCAAGGTGTTGTGACCTCTCCTGAACTCTTTTTAAAAAGGAAGCGATTTCTGTCCCACTTGCTTTCGCACATTCCCCTCTCTCTGAATGTACCACTGCATTCACGACTCAGGAGAGGAACGGCCTGCAGCCAACCATCTGGTTCCTCAATCCTCTTTTTCAACTGTCCATTAACCCTGAACTTACTCAGATGCCCACTGCAGACAGGGAGATGCCACTGCGGTGAAACAGTTCAGCCTAATGATCAGAGGGAGCTGAGCAGCTCCCAGCATCTTCCACACTTGGCTGTGTGAGCGTGGGGCTGTATTTGCTCCATTATTATTATTATTTTTTAATTTATGTCATTGGAAATAGGGGCAATTATCTTCCCACAAAGCGTTTACAGGTTCATTAAAATCAAACAAACATCCCAAGCAATTAGGGAAAGCGAGGCGCGGATTAATTCCCAGTGGTTTGGAAAACAGCTAGAGAGCAGGCTCCGCCAATGCAGCTGGTTCTCTGCTCCTGCCGCAGCACCAGGCGCCACCGCTGCCTGGGGGAGAGTCTCCCCTCCCAGCACAGACACAGACAGGTGCCACACCCTCTCTGCCTTCTGTCTGGAGAAGCCGCCAGGAGCAAAGCTGAGACTGAAAGAGGATTAGAGTCACCCAGGCTGAAAACAGCAAGGGACAGAGCATGGACCAGGGGCAGCTGGACAAGGAAGAGAGGGAGAGAAATGAAAAGGGGAGCTGCAGGGGAAGAAGATAAGAAATGAGATGAGAGAAGAAGGAAAGAGAAAAGGGCAGGAACAAAGGAATGAGAGACAACAATTAGAGGAGAAAAGGAGAGACAGGGATGGAGAGAGAGAAACTGGCCAAAATCAAGAGCCAGAATGGGAAACAGACAAAGAAAGAAGAGAAAGAGGTCGGTTGAGAAAGGCACATGGAGAGACACAGAGTGAGAGACAGACAGACAAAAGAGTAACTGATGCTTCTCTGACGTGTATGAGAGAGAGATGCCACAAAAAGGAGGAGAGCGAATAGCTGGACGGGTTCAGCAGAAGCAGACCTGTGTGAACAGAAGACTATTGCTGCCGCAACTCAGGCACCACTTGCTGAGATTTCCATGGCACGCCCAGTCTCGCTGCACTGAGCCCTGAACGCCATCTGCAATGCACTGGTTGCAGGGACCCCCGGATGAGCATTTCCCAGCAACGGCCGGGTTATTCCTGCAAGCGTGGCTGGCGGCAGTGCCCCTCCGGGGAATTAGCCTTGTCAGGAAGGATATTGATTTGGCTACTGATGTGTTAATGTGTGGCAGCTTTGGGCATTGCTGCTCCCTTCCCTTCCCCACTTCAGACAATAGATATGGGTAGCAAACTGCACTAGCCAGTCCTGGGGCTCTCTTCTTGGAAGGCAGGGGAGAGGAAGAGAAGGCAGCCTGCTGTCCAGTGAAGCGAACTTAGAGTGTCTATAAAACCTTTTCTATTCCAAGTTATCCCAAAGGACAGCAATGATCTAGATACATGGAATGCCGAGAAAGCGTACGAATATGTTGCAGCCATTGCATGCTCAGTAGTAGCTCTAACACAGTCTGAGGTCATGTCTACATTACCACTTTTGTCTGTATAACTTATGTCTATCAGGGGTGTGGAAAAAACACACCCCAGTGCGACATAATTTACACCAACAGAAGCGCCGGTGTGGACACTGGTGTGTTGGTGGGAGAGCTTCTCCCACCGACATAGCTACTGCCACTCGCAGAGGTGGTTTTATTCTGTCAATAGAAGAGCTCTCTCCCGCTGGCATAGAGCAGCTCTACGAGAGATCTTACAGTGGTGCGCTAGTGTAGCCACAGCCTCAGATGTTAGACCTTGCTCTGTAAAGGGAGAGGAGGGACTACTGGCCAGAGAAGCAGGTTTATTATCCCCTTTCTGTGCTCAGAGCGTGCCAGGGGATCTTTGGAGAACATACCAGAAAGGAGCAAAGGGAAATGTCCAGGTTTGTTTGCTTGGGAGGTATCTACTGAAATTCCCCATTCAATCCTTGGCCTTTCTCCCTCCTCTCGTTGAAGACCGTTAGCACCGCTGTGGGGTGGGCTGAAGCAGGATGGGCCAAACTGACACATAGCACCCCTGCAGTGACAGTAACCACTAGGAAGGTGGCCCCGCAGAGAGAGCAGCACTGAGAGTCATGAGACCTGAGTCCTATTCCCAGCTCTGCCACTGATGCCCGGTGGGGCCTTGGTCAAGACACTTCCCTTCTTTGTGTCTCAGTTTCTCCACTTGTAAAAAGGATATAGTGACACTTTCCTTTGTAAAGCATCTTAAGATCTATAGGTGAAAAGTGCTTTGCAAGTGCAAAATATTATCATGAGTATATTATTATATTACACAACTAGGGCATCACACAGACCATACTTCTCATGTGTCAGCTGAAGCCTGGTTGAGAGCAATTTCATGGTTACACAAGTGTCTCCTGTGCATTGCTGCACTGCTGAACAATACCACATCGTTCTGACACACCAATAATGCAGGAAGAAACACTGTGGTTGGTATCCATGACTGCCCTCCTCTCTGCTCCCAGGGACAAGGGATTATAATAATGAATTGGTGACATTTCTGCAATACTTTTCATCCCAAAGTGCTTTACAGACATTACAGATACAAAAACTGCCTCACCCATGCCTGAAATGCAGCCACTTCTGGGGTTAACCACAGCAGCTGCTTAACAGTGCATAGCAACCTTACACCACAGTTTCAGACAGGACGTGAAGAAGACCACTGCATTCAATTAAAATTGCAGGGGGAACTGAAAGAGGCAAACTGTAATTACTCAGACTGGGATTTGGCCAGGACACCAAGGTTACCATCTCTTTTCTTATGTGGGATCTTTAGTTATACCCCGTGGCCGGTGCCATAGTTTTCCTTCTCTTTTGAAAGAGCACAGTGCCCCAGCACCTCTCTGGCACACAGGTGTCTGTACTGACTCAGAGAGAAGAGCACCATTCCCACACACTGCAGCACCTAGGTACAACCTGCACATCTCCCATCCAAAGAGAGGCAAGGTCCAAGCCTGCTTAGCTTATGGTAGCCCCTCCCCAGATCTGACCCCCTTCATTCACTAAGAGACCACCCTCATTTTCTCTCTGAAAAGTTGATGTGCATCTGCTTTGAAATCCTGCAGCAGATCCTGTTGGCCTTGCACCTATGGATTCCTGCTCCCTGAGGCTCCTGGCTGGCACCTTTGATGTAGACTCCAGCTCCCTACAGGGCCTGCCTGGCTCTTTTGGCAGCCTCGGGGTATTGCAGGTGGGAGCAAGCCTCCCAGCCTGGGTAAACAGACTTGCATTCCTGGGGCTCGAGCTAGCGTGTGGACGTTGTGGCTCGGGCTTGACGCCCTGGATCTGAGCTTGGGTGTCTAGCCCAAGTCTCCTTCCGGGTCCCAACGGCCATACAGCTATTTTTAGCTCGTTAGCTTTAGTGAAGCTAACACGAGTCTGTCTACCAGGATTGGGAGGCTCGCTCCCAGCTGCCGTGTGGACAGACCCTTTGAGCACACGTTCTGCCTCACTGTTGGTCAGGGCTGGCCTACCTGACACAGCGTCTAGCTCCTTGGGGCCTGGTTGGCCCAGTTGGCCCCAGGCTCCAGGCTGACTCCTGTGGACTAGGGGTTGGCCTTGTTGGTACAGGCTCAGGATGCTGGTGCCAAAGTGGTGTCAAGAGCTTAGGTTCTGATTCCTGGGAACTGATAGGGCAGCTGGCATCCCTAGTTCATGCTCCGGCTCCCAGTGCCCAGCATATTGCTTGACCCAGCAGATCCCGACACTCTGGCTGCAGAAGGCTTCCCCTACAGGTGTCCAGACACGGTGGCAGAAAGGGCATTCACTCAACACAGCACTTGAATGAAGTCCCTGTGAGCAGGGAGGGCAGGACACAACCCTGTCTCGTATATCTGACTTTTCCCCAGCAGCAGCACGTCTGGGATGCCAGAGTCCCATATGCCACCATTTTTGTGAAATCACTCTTGGCCTACATGTCTGATGTTTTTAATTGCACCTGGAGGGAAAATATTCCCCCCCCACACACACACACACTACCTTCCCATGCCTCAACTCTGTCCAGGAAGTGAGGGAGGGCTGTATATCCCAAATAGCCTCTCTGCTTGGTCACCAGTGTGTGGGAGAAAGATGGGAGTAAAATCTACTCTAGACATCCAGGATATTAGATTTTAAAGTGATAATGGTTCCTTGTCCCTAGCCGGGGCTCAGCTACTGCAATAACTCTCTCATTGGAAAGCAAAGCCCTTTAAGAGAGCTAAGAATGGGAGACTATGCTCTTTGCTAGCTGATTTCATGATCATGTGGCAAAGACAGAAGCTCCCTGCTCCCAAGTTGTGCAGACAAACACCACCGCGATCTGTTGGGTAAGGTTCACCGGACAGGAGAACTGAAGTTGAAAAGGTTTTTGAGTGGAGCCCACGCACCTTTTGCACCAAAAGTTGTGCAAATAAAATGGAGACTTTAATTTGAGAAGCAGCTGTGTCCATGTGCTACTGGAGAGTCAGGGCTAAATTCAACACTGGCTGGTATAAGTGGGTGCATCTCCATTTATATCAATGCTCTCTTTTTCCACTGGAGAGCCTGTAGGAAGTTGCTCCCAAACAATTTGGAGAGGACACGGCAATTCTCATCCCTTTACTAACGGGGAGACACAAAGCACAAGCTAAATGAGCACCTCGCCTACACGGCCTTGGCGTCACTAGTAGCGGACAGATAGCATAGGGGCATCCATAGCCTCTGCTTTCAGCACCTTCCCATCCCCCCCAACCACACCCTTGTGGCATTCCCCTTTGTGATGTCTGGCAATGAGGCATATGACAGCAACTAGGGAAGCCAATGGGATGAAAATACGAACAGCCATCTGAGCAGGATACAAACCTGTAGAGAAAAAGTCACTCAAATACTGTGGAGGTTGGTGCAGTATGAGATGCTATCAGAATAGAATAGACATACACCACATGACAGAAACTGGCTTTTGGTTAAAATTAAGAAAGGAAACAAAACAAACACTGGTTATTAAAGATTCCACTTAATGGCAAAGGAGCGATGAGATCTAACCACAGGTGTCTGCATTTACACCACTAACACTAAAGGAACTCAGACAAAAATTCAGGGCTACATGCTCTCAAGAACTTTCCTGAAAGAACCAAGATGAGACCGAGCCAGGATGATGAGAACAAAACTGATTCTCCTAACTCCTCCTGCATTCTGCTGCAGTTTAACCTGAAAAACTGAAGATCACACAACCAGTTTCTCCCTCCCAGCTTTCACCAATCAGGACTGAGAATGGTTTTATAGTTATGGTAAAGAACTTGGAGTCACAAGATCTAGGCCAGTGGTTCTCAAACTATTGTACTGGTGACCCCTTTCACATAGCAAGCCTATTAGTACGACCCCCCCTTAGAAATTAAAAACATTTGTTTATATATTTAACACCATTATAAATGCTGGAGGCAAAGCAGGGTTTGGGGTGGAGGCTGACAGCTTGCGACCCCCCCATGTAATAACCTCATGACCCCCTCAGGGGTCCCGACCCCCAGTTTGAGAACCCCTGATCTAGGTTCTAATTTCTGGCTCTGCCATGGACATCCTGAGTGACCTTGACAGAGTCACTTTGCTCCTCTCTGCCTCTGCTGTCTCATCCTACCTCATAGTGGGACTCTAAAGCTAGACTCCTTAATGCTTGTGGAGGGTTTTGAGATCCTTAAATGGAAGGTGCTGTAGCAGGGCAAGGTAGAGTACAAAACTCAAGATGGCCCTCTCCGGCCCCTTTCCTGCCTATCAATGCATAGGGTAAGAAATCACTGAGAGGAGGTATGTTTGTAAGATCTATGTCTCCAATAAGGACTTTGGAAGGGCCAAAATAGAGCAATGTCCCCCCACTAAAGAATCCATCACAGGTTACCCAAGAGAACCAGGGCTTGATTTTCTGTTGTCCCTTAGCTAGTTTATGCTGCTCCAGTGCTTTAAAGGGACCATGAAACGGGTGAACCTGGCTACCTGCTGCAGGGGTAATCCCTGAGGGCAGAGAACCAGTGTGACAGTGTTATGCCACGCCCCTCTCATAGCCCTTTATGTGGAGGGGTTGGCCAGAGGAAAGCGGGGGTTGGCCCCAGTACAGCAGAGCTCTGTCTATTCTTGGCTGCTGGAACAACCCTTTGTGGCCACAGGTAGTTGAATGCGAGTTCGAACAGCCTCAGGGCTGGCCCTGGAATATGGGAAATTCAAATTTGGCTTTAAGCCATCCTTGCTCCCACTCTGTTCCTGCACGGAGCACACAGCTCAGCCAAAGATGCTAACGGGACCTGCAGTGTATGCTGGGACAGGACACTTTGGTGGCTCTGCAAAGTCAGATCTAAAGGGAGGCATTAAATAAAGCAGCTAATGAAAGGACCTGAAGTATATCAATTTAAGGCTCACAGTGGCCTGGTGCACATCAGCCCACCTCTAACCACTGCTACACTCTTCCAGAAGTCCCGCCTAAGCTCCCTGCCTAGTGCCTCTTTGCTTTCTACTTTTTCAGCTCTTTGCTCATGGGGTTCCACCTCCAAACTGTTATTAAAACAGGGCTTGAGTTGGCTCTGAACACCTCAGGCGTAAACTTAATTCTCCAGGCTTTTGTCCAGCCTCCAATCAGCAAGCATTATAGTAGCTTCAAAGTGAGTTCTACTGCCACGTGTTCTTCCCGGACAGATTAGATAGACAGAGATCCACCTGATGCATGTATAACACACCCATCACTGAAGTATATAGGCACCATCAAAACAGTCCCTTTAGGGTGCTTTGTCCAGCATCTCTTGCTGAGTTAGCAGAAGAAACCAGGCAGAGGGGGTTCTCTGGATGGAATAGGTGAATGGTGTAGGAGGTATGATGGCTGAAACTTTTTCCTTTTCTTTCTAGTATACTTTGGAGGTGGGGGCAACTTTTCATCTTGACCAAGCAGAAGGTGTGGGGTTTGGAAATAGGGTCCTTCGCTACCTGACGTTCAGTACACAGCCACAAAGAGAAAGTGCCAAGAGGGGTGAACAAGAACATCACTATTTAGAAGCTGCAGTAATTCGCTTGAGAGCAACTGCTAGTGAAGGATTGACTCACACCACAGACTGTACAGTCAGTGAACAACCATTGTAGATCCTTTTGGGTTGGAATGGACTCTTTTTGGGGGTCATCCAGGACTGATTTCATTGCTCTTAAGTCTTCCCTGATAGATGGGTATCCCATTTCAGTCTTGGGGCTCTCCAGAAATGGTGATTCCACAGCTTCCTGTGGCAGCTTATTTCATTGCGGAACTAAATATACCCAGCTGCAGCTTAAGCCTGTCCATTGCTTCTTGTTCTGACCTAGGTACCTAGTGAGAACAATTGGTCTCTGCCCTCTTGGTAACATCCCTTCATATATCTGTAGCCCTCATCTCTCACATCAGTCTTCTCTCCTCCAAACTGATCATGCCCTGCTCCCTTAACCTCTCCTCAGAGCTCTTATTTCATTTCCTGGAGTCCCAATTGTTCTACTGAGAAATGACTAAATGTCTTCCCAGTTTCCATGAATAGCTAAACACACCATACTAACAATAATAATAATTAGCCATGTAGCTAAAAATAGACCAATGTGTGGAACTGAGTCTCAAAGACAGCCGGGGAAGCTGCAACCATGAACATAGACGGTAAAGAAATTAGCTAAGCACCTGGAGAGAAAAGATTTCAGAGAATTCATAAGTGGAGCAGCCTACCATAGATGGATGACCATCCCTCCTCATTGTCACAGGATAGTCCTGAGTTTGACTGCCCTGTGTCTTGTCTGCTGTCCAGCCTCCTGAAAGGTATTCAGAACATTAAGGAGGTCTCTGAGGACATTAAACGAGGGGATGGCTCAACAAGGCTAGGTCAAATAAGATCTGGTGGAAGGAAGTCAACCATTTTTCTGAGGTTCCAATATGTCTGACTAACTGTTTGCACCAGGGTCCTCTTATCTTTAATTTTCACATGGCTCTGAGCTTTCAGGCCCTGATGGAAGGAGATTACTGTGAGATAAGCCAAGCTTGTGATGATTTACCATGTTGGTGTTATTACTGGTGTTATTACTACTACATCCTGGTAACATTACCCTGGTGACATCCAGAGATGAAGCAATGAAACAAGCAACAGCAACTGGAAAAGTCAATGGGATGGTGAGACACAAAAACAAACTGCAGGATACAAGCTTGCAGAGGAAAAGGCACTCACATACCCCAAAGGTCGGCCGGCTTATTTATGTATTATTATTATTATTATTATCATTATCATCATTATCATCATCATTATGGTAGCACTCACAATGTGTTAGATACTTTCCAAACAGAAATGAAGAGTTCCTGCTCTAACTTCTGCTCTCAGAGGTAGCATCAGGACAAGGCTGGTTCTTACCAGCCCAATTTTCTTGACCCAAGAGAATAACAATACTTAACATGTTCCCAGACAAATAACCTGAGTTGAATAAATAATTGGTAGAGCTAATCAAATGATGCAAAAGTTGTGACTTGCAAATGAATATGTATGCCCTCATCATTATTATTTGGCCTGGACATATTATTAGTTGCATGCAAGTATTTCAATAACCATCGATTTGTCCATGGATATGCTTATCAATCCCATAAGTATCATACATTTTAACTTAAATGATTATTGGTCTGAAAATTCACACAGGAAAGTGTACCATTTGTTACTTCCTATTAGTCATTCTTTATCCACCATTTCCTATCCACTCAATAATCAGAAATAATGCCATGTGAGTGTCACGAACCAAGCACCAGTAACAGTGAATATTACTAACAGTGAACAATTTGCAAGTAACCCATAGCCTGACATCTGTCTGCATAAACAATTTACTGAATACTTATGAATAATGAAATCAGGGTTGATCTGCAAACAGGAAAAAGAGCTAAATTCACCAAGTATCACTTGATCAGTTCCACTGCGAGCAAGGAACATGCTCACAAACTCTTTTAGAATTCTTTCAAACAAGTACCTTCCTCAGTGGTTTTGGATATTGACTAACCACAACTGGTATCTATGAAGAGTTAAAGCACACTTGAAAAAAAAAAAACCTGTTGATATTTTAAGTAACAATTTGCTCTCTGTAGAATTAATATGCGCTTTCACTTATTTTTTGTTTTGGTTACAGAAGCCATTGTTGATTTGAAGGCACAAGGAAATGTAACAGTCCTCTGCACTGTTATATCCTCTTCCAACTGAGATTCTCAAAGCACTTTACAAACATAAATCAGTTGCTTATAACTTTACCCAACTTTGAGTGTTCAGGCTAAAGTTTTCCATCCCAGGTGTCTCACTCAAGGCTGAATACATTTGGAAAATTTTCATCCAAAAGCGTTGGGCTGTTTCTGAGAACGAGGTTACGGGAAAAGAAGTTGTTTTGCCCACCTTAACAAAAATTCTGGTGACCTTCTTTTTGGGACGCTCTTGTGCCTTTATGCTTTGGAAAAGGGACTTGAGATTTGGTGGGAGGGAGTGGCCTTTATGGCAGGGCTGTGCCTTTTGCAGCACCTGTGAAAATCTATCCAAATGTGGTCAAATTATAAACCGCTGAAAAATCACAGTGGAATGAAGAGCCAGTGGTGGGGAAGAGACAGGACTGAGGCAGAATGGAAGGGATGGAGAAGAAGGGGTCAAGCTTGTGGATACAGGAAGAAGAATCTGTCCAATAGAACACACTCCCCACCAGAGCCTGGAATGGAATCACAGGCGCCAACGTCTCATGGCGCCGGTGGGTACTCGTACCCCCCAGCCCCACCCTGACTCCAACCCTGTCCCGCCCCCATTCCAACCCCTTCCCCAAATTCCCCGCCCCAACTCTGTCCCCTCCCTGCCCCTGTTGGACCCCTCCCCAAACTCCATCCCGGCCCACCTCCTCCCCTAAGCGTGCCGCGCTCCCCTCCTCCCTCCCAGGCTTGCCGTGTGAAACGGCTGTTTCACGGCGTCAAGCGCTGGGAGCCGGGGGAAAAAGCGGCCACGTGGTGCTCTCAGGGGAGGAGGCGGAGCGAAGGTGGAGGTGAGCTGGGGTTGGGGCAGGGAGCTGCCAGTGGGTGCAGAGTCGGCACCTATGAATGGAATCCAGATTCCTGAGCCTCCGTTGCTCTGCTGTCAGCACATATCTGTGAAACCCACTGGCAAAGTAGGTGTATTGTTGCTGGTCCCCCTAGAGGATGACAACATACTACTGCTATCAGTTATGCTATTAGCTCAAGTGGCAGATTGGGGTTGGCTTTTAGAGCTTGTCTATATGAATTAATTCGTGGCAAGTTAGGGTGTAAATCTAGCCTGCCACTCACTAACTGTCCACGCAGACTCTGCTGACATGGACTAAATTTCTTAGTGTGCTTTAATCTACTCTCACTTCAAAGTGAGGTGGATCAAAGCACAGTAGGGAACTGTTAGGGCATCCACAAGGAGAGTTAGTGCTTGGCAGGCTAATGAGGAGCAGATTTTCATCCCAGTTTGCCACAAACTACATGATCACAAAAACAACAAGGAGTCCGGTGGCACCTTAAAGACTAACAGATTTATTTGGGCATAAGCTTTCGTGGGTAAAAAACCTCACTTCAGTTTATGATCAACTAAATCTGTTAGTCTTTAAAGTGCCACCGGACTCCTTGTTGTTTTTGTGGATACAAACTAACACGGCTACCCCCTGATACTTGACACCATGTTCACGTAGACAGCCTTAAAGGTTCCAACACCGCTGATGACCCATGTGGGAAAGTATGATGCCACATGATGGAATTTGGGGTTTTTTTTTCAGTTTTTTTTTTTAATACCTAGGAAATTACACACACAAAAACTAGATTAAATGAACATTATTAGAGCTGCAAAGTGAAGCACTCAGAAGTTAGGAAATGCCAGAGTTAAGGTTGCCTGTGCGACTTTAATTTGGGCTACTTGTGCATATGGATTATGCTCAGAGCTGTGCAGAGAATGGTAATTCCATCTTGTGCAGGATTTTGAAGTTTGGTTTTGACTCGATTAGTTACTAACCCTGAACATTTCAAAATTCTCCATGAAAGAGAATTGACCAAAATGTTTTGTTTTGACAACATCAAAACACTACATTTTGGTTTTGTCTATATTATAATACATAATACATTTAAAAAAAATCAAAATGAAAAGTTGTTTTGAAACGAAAAATTTAAATGTTGGAATTCAGAAAATGGCAGAATAGGATGGAACTGCATTTTCTGACAAAACTATTTCATCAAAGTTTTTCCAATCAGCTCTAATTATGATGCAGTCTTTAATTACATGACCACATACTGTTTTGTTCACAAGACCCCTGCCTCATTAAATGCTCAATACAGATATGCTCTGGGAATGAATCAGGTTTGTAGGAGGCTGGTGTCTGTTGGACCCTTGCTTCACTTGTTGCAGAAGTTGAAAGATTTGTGGCTATGGGATGGGCGAAGCTACACCCGCCCAAAACGAAAGGTCTGCTCCCTCAACCAAGGGAGAGGAACCACTGAACCAAGGCCACAACCGAAATCTGGGGCAACAAAGGATAAAAACAGGAACACAAGTGAAGGTCAAAGATCGAAGGTTAAAAATCAGGGAACCAGAAGGGGACACCAAGCAGAGAAACCATGACAACGCCCGCGGCTCCTCAAAGGCATGTAAGGGTCAGTGGACTCCACCCAGAGGAACTCTGATCAGAGGCATGACTTAACCAGGGACTGGTACTCAGAATGGAAGATGCTCTTGGCTGTGCCTGAAACCAGGAAGCGCTTGGAGCCAAGTACCTAGAAGAGGGTCTCCAGTCTGGTGGTTCAATGGCCATGCTTCTACTCTGAGTGCAGGCTGAGGGGCAGAGACTCATGTGCAAGCCTTTGGAGACTAGGGGACTAGACCTGGGAGGGAAAGTGTCAAAGAGTGAGTCTCCCTGTCAGTAGAGACAGGTTTGAACCATAGCACAGAGCACAGGAAGAGCAGCAAGGTGAACCCTAGCAGGAGACTTAGCGCATAGTAGTTGGCATCAGGGAAAGACTGAGAGTGCACCGAGAAGGCCCTCCAGGGTATGGAGTGGACACAGAGCTGCACTGCCATGCTACTGGTGCCTCAGGGCTACTGTAGCCTCTATGGTCAGTGTCCTCCCCATTAGTGGGGGATATCTGCCAGTGGATCCACGTAATTGTGGATTGACTAATCCCACTCTTCTTCCAGCCTGTCTCTGTGTTCCCCACAAATCACCCCCTGCACTGAGGCACAGTAAACCCTCCTGTGGTGTGCACAGGAGCAGAGTTTGCCCCAAAAAGCCTACCTCAGACTCACTTTGTAACTGGGCCCCCACATCCTAAAATGACAGGCTCCCTGTTTCTATGTTTAAATAGCACAGCAGAAAACCTTTCGCTCCAAACTTGGTAGTAGAGCCTCTCTTTGGGCCACCTACACCCCAGCCTCTGGTTCTAATAAACATTTCACGCTACCAGTTAAGTTTATTAAGTTTGGGGCAGCACAGAGGTCTGTGGGCAAAACTGTTGAGCTGGAGGTGGCCAGCTGCTCAGAAGCCATGCTGCAGTCCCTGGGCCTGACCCAGCCTGTCCAACTTCAGCCCTTTATAATATTCAATCTTATGGAAAAATACTTTTCTCTCTGCTTCTCAGACTGCTGCTGGTACAAGACCTCTTCATTTTGTGATCTGATACTAGAACAGCATTCTTAAGATTCCCTGAGCACTCCATTTCCTATATAAAACAATAGTAATGGGATACTCTGTTATAATCTCAAATATGGGGAAATGTAATCCTTTCCCAGGCTGGATCACACTTATTGATTGAAAGCGCTTGTGAGTCTTTATACCCAACTTGACATCATTTTTCTGTTTGTAAGTATGTCGGTATCTACCACAATAATTTTGGAATGTTGCATCCAATACATTTCAAACTTCCAGGGAACGTTCTACGCATCAAGGAACAGATTATTGATTTGGGGAAAATTGGAAAACCAAGAGGGGGGAAATGGGGGGCAGATGGAGCTCCAGCCATCTTTTTAGCACAGCCACATCTTCAAACACCTCTTCAATGGTATATAGACCAAACAAGTGTTTGACTGGACCCACTAATGCCTTCCAGCATAACAACATCCCATCTCAACTCTGCTTATCCTCCTAATAGTTTAATGTGTTGACACCCTGAATGATTTATCATCCAGAGAGAAAGAAGAATAATGGTGAAGGGATGGTGAAAAGGGGGTCTGCATACAGCTCCTGGAACATGGCAGAGAATAGGGGACAGGGGAATGGGACACACAGAATCCCTGGTGTAGGTGCGGGAAGTTGGGGGACCCTAGTATTGGGTGAGGGAGAAATGGGCATACAGATCTTCTAGCATGGGCGGAAAGCGGGGGAATGGGTGGCAGACAGAGCCCCTGGCATGGGAGGGGAAGGGGAAGTGGGAGTAAGGGGTAAGGTAGGTTCATATACAGCCCCTGCGATGGAGAAGATTGGGAAACCTGGTGGTGGGGTGGGGAAAGGAGGAAATAGGGGTATACACAGATGCCTATCATGGATCGAAGAGTGGGAGGCTCTGGAATGGGGGAAGGGAAGCCACACAGAGCCCCTGTCAAGGAGCAGGAATTTGGGAACTGGGGAGATGGGAGACAAGGCACACAGAACTCCTGGAGATGGGAGAGTGGGGGACCCTGGAATGGTGGAACTCAGGCTGCAGGGGAGTTTGGGGAAATCTGGTGTGGGGGAAGAGGAGCCTCACAGAGCCCCTGAAAAGGAAAAGAATGAAAGGGAAATGGGAATGTGTTACACACGGAACCACTGGTATGGGGGGAGAGAAGGAGGGGCCTGGGTATGGAAGGAGGAGGGAAGGGGGGTACAGCCCATACCAAGGGCAGACTATGGAGGAATTGTGGAGGACTGCAATAAGTATCAGCTTACACTCTATGAAGTGTGTGTGACCCCCCTAGTCATAACAATATCTAAAATTTTTCCCTAAGTAGCTCAGAGTGAACTACAGCCACTCTAAGAAAACGAGTCAAAATGGCTTCTGCTGAACTTTTCGGGAAACACGGTGGTAAGCTCAATCAGTGAGTCAGAAGCAATAGCATGTGACTTCAGCCATGTGACTAATCTCACCATTGACCAACAGTGACATTTTTGAAGAGAAGTCCAGGCCACCACCAGAACCATGGCAGCAGATGCCAAACATGCAGAGAGCTGGACTTGGCAGACTGTATTCGCACTGTACAGAGACTGCAGCTCGGGCGGGTTGGATTCTGACCCAGTCTGTTGCCAGTCAAGGTGACTGTTACTGATAAAAGGAGTGTTTGCCCTGAGTGTCATTTTGGTGTAATTCCTGCCTCCTCAAAGGCAGTAGGAGGGGTTTCTAAGCCAAGACATGGGGGGATGGGGGCCGGAGCCTGCAACCTATTACTAGCCAGGGAAGCGCAAACTTGACACACAATTTCAACCCACTGTAATGGGAGCTCTGCAAAATAGGATTGAGGATACACTTGTAAGGGATATAAACCCTCATTCATGGCACAAGACAACCACTAAGTGTGTAAACCTAGGAAGAAACTTCCCCTATGAGATTCCATCATGGTCCATTATGGGGTAGTACATGTTCTTCTGTGGGTGACACTCAGCTCTATGCCACCTTTAGATCAAACCATCTCATGGCTTTCTGAATACCTGGCTGAAATCAGCATATACATGGTAAGCAGCCTGCTCTTCTGGTAGGCAGTTGGAAGTGCTTCAAAGAGCATGTCTTCTCATCCCCCACTACTGAGGGTATCTGGCTTCAGACGGTTAAGTTGGTTTGAAGCCTTTTGTGCTCCTCAGTGTTACTGGATGCCCAAATAGCTGTGGTGGTAAAGCCACCTAGCTCCACCTGTGACTGGCCAGAAGACCGTGCCCCATCTTATGAGCCACAGTACTGGCATACATGACCTCCACAATTGATTACTGCAACTTATTTTAGCTAAGAAGGAAGCAACACATTCTGGAAATGCTCTAGTTGGTACAAAACAACATCCAGTCTCCTCAGCAACATGAGTCACTGTGAATACACCACCCTGATGCTCTCCTCTCTGCAATGGCTTCCCCTTGAGTCCCATTGGAGGTCTCTGACCTCAGAGCCTCCCATGGAACTGACCCATGTCACTGAGAGATTGCCTGGGAACACAGCCATTGTTGGAGGCCAATCCAGAGAGAGGCAATCATAAAACTGTCAGCCAAAAATGGGAGGCTCCTGAGTGGGGGACATAGAGCTTACACAGGACCCAGACTGTGAAATGCACTCCCCTTACAGCAAGAATGGCCAGGGACCTCTCCACTCTCTCATTTCTCCAACATAGCCCTCCCTCAGTAAACTCTTCAGATAAATGCTCTCACACAAAAACGCCACCCACGCACCAGCACACACAAATAGAAAAAGGCAAACAAATAAAAACAAAGAAACAGGCAGACAAATTAAAAACAAACAAAAACAGCCTTTACACTAATCAAGCTATTTCTTCTATGGGCTTGGAAGACAGAAAATTGCTGTTATTGTCATTTCTATTTTAATTCTTGTAAGGCACTCAGACCCGAATGTGATGGGGGTCAGACAGAAAGACAGGGAGAGTGTCCTTAGGCAAGTCATTCCACAACTTTCTGTGTCTCCATTTCCTCATCTGAAAGGGGGCTAATACTAGTGACCTACCCCAGAGGAGCGTTCTGAGGCTTATTTCATTATGAGACTTGGCCAATTTCAGTTGAAGTCAGTGGAAGTTTTGCCAGCAATTTCCATGCCAGGGCTCTGTCTCAGTCTGAATAATTCTGGACAATTTCAGCCAAAACAGTTCAGACATTTTTGAGAACAAGGCTAGGGGAAAAACATGATTTTATAATGTGAACAAAATTCTGGTGACCAATTCTGGTGACCATTTCTTTGAAAAGCTCTAATGCCCCCATGCTTTTGAGGAGATACTTGCAATTTGGCAGGTAGATGGCCTTGGTGTCAAGAATGTGCCTTTTGCCTTCCCTGTGACAAACTGCCCAAATTGGGCCAACTTATGAGCCTTTGAAAAATAGCAGTTCACACAAACTCAGCTGAGACTTCCTTAACCCTAGCTAAAATCTTTGAAGATTCTGCCGTCACTGAACATGTTTGAGAATCTCCCAGCTCCTAGTACTGACCAGTCTGCACATGTGCCATCCCCACAGAGCACGTGAGCATACAGCTCCATTCCCAAACAGCTCCTACGTGTGACAAAATCGCTCATGCACCATCCCCACCAAGTGACAGGACATGCTCCAAGCCAGAGCTACCAGAATGGGGGGACTCAGGAGGACTTTCCCTGTAATGATTGCTCCCAGATGCTCCAGGCCAGGGTAGGACAGGGCACTAGAACTGAGAGCAGGGGGCCTATCTATTCTTTTGTCTCAGTGACACCCCCCATTGCTGACACCCAGGCAGCATGGAGCAGAAAGCCATCTGATTCAAAGACATAGGGGAAAAGAGCCAGACCTAGGGCCAATAGTCTGGGAGGCAAAGACTAGGACTGGAGGTTGGCAAGAGGCAGAGCCTGGGACTGCGGGGACAAGGAGACTAGGTCGGGGAGCTGGGGATGGAAATGGCACAGGGAGACAGCTGGCCAGTGGGTCAGGAGGAAATTGAGATTGGAGGAGGATCTGAGGGGGGAAGACAGGGAATAGCAGGGCAAGGAGGAGACTGGGACTGGGAGCCAGTGGGGCAGGGGGCAGAAGGTGTGGAAAGGGGAGACAGATCTGACACAAAGTTGGAGGATGAGGGGAGAACTGTGACTGGCTGGGCAAAGAAACTGGGATAAGTAGTTGGGGATGGCAAGGACAGTGAGACGGAATGAGAAGCCCAGGAAGAGAGACTAGGACTGGAAGCCATTGGGATGGGAAACATGGGTATGGGCGATGACTGGCGACAAGAGGGTGGGAGACAGAGAAAGAGACAGATCAGGGAGTGGAAGAGGGAGCTAGGACTGGCTGGATAAGGGTACTGGGGACAAGGAGCCAGGAGTAGGGGGAGAACTGGATATGCTGGGAAGGAGACTGGGAGTAGGAGTATGGGGGAGACTAGGAATGGGACAGACTGAGACAGGGAATCAGACAGGGACAAGGATCAGAAGCCTGAGTAGTGGAGACTGGCAATGACTAACATGGGCAGTGGGTATAATAGTCCAGGGGAGGCTAAGCCTCCCTTAATCCAGGCCGTAGCCCTGTCCATGCTCTTCCCCAAGGCCCCACCCTCACTCCCTCTCTTCCCTGAAGTCAGCAGGGGCTCAGCTTGGGCCAGTGATCTGGCCAGCTTTGAGCTCAAGCTGGCCAGTGACTGGGGGTGGTTTGGATCAGCCCATGGCTCAGGCCAGTGCTCCGGCTGACCAGCAGCCCGGGACAGTTTGGGGCAGGCCTCCTCCGGCCATGGGAGGGCTCGGGGCTCCAGAGGGCAAGGGGGAAAAGGGTGGGGCCTCCGGAGGAAGGGGCAGGGCTGGTGAGCTAGTCTCCCCAAAGAGGAGGTTCACCCACCGCCCATGGTAGGAGAGGAGAATGGAACTGTGAGAAGGAGCTAGTGGTGGATGGGAAAGGGACAGGGCAGAAGGGGTCAAACTTGGGGAGAATGGGAAGAAGAGTCTGTGCCTACTAGAACAGGCTCCCCTCCAGAGTCTGGAATTGAACCCAAGATCCACGAGTCTCACTATTCCTCTAATGTCAGCAAATAGCTATGAAACCCACTTTGAAACTGTCCCATCCTCCTCTAGTGCTAGCCCTACTACTGCTATCAGTTTCTCCATTAGCTCAAGTGGCAGACGTTTATGTGGAGTAATTAATAAAATTAAAAAAAAATTGAAGTCTGCATTTTTCTAGGCAGAACTTCCTAAAAGTTAGTTTGACTTGTTTTTGCACTGCCTCTGCACTTCTGGGTTCTGACCAAACCGGAAGCCCTGAGTTACATGTTACATGCTCCTCTCACAAGGTTTCTGGCTAGGCCTCCAGTCTAAAGCACAAGAAATCATATAAGAAAGTGCATCCTCTTTGTGATACCCAGCCCAGTTTTAGAGAACCACGTGGTTGAGGAAGATCTGAAGACTATGTCTACACTTTTTGAGGGGGGTTTTCTGATCCCAAACTCCTTGAATCTTTTTGGGCTCAACTGTTGCTAACGTACAATTCCCTTCATTTCCTCATCTGCATACTCTGGTCCAGTGGCACAAAAATGGGGAGATCCTTTTTGCCATATATCTAGTTCTAACACATAAAATGGAATTTCCTCCCTTATTTATCCAAATTCAACCTTTGATGGCTGCCTTTTGGGCACAATGCATGTTCTGCTTATTCCCTCAGGATTCTCTTTAACTTTTCACCTCTTCTTTTGTTCTGGGGATCAGTGGGGCAGGTTATTTTTCCTAGTCACTCTTTCTTTTATGTTCTTTCAGTTAATTGGGGATCATTTTCTTCTAGTTGTTAATCTGGCTGCCCTGTGTCTATAAGGGGATGCTCTTTTATCAGACCCTATGGTTCTGGTTGAGCCAGTTGCTTCTTCATTTAGATCAGTGGTTCTCAAACTAGGGCCGCCGCTTGTTCAGAGAAAGCCCCTGGTGGGCCAGGCCGGTTTGTTTACCTGCCGCGTCCACAGGTTCAGCTGATCACGGCTCCCACTGGCCGCGGTTCTCCGCTCCAGGCCAATGGGGGCTGCAGGAAGCGGCGCGGGCCAAGGAATGTGTTGGCCGCCCGTCCCGCAGCCCCCATTGGCCTGGAGTGGCGAACCGCGGCCAGTGGAGCCGTGATCCGCCGAACCTGCGGACGCGGCAGGTAAACAAACTGGCCCAGCCCTCCAGGGGCTTTCCCTGAACAAGCAGCGGCCCTAGTTTGAGAACCACTGATTTAGATCTTGTTATAGATTTATTATGGTGCCTTGAAAGGACTTGCCTCCATCAAACATCACCCTCCGCCTTGGACATCTGTTCTCAGAGTCTCAAGCTGGTATGCAGCCTTGGGGTTCTTGTAGACTCCCCACCGCCAAGCTATGGCTGTACAAAATGTCCTCTTCCACCTTTGGCTGGCCTAGAGATTGCCCCATCCCATCAGATTCCAACTTGGCTACTGTAACCCATGCATTTGTACCCTATGGCTTGACCATTGCAGTGCAATGAAATAGGAAGGAAAATGCTGACCCTGAAAAAGCTCCAGTTGGTTCAGAATGCAGAGGGCCATCTACTGAACAAAACGAGTTGCCAAGAGCACTTCATTCCAGAGCTCCATTCTGCATTGTCTCCTTATTGAATACAGAGGCATGTTCAGTGTTACAGCACAGCTATTCAAAATCCTGCCCCGGACTGGTCTGAGCTACCTATGTCAGCACCTCTCAGTCTGTGAATATGATCTCCCATAAGAGTCATGTTTATCGGGGACAAAGGAACAGTCATTCTCACCAGCGAAACTAACAAGTGCAGAAAAACAGAGCTTTCTCCGACACTGACCACAACTGTGGAACTCACTTCCGCAAGAGATCAAAATAACCACTAATCAGACAACCATCAGAGCAAAATGTAAAGCTCATTTCTTTAGGCCCCTCTTTCCAGCAGTAAAATAATAAAAGGAAAATGACATAAATGCATCATTCAAAAAGAATTTATTCCTTAAGAGGGAGTTGGAGGAATGGAAGAGCAAGTGAGAAGAACAGAAATCCTGGGCCTAATTCTCTGCTGTCAGCTCAGAATGGTAATGTTTCATGCCCCATTGCACTGGTGTAAATGACTCCAGGTGGTGCAGGGCAATGGACAACGAGCCCCTCCCCTCCCTCATCCACGTATTTATAGCATTGAGAATATGTAAGGGGCCTGGAGCATGCAATAAATGGATTAGATTTCATCAGACAGAGTGAGGGATAGATGCTTATTGATAAGGACCTTGTTAAGTATTTGAATAAAAGAAATTCTAAATAATTCTGGAGACAACTGATTACTAACGATAGGCCCAAACCACAAAGTACAAGGGATCTTGATCCTAGCATTTTGGTTTAAACCTATTATGGAGGGGTAAGGATAAAGCCAGCTGCAGAATTTGGTCTGGATCCAATAACCCCCACAAATTCCAGGGGTATTCAGAGCAGGAGTGGGGTTGACTCAAACCCTATTAACTCTATTAATTACCAGACTTGTGCCTCAAGAGAAAGGCAGCTCCTATAGAGAGGACGGTTCAATATTGTGAGACGTGCCGACTTTCTATAAATAGAGATGTACAGCGATTATCACTGGAATTAATTCAAGGAAATTCAGAAGTAGATGAGTAATGAATGGGGCTGACATTTATTGGTTATAATTTGAAAGGAGATAAGCATCTCCTCGCTTCCCTTTCTAGGAATCTAGCCCAATGAACCCTAGAGGGGGAGGACAGACTCAAGAGAACCCCTCTCAGGCCAACAAGAGAGTAAGAGAGCTGTCTGCAACCACCACAATGAGATGAGTAGTGGAGGTGGCCCCAGCAGATTTGGCAGGAAAATGAGCGGGGGGAGGGGGTTAGTTATTGCTCTGCATCACACACCCTGGCCTGCCATAGGACTGCTTCAAAATATTTGTCCTCCCCTCCCCTCTCCCCCCCCCCAGCACAGGGATAA
Source organism: Malaclemys terrapin pileata (assembly GCF_027887155.1). Lineage (NCBI taxonomy): Eukaryota > Metazoa > Chordata > Testudines > Emydidae > Malaclemys > Malaclemys terrapin. The sequence continues at coordinate 151,903,479 of NC_071505.1, forward strand.
TGCCAGTGGGAGCCTGCAGATATTGCCCATACCAACATCAGGGATATACTGGGGGGAAACTGCAGTTACTACCCCTCTATCATCATGGGAAACTGCTAAGACATTTTGGGGTTGGAGAGGCTATCACTCTGCCTGGCAGCAGGAATATATAGACGTGGAGGGGTAACTCGCATAGTGTGGCACTCTGTCCCCCTTGAGAGGTGACTGTTTCCAATTGCTTCTATAGGCACCCATGCAAAAAGACACCGTGAGGCCTGTAAAAGCAACTGGAAACAAGGCGGAGAAGCCATCTGAGCTGCCTCTTCTCTGGGCTGTTGATGTAAAGTGGGGGACAAGAGAAAATAGAAGTTGCCATCAGTGACCAGACATTCCTTAGGATAGGAATGTCCCAGGGAATACTGGAGAAGGAAAGCAGAATAGAGGAAGACTAGGCATGTGCAAAAGAGAGGACCACATGACAGGGAAGTATGCGCACAAGTTGGGGAGGAGGACTTAGCATCTGGGAAGCACGTGCAAGAGAGCAGGGGGAGAGCAAGGAGCAGAGCAGATGGAAAGAGGAGATGAAATGACGAACAGAAGGAGACAGTGTGATTTAACTTCATTTAAAAAGGACAAACTCCTTGGTGCACTACGAGAAGCTAAAAATACATCACTACTTTCTTAATGTTGTTTTTCCATGCAAGCAATTGCTGTAGGTTGCTACATGGCTGTTGCTTGATCACAGATGGGAAGGGAGGTGGTTGGTATGACAGCAAATAGAAGGAAAATCTCCACGATGCCAATGCTCTGTTAAGGTGTGGTCCACACTAAGAACAAGTCTGATAAACCTTGAATTAAGAGGGCAATAGATGGGTTGTGTCAGGCAACCCAAGCAGGTGATAAACATTTTAGGGCTCCACAAATGATCTAAAATGGAGAATAGAACCCTTTGCCTATTAACAGCACCTTTCATTTAAGGATCTCAGAAAACTTTACAAATGTTAACTAATTTAGTCTCCGAAGCCTTCTCTGAGGTAGGAAAGCATTATCCCTGTCTCTCAGAGAGATACTGACAGGCAAATAGCCTGCCCAGGCTCAAGTCAAACAGCAGAGCTGAGAATTGAATCCACTTCCCTTGATGGCTATTTCTGTACATTAACCACTGAGCTCTACAGTTATCAGCATGAGCCTGCAGGAGTCCTGAGAGTGCACATGATCTCCCAGGATGTCCAGGAGGACTCCTGGGGTAAAACATGAAATGAATGTGGATGGGTTTCAGGATCAGAGTTTAGACAATAGCTGGTGAAGGGGGTTGGATGTTGGGTTCCCTTAAATTTAATCCCACAATATGCCTCAGTTTCCAAATCCTTCTTCACAGTATTCCAATAAAACCCCATTCCATTCTGACAGAGATGACACAGCACACTCCACAGGCCTTTCCTTCTGTGGCTTCAGGACAATGGAACCAGTTGCCAGACTCAGCAGGTCCAGTATCCTCTATGCTGAGCTGTGGGCTACAGCTGCTTCATTAGAATATGCACACCCGGACTTCACCGCTCAGAGGTGCCCAAGTGTGTACGGTCTGACAAATATCCCCCGGGGAGGATACTTAACCTCACAGAAAAGGGAAGAACCAGGCAACGCACTCCCAGGTATTGCTGAGCACGGAGTAAACAAGCTCTACTGCAGAGGTGGCGGCGGCAGCAGCCTGGACCTATGACCAGATCCATCACCCATTCTGAAGTCCAGGTAAGGTGGAGATAAATCCCAGAGGGATGCAGGAGAAGCAAGAAGTACGTAAAGTGCAGGGAGTCACTGGGCGGAGGGGACAGTGGTAGAGTTAAAGAGGGATACAATGTGGAGGAAAGCATGGACTAAGTGACTGCTGGTCAAGTTATGCACACCCAGCCAGCACGGTGCAGGCTGAGGCTTCAGGTTACATACACTCTCTAAGTTTGGGAACAGAGTAACCATTAGTTTATACACCATTTCAGCATGGGAAAGGCAAAGTCCTCAGACTCTGAATGCAGACATGCCAAACCACAAAAAAAAAAAAAAAAAAAAAAAAAAAAAAAAATGCAGAAATTGGGCTTAGTTTTGGCTTAATTGGCCTGTGAGTTGCTTGTTGGCTAGTTTTTGGCTTGTAGCTTGTTGCTTCTTTTTTTTTGATTGGCTCCCAGCAATCAGGGGCAACGGGGGGTGGAGGGGAAGAGTCAGGGGTGCACAGCAGGCCCACCACAGTCCCTGACAGCACGCCGGGGGAATCTAGTCACATAGAGTGTTGGGGTTCTTAGGGATTGGCTTGTTTTGGCCTTGTTTTGAAATGTGATTAGCTTGATTTTTAGCTTACTGTGAAAGTCGGGGTGCTTATTTACCACGTGAAAGTTGGCAACTGTGTCTACATGGTCTCTTAGTCTGAAATGCACTCCGCCCTTATGTAATAAAAGAATCAGTCAGCATGGGGCTGGCAGAGCCCTCAGGTTACAAACAACCTCACAATATAGGGCCGGCAGAGCCTACAAGTTATACACACTGTTGCAATATGGGACAGTCGGAGCCTACAGGTTGCAGCTGTGGCCGGCTGGGAAACCCCTCTGAATGGGGTATCTCAGGGTGATGTAACGGCATGGCTGGGGGAAAGATAGCATGGTTGAAATGCCTCCATAGTTTGACTATTTCCAGGTCCTGGAATGGCCCCATGGATCCATGGACAGCTGTGCAATTAGAGCAGCCCTGAGGTTACTCTAATAAGATGGTATAAAACCACATTTAACCTGCCTCCTTGGGTTCTCTTCTGAGCACAGCTCAGCCAAAACCACCATGTTTTACACATCATGTTCCGCAGACCCTCACTCAGAAAGGGCTCCAGTTGCACACGTGCACTCAGTGTGAGACAGAGGCAGCCATGCGGGTGTAACCTACACACACTACACCCTGTCAGGGTGGTGCAGATATTGCCCTCAGGTTATTCACATCTTCTCATTATAGGACAGGCACCGCCATCGGGTTCTGAGGCTGAAGGAGCTCACAAATTATTTCAACCCTTTCAGCATGAGGCAGAAAGAGCCCTCAGTTATATACACCCTCTCAGTATGAGAGAGCAGGAGTCCTCAGGCTGAACACACCCTCTCAACCTCAGACAAGGAGGTGACATGGCTCCTATGGACCTCTGTGAATATGGGGGATGACTGGATGCTCATTCCTCTGTTATGGTCTCTATGCACCTGTGAGTGGTGACAGGAAACTTAGACTGGCAGTTAGACTGGTGTCTCTCCCACTAAGCATTACGGTTGTATTTTCCCCTCTGGAAGCACTGCCTGCAATTAATTCCCCAAGGGAACTCACATGTGCCATCCAGAGTGGTTATGTTACGTGATTTAGGAGAAATCAATTTCTCTTACAGTAGGGAGCTCACTGAAGGCAGCAGAGGATGAGGTGGGGAAGAGTGGGATGGTTATTACTGTGGAGACTTTCATTTCAGAAGAAATCCCCACAGACACTATCCAAGGAAGGAAAATAGGAGCCACAAGAACTTTAAGCAACGAACCTCACATGCAGAAATCAGTTACCAGAAGAAACAAGAGCCAGAACCTCAGCTGGTATAAATCAGCATCTCTCCTTTGAAGTCAGTAGCTCTAAACAATTGACATCAACTGGCAGCCTGGCTCAAAAGCTTTTTTAAGAAGGAAAAAGACTTCTCTTCCTGTGCTAGCATTTAAAGGCACAAACACGCCTTGCAAGTTTTGCAGCATCTGCATCATGCGGCATAATTAAGTTATTCTAAATGAGGTCTGAGACATTTTAATATCCTGAAGCAATAAAATCTCAGGTTGATGTTCGTTCCTCCCTCTCCTTCTCTCTCTCTCTGTGTCTTTTTCCCTCTCCCTCTTCACCTCTGTGGCTCCCAGTGTGAGAAGACACCGAGCTGGTTGGCTGTAATTGCTGGAACAGTCCCCTAACGCTTGCTTCCTCTTCAATTGCATTAAACTGCATCTTTATAGATACAGCCCTGTTTATTCATGCTGCTCATGTGGAAGAGGAAAGAAATGCAGACTCTCTCTGCCTCCTCCTCCTCCTCCTCCTGCCTTTCATTTCATGGGTGTGGCAGGGTTCAAACCTTTGCAGTCTCTCACAGGCACAAGTGTGATGAACAGAGGACAGTACTGGAGGGAAAGCCATAAAACACGGCTGGCGATGAATGAAAATCATTTCACCCACAAGTGGGAAACCGGCTTGTGAGTTATCATTTAATCATTCATGCAATCTAGCACTGAGCACTTGCCCCGATAATGTCCATCCATTCTAGTGTAGGTATATGGAATGCTTATCTATCTATCTATGCATGTTATGCTATCAAGAGATGCAGTAGATAGCACAGTATATTTCCAAATAGTTAGTATTAAATAAACTTTAGGGCAAATATCAAAGGTTCTTCAACCCAGTCTCTCATTTTGCATCTATTTAGCTCCAGATTTTATGGGTATAAATTTGCAGGTGCAATCAGTTGGTACAGATGATAGAATTTAGACATCTAGGTCTCTCATTTGCAGGTGCAGTCAGTCAGCTACTTAGTTCTTTTCCACTATCATCTCCACCCACAAATATAAATGTATATGTGCATACACTTTCTCTAGAGGTGTATGTATATACACACCCACCCCTGTAATTATATATATATGAATTTAAAGAGATTTATCTGAATCCGTATTTGTAATTTCAGCACTTTGCTCTTTTTCAATCAGAAAGGCAGGATGATGCGAGCTTCCCCAGAAAAATGCCCTGAAAGAGGAAAGCTGTCTTTATTTTGGAAGGAAGCTCCTGTTTCCTTATGAAGAACCTGATCTGATTTCTTTCCATTTGCAAAAGGTTGGGGCAGGGAGAGAGGAAAGCAGGCTGAAAACCAAGGTCTTTTTTTCCCAGTCCAAATTAAAGCTTCTTTTGGGTTATCATCAGCTCTGCTTTCCAAAGTTTTACATCATCAATGTAGCAATTTTGTGTGTGTGAATATGTATGAATGCATGTATGGGCGTAGGAGTATGAATGGGTGTGTCTGGCTGTGTGTGGACGTGTGTGGTTGTATTGGGGCTGGATGTGTGTGTGTGTGACTGTACGAGGGGGATGAAGGGGTGTGTCTGGGTGGGTGACTGAATTTAGGGGTGTGTGTATATGCCTGATCTAGTAATCTGTGTGTCATAAGTTTATAAATATTTTGTAATAATAATAATAAAAAAGACAGACAGGAATAACATATATAGATTTAGAGACTGGGTAAAACTGGGTATTAACCATGTGTGCTAAAGCCCAGCCTATTAAAGTATGGCGAAAAATACCCCCTGTCGGCTCTTCCCAGCTTATTGCCTCCAAAAAAACCCCAGAGACTGCTATTTTATTTTAAAATTTGCTGTGCCTCTCCACCCACTGCCCTGTCATTCTGCTTCTCCGTCTGCCTTCCTCCTCCTCCTCCTCTCTTTTCATCCCACATTGGCCGACTAAACGTGCTCTGCTGGCTGGTTGCAATGTGTTCCCCCTCCCACCCTTCTCCAGGTTTTAGTGACTGTATCATTAATTGCAGAGCATCTGAAACCTGCATAGGGAAAAATATATAAGGCTGGGTCTTTTTCTATCCCATTCACCTGCCCCTTTCAGTTATTCTACAGTATGACTCTTTGGCTTGGGAGCACACATATTGAGGCACAGAAATGCACCTTAACCTTCATTGTAATTATATACAGTATTCTACAGTAATTATCCAAATCTCTAAAGCTTCCAGCAGTGTGTTGGACTCTTACTGTAGAGTATTGCAGTAATAGACACTGTAAGGTATATATAATGGAGGTGTCAGTTGCCGCTCTGTAGTTATAAGACTGAGACAAGATTTACACTTAAAGCAGGAATCCCACCTCTTTGTTATTATCCCAATGGAGAAAGTTGTCATAATACCTTTGAAATGCACCAAGGGCCAAATCCTGTCCTGACTACATTGGTGCAAATCTGGAGTAGTTCCAACTGAAGTCAAAGGAGTTAAACTGAGGTAACTGAGAGCAGATTTTGGCTTTCAAGTGAACAGTTTGAAATGGAAGGGGTGTGTGGGGGAATGAGCTAGCTAGCTTTTTTTATTTCATTATTTTTGGCTTGTCATGTTTTATTGTTGAAAATTAGCTGGCTCCTCACCCCTCTTGCCACCCTCATCAAGGAAAGCCATGTGGTACCAGTAGAGAGAATGAACTGGTTTCCAACAGGTTCGTACCGTTCGTCTCTCTCATCCCATCGGAGCTCAGAGCTAATAGAGGCGTGGTCCTCTGTCTCTTTACCAGCTGGTGCACAGTTGTCTAACTGGTCATACTAAGAAAGGGATTGCAAAGAGGGCTGGGTTTTTTCCCCCCGACTTCATGGCCAATTACTTTTGCTATTAATTAATTGTTCTTGATATTATTAACACCAAAAAAAAGGAAAGAAAGAAATTACCAGTTGATTTTTGTTCACACTATTTTAACGAAATGCACCTGTCTCCCTTGCCATCTCAAAGCACATGCACATAAAGCAGCTTTCATCTCTCAGAGCAAAGAGTAACAGAGAGCCGGCATCCTGATCCTGGATCACGGTTCACCGAGTATCTTTTTATTTATTTATTTTTGTGGCAAAAGCTGAAGAATTACTTCCCCCATCTTTGAGGTAGAGCCACTTCTCATCACATTTCCCTCCTCCCCCTTCCACATCCACACCCTCAGAATCAGAGACAGAAAACCCTATGCAATGCATCTGCCCACAGTTAAAAAAAAAAGGGAGGGGGATCCTTGTTTCTCCCCAAACATGAAGATAGGCCACCCTCTCCCCACATCACCAGCACTAGAAAGACAAACAGTCATCAGGAAGGGTGTGAAAAGAGCCTTCAATTGCAAGATGCTAAAGAATTGCAAAGAAGACATCTGCTTAGAAGCAGTTAAAAATTCCTCCCCCCGCCCCTTATACACATACACACACATCCAATAGCCTGGGAATTTCTCCACAGAAAGAAGTATAAAATTGTCAGCTCTACCTGTTTTGTTCTTCTCATACAGCACAGCATGATTGTATTGTCCCCTTCCTTCCTTCTTCTTCCTTCCTTCTCCTCTCTCCTTTTTCCTCCTCTCTCTCTTATCTCTCCCCCCCCACCCTCTCCACTCCCTCCCTCCCTCCCTCTCTCTCTCTCTCTCACACACACACACACACCAGGGCAGTTAGCTGCAACTGTAAGGTCCACAGCTATTGCTCATCACACATACACAAGCTGGCTGTCTCTCTCTCTCCCCTTCCCTCCCTCCCTCTCTCTCTCTCTCTCTCTGTATCTTTCCCAGAATTGTTCACTAGCTCTCAATGACTAGTCACCTCCCCACCCCACCCCCCACTACAATCCAGGCAGCCACCCCCTCCCAGTCCCCTGCCAGCCTCATGAATATTTAAACATCTCCAATCTGGACCCAATTACCCAACGACTTTCCCACTGTACTGAGACTAGCAGGAAAGGGAACATTATAGATTGTTGAGGGGGTGGGGTGAGGTGTGTCTGTGGGGGCTTGGGAACGGGAAGTGGGTGAGGGCTTACATTTTTCTGCCACTCTTTTTCCGCATTCTCACTGTAGTAGTTAAAGCAGAGAGCACAGGGCCCCAGCCAAGAGAGGATTTGTATGTTAAGAAAGCTAGTGGGGTTATTTCCATGGCATTTCATGCACAGGTGACATGCTGTAGGTGGGAGCTGTGGTAGGTGAGGAATAACAATAAATGTATGAATGTCTGTGGATCTTCTCCATTCCCCCTCACATGCATAGTCACAAACAGATATGCACATACACACGGGAAGATATGCACATATACCTACACACATTCCCCAGATGGAAATGTCCTACAGAATATAATGGAACATAACTTTTCTATAGGTTTCTGTGGCATTTAATAGAAAATTATATTCCTGCCCTAGAGTTATATAGGGTGGTTTTAGAAGCAACCTATAGAAAGGCTGTTGTTCTCTATTGTCTTTCTCTATTGATTTTTAAAATAATTTCTGTAGAATCCCATTGATTTTTTTTCTTTACTAATTTCTATAAAACTTGCCATAAGGGATACCGGCACAACCACACACACACAAACACTAACATACACACACATGCGCCCAAATACACACGTATCAGATGCTATAACATTGTGCTTTCTCAGAATTTATAGCAGAGTGACTATGTCTAATAATATGGAAAAGAGAATCTAGGCAATGCATGGATTTCAGCCAAAATATGACAGTGATGAATACACTAGAAAGGAAAAGATAGATAGAATCTAGCTAAAAAAATTAGGATTAAGCCTCCTTTTTTTACTAAGAGCCAGATTCTGAGCTCTGTTACACCAGTGTAAATCAGCGAGTAACATCACTGAACTCTTCTTCTGAACTACTACATTGATCTAATTCTGATTGATGGTAAAACAGCCTAAGAGCAGAATGTAGCCCCAAGTAATTATTAAGACTTTTACGTTTTAAATATATGTAATATGTGGTTACTGGAATATCCTCAGAGCAGAGTCCTTCATAGTCATATTCAGTTGCTATGACATCACTGTACTTCCCAGTAGGACTTTTTTGGAAAAAGGAAAGTAAATAGAAAGGCTTTCAAACATAATCTATCTATCTATGTCTATGTATGTAATTTAGGGGAACTTCCTTGTGTGGTACAGCAGGTACAGTGTTAGGTCTGGGTTTGTGATCTGGGAGGGGGGAATATAGCATGATAATGAAATTCACAGACAATACTGAACTGGGAAGAGTTGCAAACACCAGCCGACACAGAGGAACAGTACGTAGAGACCAAAGGGTTAAATAACAAAATGAGATTCAGCTTGGACAAATGCATCCAGGGGAAAAGAATCCAAAATATGTACAATTAAGAGAAGTAAGAAACCTGAGATGTGGTGCTGCAGAAAATGACCAAGGGTTGATAGAGGGTATCAAATTAGATATAGGTTTGCATTATGGCTGCACATGCCAAAGACATCACATCCTGGAGAAGAAAAGGAATAGGGTAACATTTTCAAAAGTGCCTACGTGACTTAGGAGTCAAAGTCCCACAATTGTCATAGGGCCAGATTTTTTTAAGGTATTTAGACACCTAATCCCTATTGGGGTTGGCATAACTTTAAAAATCTGAAGTCTCATTAAAATCAACATGGCTTAGGCTCCTAAGTCCCTTAGGCACATCTGAACATTTTTACCTTTAGGGCACATAGGAACCAAAGTTATTGGGCTCTCTACAGGAGTGACTGGATAACATTTAAGTGCCTGCAAGGTACAGAAGATCAGCCTAGATGATCTAATGGTCCCTTCTGGCCTTAAACTCTATGAATCTATTCTGATAAAATGGAGGGAGTTTACAAAGAGGAACAAAAATTGCGGGTGGGGGCTGGTAATATGGGGTGGGTGATGAAGAAAGATTAAAAAAGCTAAATCTGTGAAGCTTGTCTAAATGACAGGGAAGCGGGTGGAGGAGCATGATAAAGACATAAAGCCCAAGGAGGGAATTATTCAATGTGATGCCTAACTCACTGTTCAGTGTGTGTTACATCTCCCCCACTAAGTAGTCCACAGAGTACATGAATCTACTACATCTAGTAGCTACCCAGAGTTACTCCTTTAAATGAAGTGGAAGAGTCTCATGCTTTTAGCCTTATAGGGCCCTGGTTCAATCCCACCAGCGATGACACCAATTGGTTGTTGTTACATGGTACACTGGGCTATAACTAGGAGAAATGAGAGGAAACCAAGAAAAGGGAAATTGAGGCTGAATAGGAGGAAAGATGTCCTGATAGTGAGGTGTATTAGGCTGTGGAATAGTCTCCCTCCCCCCGGAGCACTGCTTTACCGCGTTATATCTGAATTTGTGTTATATCGGGTCGCGTTATATCAAGGTAGCGGTGTATTATGGACATATGTGGTAGCCTTTCCTTTTTAAGGTTGTAGTCATATTCCATGATGAAGTCATTGGACCAGATTTGCAAAGGTACGTAGATGCCTAACCTGCATGGGTGCTTTTGAAAATGCTACAAGGCATCTCTTTGCCTCTTTACCTTTGCAAATCTAGCCCAATGTACCTAGGTTCATTTTCACTTGGGGTAAGTGAAGAGGAAAGGGTTCAAGTGACTTGCCAAAGGTCACATAGATCTTTTCTACACAAGATAGTTGCAAACGATTTAACTTTGTGACCCAAGAACCGATTAATGCCAACTGACAAAAGGGTGCAGAGGGGTTACAGGAATTTCCTGATTCTGGGATGTATATTCCGGTCCACCAAAGAATGCCATGTGAGGTCTCAAATGAAAGCCGGTGACACTGTGGTCATCAATATCATTGTGAAATGTATGTATGGGTATTATGTAAGGAGCTGTGTATCTTTACCAGAAAGTTGTGCTCTTAAACATATAAAGTTAAAAGCAGGTCACCAAAAGGTGACATGCCTTAGACTGGTTCTTTCAGACCGGATGTAGGAAGCGTCTCTCTCTCTCTCCATGAGAATGTAAATTAAGCTCTGTTCGTTAACACAATGGAGGCCTGTTCACATACCAAGTCACATGTTAACAAAGTGCTGTGAAATCAACAAGAAAGGGGCACACAGGACAAAATAAGCCACAGGGAGTTATCCTGTAAAGACAATGACCTTTGGAGGTGTTTCTAGAAGGCAAAGCACACACCCTTGTACCATGCAAGCGAGGTCTCAGACAGCTTAGGATGAAAATGCTGAAGCGAACATTGGGGAGACGAAACTTCTTTAGACAGGAGGTTAACCTGTTAGTTAAGTTTAGTCTCTAGAAAGCATGCTATGATTTTGGCTTATATGTAGCCATCTGTTTCCAATATTCTTACTATTACTTGAATCTTTGATTGTAAACTTATTCTTGTTTTTCCACTATAATTACATGTAAGTGCTGTGATGTTAGCAAAGAGCTGGTCCTTAGATGAATCTTACAAGCTGGTGTGTACTGTTCCTTTTGGGAACAGCTGTCTGGTAACTCAGTGAGTATTCAGCGGATCACAGGCTTGACACTGCAGGGAATGTTCCAAGGACTGGAGGTTTGTGTGCACCTATTGCCATCTACACAGAGAGCATGAGGCCTGCAGAGACCTAGAAGGCAGTGCTTGTGTTGCCAGAGGCTGATGGATTCAGGGAGCCGACCCACAGCAGGCACAGACAAGTCTGCCTCGTGCTAAGGGCAGGTAGTGGTGAGGTGCCCTCAGTACCTCTGTGGAGTGTCACAACCTTAAATCAGTTTTAAAACCAATTTAGTTAAACCAGCGCAAATCCCTACATGAACTCCCTTATTTCAATGGGAGAGTGCCGTATTGCAGTTTAGCTTTAATTTATTCCTGATTGGTTTAAAATAAACTAAAATAATCCTGGTTTAAACTGAAAAAAACAAAACACCAAGAGTGTCCATGTGGGGTTTTGCACCAGTTTAAAGCAGAATTGTCTAAACAGCAGCTGGAAGGTACATGCAGTGGGAGTTACTCCTCCTAGCTGCTGTGTAGACAAACCCTAAATGGCTTTAAATCACACCTTTCAATAAACCAGGGACTTTCTCGTTTAAGCAAAGGATTTCACTGCCCTTTGGGAGAGTTCTCTGACCCACCCCATGATATTAATGACTGGTTGGCTGCTTATACTCAGCAACTCAATATACACCTGTTGCCATTACACTAGTCTAGGTAATTTTTGCAGGTGTTTTACATTTATTCACTATCATTTTTCTCTTCTTCTGAGCCCTATACAGCTTGACTCTGGGTTACTAAGGCACCAGGTGCCAGGGATAGAGATACAAGAAAAGGTCCCAATAATATTTTTAAACATTCCAGTAACATGTGTGGCATTCCTGTGGCACTGAATACATGACAGAGCATGTGCGAGAAAGATTTTAGCACTCATGGGGGGTGGCCTACATAACTCACACGTCATTATTTATTATTATTCAGCCTCAGCATTCTCAACAATGCAAATGTTTACTCCAATTAAATTCCAGCTCAGTGTAGTGCTTAGAAACCATAATCCTTCAATAAAATTAAAATCTTGTCTGCTTGTCTATCATGAAGTTAAATGTCACAACAGAAACCAGACTGCAGATGTCACATTAGCTCTTATTATTAGTGTATCTAGTTAGTACAATTGGGTGCATGGCACTTTACAATGCATGTTTGATATAGGTTCCTGCTCCATGGACCTTGCGATCTATGGTCTTATTCCTGCAATCTTGCAAGCTGACCTCTGGGTCTGTGTGGCGCTCCACTGAAGCAGTGGATTAGAGTTTGGGTTCCAGCAAAGCTTTAATACAGTCCTGCCCTCTTTAAAGCCTGAAGCCTTTCTGTAGGCCTCCCTCCCCTTCCCTTCTCAAGGAATGGTATTGAGATTTGCTGACCAGACAGCTCATACAATGAGTACTCAATGTTTTTAACATTTAAGTGTTAAATGTATCTTAAGTTTCGTGACCATCCAGTGAATCAAGAGGAATGACTGAGGCTGGGGGAGAAAGCAGGTCGCACTGATGGGGTGTGGTGGTAGCAGCAGCAGCCTTTGAAATGCATGGAGCTGTAGGTAGGTAAGTCATGGCTGTTGAGGGCTAGCAGGAAGTTCACAAGCAGAGAAATCTTGAGTGTTTGCACAAGCCAGATCTGTAGCTCTGGAAGAATTGGGGGTTGGGGCTTTTTATAAACTCTTTCTTGCTGAGGAAAACAGCTGTCCTGCTTCTAATCTATTTTAGGTTAGAAGAGAGTGGAAGCCCCATGTCCGTCAGTCAGTCAGACAAATATGGCATGTGTTTTCCATTGACTTCATTGATAGTTGGGGTTTCTCCTTGGGAAAGGGGGAAACTCCCCCCTAGTGGAATCCTCAAACATCCTGTCATAGCCTTTAGAATACCCATTGTCCTCCAGATTTGGGCACAGTGGTGGGGTGGGGTGAGCTACCCAGCCCAAGATCCAGGCTCAGATCTGAAGATGGCCTGTGGCTAGGGCTTGGGCTTGATATAGCTAAAATCTCGTGCAATTTCTTTCCCCTTTTTTGGCTGAATCCCAACAGGAAGCAGAAAATGGGCTCATTGTGGCTTTGGATCCAGCCCAGAAACAGAACTGTAGGGGCTCTGAAGAGTCAAACTGCAACTCCCTTGAAATATGAATGGGTCTGGATTTGGCCCATAAATGTTATTGTATTCAGTCTGGAAATTAATCCTGGGAACCATAAACCTCCCCTTTCCCCTCACCACTATAACTGTGCCATTGTATTTACAGGGGCATGATAGCACATGGTCCTGGAGATAATACACTGATCCTACAGTGTTCTTTCAGGAACCTGCTGCTATTCAATGAGAGTCACTATAGTGGTCTGGAAAAACCCTGCAGGACAGATGGAATTTTAAGGGTCTGGGACAGTGTATATGCAGAAATATCCAGTTCGTGTATCTAAAGTTACAGAAGAAGGGCTTGCTTAGACCCAGATCTACAGTTTACCTGTATTGAGTTTCTTGCTGATCAGTATTAGCCCTTTGGATAGTGCAACGTTTAATACCTGGGAGACTGGCTAGTTTCCAAAGTGTTTGTGAAGGCACTGGGGAGCAGGGATGGTTTCTGGGTGACTGGACTTGGAGCAAGTTCTATTCTATTCAGGTTCTTATACAGCCCACATCACTATAGCATTTGGGTACCTTCCAGAACTGCATTAAATGACAGGACTAGCATCTGTCACATGTGCATGACAGCGGGACACTTGTGAGAAGCCAGTCCTGTTCTATTAAGAACCTTTCTATCACCCCCAACCTGTGTTCCCAACAGGTCCAGCCTCCCCCATCCTCTTGGCATGACCTTCAGCCCACAGGTGCTGGTGCACTCAGTCTAGGAATTGAGGTAAATCATAGCATGAGCTGAGGTCAGGGAGGGAGAAAGACAATGTGAAAAAGGCAATGGGATACAGCAGGTAAGTGAGGCCCAATAGCAGAGAGGACATGAAGTTTTCTACCTAATCAAGTGATGGCAGGAGGAATCTGGTGCTCAGCAGAAGGGATTTGGGTGGTGAATGATCTTACATAGCTTGAGAGAGAGAGGAGGAGGAGAGAATTTATTTAGCTTATACAGCAGAGAGGATAAGTACACTTAGTCTTGACATTTTTCTGTTTTCTCCAGTGTGTTCAGTCTTGGTGTGGAAGGGGTGGATATTTATTTTAAAAAGCATATACTGTCAACCAAAATACACAGCATGAACCTGTCCTGCCACCCTAATTTATGCAACTCCAACCACTGATAGTCATGAAAGTGAAGCACTGGTGAAAAAAGTGCTGTGTCTTTGTATTATATTATATTATTCAGTGAAAAATGATGAATTTGACAATTTGCTTAACTGGTGTTGAGTGATCATTTAATGAAAGATCCCATTGTTATGAATATGTGCAAGATGGCAGAACTATAGCTGCTGTAGGAACATAATTCTGAGTTTTCCTCATTTTGGAGTTATTCCAATCACAAGGTCAGGGTTGTAGTTACATGGGTTTTGCATAGAATTTCCTTGGGTTTTGTTTGATGTTTTTATGTGAAAAATCCTTTATTTTTTTTTTTAAAGACAAGACACATCTGTGTCTAATCATCTCAGGGTTACGTACATCACAAAGCTAAGGAGGAACTGGCCTTTTCATTCAATAGTAGTCCCAGTTAAGGCCAAAATCTTTCGATTACATTAGCCTCCTCCCTGTCAAGAGAAAAGGCTAAAAAGAGACCAGAGAATACAATAGCAAGTGATAAGACAACACCAAGCACAAAGAAATAACAATCCTACAGAGCACCAGATTCTTAAGTATTAAGACACTCCGAACAGGTTGCATAGTTTGTAACAGCATAGGTTGAACAGAGCAGCATGGCCTTTCTTGTTCAAGCATCTGGCTACTGTCTTCTAGAGCTTGTGAAAACAGCCATTCATTCAAGGAAGCACATATATCTCTAATATGGTTATGCCATTAGCTTTAAAACTGTATATGCTGCTGCACTGGTGACAAAAGAGGGTTATTGTTGTAGGGTTGATGGTAGAGCTCATCTTGGAGTATCTGCTATTTAAAGAGTGTATAATTGTGCTGTACGAAGCTGAGAAAGCACTTCTGCCCTTTTCCAGTGTCATTTCAAATAACTCTATTACATTTGAATTTGGGATCTATTCCTGACTGCCTCTATGACTCATTCTATGACCTTGGGTAACTTAATTTCTCTCCTCTTCCTCCATCTGTAAAATGGGGATAATAATATTAATATTTATCTACCTTTGAAAGGGACTATAAGAAGTGTAAAATACGGCATTATTATTAATCACACTTAAGTGTGTTTTTTCCACCATTCACTCCTTTATACATCACAACTTATCCACATTGCATCTTGCTGCATGTTTAAGACAAACATACTGTACATGATGACAGTGCTTTCTAAACCATCTATAGCTTGGTCGTTTTGAAACCATATGAGGCAAAGCTCATGTTTCTCATTCAGGGCTGTGTACATTCCAAGTCTGAAGTTTTAAGGATGGGCTGTTATTAAATTATCTGAGCACGAAAGAGGGAAAAAAAGCGCCCGAAAAATGCCTTAGCAGCTGAACGCCCATATATTTTGTTCACATTCAAATAATTCCAAGGTAGTTTGAACAGATTTTTTTTAAATGAAATTTTCCACAATAATTCAATTTTAGGCTCAGATCAAATGTGAAAAAAATCTCTGCCAGAAAGGGAATTTTGGGAGAAAGTTATAAGTAACTGAACAAAAAAATCTTTTTTGAATGGTAACACTCTCTCTCAATCACAATTATAGTCAAGCATCTGTATACTTTGAGACAAGCTGGACCTAAGTTCTACAGAAAAATTCTTGGATTCTCTGGCAACTTCATTTACATTAAAAAAAATCAAATTAAATATGAAAACTGAATAATACAATCAATCCAATGGCCTCTGTTATTGATTTTGATATTAAATTCAGCTGGTTTTACATTTTCCTCACATATTCAGTTTTCAGTGTGCCATAGATTTTAATCTTTATCAGATATAATTATATCATAGAAATTGTCAGGGCGTAAATCTGGAGGTTTTGGCAGCTGCAGCGTTTGACACTTAAAGTGTTATGAGAGGCAGGTGGAGTTTGTGGGCTAAGGGTATTGGCTGGATATTTCTGTTAAAATAATTGTCAGTGAAATCGTTAATGTTAATAAGTCATTGTTATGTTTCAGAGTTAACACCCCATTGAGATGAATGAGGCAGTTCACATCTCTGTTGTTATTATTACAAGTGCCTGCAGACTCAGGAAGGCAAGACTGCAGTGGTTTACATCAAGTCACTTTTTCCAGGTTTTTTTTTTTTTTAAATGAAAGCTAGGACTTTGCAGTTACCAATATTATGCACACCATGACCATGGAACAGTTCAATACAAACGCACAAGCCCCCTGCCACCTGAGCTCATGGAGAATCTCCTTGAGCTATAGCAGTATTAAGGCTAAACACATACTTTTGGATAAGGCTGATTCCATCCAGTAGGATACAGCAGTACTTGCACCCACTAGCTAGAAGGTTCAGGGTGATCATTTCTGACTAGAATGTCAGTCATGCCCTCCACTTTGGGCAAATGCCAAATCTAGAGCCAAGCTCCCATAGCAGCCATTCAAGAAAATCTTCATGTTTCTCTGGCAGAGTCATGGCCCTAGCACCCCAGTATTTGAATTGAGCTGTGCATTTAGTATAGGACTGCAGCTGCCACTTATTTATTTCTCCGGTGTAGTAACTTTACTGTTCTGTCCAATCTACAGGTGCCTTTTGAGTGACAAGCAAGCAGCAAACAGACACTATAAGGCAGGCAGTTGGCAGGGAAAAGAGCAGCCAAAGAAGCAATTGCACAAGGCTTATTACAAAGGGCAGCTAAGTGATGCTTCGGCCCCCTCCCATGCAAACCACAGCTTATAAATATTAGTTTGAAATTATCCTTGTGGCATAAGCTGGCATGGTGGTGATGTTGTGTGTGTGTGTGTAATGTTCTCTCTCTCCCAGAAGAAAGATTTCCCCCTCCCCCCCAACAGCATGGTGCATGGTTTCAGCTCGATTTACAATCCTTGGCCCTGGGCTATTTCTACAGTCAAACATAACCCTGCTTTGGTGTAATAGAATTAGCAAGATTTTCACTCACCAGCGTAGACCTGGCACACTGGCTCGTGCTTTTATGGCCTTGCAGGATAAAAAAAGGGAGGTAGGAAGAACAGCGGTTATGATCTGGGGTGAGGGGGCATGCTGACAGGGTGGGATGGGAATCAGAGTTGCCACCCTACTCTGGTCCTGTTATTGCAGAATTAGCATCTAGTAAGTTTGGAGGGGAATGGGGCACAAGTGGCTGCTGACATGCATTTTACTTAAAGCCAACTTTGAAAGTTGGGGAAGGGGGATGAGATAAAGATTGTATTTTAGTCCTATGACAACTGGCTGGACTTGTGACACTTCATAAGCTGCTAAATCGCACTTTGTGGATTAATAGCAGCAGCTTGCATCATACGTTTCATTCTAATCTTCCAGCAGCAGGAGGCTTTGGGGCATGGACTGTCATTTATTTTGGTTGTACAGCACCAAGCACATTGGAGCTCACCCTGGAAGAGGCCTGTAGGAGCTACTGTAATAGTAATAATTAATAATAGGACTTATGCTAAGAATTATCACTAAATTTTATTTTCAGGTTGGTCCTAGCTTCCCAAATGATAAAGGGGAAGTCATTCCTGCTGGGCAAGATGAAATCACGCCTGAGTTTTCCCTGTCACTGATGGAAGAGCTTGTGAGCTGCCATTGTGTCTACTTTGGTATGTGTCCAGCAGGGAGAAGGCCAGTCAGAAAAGGGGGGGCAGGTGAAGGAAGATGTTGCTCAGAAAACTTTGACTTTTTATTAAAAAATATATTTTTTTGGCCCAAACCCACGTATTCAGTTTAACAAAATGATGATAGTTAGGAGACACTTTGTGAAAAAAATTTGTTCAGTCAAAAAAAGGTTTTCCATCTAAAAATAGTTTTGATGGAAAATGTTCAACAAGTCCTATCCTTAATTCCATCCCTCAATCCAGTTTTCAGACTGTAAAATACCTTGCTTCCACCACACCTTACAGCAACAACCTCCTCTAGACATTACCGTTGCTTCCAGTTAGCACAGTCCCCATATGTCTTGTACCATATGTGCGTGGTATTATTAGTGTCCATGTTAGGGCTCACACACAATTTGTGATGAGTGCCTCCTCGGAGTACTACCCAAGCATCCTCTATTCCCATTGAGGCCATTGGAAGTTGAATGAGTTCAGCATCTGCATCTTGCTGAATCAGGGCCTTAGGTGGTAAGTTCGTGGAGGCAGGGGACTTGTCTTATGAGAGCTTAGTACGATGCTGAGCAAATATCTGGGGCATGACAAATAACATTAGCCCCGTTAGTCTGTTAACACAATAGAGAAATAAGGAGGAAGAAGTCTGACTGGATTTCTGTGGCCACCTGGGATAAACTCTGGATTCACCCTCTATAAGGAATAGAATTTGAATCAGATTTCTGTACCCACCTTGGATGGTGCTGCTGCTCCTAAAGGAAGAACCTGAACTGGATTTCTTTGTCCACCTGAAACTGGCCATCAATACAGCCATTGAGAGGAAAGGAACCTGAGGTAGGTTTCTCTGCCCTTCTAGAATGTAGTCTTCCTTACATCCCCTGGAAGTGGAAGAATGGGATGAGGATATATTTTCCCCATTGGAAATGGAATCATCTACAGCTTCCTTTCCCCCATATGGTGTACTTGGGTATTGCACTCCAGCATTCCAGATATCTTCTATACTGTATGTGCATCACAAAAATCACTCAGAATAGCCTGTTTCCTATTCCAGACACAGGAATGAGTAAGGAGGGGGCATGTTTGGAGTCTTCTACAGGCAGTACTAAACAACATGATTAGCTGTAGCAAAACCAACCGTAGCTGTTAGTGGAGACGAGCACTGGAGTCAGTGTGTGTGTGCATGCATGTGTGTGACCCTTCTCCTTTAGCTAATTCCAAGGTCTCATTGCTTAGTGTGCCCTGTAGCTCCACACAATAAAACACATTTTCCAAATATCCTGCTTGCTGTGAAGTCTAAATTAATGATTTTTGTTTCTGGAAATGGGCTTGATGCCTCCCATGCACCCCATCATTGCCTAGGATCATACCACAGGCAGCCTGCCTCAGTTTCCCCTCTTGGACTGTTGAAATAAAACTTCACCCAGGCTTTTTTGTGATCAAAAATACCCTTCCTTGGGAATCAAGTTCATTAATGTAAAATAAACTCCAAATAAAATTCAAAATCCTCAAAACAAAGTCCATACATAACAAAGGTTTCTCTTCCTCCTCCCAGGCCTTCCTTTGGCAGTCCCCACCTGGCTGAAGTCTCAGGCCTGATTCTCTGCTAGGCCCTGATCGATTGATCTCTCTCTCTCTCTCTCTCTCTCTCTCACCCAAAACAGTCTCACCCCCAAAGCTTTTCCCCCTTTTGCTGCAGCTGCATTCTGCTCTTTATAGGGCAAGCACCTGATGGTTCCCAGGTGTCTCCTTAGTGATCAGGTGTGGCTGGCCCCAGCCCTTCCAGCCTTTTAGGGGCATGCCAAAATGTTATACTGTCCTAGGTAGCTGGAGGAGTACAGAAAAGGAAGCACAACTAACCTGCCAACATTGGCTGGCATAGGGGCTTACTCTGGGCTCAGTTTGGGTCCTCTCTTTTCTTCGTTCTGCATGTCGCTACACTAATGTAACAGCACTGATCCCAGAACAACATTCTACAAAAATAGTTACAGTTT
The DNA here is from genome assembly GCF_027887155.1 of Malaclemys terrapin pileata. Lineage (NCBI taxonomy): Eukaryota > Metazoa > Chordata > Testudines > Emydidae > Malaclemys > Malaclemys terrapin. The sequence goes on from NC_071505.1 coordinate 151,923,310, forward strand.
AAAAAAGGAAAAGAAAACTCTGGCCCCATGGATGTTATGGGATTCAGCTTTCTGCATGTAATCCTTTAATTGATCTTTCTGATGAGGAGAATTTGATGCTTAGCTTTACTGCTTCCTGGATGAGCTTTATGCAGATCTCATTGGGACTAGGTCACACCCATTTGGAAAAAAGTAGATCCTGGGAAAGCATCTTTCAAGCTTTCCCAGAGAGTTCCTCATTGACCTCAGTGTATGTGCAATGTCACAGAGGCACCTCGGGAATGAGGAGGTGGAGGGGCCCATGGTTCCTTGATAATATCGCAGTGTTCCGTACAATGTCACAGAAGAGTCTTGTGTAGGAGGATGAGAGGCCAGGGGTTCACAGATAGCATCATATATTTTGCATCATAAAGAGAGAACTGACCATTGCAATGATGTCACAGTGGATGTCACAGATGCATATTGGGTATGAGGAGGAGTGGCAGAGGGTATTCCAGTGACATTGCTGCTTACCGTATGATATCACAGAGACTTGGTTGGTGTGAGGAAAAGGGCTGAGGCTCCCTCTTTATAGCACTATTGATACCAGAATGCCACAAATATCCCACTTGCAGGTTCTTGTGAGTCCCTTTGTGGTACTGAGGCTTGTGTATCGACTGAAGATACGTGGTGACCTCTTGATCAGCTCAAAGGTCCCATTTTCAGATACTTGGAAGCCTCTTCAGAGCAGTTGGAACTCTTGGACTGGCTTAGAGTCCTGTGTCCCGCCCCCCCAAAAAAATTTGGATCTCCTTTGAGGCACATAGGCCCTATAGATCTCCCTGCAGCCCCCATTCTCAGATACTTGCGGAGCCCTTTGGCGCACATAGAGCCCAATGATCAGCTTGCACCCAGACACTCAGTGACCGCTTCATGGCACAGGAGCCCTTACTCTGCCACTGCTTCTAGTCAGAGCTATGTCAAAGGGGAGTTTGGGTCTTTAGTGTATATGCAAATAACTAGAGAATGCAGGTCCGCACAGCCATGCAGAGAGGGTATTAAAGATCCTATAAAATATTTCAATGTATTCCATCCAGCTTGTGGGACAAGAAAGGGAAAAGAGCTTTCTATATTGAGATGTTTTGGGAGGCCTAGTCTTAAATTCATCATCCCTTGCCTAAGAAGAAACTGTTCCATTTTGGAAATCCCTATGGACACTTTGCATGCTGTTTGAAGGGACTGGGCCTCAGGCTGGGAGAACAGAGTTTAAAAGACTCTTTGGAAAAGGAGACAAACCCCTCTTATCGAAATAATGACAATACTGTACTGTGACACTGGCAGGCCAGGTACCAGCTCATGCCAAGGCCCCTAGGCCTCACTGAACATGGACAAATGCAAAGCTGGAAACCAGTCAGTCTCATCTGTGTGTTAGAATTGTTAAATAGGTATTAGATTTCTAATAGTGTGTTTAGTATTTAGACTGCATGAAATACTTGTGAGTTGCTGCATGCCTTTATCTCACTTGTATTATCTGTATCCCATGCTATAAGGTATTTTTTAGGTGTCTGCTCTGAAACTGTAAGTCCCCCCCCCCCCCCCCACACACACACACAGACAATCAGGAGAGAAGCATTACCAAGTCTGAAATAAGTGGTGGAGGAGTGGTGTCCTCTCCTGCCCAACCAAAGAAGGCCCATAGACACCAGACAAGCCATTGTGGAACATCAGAGGACCAAAGACTTTGTTGATTGCTCCTTCCACACCCATGAAACGGAGATATGCAGATGGACTGATCCCATCAGCTTGAACTCTGGGGAAAGGCAATAAAAATCCCTGATGAGAAGGAACTGGGTCTTTATGGTGCTTGGCCTGGGTTAGGCCTCGAGAACACATAGAAGTTGCCATAATATGCAATCTCTATCACCCTTTGGAACCTAAGACTAACTCATTTGTGTGTGTATGTTTACCTGCTTTCACCTTGTAAATAACCCTCATTTCTTTTTCCTAGTTAATACATCTTTAGTTAATTTATTATAGGATTGACTACAAGCATGGTCTTTGATATAGGATCTAAGGTGCAATTGACCTGGGGTAAGTGACTGGTCCTTTGGTACAGGGAGTAACCAGAATATTATTGTGATTTATGGTGTAAAGGACCATCTATCACAAAGGCAAGCTTACCTGAGAGGCAAGAGATGGGAGTATCCAAGGGGACTGTTTGTGACTCCACATTAAGGCTGGTAGTTATAACGCTTGAGGAGTTCACACTTGATGCTTGGTTGGTGAAATCTAAGTATAGAACTCACAACCAGTTTGGGGTTTGGGCCCTGCTTCTTCACAGTTTGCCCTGAGGTTAGTACTTGCATTCATGAGTCACTCCAGACAGCTTGACAAATACCTTGTCCTTCTGTAGTACTCAACAGCCAAACATTTTATAGCTCAACAAATTTAGCCTCATCCCCCCATCCCCCTAGAGAAGCATAAGTATCATCTGCATTTTATGGATAAGGAAACTGAGGCACTAAAAGGAGAAATGACTTGTCAAGAACCCAGGAGTCCCGATTCCCAGTCCTGTGCACTGCCCATATGGAGATATACCTATCTCATAGAACTGGAAGGGATTTTGAAAGGTCATTGAGTTGAGTCGAGTCAAGTCCAGTCCTCTGCCTTCACAGCAGGACCAAGTACTGTCCCTGACAGATTTTTGCCCCAAATCCCTAAACGGGCCCCTCAAGGATTGAACTCCCAACCTGGGTTTAGCAGGCCAATGCTCAAACCACTGAGCTATCCCTACCCTGTAGCTAAATCTTCCTCTTTGAAGATGAGCCACTGGGGAAACACTCAGCTAGATCTGGAACACTAATGCAGCACACCTGATTAGGTCGGGGGATGAGGCAATGTGCAGGCTCCAGTCTTCACTTAGATGTCACTGAGTAAAGACCTCAGGATTTGGCCCTAAAAGCCTTTAATAGCCCTTGCCAGCTCTGTCATTTTGGGCTGATGTAGTTAACAAGGCTTCTGGATTTTACGACTCAGTGTCATGGTGTTTGTGTGATGAAAACCAGCCAAATTAACACCTATCTAACTAAAAATAAAAGTGTGACCTCTGAGGTTGGACCCATAGTGCATGGTGAGAGTGGTGCGGTGGGATTGGCAGAGCCATGCGTCCATCGCGGCTGTCACCATGGCACACCCACGCCAACATCTCCACGGAGACACAGCACATTGCTAGCTCTTGCATCACCAACTTGTTGCCAGGGAAACAGGAGGATGCAAAAAAAATCTCAATGACATTCAATTTTGTGACAGTCAAGAAACCCCTGAAAGGGATTTAAAAGGCTCTTGGATATGAAGCGGAAATTGGGCTTCTAATTACAGAGTCTCAACCAACTCCTTTTTATTCCCTGGTTATTTTGTCTGCTCACGTCACTGTCTTCCTGCCTTTCTCTGTCTTCCAAGGCACAAACACCAGACATCAGTGAAAAGAGAATGAGAAAGAGCTTTCCTGGTGTGAGGGAAGACAGGATCGGGAGATTAGGGGAGGTGGTTACTCAGTACAAGCAGAAGTGGAAGTCGAGCTCCCATAGCATAATAAAGGACATGGGCATAATTTTCAGAAAGAAGGACATGTGAAAACAACACAAAGTGTGGGTGAATGCTGTTGTAAGAAGTGTGTATGTGCGCGCATTTCTGCATCCAGGTGTGTGTGTGTGAGTGAGAGAAAGCACAATGTTTTGATATTTGCATGTGGGCTGGTGAATATTTGGGTATGTACCCAAGGGTGTATCAGTGCAATGTACATATGTGAGAATAACCAGATGTGCATGAATGAGGGAATGCACTATTGGCAACCCCAAGTGGTCAAAAAAATGAGTTGGGCCCATAAGAAATCACAAGGTTGGCTTTAAAATCATGAGATTTTCAAATAATAATACTAATAATTGCAGGGTTCCTTTTATTTGGCTTCTGATTTTTGAGCCATTAGGGGTCATATTTTCAGGCTTTTCTCCTCAACCACACGACCTAGAAACTTAGGGCTTGACTACACCGGAAAAAGCCCAGAATAGCTACTAAGAGTGCCTTTGTGCAGTTTAGCTTAATCCACTTTGGAAATGGATTAACCTAAACCACAAAAAAGCACTCCTGTTATGGAAAAAGGATGTCCACATGGGGAATGGTATGGAATAGTTTGCGTTTTAAATTCACACCCTAACTATTTTGCACTAACTTCCACATGAATTCCCCATGTTGTTTTTTAAATGAAAGCTGAGATTCTCATGTAATAACCTGACTCCAGGAGCTGAACCATTAAAAAAAAACCCATCAAATATTGTGAGACTCAAAATAAAATCATGAGAGATTGAAACACTGCATGTGTGTGAATGGGAGTGTGTGTATAGCCAGGTGTATTAGTGCCAACAGGTGTGTGTTTGTGAATGGGTGCTTGCTGTGAGTACTTGCTGGCAATTTCAGTTCAATTCAGTGAGATTTTATTGGCACTACACACTATACAAGTGTTGCCAAAGTGGATCTGTCAGAGATGTTTACCATCTACCTAGCATAGGGTTACATGCATGCTTCTTTTGGAGTGTGCATGAGCATGGAGAGAAGTGAGCATTTGAGTGTGTGGACAAATGTACATCTACCAGAGAATGTGCATTTGTTTAAATCCACCAGCTGCAAACAATAGATGCAATTACTGCCTAAATCAATCTCTCTCTATCACACACACACCCTCCAAAACTGGGACTAGCAACTAATCCTTCATCTCCAAAAATTACAGCCCTGTACCGCTTGAGCTAAAGATCACCATTAGATTGCATTGGTACTAAATCTGTCATACACTCTGGGGACTAGCCTCTAGAAGGCAACATTGCTCACTCACTCACACCTGCCTACCAGCAGGTGTATCTGGGGAATCAGCTTGCTACCGTCCACTCCCCATCTGGCAGTCACTCAGCCTGTTACCTAGGTCACTCACTCTGCGGCCCTTCTCTTGCTGGCCTGGAGCTGCTGCGCCTCCCCTTCATGGCATAGCCCTCCGGCCAAGTCACCATCGTCCTCCCCTTCCAGGGTATCAAAGTCTCCTTCCTCAAAGTCTCAGGCAGTCTCCATCTCCACTGTGCTGACTGTATCACTCCTGCAATGGCTGGTAGGGGAACCCAGGCCTGCCTTCTATACCAGATTCCAATTCAGGGACCCTCAAACCAGCAGTTCAGCTCTATCCCTCTCAGGCCTTACTGCTCCTTCCCTAGACTGCTTCCAGTCCTGTCCTTCTCAGGCTCCTATTCTTCCCCTATATCGGGGAGTGTGACTGCAGTCTCCTCTCACTGCAGCCTCTGCACTATCCTCAGCTTCTAGGCTTTATAGAAGTCCCATCTGTTCCTGCCCAGGTGAGCTTCATTCTCAACCAGTGTCCTTGCCCCTTAGCTCCCCAGCAGGTGCAGCCTAAGGCTAATTGGCCTCTCCGTGCTGGTGTGGGGTTAAAGTGACATCACAGAAGCCTTTCATACCTGATCACACAAGTGGTACTGGGGAAAAACAAGGCCAAGGTTGCTTGTGTGTAATATGCCATTGGCTGGCTGGGTGATGACCAGAAGTGGTAAAAGCCTTTGTTTCATCTGAAAGACAACACCTCCAGCAACATTGTGGAGGGCCATTAAGGTCAGTCCTGACAGGGAGGGAAGAATTCTGTCTTCTCACTCACAAAGATCACCTGGGTTTTCCTTGAAGATCTCCCTAACCTAGAGTTCACCAGAGCTAACCCTGCTTAATCTTATGGACTCCATCAGTCTGGCAGCCAGTGGTGGTGGTACGGCTGTAGGCCAGAGAGTCAGACATATAGGCCAATAGTAATTACCACTAAATTGCAACGGGGTGCTATAGAATGACCCCGGGGCATCCACATTAATGCCAAAAGAGTTCATCCAGGCTGAATCTTGGCTCAATTCATGATTTCATGTAATTGATAGTAAAAAGCTGCTGGCGTTGAGGTTTGGACTCCATCCCGGATGGAGACGAACCATTGGTATCCAAATAAGAATGTCACTGTGTCCCTCCTCCTCTGTCCCATGGGTATTCCCTGAATGAACAACAGGACCTGATGACTTCCCTTTTCCCTACCCATGTCTGTTGGAGGCAGTTGTGGAGAAGGGTTACAAGCGTGCTTTTCCAACATCTTTCCTAGAATACTATGCAGCACCACCAGTGTTGGCAGGGTGACAACCTGTCCCAGGGTTGCCATGTCCCAGAGGAAGCCATTACAGGTGTTGACCATTGACCCTTGACCTGATCTTGGAGGTTCTATAGTTGTGGGTAAAATACAATCTATCTGCTAAGCATGCTTTTAAAAATCATAATGGAAGTTACCGAAGCTGTAATAGCAATTAGAAGAACCAAAATATATGTATTAAAAATTTGCTTGGCTATAGATCTTAAGCATTAAGTGTTAAGGGCTTAGAGTGAAGCCCAGTAGAAGTTGGCAGTTGGCCTGAGTATTATGTGCTTGACCAAAGCTTATGAAATGATATGTGCTTAACCTAAGGTTATAAAATTAAGCAATATGTATCTTGTGATAGTTCAGCAATACATCTTGTGATAGGGACAGGTAAACCATAAACAAACAGATAGTAGCATCTTAGGAGCTTTTTGCAATAAGAGCTAACTGCATTGACATATCAAAACTATTGGGAAAGAGAATGATGCAACTGGTTGGGTTAACTGTTGGAAATGTAATTATGGGCAACTGGAATACCACATACAGACAATCATACCCATAAAATTTGGTCTCCCAGAATACCAAATATGAATGGGGGCTGAGACTTAAACAGATGTGGTCCCAGCTGTCTGTGGTGGAATGGAAAAAGGTTACAAAAGATTGTCAAACCCATCCTGAATCAGGACACTGGGGGACAACATGGGACAACTGTTTCTAAATGGTCTCTATAAGGTTGTAAGTATGCACAATGTCACATTGTAAGTATGGACAATTCAGGAAACCACTTTAATGTACTTATCTCGTTCTTATACTTATGTATATTGATTTTTCTATTATTTCAATTATATGTGTGTGTATTAAGTAAAGCTCAAAGTTTCTGTGTGTGCTTCACCAATGTCATCTTTTTAATTAACTCTAAGTAGCTGCCTGAACAAGGAACCTGTTATTTGTGACCCTAAATTAATCCCAAGCTACATGGGAATGGCATCAGAGCAGTGACCATTAAAACTGTGCAGGTGTCGTTGTGGAGAATGCCAGGCTAGATGCAGACACTGTACTTACGTAAGAATAAGCAATTCCTGACCTGCCGGTTCTGCATTGCTTGATGCGGGATTGCAAGTCATAGTACATACCTGCCTCCGAGCTTCATTATTCTGGGGTATCTTCTCTCACACATACACAGCAGGATGAAAACATTGTGAACAAATAGCCTGACCAATGCAGCCAAAACCAGATTAAGACCATCTGAGACTGTACACACAGCCCTACATAGAGCCCTCCATAGACCCACTCACATACTGTGACCCAGCCTCTGCTTGGGGTGGTAATAATAGAGACCACCGACACAAAAACCCTCTGTTGGACTGGTGTGGGGGCCACCACAACTCCTTTTGGGGCAGGCTAGGACTTCCCTCCTCCTAAGAATACAGCTCCCTATCTTCAGGAGGGCTGGGTTCCATCCAAGAAGACTCAGTATTCACCCACCCAAGCAGAAATATTGGTGGGGCCACTGCAGACACCACTCCAGAAGAGACATGATGTCATCTGATGCCTGAATTTGGGAGTAAAACACTGGTGGGAGATGGGAGAACAGGAGCTGCTGTAATGATGCAGGGGAGGTCTGAGTCAGTGAGTGAGCATATATTTCTCTCCCTCTCTCTAATGTATACAGTGTAATCCTATAGCTCTCTCTGTAAAACATGCCCACAACCCTACCACTCCCTCTCTCTCTCTCATGTGCAAAATCTTAATCCTCTCCCTCATACCACACACACACACACACACACACACACACACACACACAATTAAGGTGACCATATTTTGCAAAATAAAAAAGCAGGATGTTTTTATGCCAACAATTTTAGGGTACTAAAAAATGCATACAAAAGCAAAAAGTACATCCTTTTCGAAAACTTATGCTTGGTGCCACTGCTGACAGCTTCTGACTCAACAGTGACACATGCATATTTCTCAGAGTAGAGGAGGTTTTCCAGTAATGTAAGTGCTCTGAATGAGTTTATCATGAATCTCTAACAGGTATCATGGACATTCACTTTGGGCAACAGCTTTGATTGTTTTCAGAGTAGCAGCCGTGTTAGTCTGTATCCGCAAAAAGAACTGGAGTACTTGTGGCACCTTAGAGACTAACAAATTTATTTGAGCATAAGCTTTCGTGGGCTACAGCCCACTTCTTCGGATGCATAGAATGGAACATATATTGAGGAGATATATATACACACATACAGAGAGCATGAACAGGTGGGAGTTGTCTTACAAACTCTGAGAGGCCAATTAAGTAAGAGAAAAAAAACTTTTGAAGTGATAATCAAGATAGCCCAGTACAGACAGTTTGATAAGAAGTGTGAGAATACTTACATGGGGAGATAGATTCAATGTTTGTAATGGCTCAGCCATTCCCAGTCTCTATTCAAGCCTAAGTTGATTGTATCTTGTTTGCATATCAATTGAAGCTCAGCAGTTTCTCCTTGGAGTCTGTTTTTGAAGCTTTTCTGTTGTAAAATTGCCACCCTCAGGTCTGTTACTGAGTGACCAGACAGGTTAAAGTGTTCTCCTACTGGTTTTTGAATGTTATGATTCCTGATGTTAGGATTTGATTGTGTCTACACCCATTTGACTTTTCTCTTCACTCCAACCACTGTTCATCACACTGGACGGGTAAATGCAGAGCACATTCCACTAGGTGTTGCAGAGCATCTTGAACAAACAATTTTTCAAGTATTTTTTTCAAATATTCCAATTTTTTTAAGTTTTATCAATAAAAACAATGGACATTTCAAGTGTTGGGGTTCCTTGCTGGGACTCTCAAACACACACAATGTAATCTCCCTCCTTTTAGCACACACATGGGGTAATCTTTCTCTCTCTAATACATACAAATGCACACACACGCACAATGTAATCTCTCTTACACACACTGTACTCTCTGTAACACAGATGCACAGAAACACAATGTTCTCTCTCTCTCTAACACTCACACATAGTAATCACTCTAATACAATGTAATGACTCTCTCTCAAACACACACAAGCGTGCACCCACAAACAGTAATTTTAAAACACACTCACATACGTGTACAGTCTCACTCATTCACATAACTATGGTATCTACAGTAGTAGCAAGAAAAAGATAGAGGAAAGTGAGGTCTTCTACTTGGCAGGAAAAGAGCTAATAATGGGCAACATTAAAAAGATTCGGGTGTTTAATGCTTATTCTGCACCAGTTTTCAGTAAAAAAAAAAAAAAAGTAAATTGTGACAAGATACTTATCCCAATTAACACTAACAGCAAGTGGGATGGAACACAAGACAAAACAGGGAAGAACAGGTTAAAGAATATTTAGATAAGTTAAATGTATTCAAGTCAACAGAATCTGATGAAAGTCACTCTAGGTATTTAAGGAACTAGATGAAGCAATGTCAGAACTGTTAGTGATTATCTCTGAGAACTCATGAAAGATGAGTGAGGTCCAAGAGGACTGGAGAAGGGCAAACATAGTACCTATAATGAAAAAGAGGAACAAAGAGGACCTGTGGAATTATACACCTGTCAGCCTAACTTCAATACCTAGAAAGAAACTAGAACAAATGATTAAATAATCAATTTGTAAGCAACTAGAGATAACAGGGTGATAAGTAACAGCCAACACGGAATTGTCAAGAACAAATTATGCCAAACTAACCTAATTTTCTTCTTTGACAGGGTTATTGGCCTAATAGATGAGGGAAGCTCTAGATGTGATATATCTTGATTTTAGTAAATGAATTTAGGGAAATGTAGTCTAGATTTAAGGCCTGGTCTACACTACGACTTTAATTCGGATTTAGCAGCATTAATTTGAATTAACCCTGCACCCGTCCACACAACGACGCCATTTAATTCGAAATAAAGGGCTCTTTAAATCGATTTCTGTACTCCACCCCGACGAGCGGAGTAGCGCCAAAATCGATTTTAGCATTTCGAATTAGGGTTAGTGTGGCCACAATTCGATGGTATTGGCCTCAGGGAGCTATCCCACAGTGCACCATTGTGACCGCTCTGGACAGCAATCTGAACTCGGATGCACTGGCCAGGTAGACAGGAAAAGCCCCGCGAACATTTGAATTTCATTTCCTGTTTGCCCAGCGTGGAGAGCACAGGTGACCACAGATAGCTCATCAGCACAGGTAACCATGCCGGCCGATAATCGAAAAAGAGCACCAGCATGGGCCGTACGGGAGGTACTGGATCTGATCGCTATATGGGGAGAGGATTCAGTGCTAGCAGAACTTCATTCGAAAAGACGAAATGCCAAAACTTTTGAAAAAATCTCCAAGGACATGATGGAGAGAGGCCACAATAGGGACTCAGATCAGTGCTGCGTGAAAGTCAAGGAGCTCAGACAAGCCTATCAAAAAACAAAGGAGGCAAACAGTCGGTCCGGGTCAGAGCCGCGGACATGCCGCTTCTACGCCGAGCTGCATGCAATTCTAGGGGGGGCCGCCACCACTACCCCACCTGTGACCGTGGATTCCGGGTCGGGAATAGTCTCATCAGCTACACCTGAGGATTCTGCAGATGGGGAAGAGGAGGAGGAGGACGAGCACGAGCTTGCAGAGAGCACCCAGCACTCCGTTCTCCCCAACAGCCAGGATCTTTTTCTCAGCCTGACTGAAGTACCCTCCCAACCCTCCCAAGCCAGTATCCAAGACCATGACCCCATGGAAGGGACCTCAGGTGAGTTTACCTTTTAAAATATAAAACTTGTTTTAAAAACAAGCATTTTTTAATGATTACTTTGCCCTGAGGACTTGGGATGCATTCGTGGCCAGTACAGCTACTGGAAAAGTCTGTTAACGTGTCTGGGGATGGAGCGGAAATCCTCCAGGGACATCTCCATGAAGCTCTCCTGGAGGTACTCCAAAAGCCTTGTCACAAGGTTTCTGGGCAGTGCAGCCTTATTCCGTCCTCCATGGTAGGACACTTGACCACGCCATGCTTGCAGCAAGTAATCTGGTATCATTGCCTGACAAAGCCTGGCAGCGTATGGTCCCGGTGTTTGCTGGCATTCAAGCAACATCCGTTCTTTATCTTGCTGTGTAATCCTCAGGAGAGTGATATCGCTCATGGTAACCTGGTTGAAATACGGGAACTTAATTAAGGGGACAGAGGTGGCCGATCCTACTGGGCTGTTTGCCTGTGGCTGAAAAGAAATCCTTCCCTGCAGTTAGCCAAGCGCAGGGGGCGGAATTGGCCCTGAGCTTTTCACGTTTGGCTAGCAGGGATCTTCCCTGTTACCAGCCACGCGGTGGGGGGAGGGGTACAGCGATCATCCCAGAGAATTCATGGCGGGAGGGAGGGGCGGGGGGGTTAGTTTGGTTCCTGCAGGGATCTTCCCTGATACCAGCCACGCGGTGGGGGGAGGGGTACAGCGATCATCCCAGAGAATTCATGGCGGGAGGGGGTAGGGGAGGGTTAGTTTGGTTCCTGTAGGGATCTTCCCTGATACCAGCCACGTGGTGGGGGGAGGGATAAAGCGATCATCCAGAGAATTGGATGGGGGGGGTGGCTAGTTTGTTTTCTGCTGCTGCTGAATGTTAACAGGAAAACCGCAGCACTCAACGGGCTTTGCTTGGTATGTGGGAAAGGAGGGCACAGAAGCCGAAAGACAATGGCTTACCATGGCCTCATGCAAGCCGAATTCTGTTCCCCGGACCTGTGATCTCTAGCAGCAAAGCCACAGGCACTCAATATTAAGAGGCAAAATGCGACCTTGTACAGAAATCACATGTGCTATGTAATGTGAATAGTGTTGGTCACCGTGAAAGAGTATAAGCATTGTTCTGCAAAATGTATCTTTTTAAAAAATTCTCTCTTTTTTTCCCTCCCTACAGCAGCTGCAAATTCTTCAAGCCTTCCTCCTCCGTCCCGAAGGCTATCACAGATAAGGCGTCGGAAAAAGAAGACGCGAGACGAGATGTTTGCAGAAATCATGGAATCCACCCGCAGTGACAGAGCTCATCTGAATGAGTGGAAAGACACAGTTTCAAAGTATAGGAAAGAAGCCAGTGAACATGAGGACAGGAGGGACCAATGTGAGGACATGAGGGACCAACGTGAGGAGAGGAGAGACGCTCGAGATGAGAGGTGGCGGCAGGAAGATCAGAGGAGGCAGGATGCAACGCTGGGGCTGCTGCGTGAGCAAACAGACATGCTCCGGCGTCTGGTGGAGCTTCAGGAATGGCAGCAGGAAAACAGAGTGCCGCTACAGCCCCTGTATAACCCCCTTCCCTCCTCCCCATGTTCCATATCCTCCTCACCCAGACGTGTAAGAACGCGGGGGGGGGGGGAGGCTCCGTACACCTTCCCATTCCACCCCAGTGGACAGCCCAAGCAAAAGGCTGTCATTTTTTTAATCTTTTTTTAGTGGCCTTTTCCTTCCCACCGATCCTCCCCCCAAACCCCACCCGGGTTCCCTCCCTCTTTTTATAATCTATTAATAAAGAATAAATGATTTTTAAACGATAGTGACTTTATTTGGTTTGAAAGCAAGCTGGGGAAAGGGGGAGGGTGGGTTCCTTACAGAGAATGAGTCAATAAAGGGGGCGGGTTTTCATGAAGGAGAAACAAACAGATATTTCACACTGTAGCCTGGCCAGTCATGAAACTGGTTTTCAAAGCTTCTCTGATGCACAGCGCTTCCTGGTGTGCTCTTCTAATTGCCCTGGTGTCTGGCTGCGCGTAATCAGCAGCCAGGCGATTTGCCTCAGCCTCCCACCCCGCCATAAAGGTCTCGCCCTTACTTTCACAGAGATTGTGGAGCACACAGCAAGCAGAAATAACAATGGGGAGATTGGTTTGGCTGAGGTCTGAGCGAGTCAGTAACAATCGCCAGCGACCTTTTAAATGGCCAAATGCACATTCTACCACCATTCTGCACTTGCTTAGCCTGTAGTTGAACAGCTCCTGACTCCTGTCCAGGCTGCCTGTGTATGGCTTCATGAGCCATGGCATTAAGGGGTAGGCTGGGTCCCCAAGAATAACTATTGGCATTTCAACATCCCCAACGGTTATTTTCTGGTCCGGAAAGTAAGTCCCTTGCTGCAGCCCTTTAAACAGAGTAGTGTTCCTGAAGATGCGAGCGTCATGAACCCTTCCCGGCCAGCCCACGTTGATGTTGGAGAAACGTCCCTTCTGATCCACAAGTGCTTGCAGCACCATTGAAAAGTACCCTTTGCGGTTTATGTACTGGGTACCCTGGTGCTCCGGTGCCAAGATAGGGATATGGGTTCCATCTATCGCCCCACCACAGTTAGGGAATCCCATTGCAGCAAAGCCATCCACTATGACCTGCACATTTCCCAGAGTCACTACCTTTCGTAGCAGCACCTGAGTGATTGCTTTGGCTACTTGCATCACAGCAGCCCCCACAGTAGATTTGCCCACTCAAAATTGATTCCCGACTGACCAGTAGCTGTCTGGCGTTGCAAGCTTCCACAGGGCTATCGCCACTCACTTCTCAACTGTGAGGGCTGCTCTCATCTTGGTATTCTGGCGTTTCAGGGCAGGGGACAGCAAGTCACAAAGTTCCATGAAAGTGCCCTTACGCATGCGAAAGTTCCGCAGCCACTGGGAATCATCCCACACCTGCAACACTATGCGGTCCCACCAGTCTGTGCTTGTTTCCCTTGCCCAGAATCGGTGTTCCATGGATAGAACCTGCCCCATTAACAACATGATCTCCAAAGCACCGGGGCCCACGGTTTGACAGAATTCTGTGTCCGTGTCCATGTCCTCATCACACTTGTCGCTGCGCTGCCGCCGCCGCTGCCTCCTCGCCTCGTTTTTCTGGTCCTGGCTCAGCATAAACTCCACGAGATCGTGCGAGGTGTTTACAATGTTCATGACTGCTGTCTTGAGCTGAGCGGGCTCCATGCTTGCCGTGATATGGAGTCTGCAGTGTTCACCCAGGAAAAAAAGGCACGAAATGGTTGTCTGCTGTCCGTTGCTTTCATGCAGGGAGGGAGGGAGGGGTGAGGCTGTACCCAGAACCACCTGCAACAATGTTTTTTGTCCCATCAGGCACTGGGATCTCAACCCAGAATTCCAATGGGCGCGGGAGACTGCGGGAACTATGGGATAGCTATGGGATAGCTACCCACAGTGCAACGCTCCAGAAATCGACGCTAGCCCCGGTACTTGGACGCACACTGCCGAATTAATGTGCTTAGTGTGGCCGCAAACATTCGACTTTATACAATCTGTTTCCCAAATTCGAATTATATAAATTCGGATTAATCCCGTAGTGTAGACATACCCTAAATTTCTATAAAGTAGGTGCAAAAACTGGTTGAAAGGTACTCAAAGAGTAAAAAGAAGAACAGGAGTACTTGTGGCACCTTAGAGACTAACAAATTTATTAGAGCATAAGCTTTCGTGGACTATAAATTATGCTCTAATAAATTTGTTAGTCTCTAAGGTGCCACAAGTACTCCTGTTCTTCTTTTTGCGGATACAGACTAACACGGCTGCTACTCTGAAACCACTCAAAGAGTAGTTATCAATGGTTCACTATCAAATTTGGCGGGATATCTAGTGGACTCTCCCGGGGGTTAGTCCTGGATCTGGCACTAGTCAATATTTTTATTAATGCCTTGGATAATGCAGTCGAGCAGTGGTTCTCAAACTTGGGCTACCGCTTGTTCAGGGAAAGCCCCTGGGGGGCCAGGCCAGTTTGTTTACCTGCCATGTCCGCAGGTTTGGTGGATTGCAGCTCCCACTGGCCGCGGTTCACCGCTCCAGGCCAATGGGGGCTGCAGGAAGGGCGGCCAGCACGTCATGTATACCCAGACATCACTGAGACATTTCAGCCAGCAATTCAAGTGATCGGCCAAACCTGCAGACACGGCAAGTAAAAAAACCGGCCTGGCCCACCAGGGGCTTTCCCTGAACAAGTGGCAGCCCAAGGTTGAGAACCAATGGAGTAGCGAATATGCTTATAAAATATGCAGATGACACCAAGCTGGTAGGGGCTGCAAGCACTCTGGAGGATGGGATTAGAATTCAAAATGACCTTGACAAATTGGAGAATTGGTCTGAAATCAGTAAGATGAAATTCAATACTGATGTGCAAAATACTACATATAGGAAGAAAAAAATCAAGTATACAACTACAGAATGGGGAATAGCTGGCTAGCTGGTAGTACATCAGAAAAGGATTGGGGGGCTATAATGGATCAAAAATTGAATATGAGTCACCAATGTGATACACTTGTGAAAGAAGCTAATGTCATTTTGGGGTGTATTAACAGCAGTGTCATATGTAATTGCCCCACTGTCCCCAGCACTGGTCAGGCTTCAGATGGGGTGTTCTCTCCTGTTCTGGGCAGCACACTTTAAGAGAAATGTGGAAAAATTGAGGGAGTTCAGTGGACAGCAACAAAAATGACAAAAGGTTTAGAAACCCTGATCTGTGAGGAAAGGTTAAAGAACTGTTTATGAGTATTTACCAGATTTAACTCCATCAGACTGTTCCCCATGTTGAAGGAAGACCTTAGTGGGAAGAGTTTCAAATAGGATGAGCTGATTGCAGCAGGAATACTGGAACTAGGGCTGCTGTGGTGCAGAGGACCTATGGCTTGAAGTGGTTCCTCACATATACAGGGTTTACAGTTTGGTTCAATGGTTTTCAGCACCCCATCAAGGAGTTTCTGGACATACCAGACAAGAATTTCTACACGCCGGGTATAGCCAAGCTGCTCCTGTGCCGACCAAGTGCATCAAAGTAAAGGGGGATTATATTGAAAAATAAACTATTGAACACAAATCAGGGGTTTTTGTCTTTGTCAGGTGTGACAAAGTTCCTCCTCTATCTTGGTGGGTCCTGCGCTTATTGGCGGATTTTCTTGCCTCAGAGATTCACCATGTGGGTTGGGGAACAGCCCAGAGACCTTCCCCTCTGGAAGAACCCACAGTCCAGGTCAATTGGGAGGTTTGGGGGGAACCCGGGCCCGCCCTCTACTCCAGGTTCCAGCCCAGGGCCCTGTGGACTGCAGCTGTCTATAGTGCCTCCTGTAACAGCTGCATGACAGCTACAGCTCCCTGGGCTACTTCCCCATGGCCTCCTCCAAACACCTTCCTTATTCTCACCACAGGACCTTCCTCCTGGTGTCTGATAACACTTGTGCTCCTCAATCATCCAGCAGCACACCCACACCCACACCCACTCAGCTCCTTGCACCTCTTGCTCCCAGCTCCTCACACTTGCACCACAAACTGAAGTGAGCTCCTTTTTAAAACCCAGGTGCCCTGATTAGCCTGCCTTAATTGATTCTAGCAGCTTCTTCTTAATTGGCTCCAGGTGTCCTAATTAGCCTGCCTGCCTTAACTGGTTCTAGCAGGTTCCTGATTACTCTAGTGCAGCCCCTGCTCTGGTCACTCAGGGAACAGAAAACTACTCATCCAGTGACCAGTATATTTGCCCTCTACTAGACTCCTGTACCCCACTGGTCTGGGTCTGTCACACAGGCTAGAAACTTTCTGAACGCCCCTCATACACTGATAACTCATAAATAATAAGAAACTCAAATGCTTGATACAAATGTGAGAGTTTATACAAAAATAGAATATTGGCTATATTATTATCATTGTCAAACATTGTATTGATATGTTTCAGGATATGTACTACAAGCAAATTACAATATGCAGTTACACCAGTATCTCCTGTGACATGTAATGTGCCGTAAACCCTGAATTCAAAAGCAGAAGAGAAAAATGTATAGAGGAGGTTCCACCTCCACTTAAGCTATTATTTCCACAACAAAAGTCTATGGTTAGCTTGACTGTATTAATAGGATGATGTAAATTATTCTAGTTCTCTAACTGGAATAATGGAACCACTGCTTTTGGGAGCACAGGTCCGTGACATAATGGGGGTTGAATAGCTCAGGGAATGGGGTAGAGAACATTTCACTTCCGGGTCACTAGTTTAAATCTGGTCCAGGCTGAAAGTGAGTTAATGGCTTCAGTCCAATTTGTAGCAGGCCAATGTCCCCACCAACGCCCCCTGCCCAAGCATCTCAGATGGTCTCTCCTGAGCAGTCTCAGTAGCACTGTATGGGCCATGGAGCCCAAACTATCCTTTCTTGCCTAAAAATGGTGCTTCTAGGTCAGACTTTAGGTACATTGGCCCCTGCCAGGATAATACCTCTTCTATTGTGACACTGAAGGGACTGCTCTCCAGAGATGTCAATCTGGCTACCGCAGACACTAAATAAGTCAATAAAACCAGGCATGTGACAAAACTTGAATCTTTCAGACCACTTTTTACAAGAGAAAAATTGACTAAAATCTACAGTAGGAAAAGTGCATTACCACAGACCTTGAGAAATCCCTAGGATCTATCCTAGCATTGGCCTCTATTTCTCCACAGAACTGATACCGCAGGAGCCGCTGCAGAGTTATAAGCTTCCCCCTCACACCACATCCCCAATATGCCTCCTCTCCCCTGACCCTGTGAAAGGGAACTTGCATCTCATGGCCCATTCAATAATGACATAACACTTATACATACATCTTCTACCTGAGGACTTGAAAGCACTTTACAAACTTTAAACGGCAAGCCCTCTCCTTTCCCCGAGAGGCTGATAAGCATCATTATCCCTGTTTTACAGATGGGGGCACTAACTGACTTACAGCATGTCAGTAACAGAGCCAGGAATAGAGCACAGATTTCCCTGAGCTTAGGTTGGTGCTCTAGCCAATTGGCAATATTGCCTCCCTTGCCCTTTGTGCTAAGACTACTGATAGTATGGAAACCCATCCAGTAGAAATTGTTAACTAATAAACAGACTGGGACATGAACTATACTCTAAGCCGCTCCAGGCTTGTTTACTTGTCCTGGCATTTGGGGCTCCTTCAATGATCTTCATGAATGATATTTTTAGGTCATTCCTGGTTGACTCCTGAGGAGTATTTGGGGCAGGGAGGGAAGTGTCTCTCTCTTCCCTCTGTTCTGTCAATTAAGGGTTTCTGACCTTCAGACCTTATTTCACTTGTGCATATGAGAGAACTATAATTGTATTTAGAAGGTGCCTTCCACTCCCTCAATCCCCATCATAGTCAGTCTCTGCAGATATCTGAGGGGAAAGCCTGGCAGGTAACACACAGCGGCCTCCCTCAGTTAGCCAAGCCTCCAGTGGGATTGTGCTGCTGGTCATCACAGAGTCAACACACAGTTGGTTCCCTTGAATAGTTGTTGGCAGTCTGCATTGCCTCCTGGCAGTGTCTGGGCCAGACATGTGCTCCTGGAAACAAGCACATCCTTTCCTCCAGTGGCAGATATATGCTGCACAAACAATCCCACATGGTCAACAGCAGAGAAACACTCTCTGTGGATGCCACTGTCACCACCATCTTTGTCTCAGCTGCATCCCAACTTTGTTGTTGTTGTGCTGGCCATAACCCAGGCCCTGCTGTCAAAGGACTTCAGAAAAGCAGACTTTGACTCCCTCAGGGAACAGATGGGCAGGATCCCCTGGGAGAATGACATGAAGGGCAAAGGGGTCCAGGAGAGCTGGCTGTATTTTAAAGAATCCTTATTGCAGTTGCAGGAACAAACCATCCCGATGTGTAGAAAGAATAGTAAATATGGCAGGCGACCAGCTTGGCTAAACAGTGAAATCTTTGCTGATCATAAACGCAAAAAAGAAGCTTACAAGAAGTGGAAGATTGGACAAATAACCAGGGAGGAGTATAAAAATATTGCTCAGGCATGCAGGAGTGAAATCAGGAAGGCCAAATCACACTTGGAGTTGCAGCTAGCAAGAGATGTTAAGAGTAACAAGAAGGGTTTCTTCAGATATGTTAGCAACAAGAAGAAAGTCAAGGAAAGTGTGGGCCCCTTACTGAGTGAGGGAGGCAACCTAGTGACCGAGGATGTGGAAAAAGCTAATGTACTCAATGCTTTTTTTGCCTCTGTCTTCACGAACAAGGTCAGCTCCCAGACTGCTGCACTGGTCAGCACAATATGGGGAGAAGGTGACCAGCCCTCTGTGGAGAAAGAAGTGGTTCGGGACTATTTAGAAAAACTGGACGTGCACAAGTCCATGGGGCCGGATGCGCTGCATCCGAGGGTGCTAAAGGAGTTGGCGGATGAGATTGCAGAGCCATTAGCCATTATTTTTGAAAACTCATGGCGATCGGGGGAGGTCCCAGATGACTGGAAAAAGGCTAATGTAGTGCCCATCTTTAAAAAAGGGAAGAAGGAGGATCTGGGGAACTACAGGCCAGTCAGCCTCACCTCAGTCCTTGGAAAAATCATGGAGCAGGTCCTCAAGGAATCAATTATGAAACACTTAGAGGAGAGGAAAGTGATCAGGAACAGTCAGCATGGATTCACCAAGGGGAAGTCTTGTCTGACTAACCTAATTGCCTTCTATGATGAGATAACTGGCTCCGTGGATGAGAGGAAAGCAGTGGATGTGTTATTCCTTGACTTTAGCAAAGCTTTTGATACGGTCTCCCACAGTATTCTTGCCGCCAAGTTAAAGAAGTATGGGCTGGATGAATGGACTGTAAGGTTGATAGAAAGCTGGCTCGATCGTCGGGCTCAACGGGTAATGACCAATGGCTCCATGTCTAGTTGGCAGCCAGTTTCAAGCGGAGTGCCCCAAGGGTCGGTCCTGGGGCCGGTTTTGTTTAATATCTTTATTAATGATCTGGAGGATGGTGTGGACTTCACTCTCAGCAAGTTTGCAGATGACACGAATCTAGGAGGCGTGGTAGATACACTAGAGGGTAGGGATCGGATACAGAGGGACCTAGACAAATTAGAGGATTGGGCCAAAAAACACCTGATGAGGTTCAACAAGGACAAGTGCAGAGTCCTGCACTTAGGACGGAAGAATCCCATGCACTGCTACAGACTAGGGACCGAATGGCTAGGTAGCAGTTCTGCAGAAAAGGACCTAGGGGTCACAGTGGATGAGAAGCTGGATAGTCAACAGTGTGCTCAACAGTGTGCTCTTGTTGCCAAGAAGGCTAACAGCATTTTGGGCTGTATAAGTAGGGGCATTGCCAGCAGAACGAGGAACGTGATCGTTCCCCTTTATTCGACATTGGTGAGGCCTCATCTGGAGTACTGTGTCCAGTTTTGGGCCCCACACTACAAGAAGGATGTGGAAAAATTGGAAAGAGTCCAGCGGAGGCCAACAAAAATGATTAGGGGGATGGAGCACATGATTTATGAGGAGAGGCTGAGGGAACTGGGATTGTTTAGTCTGCAGAAGAGAAGAATGAGGGGGGATTTGATAGCAGCCTCCAACTACCTGAAGGGGGTTCCAAAGAGGATGGAGCTCGGCTGTTCTCAGTGGTGGCAAATGACAGAACAAGGAGCAATGGTCTCAAGTTGCAGGGGGGGGAGGTCCAGGTTGGATATTAGGAAACACTATTTCACTAGGACAGTGGTGAAGCACTGGAATGTGTTACCTAGGGAGGTGGTGGAGTCGCCTTCCTTGGAGGTTTTTAAGGCCCGGCTTGACAAAGCCCTGGCTGGGATGATTTAGTTGGGAATTGGTCCTGCTCTAAGCAGGGGGTTGGACTAGATGATCTCCTGAGGTCCCTTCCAACCCTGATATTCTATGATTCTATGATTCTATGAAAGTTTCCCAGGTTGAATTCAGCCTCTAGACTCCCACAGCGCTTCCTTTATTAGCTCTAATGAGATTGACCTATGGGGGATGCTCTGGAGCTCCCTCTCATCAGTGTCCGCATGCCTCTTGTTAACCTTTCTTCGCCTCTTCTAAGTGTCTCTTGAGCGCCTCCTGGATGAGATGGATTTGGTGGATCCAGTTGGTGGCGGCTGGTAGATTTGGGTGAAAATGGGGGTGGAACCTGTAATTCGCAAAGGCAGGGCTCTGACCTGTAGAGGCATGGTCAGTGCTGTTATATGAAAACTCTGTCTCTGGCAGGAGTGTGGACCAGTTATTCTGGTGATAGTTTACAAAACATCTCAAGTATTGTTCTAGTACTTGGTTCACTCTTTTAGTTTGTCCATCTGTTTGGGGGTGGTACACCCTGGAGATGGATATGCAGATGTCCAATAACCGGAGCACTTCATGCCAAAAGTGAGGGATAAACTGTGGGCTTTGGTGTGAAACTATGTGGCCTGAAAGTCCGTGAAGACAAACCATAGTTTGCACCAGAAGTAGGGCGGTGGTCTCATCAGTGGGCAAGTGGTAGTAGGAGATGAAGTAGGACATTTTAATCAGTCCACAACCATTAAGACTACTATGTGGCCATCAGATGTTGGAAATTCCACAATGAAGTCCAGAGTGATGGTGGACCAAGGCCTGAATGGAGTCTCCAGGGGCACTAAGATTTTGAGGGGTCTAGTCTGGGACCTAGTCCACGTAAGCATTGACTTTGGCCTGCATGTGGGGCCACCAGCAAAAAAACAGACAACCATGCAGAAGATATTAAGGCAGCCAAAGTGACCTACCAATGGAGTGCCTTGGCACAGCTGTAGCACCTTCAGCCAGGGGACCCCCAGTGGAACATATGTGCTTGAAGTATGTTACCCCATCTCACATGTAGCAGTGTATCTTTGCCCCTAATGGAGTAGACTGTGTTTCTTGGGTGAGTGGGTCTTCTTTTGAGGCAGATTGAATGAGGGAAACTTGGTCTTGATAGACTGGGGCAGTGATAAAGTTATTAGGCTTGAAGAGGTAGGGTGGCTCAGAGGTAGGTTCCTCATTTTCCTTGTAGTATTCCCCCTTCCGTGACGGAGCATCAGCTTTCCCATTTCAGTTTCCTGGGTGGTAGGTGATAGTAAACTTGAATCAAGAGAAGAACAAGGCCCACCTTAACTGCCACTGCTTCAAAGCTTGGGCCTTACACAAGTACACAAGGTTCTTATGGTCAGTAAAAACCTGTACTGGGTGCCAAGTTCCCTTGAGCTGGTGATGTCATTCTTGTAAATGAGTTTTGTCGAGCATTTCATAGTCCATTTCTGCAGGGGTGAGTTTTCAGAAGTAATATGCACAAGGATGAAGAACTGACTGGGGTCCGAGTCACTGTGAGAGTACCGCCCAGAGGGCCATGTTGGAACATCCACCTCCACTATAAATGGACAAGTCAGGTTGGGATTTGCAGAATCGCTCAGGAAGGCGATGGTGAAGGTAGACTTGAGCTGGTCAAAAGCACGCTGGGCTTCAGGCAGCCAAGTGAACCAAGCAGCTTTATGAAGGAGGGAAGTCAGGGGGGTATTTGTTCAGATAAGTTAGTGATGAATCACCTATAAAAATTCACAAAGCCCAGGAAGCATTGTGTTCTCAGAGGGTCTGAGCTGCTTAGGGTGACCAGAGGGCAAGTGTGAAAAATCAGGACGGGGGTGGGAGCTAATAGGTGCCTATATAAGAAAAAGCTCCCAAAATTGGGACTGTCCCTATAAAATCGGGACATCTGGTCACCCTAAAGGTGCTGCCCACTTGTGGATGGCCTCCACCTTCTGCGGGTTCATCTGAATGCCCTCCAGAGAAATCATGTAACCCAAACATTCAATGGTTGCCTGGTTGAAGGTGCACTTCTCTAGTTTGGCATACAAACCATACTTCTGTAGCCTCTCCAGGATGGACCAGACATGATGGCGGTGCTCTTCAGGGGTCTCAGAAAACACCAGGATATCATCAAGGTAGATGAACACACATTAGTGCAAGGTGTCCCTATACACATTGTTTACAAAATGTTGGAACATTGTGCGGGAGTTGATTAAGCTAAACGGCATTACTTAATATTCAAAATGCCCATATTGGGCATGAAAAGTGGTCTTCCATTTGTCCCCAGACATAATGTGCACTAGATTGTATGGCCTCTGAAGATCTAGTTTAGTGAAGATCCTGGTGGTCCTCAGGCAGTCCAACAATTCCAGAATGAGGGGCAGAGAATACCGGTTATGAATAGTCATCTGATTTAGTGTGCAATAGTCTACACAGATGTGCCGTGACCCTTCCTTTTTTTCACAAAGAGGACTGGTGCCCCCGCTGAAGAGTTGGATCATTGAATGAAACCTATTGGATTTACACGCGCAGGGCCTCAAGTTTGCTTCAAACATGGTGTATAGCCAT
Source organism: Malaclemys terrapin pileata (assembly GCF_027887155.1). NCBI lineage: Eukaryota > Metazoa > Chordata > Testudines > Emydidae > Malaclemys > Malaclemys terrapin. The sequence goes on from NC_071505.1 coordinate 151,946,604, forward strand.
ACGTAGGGTACCTTTGCCCCAGGTTGTAGGTCTAATGGACAGTTGTAGCCCTTCTGTGGGCGTAATGAATCCACGTTTTTTCCCCATCAAACATATCCAGGGAGTCTCCATATTTGTTGGGGAGGCCAGGGCTGTGGTCTAGAGCCTCCTCCTTCTGGTTAACCCCTGCCCCCTGTGGGCTCTCCTCCGAGGGTCTTATCCAATCCTGGGGCCCAGGGTGCAGGTCACCTGGGGGTTGGTTGATTTGTTGGAGGCAAGCTGTCTGGCAATATTTGGAGGAGATGGTAATGCTCCTCTGCCACCAGGATATCCATGGGTCATGCCACTTCAACCAAGGAATGCCAAGAATTATCAGGAAGAAGGGAGAGGGGATCACATCAAAGCATATTATTTCCCAATGCCCTTCCATTGCAGTTTCTAGGGGGATGGTCTTTTGGGTCGCTGGTGCCAAAGATAGGAGTGACCCATCAATTGTCTCCATCACATCCGGACTGGGTTTGGCTGGAGAGGGATCCGAATGGTTTGGGCTGCCTTAGAGTCTACAAAGTTGGCAGTGGCCCCAGAGTCTTCCATCACCAGTTGCAGGGGAATCAGTCTCACCGCCCTCAAGACATGCAACCGCAGCAGCAACTGGAAATGTGGAGAGGCCCTGTGGTTCCCAGAGTGGGTTCTACTCAAGGATTGGGGCTGGATCCGGAACATAGAGCGCTGGTGAAGCCGGGGCTGTACCCCCTCCCCCATTAGGCCTGGTCTGATCCTTTTCCTGAGCTCTTTCAAACTGGACAGGAGACAAGGGCATGTCCTGGAGACCCCAGTGAAAACAGAGGTTCAGCTGCCATTGACGATCTTTCTCCTCCAGGGTCAGGCATTGTTGACCCAGGGTGACCTGCATGGGTTCTGGACTCAGTTCTATTTCTTTGGCATAGCAGGCAGATGTGGGGGCATCAGGCTGCTCCTTCTTTCCTCCTGCTTTTGCAGCTGAGTCAATGTGCAGGGTGAGATTAATAAAGACCTCTGGGAAGGTGGGATTTTCAATGCAGGATAGCTCATCTTTTGCCTCCTCACTGAGTCCCCATCAGAACTGGTATAGTTGGGCCACCTCATTCCATTTGACATCAGCCGCATGTAGGTTCTGTGCCTTGGCAGCAAGCTGCATCACCTGGGCCTGCGACCAGGTGAGCTGCTCATGCAGGGTTTGTGCTTCGGTTGCAAACAGCATAGCTTGGGTCTGTAGCATGAAGTTCTTCGCCTGCAGGTGGGTGACTTGGTCTTGTAGGTATCAGTCCCTGGAGGAACCGCTGTTCAGAGGGCAACATGCCCCTTCTGTCTTCTGTGGAGAGGTTGGATGCCGGGCTGTGCACTGGTCAGTTATCAAATTGCAGTCAGGTTTAGAATCAATAGCCATCCTACTGAAGAACTAGTATCAAACATGTCAGGGAATTTCCCATTGTGAGGCATGGTAGTGGGGGGTGTGCAGGAATGGTGATTTCCAGCATAGGATACACTGGAGGAATGTTCTCCAGTGTATGTGATCAGTTTGGAGTTTGGTATAATGCTGGGACAGTTGCTTTCAGATCTCAGCAGGAATTGTTTGGGGGGGAAACAAAACAAGGACATACTTAATCACAGGACAGACCTTTTCTAAGTTTGTCCAACTAAATCCCAACATGCTGGGCTGAATTGGTGAGACCTGAGTGTTATGTTGCCAGACTCAAAGTCCATGCTCCAAGAGCCGTACTTTCCCCAGAGAGTGGTGGGAAAGGGAAACGGGAGCTGGCTGTGAGAAGAAGCATCTGGTCTTGCTGTGTGTGTTTTCCAGGAGCCCTTTCCAAAGCTCAGGAAGAAGGAAAAAGTTGGCCACATTGGGAAGCACATGGCCAAGAAGGCCCTGTGAACCTGGAGCCAATTCTAGGCATTTGGGAAAAGACAAGGGCTGGATGCACAAGAAAGCAGCTGGTTCAAAGGAGTCTTGGCTGTCGAGCGAAGAATGTGCATTTCAGCTGTAACGTTGTTGCAGTATTGCCAACTCCAACCATTCTAAATTGATGACTCAGGCCCTCAAAAATCATAAGATTTTTAATATAATACATGGTGGGTTCTTTTTATTTTCCTTCTGGCTTTTGAGACTTTGGGTGTGCTTGGCTCATGTTTCAACCTTTTGTTTGCAAACAAACCTGGGGGGAGGGGAGGGAAGGTTTAAATGAAAGCTCAGATTCTTCTCTTATCACATGACTCCAAGAGCTGGAGTCTTAGGAGACATATCCAACATTGTAAGACCCATGATTGACTGATGAAAGTTGGCAACATGTCCCTAAGAGAGGTATGTTGTCTTGCTGTCCCCATGTTAAATCATCCGCATGCACATGGCTAACAATTGTTTTTATGCCTATGGGTTTGTGGAACTTCTGAGCCATGACCCCATGATCAAGGCCCCATGTATTATGTGGTAAGTCAGACCTAAACTGGTGGCAAGGCTTCTTCCCCACAAGGCAACCTATCACAGTGACTCAAACTTTACAGACTATTGTGCCTCTTTCAGGAATCTGATTTGTCTTGCGTACCCTCAACTTTCACCTCACTTTAAAAATTACTTGCTTACAAAATCAGACATAAAAATACAAAAGTGGCGCAGCACATTATTACTGAAAAATTGCTTATGTTCTCATTTTTACCATATAATTATAGAATAAAGCAATTGGAATATAAATATTGTACTTACATTTCAGTGTATGGTATATTGAGCAGTATAAACAAGTCATTGTCTGTATGAAATTTGAGTTTGTACTGACTTTGCTAGTGCTTTTTATGTAGCCTGTTGTAAAACTAGGCAAATATCTAGATGAGTCGATGTACCCCCGGAAGACCTTTGCATACCCCTGGTTCAAAACCACTGGCCTAGTGGATGGGAAAAGCAATGGGAGCTGCACCCACTGTAGAGCTCACACTGGGGTCTTTATCCTAGCCAACACTTTCTGCTAATGTAGAGTCCACATCTCATTGGAATACTCAGAGGGAAGTGATTCCCAGTAATGCACATCATGGAGTCCTTGTTTGTCTCCCCCAGATCTTCCCAAGGGGACTGAGTGCTGCACCCCCAGTTTCCAAGGGTCTGTCTCTCTCCCTTCATCTTTACTGAGAGGCAGGAGCTTACATCCTTCTCCAAGTCTTCAGACTCAGGCTAGCAAGGCTATCAGTGCACTAGAGGCCACACACTCCACCCCCCATTGGCCTCTGAACTTTCACCAGTGGCCCCTCTGGCTGTTTCAGGAACACTCAATTAAGTGCAATGGGCTGTTGCCCTGATGCAGTTGGCTTGAAGGTGAGAAAGAGAGTACAGGATATAAAACTAGGGTGAGCCTAACAGCTTAGAGAGTTGGAGAACCACAAGCCCATGGACACAATGACCTCCCATCCCCACCCCACTGCTTCTAGAGAGTGAGGTTGCATGGCAAGTTTGCATGTGACAGCACCATCTTGGCTGACATACCAGCCATGGAACTGGGGACCTCCAGACCCGAAAACATGAGCTGTAACTTATTGAACTAAAAAATCAACACTCTGGAGTGTGAGGGGCTGTAATAGACTCATATCCTCTGTGGATTGCTTGGAGGGGGACCCAAAACACACACCGACCAGTGTGCTCCATGTGCATCCCCCAGGTGTTTCTCCTATGGATCCTGAGTGCCTGGGACACAAACAAAAGATGAAAGGGCCCAGCGTCATGCCACCATTACTGCCTTATGGGAACTCAAGTGTCTCTTGTTACTACAAAAGGAAATTATACAACTAGGTTAGGGAGTTCTAGACTTAGGCTCTCTACAGGGAATGGCAGGGCAGGCCCCTCACCTTTCCCCAGGTGGACAGAAGGTCAAAGGCCAGCCAGCAGGCAGCACAATGAAGCTCTCCCCAGAACATGTTCTCCCCAGAGCCAGTAAAATGCAGAGGGCATTTTCTAGGAAGGAGCCAAGCTAGCTCTCTGGTGTGAGAGTCCTGCTCCTCAAACTCAATTAAGTGGATTACAGATGAGCTCATTCCCAGATGTAGGTCACATTCCATTAGAGGCAGGCTTGATGCCAAGTGGAGTCAGCAGTGCCGGGATGGCAGTGCCGATCGAAGCCATCCTTCCACTTACTGGCTCTGCCTGCATTCTCACCGGCTTGCCATAACCTGCAGGATTTCCCACCCCACTCCCTATCATGCTGTGACAGACCCATCAGTCATCCTGGCTAACTCTCCTGGTGAGATAATAGAGGTCAGCATTAGGTCGGCATGAGAGGTCACAGGCCGCTACTACCCTCTCTGTGAAGGCCCAGTGCTCTGTTATCTTTGATGCTGAGAGAACAGCCTGATGGTGGGGAAGGAGGAGAAAAATTGATGAGAGCAGTGGGATTTGATGAGAGCAGGAAGAACAAGAAGAAAGGTTTCATGGGGGATATTCAAAATGAGGGGTTGTGTGGGATGGAAACAGCTGGCACCGTGAATTGTGCCAACCTTATCTCATGTGGGGGGCAACCAGGGAGGGAGCTCAGGGCTTTCCACTCACCACTGCCAGGGGTCCCTCCTCCCCCAGAAACAGATGTGATCTCACAGTATGTGTGCTACCTCCAAAAATTGTGCGTGGATCCCAGAGGTGTGCATGTTTATGTGAGAGTGGGTTTCCTTGGGGGGAATGAAGTGTTTTAGGAGTGGATATAAGTGTTTGTCGTGTGAAAGAGTCAGTCTGTATGTTTGAAAGAGAGACAGAAAGAGGCGAGTGAATGATTTTGCAAGAGGTGAATGTGTGCGTTTGGTGGACAGAGAGATGGGTGAATGAGTGTGTGTGTCATATACAGGCTAGAGTTGGTCAAATAGTGTAAGCACCTGTGAGCATTTGGCCGAAATAGCGACCAGATTTTGCTTTGGCCTGTTCATCCAACTTTGTTCTGCATTGTTTGCAAATGTTCCTAACAGCCCGGTTTTATTCCTAGAAACAGGCAGCCAGTGCAGAGAGCCAAGTGTGAGTGAAATTGATTGAGGAAGAGGAGGTTTATGGACATAGCCAAGTCGGAGAGGCTTTGCACCATCTGGAACTTGTGTACTGAGTCCCAGGCGAAGGCCTACAAGTGAGATCATTCATCCACTTCCCCATACCCCATGCTGAAAACAAATACATCAGACCAGCTGTGGAGTAACACATGCAGCCTGGACAGTGATTCTCATGGCAAATAAGGCCTGCACAGCATAGGCATCTGCCATCCTGGTACATGAGACCTCCTCCACTTGTCTTTCTTTCTTTTTCACACCTACCCTTTATTTCTGTCTCTCTCTGTTTATTCAGCACCACCATTTTCTCTGTCTCTGCCCGCAATTTGGCTACTATTGTTGCAAGTGCCTTCTCCTCTCCAGAACAGCCTCACTGCACCTCCCCATCTCACGGATCCTTCTCTTTTCCTGGGCGAAAGTGTACTTGGTGTTCTTGCCCATAAGTTGACTTGTATATCAGCCGATCCTTTTGCTTCACCATCACCATACACAAACAGCGATGGGTGTATAGATTGACACCTTCTCCCTCTGGCCAGAAGACGTGTTTCTGGATCTAACAAACCCCTATACCAGGCAGGAAGAGGAGAGAGAGAGCAGCAGGTCCTGCCTGGAAAGCCAATGCAGGATGGAATGGAGAAAACCATTTTCATATTGACTTGTGCATACGATGACTTTCACAGAATCTGATTTGAAATGCTGGTGGAAATGTCTCTGTGATGTCCGGGTATATATGGACCTGGATATATGTATCTTTTCTCCTTTTTAATTCCTCTCTCCTTCTGCTATTAATTCTGTGACTCTATTTCTTTCAGTCAAGCAGGCTAGGACACAACTTCTGTGAAAAATCCTTTGCAAAATACAGCCTCGCATCCCTTGAAATGAATGAGTGCTGATAGCTGCTGAGCCTGCCACAGCACAGACAGCAAAACTCGCTGCTTGTATTTAATTACACTGAGTCAAATTAATGTGGTTGAGGTCACTGCTGTTCTTTGCTTTGGAACTGACTTTTCTGCCAGGCAATCCCGCTGCTGCTGCTATTTCTACGCTGTCTCAGGAGGAGAGATCAGGAAGGGGACATTCTAATGGGCTAGCTATGGCTCAGACCTCAGAGCAAGGTGTATCGGTCATACAGCCCCCGCCGGGGGTGTTCTCATCTCCCAACAGGCATTAGCTTTTGCAATATGAACTAGTTTTATTGTCCAGGATTTTCGGGCCCATCCATGTTCACTAAGAGCTCCTGTTTCCTCCTTCTTAAGGCTTTGTCCCTATTCCTATTAGAGTCAATAGAACGACTCCCCCTGACTTTAATGGGCATGGGGACGGGGCCTTAATACACTTTCCTCTTTCTAGAGTTTCACATTCTTTGGCACCCCCAAGTCTAAGAACTAGAGAGAAACTTCTAGCCTGAGTCTCCCAGCACTGTCTCCTGGGCCATGCAGGTCATCCCACTTTGCCTCCAACTCTGGATCACTTGTTGGCATCATTCTTGGCAGTCACACAGGATTCGAATTTTCAACAAGAATTTCCAGGATATTTGAACGAGGAGTCCTTGTGGCACCTTAGAGACTAACAAATGTATTTGAGCATAAGCTTTCGTGGGCTGATACAGACTGACACAGCTACCACTCTGAAACCAGGATATTGGAGTGAATCCTTAGGCTTGTTAAAGTGAGTGAGCCAGTATATTGTGTCAGGCAAACCACAGGCTGGCATGGATGCTTCAGGCCTGATTCACACTGCCTTGAGCCTTGTGTTGTCATTTACACTTCCACAAAATGAGTGTACAATGCTAGCATTCTGATATGATAACAGTTTCCATCCACTTTGCAAGTGTAAATTTCTACACAACGTGCAAGGCCCTTGAGGATTTTGAGATTTGTTCCCCCATCCCCAAACAATCCTGACATGCAATACCCTCTATCATTCCAGTACTCCACTAGCTCTGCCGATGCACCTCAATCTGACCTGCTGCCCCCTGCCATTCCAGTCCTGAGCACCCCTCACACAGCTCTGCCAATGCCCCTCAATTCTGACTTGCAGCCCCCCCGCTAGTCAGCCCTTCACTTCCCACGCACACCTCAGCCAATGCCCCTCACTCATGAGCTTCCTGCTGCTGTTCCAGTCCCTCTCTCGAGAAGAAACTAACTACCTGGCCAATCTATGCTGTGGTTTTGGTCTATATGACTATCAAGTGGAGACTAGGCCCTGATCAACCAGTTCAATTCACTTTTAACATACAGTACTGTATCATAGAGTGTAATCCCAGGGCCTCCAGAGCTGAAAGGCTGGTGCATTAACCCAGTAGGCCACCTGCGGTAGACCCCTGGAATTGCCACTTTACATTTCATGGAGGGCACTGCTTTTCTACATCCCCACGGTAATTTTCCTGAGCATGCTAGAAATCATTCTAAACTCTGCAGTGAGGACGAACTCCACATATTATTCTCTGGCTTGTTTTGTCTGGGTGTGAATCCCTACATGATGCGGTGTCCACCCCACCCAAGCCCTGAGCAAGTTAATGTGAGCCAGAAGGGGCCAATTAGCCTTGTATGCTACTCCTCGAGGGGAACCAGGGATTGATAACCACTAATCTGGAGGTGGGGAAAGGCGAGGCTAAGAGAATAATAAAGCCAGGGAGTGAGAGCAGGAAGATGTTGTGAGGGGGAGATCTGCAGTCACTCCCTAGAGAGAAAGGGAGTTGGTTAGGGACAGGAGGAGATCCAGGGGCTAGTAGAAAGTTTTAAAAGAGGCCTAGAGGGGTGAAGTAGCCATGGGGAGTGGAGGAATCTCCAGCAGTAAACCCAGAGATAGGCATGGAGATAGAGCAGTGGTTCTCAAACTGTGGGTCGGGAGCCCAAAGTGGGTTGCGAGTTCATTTGAATGGGGTCGCCAGGGCCGGTGTTAGACTCACTGGAGCCCAGGGCAAAAAGCCTAAGCCTGGCCCCAAGCACAGGACTGAAGCCTGAGCTGAGCCCGAGCCCTGTGGGGATGAAGCCCTCAGGTTTTGGCTTCAGCGCTGCATGGCGGGGCTCGGGCATGGGCGTTCTGCCCTGGTCCCCAGTTAGTCCAACGCCAGCTTTGCCAAACCCTGAGCCTTGTCACATGGGCTGAAGCTCATGCCTGACAACTTAGCTTCATGGGCCTCCTGTGGTATGGGGTCGTGTAGTAATTTTGTTGTCAGAAGGGGTCACAGAGCAATGAAGTTTGAGAACCACTGAGATAGAGGGATGGGGGAGCCAGGAGCCCTGGGAAACAGCAACAGGGTCTGAGGCTCAGCAGACCTAGGTTGTTAATCATAGGGTCCCGGGGCTGGAACCCAGAGTAACAGCTAGGGCATGGGTTCCCCTACCAGACACTGGGGAAGTGGCACAGACTACCTGAAATGGCATATGGACAGCTGGTCCAGTGGGACTTGATACCCTGGAAGAACAGGTGGGAGGGACAGAGAATAATCGTGAAGAGAGAGCATTCCAAGTTGTGAAGAGAGAGTGGGGTCAGAGAGTGAGTAACTGATGGCAGGGGCTGGCAGCTGGGGCAAGAGCCAATTCCCAGCCACAGCCACAAGGAGGTGCAGCTGTGGTGTGCAGACCCCTTTGCACATTATCCTGGCTTTTCTAAATCTGTGAGACTTTTGTCTTCGCAAAACACCTTCTTCCATCCTGTAATTTAACGCAACAGAAGTGCTGAGTTGAACTAACCCTCCTTCAAGAGCTGCTGGAGCTGCAGCTGCGGGATTCAACTGGGCCGACCTGCTAAATGTTTTATGGGAGAATGGCCGGTGCCTCTAACAAGATTCCTGACACAGAATCCCTTGGAGGGTGCAGCTGCTGAGATGTATTTAACATTCACTGGGCCAGACCTTTATTAGAGCTAATGTAATCTGCAGCCTGCTGCAGTGGAATCCCAACACTCTCTTCTTCCTCCTCCTCCTCCTCTCTGCATGCCCAGCCACCTCACTAAAGGGTCTGCCAATCAATGAACTGAGATCCAAAAACTAGCCAATTATTCTCTCAGGGGGTAGAGTGTTAGGAGAACCGCTCTTTGGATTTGTGATGGGCATGGTGCATTGGCACAGCTGTCTTGCCCCCTTGCACCTATTGGCACTTGATAGAAATGTGGTGCACTGGGACAAAGATAAAAGCACATCCTGAGGGGAAGGGCGGGTGGGGGGTTCTGGAAAGGATCCACTTGTTTGTGTCACATTTTCTACACTATGTTTCTCGGGCACGAAACAAACATCCCCCCTGCTGCCTTCTCCTTTGATTTTTTCTCCTGGGCTTGTGACAGGATTTAAGAATCTGAGTATTTGCATAGCAAAGGGTTAACTCCCTCTGCCTCTCTCTGCCTTTTCCTCTCTCTCTCCCTCCCTCTCTCTCTCTCCATTTCCTCCCTCCCCCACTATCCCTTATTTAAATACAAATATCTCCCCCCTCTTGTCTTTCCTCCCACAATCTTCCCCCATTTTACATCATGCTAGAATCACCATGGAAACCGGAACACTAGCAGCTGGCTGCTGCTGCTGAGACAGCCAAGAATTCACAGATAAAGGCAACAGCAGCAGCAAAGAGGTGTGAGACCTTTCTGTGGAGATGCCATTTTCCTTCTTCACTGAGACATTGATGGGTCTGGAGAGGGAAGCGTGGCTAGTGCGGAGGAGGGGGGTCAACATCAGCCACCTCCTCTAGAGAGCAAAAAGATTGGAGGCAGGATGATGAAACCTGCCCCCTGCCCTGGAGATGACCCCAGGAGGGCGGAATTCAGTCCCGGCTTCTTTCCATGCTGCTTTACCTAGGGATGCGTCAGCTCTAACCTGGAGGTTTCTCTCTCCTGAGCTTCTAAGTGAATCCAATCTCTGTGCCCATTCACAGCATCCAGCAGTGGAACCTGCAAAGTCTCCAGGCTCTCGGGAGCTGGGAGGGACAGTCAGTTTGGGCTCCCTTATGCTACTGTTGTTAGGAGTAAAGAAACAGCTTTAGTGGGGCACATGTGCACCAGGCAGGTTCCTTTTTTTCTGGTTCTGTAGTCAGAAGTGTGGCAGGGGTGCCGATGTGAATTCATTCGGGATCCATTTTGCCTTTTGCTCCTTTCCAGAAGGAAATCCAAATGGACTTCCAATGACCAAACTCTCCTGAAACACAGCAGGTTAGCTTCAATCTCACCTTGGATAAATGACTCTCCAGCTCAGACATTCCACTGCAACTAAGAGGTGCATCTCTGGAGACCCCCTCATCCCTTCTATTGAGGGTATGTCTCCACTGCAGGGTTAGCCCAGGCTAGAACTCAGACATTGCCCCAACATGCCACCCATCCACCCTCTCACTCAAATGTACTGGTGATTTCAGTGCAGATTAGGGCAAGAGGCTAAAACTAAGGTGCTGCTTTCACTCGGGCTGGTAACCTGTCCACTTTGCAGCAAGGACACAGGCTAAACCATTTGAGTACTGATGGACCTCCAAAGCCCCACAATTCCTCATGTACCCAAAAGGACAGACAAGCTCTCCCACAATCCACCAGGAAAGATTCATAGAGCAGCTCAGCTTACTGCTGCACAAAGAACCAGGGGCTATGCCCCCAGAAATCCTAGCAGCACATATAGGGAGTGCAGTAACTCAAATATGACTTTGAAGTGTGGCAGTTCACACCTGGCCTATGCTAACCCACATGTTCATCTCCCAACTTAACTCTGCAGTGAAGACATAGCCAAAGGGATGTCTTTAAACTAAATTAAAGGAGAGTGTGGAATGGGGCTTTGCCTTCCTACCATCCATACTGGACCCTATTTTACCCCATGCTCATACCCCATATCCCACGGCTGGTAAAATACTGTCCTCAGGAGTGTCTCAGAGACTCACTATACCTACTCTGATGTAAAGCTGCAATTGTGTCCCAGCCCTGGCCTTAACCCTGATCTTACCCTTGCCACTGACCCTAAACCTCTCCCTCATCCTTTGCCTAATCCTAACTCTCAGACAGCTGCAGTGGCACAGGAGCCAGCAAACAGAGCTGTAAACAGAGGAGTTTGAGTGGGAGTTTTGTTGGAGGAGAAGGCGTTTGTAGAGGCTATGACAGATACAGAGGCAGCAGTGGTAGTGACCCAAGCAGCGGAAGACACAGTGAAGATGACTGGATGTGGAAGCTGCAGCATATACATGATCCTGGAGGGGTTACCTGAAAAGAGTTCCGTCTGCATGAAGTGTCGCCTGATAGAGCTGGTGGAAGAAAAGATCTGAGGATTGGAGATGCAGGTGGAAACTCTGATTGAGTTTAGAAGGGGGTTCGAGCCAGATGATGGGCAAAGACATGAGGAGGCTGAAGGGAAAAGCTCAGACTTGCAGATGGAAGCAGGACCAAAGAACTCTGAGGGGAGACTGCTGGGTGAGGAAAGTGGAGAGTGGAAGCATATGACTAAGAGAACCAGGCAGAGGAAAAGACAGGCTAATGAAGGAGAAATAGAGCTCAGGAACAGGTTTGCGGAGTTGGAAAATGAAGAAGGGGCACAGCAGGTGGTCGCTGAAGTTGGGAGGGCAAGGAAGAAGAGAAGAGCAGCTAGTCCTATAGGAAGTCGGGAAGAGTCAATGGAGATAACACCAAATATGAGTCCCAGGAGGATATAGGATGGGTTGCGGAGGATTGCAAGAGAGAATAGGAATCGAGAGGACTTGCAGCCAGAGGGAACAGGGGATAGACCGGAGAATCGCACCATCACCAGGAAAAGGCAGGTCTACAAGATTGGGGACTCCTTACTGACAAGAATAGACAGGCCTGTAACCAGAGCTGATCCAGAGAACAGAAGGGTGTGCTGTCTGCCAGGTGCTAAGATACGGGATGTGGACCTGAGGCTGAAGAGGATCCTAACAGGAGCGGAAAAGAATCCACTGATTGTCCTTCATGTGGGAACAAATGATATGGCTAGATTCTCGCTGGAACGTATCAAGGGAGACTATGTCAGGCTGGGGAAGACGCTCAAGGAAATCGAGGCTCAGGTGATCTTCAGTGGGATTCTGCCTGTTCCTAGAGAAAGGTAACAAAGGTGTAACAAGATTATGACGATCAACTGATGGCTCAGGCAGTGGTGCTATAAGGAGGGCTTTGGGATGTATGGCCACTGGGAGGCATTCAAGGACAGAGGACTGTTCTCTCGGATGGACTTCACCTGAGTAGGGAGGGAAATAGACTTCTAGGATGGAGGCTGGCAGAACTGATTAAGAGAGCTTTAAACTAGGAATTTGGGGGAGATGGTTGGGAGATGTCCAGGTAATCTCCACACCGGATTTTAACATTGAGAGGGAAGAAAATGAAATAAGAAAGGATACAGCCATGGGTAGGAGAATGGACATAAAGAGGAAAGGTAGTGTAGATACCAGTCTAATAGGTGATACTGGTGTTAGAATGTCTGTGCCTAATTGGGTAAAGAATGTGAGCAAAGCCAAACAGCAAAAATTAAGATGTTTGTATACCAGGCGAGGAGTCTAGGTAACAAAATGGAGGAACTAGATTTACTGGTGCAGGAAGTGAAACCAGATATTATAGGGATAACGGAAACATGGTGGAATAGTAGTCATGACTGAAGTACAGGTATTGAAGGGTATGTGCTGTTTAGGAAAGGCAGAAATAAAGGCAAAGGTGGTGGAGTAGCATTGTATATCAATGATGAGGTAGACTGTAAAGATATAAGAAGTGATGGAATGGATAAGACAGAGTCTATCTGGGCAAAAATCACATTGGGGAAGAAAGCTACTAGAGCCTCCCTGGGATAGTGCTTGGGGTGTGCTATAGACCACTGGGATCTGATTTGGATATGGATAGAGCCTCTTTAATGTTTTTAATGAAGTAAATACTAAAGGGAATTGTGTGATCATGGGAGACTAAATTCCCAGATATAGACTGGAGGACAAATGCTAGTAATAATAATAGGGCTCAGATTTTCCTGGATGCGATAGCTGATGGATTCCTTCACCAAGTAGTTGCTGAACCAACAAGAGGGGATGCCATTTTAGATTTGGTTTTGGTGAGTAGTGAAGACGTCATAGAAGAAATAGTTGTAGGGGACAACCTTGGTTCGAGTGATCATGAGCTAATTCAGTTCAAACTAAATGGAAGGATAAACAAAAATAGATCTGTGACTAGGAGTTTTGATTTCAAAAGGGCTAACTTAAAAAAAATAAGGAAATTAGTTAGGGAAGTGGATTGGACTGAAGAATTTGCAGATCTAAAGGTGGAGGAGGCTTGGAATTACTTCAAGTCAAAGTTGCAGAAACTATCAGAAGCCTGCATCCCATAAAAGGGGAAAAAATTCATAGGCAGGAGTTGTAGACCAAACTGGATGAGCAAGCATCTCAGAGAAGTGATTAAGAAAAAGCAGAAAGCCTACAAGGAGTGGAAGATGGGAAGGATCAGCAAGGAAAGCTCCCTTATTGAGGTCAGAACATGTAGGGATAAAGTGAGAAAGGCCAAAAGCCATGTAGAGTTGGACCTTGCAAAGGGAATTAAAACCAATACTAAAAGGTTCTATAGCCATATAAATAAGAAGAAAACAAAGAAAGAAGAAGTGGGACAGCTAAACACTGAGGATGGAGTGGAGGTTAAGGATAATCTAAGCATGGCCCAATATCTAAACAAATACTTTGCCTCAGTCTTTAATGAAGCTAATGAGGAGCTTAGGGATAATGTCAGGATGACAAATGGGAATGAGGATATGGAAGTAGATATTACCACATCTTGACAGGTTTCAGAGTAGCAGCCGTGTTAGTCTGTATCCGCAAAAAGAAGAACAGGAGTACTTGTGGCACCTTAGAGACTAACAAATTTATTAGAGCATAAGCTTTCGTGGACTACAGCCCTCTTCGGATGCATGTAGTCCACGAAAGCTTATGCTCTAATAAATTTGTTAGTCTCTAAGGTGCCACAAGTACTCCTGTTCTTCTTATTACCACATCTGAGGTAGAAGCCAAACTTGAACAGCTTAATGGGACTAAATTGAGGGGGCCCAGATAATCTTCATCCAAGAATATTAAAGGAACTAGCACATGAAATTGCAAGCCCATTAACAAGAATTTGTAATGAATCTGTAAACTCAGGGGTTGTAACGTATGACTGGAGAATTGCTAACATAGCTCCTATTTTTAAGAAAGGAAAAAAAACGTGATCTGGGTAACCACAGGCCTGTCAGTTTGACATCTGTAGTATGCAAGGTCTTGGAAAAAATTTTGAAGGAGAAAGTAGTTAAGGACATTGAGGTCAATGGTAATTAGGACAAAATACAACATGGTTTTACAAAAGGTAGATCTCCTTCCTGATCTCCTTCTTTGCGAAGGTAACAGATTTTTTAGATAAAGGAAACGCAGTGGATCTAATTTACCTCGATTTCAGTAAGGCATTTGATACGGTTCCACATGGGGAATTATTAGTTAAATTGGAAAAGATGGGGATCAATATGAAAATTGAAAGGTGGATAAGGAACTGGTTAAAGGGGAGACTACAACGGGTCGTACTGAAAGGTGAACTGTCAGGCTGTATGGAGGTTACTAGTGGAGTTCCTCAGGGATTGGTTTTGGGACCAATCTTATTTAATCTTTTTATTACTGACCTTGGCACAAAAAGTGGAAGTATGCTAATAAAGTTTGCAGATGACAGGAAGCTGGGAGGTATTGCCAATACAGAGAAGGACCAGGATAACATACAGAAAGATCTGGATGACCTTGTAAACTGGAGTAATAGTAATAGGATGAAATTTAATAGTGAAAAGTGCAAGGTCATGCATTTAGGGATTAATAACAAGAATTTTTGTTATGAACTGGGGACTCATCAGTTAGAAGTAACAGAGGAGGAGAAGGACTTCGGAGTATTGGTTGATCACAGGATGACTATGAGCCACTAATGTGATATTGCCATGAAATAAGCTAATGCGGTCTTGGGATGCATCAGGCAAGGTATTTCCAGTAGAGATAAGGAGGTGTTAGTACCGTTATACAAGGTGCTGGTGAGACCTCATCTGGAATACTGTGTGCAGTTCTGGTCTCCCGTGTTTAAGAAGGATGAATTCAAACTGGAACAGGTACAGAGAAGGGCTACTAGGATGAACCGAGGAATGGAAAACCTGTCTTATGAAAGGAGACTCAAAGAGCTTGGCTTGTTTGGCCTGACCAAAAGAAGGCTGAGGAGAGATATGATTGCTCTCTATAACTATAGCAGAGGGAGGGAGAGGAATTATTTAAGCTCAGTACCAATGTGGACACAAGAACAAATGGATATAAACTGGCCATCAGGAAGTTTAGACTTGAAATTAGATGAAGGTTTCTAACCATCAGAGGAGTGAAGTTCTGGAACAGCCTTCCAAGGGGAGCTGTGGGGGCAAAAGACATATCTGGCTTCATGACTAAGTTTAATAAGTTTATGGAGGGGATGGTATAATTGATCTTTGACTATTAGTGGTAAATATGCCCAATGGCCTGTGATGGGATGTTAGATGGGGTGGGATCTGAGTTACTACAGAGAATTCTTTCCTGCGTGTCTGGCTGGTGAGTCTTGCCCACATGCTCAGGATTTAGCTGGTTGCCATATTTGGGGTCGGGAAGGAATTTTCCTCTAGGGCTGATTGGCAGAGGCCCTGGGGGTTTTTCACCTTCCTCTGCAGTGTGGGGCAGGGGTCACTTGCTGGAAGATTCTCTGCACCTGGAAGTCTTTAAACCATGATTTGAGGACTTCAATGGCTCAGACATAGGTTAGGGGGTTGTTGCGGGAGTGGGTAGGTGAGATTCTGTGACCTGCGTTGTGCGGGAGGTCAGACTAGACAATCATATTGGTCCCTTCTGACCTTAAAGTCTATGACTCTATAACTCTCATTCCAGCCCAGCCCCAATCCCAACTCTCTCTCTTACTTTAGCCTTTTCCCTGACCCTAAACATCTCGCTGATGGTAAACCTGTCCCTAGCCCCTCTGACCAGGTCTCATTCTGCCCAATTTGTGTGTAATGCTGCATTGTGCCCCTAATCCTTGGCTGTAGGTAAGTGCCAAACAGCAAGAATACCTTCTCTCTCCACCCTCAGGCTTCTTCTGAGACTAAGATTTTGATTGTGGATTAGACAAATGCCTATTCTCAAACTGGAGTCTGCTGCTTGAAGGCTAACAGCTACCTTTCCCCCTCACTTCTGCAGGTTACACCTCCTCCCTCAGCTCTCTGAATCAGTTCCTTCTTCCCCTTTGCTCTCCACAACCTCCAGACTGGATCAGTCCCTAATACATGGAAGCGCAGGTACTGCTGTTGCTGTTTGATGTCACTCAGGAAACATCTATCACTCAATGCCATTAGTTAATTATAAGATCTGATACGATCTAATAGATATGGCTATTAGATATGAACCATCTCAGTCGAAAAGCATCAGGTCTGAGAGCTGACAGCTCTGTGTAAACCGCTCTTATTCTATTTTATGTGCTTCTGACACACTCTTTATTATGCCAAATAAATGTAAACTCCCCTACTAGAGTCACCCACCTACCAGCCATGCACACCCACACCCATACATGTATATATATAGGTATTCAAGGCACTCCAGTAATACATATTCATGGAATGTTAAGGTTGTGATTTAAACACATAAAGAGTCTAGGGAATTCAAGCTGCATTATGTGATGATAGACCATTTCTCTAACCCTACCATCAATAGAGGGTGTTAGAAAGAACACAAATCAAAGGGATACAAATTTCAGTGTCACGCGGGACATCCCACTACTCTTGGATATACAGATTGCTGCTGAGGTGTGGATGATTTCTTCTTCCTTTGCCCAGTCAGGAGATTGTGCCCTTTGCTCTTGGATGAGGACCTAGACATGAGGATCCACGCAGTTGTGACTTCCAAGGCTTGACTACTGCAATGACCTTGATAAAGCTCCAACTGGTTCAGAATGCAGCACTAGCCACTGAGTGTCACAAATCACAAGTACACATTACACCAGTGCTCAGCTCTCTGTACTCATTCCCCATTGAATAAAGAGTCAAGCTGAAAGGTTTTGGTCTTGTCTTCAAAGCCCTTCATGGGATTGGCCCTAGTCATCTGAGATATAACCTCCCCCTACATGACTATCGCCTTCCATGACATCTACATTCCTTTGGAACAATGGAATGGCCAACTTCAACAATGAAATTCATGAATGCCGCATCTGGCCCACAACCATTCCACAAGTGAGTAAAATGACCATGGATCTTAACACTTCCAGAACCTCATGCAAAACTCTCTTCTTTAGACCCCCACTTTGCAATAAAACAAACAATGAAGGAAACAATGAACAAAAGGGAGAGGAAGGGAAACAGAGGGTTTTTAAATCAATATGCCTTTTCAAAAAGTCCCCCCCACACACACTTTAGCGGACACTTTCTGACACCTTCTTCTAGCCCCTTGGAGCGTAAGGTACACCATCTTAAGTCTCCTTAGGCTCATTTGCCAATGTGTAACTTATACTGCCTAATACAACAGTCCTGAATTTGTAGTCACCTGGGCCTTTGGCGCCTCAGCTCCTTCACATGGTCATTAACTGCCATGAAATGCCCTTCCTCTTGATCAACATTGCTTGCTTAATCATAAACTGCGTGGACTGTTGAGAAATGTTCAAGCCATCTGATTGGTTAATGTGCAGGGCACTAATTCTTTAGAGATGCCCTGCATGTGCCAATGAAACGTCATCACCCTGTGACAGGGTCCTGGGACCCTGTTTGTTTTCTGGCAGACAGGGAGTTAACTTGCAGCTTAGGCCTCAGCCATGGCTGGAGACATAAGGCAAGGCTGGGGACCCAAAGCAAGCAGAAACTAAGGTGATTGTTTAGCTTATGGTGCACATCTGTCCAGAGCTGTACCCTGTTAGCTTGTCAGTTATGAACATGAAAGAGTTCCTTTCTTTCTTTCTTTCTTTCTTTCACCTGAGCAACTTACATTTAAAAATGCTTTTTAGGGCTGCACGTATTAAATCCCAAAAAATAATGCCAGGCAATGCATAAATGAAGGCTTCTCCAGCAGTGTCACCTTGGACATCCTGTACAAGGTAGACATGTAAAGACACTGGGGGAGATTCTCACCCCTTCCTGGACTCTGCAAACCAGGCAAAGGGGTCAGAGCAGCATCAAGGGCATCTAAAAGCCATAAGCTGTCTTCTGAGGACCCTCACAAGCCATGATGATGAGGGACTGTCACGGGCATGACTGGGGGTAGTAGAAGCATGTTGGGGGCAGGGCTGCAGCACATAGCACTGCGGAAACATTGGGCACCACTGAGGCCCATTGGCAAGAAGGGACAGGTTGCCATAACCTAGCCCTCTCCCCTCCAGTCTGTCTCGGTTACCCCTGGGCCTGCTTTGGCCCTTACAGCAGCCTAGAATTGGGAGGGCACAAAGGTAGCTTAAAGCCCACTGGGCTGCAAGCACAGAGTCTCACCTGTAAAGAGTGATATACTGAGATACATATTTAACAAGGATAAGGCAACAAAATATACTTCATAGGCCAAATTTTTCTCTCAGCTATGCCTATGCAACCCCACTGAAATCAGTAATGATGCTTGTGTGTAAATGAGGACAAAAGCAGGCCCAATATGTGCCGAAGGGCCAAGTTAACATTGGCATAGGAACCTTGTTCACCCCACTTCCTAACATTTTTATATTTAAGTCATACATTCTTGACAGTGAATTAGTGTAGCTTTTCCCATTGTCATTATATTATTGTAATTAACCCATCCTGGGTCATCAGCCCAGATAGAAAGCAGGATCTTCATCAGCACAAGTGCCTACCTTTGAGACTAAATGCCTTGAGTAACAGACTCTGATCCTCCATGTGGACCAGCCATTACAGGGAAACTCCATCCCATAAATTTAGCCAGCATGATTTGTGTTTACGTTATATTGTGTGGTGTCCTGCCATTTTGCTGAACCATATGTCTCAGTGTCCAGTGTTGGAGGATCACGTAATGAGAGACCCTCTTGTAATGTGTATGAACAAGGGACAGAGATATGATTGCTGTGGGAGCAACTTAGCTCTAAGTTGCTCTGATTTTTGTGCGATTAAAATCTCAGCCTTAATGCTTCATTAACATAGGTTCTCCTCTCCCCTACCTTTTTTCTATAATTTTCTGTAGAAGGAAGCCTGTCAATTGTTGCTCAGTTCCTGGTCTATTCAGAGGAAGCACCATGACCTACACGTCTGCCCCTGACCTTTAGCCTGATCAATAAAACTACAAATTGGTCTTTTCTTATCCTCGGCACTTTAGTCATAAAATCTCCATTGAGATGGAATGAGACTTTGAACTTTATCTCTACAAGTCGGGAATATACTCGGGGTGGGGGTGGGGAAGATTGGCAGCATTTCAGCCATCAAATTTAAGGAGCCTCTCTCTCTTGGTGCAGCATCCTCATAGTTTATATTCAGCCACTGTAGCACATCTTATCGTCTCTATATCCAGACAGTTTCCCATCACTTCCTGAACTGACAGAGCCTCTGGTGTCTTTCAGCAGTGCTGCTGCTTCCCATAATCCTTCTCTCTGTGTCTTGTCTCTATTTGCATGCACAGAGATTCTGGGCTCTTCTGAGGGTTGGTGGCCAGATTCCACTTCCCCCTGAATGCTACCCTCTCAGCTACAACAATGTACAATAGCAGGAAAAACAACACTGACAAGAAGTCCTAGAAATCAACTTTGTCTTCAATGTATCAGCAGCTGGGGATGAGAGATGTGGATATGACATAAATACACTCCCGCTTGAGTGCCTAGTAATAAATACCTGTTTCAATACAGAGTACAACCTAGCAGGGTGGAAAGAACAGAAATTGCTTTGTGGGTTACAAAGATGAGAGGTTTCAGTGGTAGCCGTGTTAGTCTGTATCAGCAAAAAAACCGAGGAGTCCTTGTGGCACCTTAGAGACTAACAGATTTATTTGGGCATAAGCCTTCATGGGCTAGAACCCACTTCATCAGATGTATGAAGTAAAAAATACAGGAGAAAGTATAAATACATGAAAGGATGGGGGTTGCTTTACCAAGTGTGAGGTCAGTCTAACAAGATAAATCAATTAACAGCAGGATACCAAGGGAGGAAAAATAACTTTTGAAGTGGTAAGAGAGTGGCCCATTACAAACAGTTGACAAGAAGGTGTGAGTAACAGTAGGGAGAAATTAGTATTGGGGAAATTAAGTTTAGGTTTTGTAATGACCCAGCCACATACTGATGAGTGAGTTTGAGACAGCCCCTCCCAGTGTGGATGTAGAGTATTCAGACACTGAAGAGTTAAACAGTGTTATACTGCATCCATAACTCAGAAACAAGCTTTCTCCCTGCTACTCTCAGAGGCCTGTACTAGCAGCAGACAATACAGCAGACACAAAAAGCAAGTCTTTCCAATGATTCCTGAGCCATAATCACTATACTAGGCCACAGGAGACTCCGGGGGGAGAGGCACAGAGACAACCCCTCCCAGTGTGGGGCTGAATGAACTGTGTTGGGGAGAGATATATTCCAAAAGAACAACACCCAGTGGTGGAGCTGAATTATAATTCACCTGCAAAGTGAATTGGGTTGAATGTATTACTACTGCTACTACTACAAAGATGATGATGATGATACATTTAATTGTATTGTAGTCACACTCAGAGGCTCCCATCGGGGCTCGGGTGACACTGTGCTAGGAAGCATACAACACACAGGGAGGAACAGTTCCTGGACCTGATTCTCATTTACATCAACACCCTTTACCACAGCTCTGGCAGTGTAAACGGGATTAAAGCAGGTGTAACTAATTAAATATAATGACATTTACAACCATTGCAGTGTAAAGGGGCCTTAATGGGAAAGAGCATCTGGCCCCGTCAGGCTTATTTAAGATGATACACATTGAGACACAAGTGTGACGAATGATAGTTGGAAATGGTTATATAGGGTAGGTATATGCACAACTGGAAGGATTTATTCCACCCACCCTACAGTGAATTTCCTGGTGGTGAAGTCATGTTACTCCTCCGCTCTGACAGAACAGAGCGCAGCAAGCGCATGGTGCCGTTATTGAAAGGCTGAAAAACTGTAGGTTTTCACTCGGCTCTACAGCCAAGAGTCTCTTGGGAGGGGCCCTGAATATCCTCTTGCTTCACTTGAGGGCATTTAGCTTAAGCACGGAAGAAATGAAACACAGGTGTGAATCAGAGGGGAAAAAAATCACAGCAGGCTCTCTTCAAAGTCCCTTCAGATAGTCAGCCACCTCCGCACACCTGAAACACACGGTGTCTCATCCGGCCAACGAGTGGCCAGAACGCTAGCCTCATGCCACTGCTCCCCGCTGGAAGGACTGGAAGTCTGTCAGGCACTTGCTAGTCCAAGAGGAGTTGTGGGAAACTAACACCGCTTCCTGTGTCTGTAGCATGCTGTACCATGAATGAGCCAGATGTGTGTTACGTACCCTGCTGAGTATACAGACATGCCTTGCCATACCTCTGCCTTGGCTGGAATACAGCAGTTATTCTGTGTTAGCATCACAGCACAACACAAAGGTGAGACTGATTTCTCCAGCTTTACACATCAGATAGGGAAAGCCTAGCCTTTAGAATGGTATCACAGGGCCTTTAACGATCACATGTGGTCAGGACCAGAGCGCTACACATCTTAAATATTTGTATTGCAGGAGCACCTAGAGGATCCAGCAAAGATCAGGGCCTCACTGTGCTGGGTGTGGTAGCAGCATAGGGTTGCCAACCCTCCATGATGTCATGTGATGAAACCTCCAGGAATACATCCAAGCAAAAGTGGCAACTCTGTTAAAAGCAGCACATAGTAAGAGTAACTTCCCCACAAAGCTTACAGTCTAAAAAGACGGACAAAGAGTGAAAGGGAAAATAGAGGCACAGAAACAGGAAACACTTGCCCAAGGTTGGTCAGGAGCCAAGGCCTCCTGACTCCCAGTCAAGTGCTCTATTCACTGGACCAAACAATCTCTATCAGCAAAATTTCCCCTACTACCATACTGGGGCATTGCTTCATTGTACACTCCACATCAAAAACCTCTCCTCTGTCCTATTCTTAGTGCTTCTTCAGCTAGTGACCTGATATCGCTTCTCTTCATCTTGTAACACCAAAAGTATTGTTCTTAGCTAGGACCAACAATGGAAATGTGTTTGATTTTATTGTTGATTATCATTATGTATTGCTATGTCCTTCTTCTACCCTTCCCCAGTGCTTTTGATCAAAGCAACTATTTAAATAGGTGCAATGGAATGTCCTTGGGGACCACTTCAAATTGCAAAATTCAGATCTGACTCCAGATTTCAAACACCTCCATGTCCCTCAATCGGTCCAACCCTCTGTTGAATCTGTGGGTCCAATCCTGCCATCAGATAGATCTTCATGGGAGGAATCCTTTGTCCATATAGAGACCCAGGGGATCTGACTGTAAGATCCAGTTGCAGGACCAGGGGCAATGAGTGAAATCCTGGCTATGGCAATAAATGTCAAAATTCCCTATGACTTCACCGGGGTCAGGATTTCACTCTGTGTGTTTACAGTGTGCTCACTGGCACGGTCTCTGAACATGTAACGTAAACCACTCCACATGATATAAATTTAAAATATGTTCCCTATCTTCAGACTTATCTTGGAGAGGATGTGGTCATTCTGACCTCTTTATACATATGGTTGAGCTGTGTTAGGAATAAACATGTCTGGTACTGAGTTCAGTGAGAATATATATTATTGTAGACAATAAGATATTATCTTCTCCACTGGCATTACTGGGAGTTGATAGCATTTTGCAAAATACAGAAATAGTATGTGTCTTAATCTCTTGTGGTCTTATCACCATGCTATCTGCTACAATAAATCTTGGGTCAAATGCTGCTTTCACTTATACCCTAGCAGCCCCAATGATTTCAGTAGTATCAAAGGAGGTATAAATTAAAGCAGAATTTGACTCCTTATAATATCTCATTAATTCCTACCAGTGATCATGTCTATAGATGGTACATATAACCACTCTGGTTTATTATATACTGAGCCAAATTCACCCTTAGTGTAACTCCACTGAAGCCAGAATACACCAGAGAAGAACTTCCAGACCAATAATTTAAGATGATCTGTGTGACATATATTGGGATGCTTGCCCTTTTTCAAAATGTATTGTTGGGTAATGCATAGGTTATATTGGGAACCTGAGACAATAGTAAAAGTACCAAGTTCATGGAAAAATAATAATAGAATTTATCTTGCATTAACTTTGAAAGTCTCTGCTGTTCTACAGCATTCAAATGTTAAACTGCATTTCCTGTGTCCTAATCCAACATCAAACTGTCCGCTTGGGAGCTTCCTGTGTGAGCAATATTATTTTTTTATTATCATCAAAACGCCCTCAAAGAGTGCTGTCAAACAGCTGCCCTTCTTGGGGTATTTATGTGGCCCACGTGGCATATTCAGCTTCTGCAGAATGTAAGATTATTTTTTAAAGTGTCCCACCTCTATGGTTTTGAGCAAAACCTGTCAAATGTGACCTGAAACTCTGCTTGCATCCGTAGCTACTTGAGCTTGAAACAATGACTCTGAGACCTGTGATCTCCTGTGCCCGCCACTAACCTCACTACAAGCCTAAGGATTGCCCCTGAAATGTCACACTTAGCTAGTTCATTGCCGGTCATTTAGTGGACAGAATGGAGAAAGATGGAGGAGTGATGTTGGGGTGGAAACTGGAAGTTGCTGCAAGGAAAGAAATGCAGATACAAGAAAGAAGAAGAGACACACAGAAAGATGAGAAACACACACAAAAAAGAAAGACGGGAAGGAAGAGAAACAAAGGGTAGAAATAGTAATGGTCATAAAGGTGAGCACATTTTCACACTGGTAAGTGTGTAGGTGTCCTAAGCCCCCCTAGGCTAGGCAATGTACAAACACAGAGGTAGACTCAGGTCTATCTATTCCAAACCAAAACACGTCTTAAAAAGAGTTAAGATTGAAAGTGTGTTTCAGTGGAGTCCAACTCACAGCCTCCTCAAGATACTTAACCCTCTTCACAAAATATATACTCCTTACTCAACTCAAAGAGTTAAAAATCGTGGAAATGAACAGGTAAGGGATCCAATCACTGCCTTGCTGCCATATAATCCCATCACTCCACCTGACATAGAATGCCCAGCCAACTTTAACTTTGTCCTCTTCCTTTGTTCTGTAACAAACTATTGGACGCATACTATTGATTTTATATATTATTTATTAAGTGTGCAATAAAGATTTCAAGAGGACTATAGTCCCAGGGTATATTACGTTACATTTTATAAGTTTTATCATAGGGTGATGTGTTGGAGGAGCTGAAGAATGTTTTTATGAATAGAAGAATATTGTTTTGAACAGAAATGATTGATCTGTTGGGTATTATGAAGAGTGGTAATTATAAAGTGTTGTAGGTTTTTGTAAGTGTATGTAGACCTTAGAAGTGTTTATTTTAACTATAATAGTAATATTGTGTAGCAATTCACATGGCAGGGTTTTTGTTTGTTTTTGTAGTGAAGAATGTAATAGTATATATTAGTGTTACTGTAAATTGCAACTGGATCTCTTGAATAGGAAATGTGATTTTATAATTGCCTAGTAGTTCATTCCGGGTAAAATTTTCAAAAGACTCAAAGTGACTTAGGAGCTTAAGTCCTATCTTTAAAAAAAGACTTAGGAGCTCATGAGCCTAAATCTTACTAAAGTCAATGCAACTTGGGAACCTAAGACACTGAGGTGCTTTTGGAATGTTATCCTTTATCCTTTGTGTGTAATTTTACAAGTTTTAGGGGGCAAAATTAAGGGTGGGTGAGTGGTGTCAGAAGGATGGGGAGATGGTGGATGATGTGTAATGTGGCATAGGAAATTTCAGGACTGGGGAAATTAGGAGGGGGTTGAAAATAGAGTTTATGGGATGTTAGCTTCAACTTTAACAATCGAGCCACTAGTTCCACTCCATAATCCATCTATCTATCCCATGTCACCCTCATCATTGCAGTTTCTGAGTGTTTACTCTCTGGGACAAACCCAGCTCATCTTGGGGTATGTCTACACTATGAAATTAGGTCGATTTTATAGAAGTCGATTTTTAGAAATCGATTTTATACAGTCAATTGCGTATGTCCACACTAAGCGTATCAAGTCAGCAGAGTGCGTCCTCACTACCGTAGCTAGCATCAACTTATGGAGCAGTGCACTGTGGGTAGTTATCCCACAGTTCCCACAGTCTCCGCCGTCCATTGTAATCCTGGGTTAAGCTCCCAATGCCTGATGGGGCAAAAACATTGTCGTGGGTAGTTTTGGGTACATGTCGTCAGTCGCCCCTCCCTCCATGAAAGCAACGGCAGACAATCGTTTCGCGCCTTTTTTCCATGCAGACGCCATACCATGGCAAGCGTGGAGCTGCTGCTGCTGTGTCCTGGGTGCTGCTGTCAGCAGACGGTGCGGTAAGACTGCTAACTGTCATCATCCACCGCTTCCGCTGCAACTCTGCTTTCCTGATTTTGTAAATGAGCTTAGTCTCAATAGCAAATTTATCCATGTTGTCTGAAACGTGCGCGGTGCTAACTGTCCTCATCCATCACTTCCGCTGCAACTCTGTTCTCCTGCTCTCCTGCAGACGCCATACCATGGCAAGCATGGAGCCCGCTCAGCTCACCGTCACCGCTGCTGTTGTGAACATTGTAAACACCTCACGCATTATCCTGGAGTATATGCAGAACTGGACTAAGAGACACCAGCACGAGGATGAGGAGGACATGGACACAGACGTTCCTGAAAGCACGGGCTGTGGCAATTGGGACATCATGGCGGCAGTGGGTCTGGTTGATACAGTGGAACGCCGATTCTGGGTCAGGCAAACAACCACAGACTGGTGGGACCGCATAGTGTTGCAGGTATGGGATGATTCACAGTGGCTGCGTAACTTTTGCATGCATAAGCCACTTCCCTGGAATTCTGTGAGTTGCTTTCCCGCGCCCTGAAGCGCCAGAATACCAAGATGAGAGCTGCCTGACAGTTGAGAAGCGAGTGACAATAGTCCTGTGGAAGCTTGCAATGCCTGACTGCTACCGGTCAGTCAGGAATCAATTTGGAGTGGGCAAATCTACTGTGGGGGTTGCTGTGACCCAAGTAGCCAGTGCAAACACTGATGTTATGTTATCAAGGGTAGTGACTCTGGGAAATGTGCAGGTCATAGTGGATGGCTTTGCTGCAGTGGGGTTCCCTAACTGTGGTGGGGCGATAGACGGAATGCATATCCCCATCTTGGTACCGGACCACTTTGCCAACCAGTACATAAACCACAGGGGGTAATTCTCAATGGTGCTACAAGCACTGGTGGATCACAAGGGACGTTTCACTGACATCAACGTGGAATGGCCGGGAAAGGTGCATGATGCTCTCATCTTTAGGAACTCTGGGCTGTTTGAGCAGCTGCAAAAAGAGACTTACTTCCCAGAACACAAAATTACCGTTGGGGATGTTGAAATGCCCATAGCTATCCTTGGGGACCCAGCCTGCCCCTTGCTCCCATGGCTCATGAAGCCGTACACAGGCAGCCTGGACAGTAGTAAGGAGCAGTTCAACTACAGGCTGAGCAAGTGCAGAATGGTGGTAGAATGTGCCTTTTGGATGTTTAAAAGCTCTCTGGCACTGTTTGCTGACTAGGTCAGACCTCAGCGCAACCAACATTCCCATTGTTATTGCTGCTTGCTGTGTGCTGCATAATAGCTGTGAGAGTAAGGGGGAGATGTTTATGGCGGGGTGGGAGGTTGAGGCAAATCGCCTGGCGGCCGATTTTGAGCAGCCAGACACCAGGGCGATTAGAAGAGCACAGCAGGGCACGCTGCGCATCAGAGAGGCTTTGAAAACCAGTTTCATGACTGGCCAGGCTACAGTGTGACAGTTGTGTGTGTTTCTCCTTGATGCAAACCCACCCCCTTTGTTGATTTTAATTCCCTGTAAGCCAACCACCCTCCCCCCTTTGAAATAAGGTAGCTATTGTTTTGAAACCATGCATTCTTTATTAATTTTAAAAAAATGAGATAGAGGACGTGGGGTGGGGGAGGAGGGAAGGACAAGGCCACATTTTTTATTGTAGCCACACTAAAACTCAAACTGTTTGAATGACAGCCTTCTGTTGCTTGGGCCATCCTCTGGAGTGGAGTGGCTGGGTGCCCGGAGCCTTCCTCTCGTGTTCTTGGGCGTCTGGGTGAGGAGGCTATGGAATATGGGGAGGAGGGTAGGCGGTTATACAGTGGATGCAGCGGGAGTCTTTGCTCTTGTTGGCTTTCCTGCAGCTCCAACCAATGCTTCATCATGTCCGTTTGCTCCCCCAACAGATGCTTCAGCATGTCCGTTTGCTCCCCCATTAGCCTCAGCATCGCGTCCTGCCTCCACTCTTCACACTCACTCAATTATTTCCTGGCCTCTGCCACTGAATGCCTCCATGCATTAAGCTGTGCCCTATCAGTGCGGGAGGACTGCATCAGCTCGGAAAACATGTCATTGCAAGTGCTTTTTTTTCGCCTTCTAATCTGCGATAACCGCAGAGACGGAGATGATAGGGGGAGTGTAGAAACATTTGCACCTGGGGGGCAGATAAAAAGGGAGAGTAAAATTGGGTTTGCTTCTTACACCTTCATAACATGTGTGAATGTTTTCAAACTGCAGCGCTCCCCCTTTCCCAGAGCAAGCAATGGGCTGGGTTTCACATTTAAAAGAAGAGGCTGCAGTATTCGGGTAGATATGCAGCACACACCTACCCCCACCCCACCGCATTACTATTCTCTGGGATGTTCCCTTCTCCCCTTCCCCCGCCGTGTGACTATTCTCCGGGATGATCTCTTTTAGCCAAGCACAAACAGCCCAGCATGAATGGGGTCCTTTTACTGTTCCCTTA
Organism: Malaclemys terrapin pileata; assembly: GCF_027887155.1. Lineage (NCBI taxonomy): Eukaryota > Metazoa > Chordata > Testudines > Emydidae > Malaclemys > Malaclemys terrapin. The sequence goes on from NC_071505.1 coordinate 151,974,518, forward strand.
CAAAAAATCCCTTTTAAACCAGGTGACCATGAACACTATTGCTTTTAAACCCTGTACTGTAGTTACAAATGTGCACTCAACAGAGGTGCCTTTTCCTGCTTCAGGGTTGGGGATCCTGCCTTGGGAGGGTATTGGCTCCAGGGTGATGAAAAAGTCCTGACTGCCAGGGAGAACGGATTCACCGCTTGCCTGCTGCGCATTCTCCTCCTCCTCCTCTTCCTCATCCACAAAATCCCCCTCCGTGTTCCGTGAGACTCCCCCCTTGCAGGTGTCCATGGACAGTGATGGGATAGTGGTAGGGTCCCCCCCTAGAATGGTATGCAGCTGTTCTTAGAAGCAGCATGTATGGGGCTCTGACCCAGAGCGACCGTTTGCCTCCTTTGTCTTTTGGTAGGCTTGCCTGAGCTCCTTAACTTTCACACGGCACTGCTGTGTGTCCCTGATGTAGCCTCTGTCCATCATGCCCTGTGAGATTTTGGCAAATATATTTGCATTTCTTCTTTTGGATCGGAGTTCTGCCTGCACAGATTCTTCTCCCCGTATAGCAACCAGATCCAGTGTCTCCCTTTCGGTCCATGCTGAGCTCGTTTGTGATTCTGGGACTGCATGGTCACCGGTGCTGCCGCCACGCTGACCAAACAGGAAAAGAAATTCAAAAGTTCCTGGGGCTTTTCCTGTGCACCTGGCTAGTGCATCGGAGTTCAAAGTGCTGTCCAGAGCGGTCACAATGGAGCACACTGGGATAGCTCCCGGAGGGCAATACTGTCGATTTGCATCCGCACTACCCCAAATTTGACCCAGCAAGGTCGATTTTAACGCTACTCCCCTCGCCGGGGAGGAGTACAGAAGTCGATTTTAAGAGCCCTTTAGGTCGACAGAATGGGGTTGATTGTGTGGACACAGTCATTTTTAAATCGACCTAACGCGGCTAAATTTGACCTAACCCCGTAGTGTAGACCAGGCCTTAGTTAAGTGAACATTCCACTGAAGAAGGGTGAGTAGGATTTTGTCAGATGATGGCTAAAGGTGAGGCATAAGTATGATCTGGGGCTATCACATTCCCGGATCAACCTGAAAACCGTTCCACTGGAACTGTGCCATTCCCCTCTCACCCAGTGTCAGCAGCACTCCCGCAAGTCACTCGCCCTCCTGCCCATCACTGCGCCTGCAAAATGCCTGTGCTTTCCTTTTTAATTGAAAACAGCTGTTGCTAGGGAACTGCTAGATGCAAAGATGAGAGGGAGGGAGGGAGGAGAGTTGCCGACGAAGGACGGCAGGCCAGAGGCTGAGGAGTGGGAAGGAGGCTGTAGGGGAAAAGAAAGATCGAAGAGAGTGGGGTTGGAAAAGGAATTATTTTTCATTTTGCCACGGAGCAATAATTCATCATTCCTTCCAGCTCCAGCTTTTCTAAAACAACTTCCCATGGACTTTTCCCACACTGCTTTCCTTTCATTTAGTTCATTTTCACATTCTACTCTTGCACTTAATTTGATTTTTTCCCCCAAGTCAGCTTTATGTCTGTGAGGAAAAATACAACCCTTATTTCAGCCTCTCTCTCCCTCTATGATCATCACTCTGTGGCAGTGAAATTTATTGTGCATATCCTGTTTTACACATTCATATTAAACCAACAGCTTTCTTTCTCTCTGTCTCTCTCGTGTACTATATGTCATTCTCCTAGAATTAGTGGGATCCTGAGAGGTGACTACGGTTATGTGTCCAAGAATCACCTTGGGGCATATAACTACTTCCCATCCATAACCATCCAAGCTCCAGTTAAAATCTATTTTGTCCAATCCTAGGGCTTGAGCCAAAGCCCACTGAAGTCAATAGGAGCCTGTCCACACTCACTCCAATGGGTTTGGCACCAGACCCTTTGTGATAATATTACAAACCACTACACACAACAGCCTCTAACACAAGGTCTTCAACATCAAGGGTGCCATCCTGCTAGCTGCTGAATACCCTCAACTCACAATGAAGTCAGTAAACACTGAGCACCAATCAGTGCTTCCATTGCCTGCCGAAGTCACAGGGGATCTTCCCAGGGATGTCAATAAGCGTTGTATCGGGCTTTCAGAACTTTGCCAAATCAGGGTTCAAACTACTAATGTTGAATTCAGAAAGGGCTGGGTCATGTAAATCCTTACTCACTTGGGTAATCTTCACTCACACAAGGGATTCCTATTAACTTCAGGGCTGTAGGATTTGGCTCCGGACTTGCTGATTTTAGGGTATGCTCCAAAGTCTATCTCAGATTTTTTCCTGAGAGTGTGTGAGTAGGAATATATACATGGAGAGGGTGGTCTGAGTTGGGTGAATTTTAATGGTGGACGTTGTTAATGCTGTATGCACGGCTGGAGGGGTGGATCGGTACATTTTAAATCAATATAAATAGATCAATAAAAGTATACATTTTGTTACTAAACAAAAAGAAAATTTTTTTTTTGCAATTTAAAAAAAAAAAATTTCATGTGGATAAAAATAAAAGGATGTGTGTGTACATGCACACACACTCAATAAAGAAAATATAGCGTACTAGCATGCTATATGTGAAATCTCCAAACTCAACTGTGGCATAACTATCCCCTAAAGGAAGCTGTCACTGGTAATAAAAAATTACTGCAGCATTGGTTCCAAATGCTAGAATTTACTTATGACAGGGGGTTGGTGGTGGGAGATGCAGTATTTCACTTCCAGGTGGCTGAGCCAAAATCAGCCCTGGTTAGCAGTTATTGAAAGTTATTAACAACTGATGGCTCTTTAGTGGAACATGTGAAAGGAGCTGGCGGTTTCAGCGCACTTCTTAGTGGACAGGTGCCCATACCACAAAAACCACAGCACTTTTGGCACTCGTTGTGTTTTTGTTGGCAGTTGCAGTGGAGAGGCTGGGGACTGAATGAGTCTTAGAAACTTAACTCATCTTTCTGCCTCAGATCAGGTCCTCCAGTTCAATGTTGTGGAACATTAATGGGAGTGTGTGAACAACAGTGCCCTGCTGCTGTCAATGCTGTACCTACTAGATAGAGGACTTCCGTCTTCAGTGCTCTCAGCCCCTTTCATCTCCTCTTAGGGAAAAATATTGCTGAGTCTACAGCAGCCCATTCTTCAGTGGGACCCTGGGTGAAGGATTCAAGTCCCAGAGTCATGCCTGGGCTCTTGTTCCCAATTTGACAGGCAGGTTTTGGGGAGGGGAAGCACCTTCTTGCATCATTCTGCAGGGATTCTCTTGGCTGGACTGATGGAGCCATGATGCTGATTGGCAGCTCAGCACTGAGTCCAGCTATTCTCAGCCAGAGGTGTCATTGTCATGTTGCATGGGTGGTCCTGAGATCAGAAGAAATACAATGGAAGAATGGGGATGATGTCATCCTCTGCACGTGGACAACTCCCTACATCCCGCTGCTCAGCTCCAGGGAAGATGACTGAACTCTGAAAATGAAGGATCTTTGACAAATCAGAGTTGCTCTTTAGAGGTTGTTCACGGTGCTCTGTAGCATGCATTTGTGACTGACATTTATGTTTAACATTTTGCAGGCTTTGCTTTCGCCATGTTTTCTTCCCCCATTGCTTCTTGGCAGACAAATAAATCCACCTGTCTTTTGGTGGCTGCCTGTCACGCTTCCCCTCCTCATCACCTGGGCTCTCTTCATTTTCTTCCCTCAGTGTCATTAGCTCAGAGGCATATCTGCTTTGCAGCTGTATTTATTTGCTGCTTGACTTTGCAGCACCTGCCATGCAGTTCATCCTCTGAAACTGTCACACCCCCGAGGCTCTCTGTGTATTGGGTAGTTGGCTCATTAACCCCTTTCATCTTTTACATCTTTGCTGCCATATGAGAAATGCACCATAAAAGTGGCTTGCAGAGCTTGAGGGGGTGAGCCTTGATCAGCAGAGTGGGGAGGGCAGGGGCAGCCAATGGGCCAAGGCCATGTTGGTTTGTTTTCTTTATAGTTTCCCTTGTGTGTCCAGATAGATTGTATGTAAGAAGATTTAGCAATTATCCTTCTTCCATGATCCTAAGGAACCCTGAATGTCATCATGTGCCCTGTATTGGGAATAGCATGAAAAGAATTCAGACTTGTAAAACTAAGAAAACTATTTACCAGGATGCAGCCATTATAGCTATCACTCCAGCCATGTGCACACAGATGGAGTTCCTTGTGTATCCTCTATACCATGGGTCGGCAACGTTCGGTACGCGGCTTGCCAGGGTAAGCACCCTAGCGGGCCGGGCCAGTTTATTTACCTGCTGACGTGGCAGGTTCGGCCGATCGTGGCCCCCACTGGCCGCGGTTCACCATACCGGGCCAATGAGGGCGGCGGGAAGCCGTGGCCAGCACATCCCTCGGCCCGCACTGCTTCCTGCCGCCCCCATTGGCCCGGGACAGCGAACTGCGGCGAGTGGGGGCCGTGATCGGCCGAACCTGCCACATCAGCAGGTAAATAAACTGGCCCGGCCCGCTAGGGTGCTTACCCTGGTGAGCCGCGTGCCGAACGTTGCCGACCCCTGCTCTATACTCTCCCCTCCCGCAACCTGTGCTCCTCCCACCAAGTTCCAGGCAGCACCTCTGTGTCATCATGACAACTATCTATATAGCCAAAAAGCACAGATTGTGGCTTTTCGAGACTGCCACTGCTGCTCCTAGCCAAGCCAGGGGGAGCTGCTGCAAAGGCATATCCCTCCCTCTCACCCTTTGAGTGTGCTGACTCCATCGTGTTCCCAATCCTGCCAATCCGGAAACAAAGAACAGGTGCTGAGCCTCAAACTCATCTCAACTCTAACTCTCTCCAAGAGTAACATGTTGCACCTACCCTTGCACCTCTCATAAATAGCCTCCTGGCTGCTTTACTGACAAAGCCTTCATCCAAAATTGCCTATCCTTAGGGAAGTTGTGATGCTGGCTCCCTTCCTCCTCCTGTTTTTCCTCCTCATTTATATTATCCCCTCTCCTCTCTCTATAATCTTGGCTCTGTAGCAATGGTTGAATCAAACCTTATGGGTCAGCCAGAGATCAGATAGCTGCTGTGGTATCTCAGCACTAATTATTGTAGAGTCAAGAGCCTTCCCCGTGGAAACTAAGTGCTGAGGCTGAAGTTAATGGCACAGCAAAGCGGAGATGTGGTGTTAACAATAGCACAAGGCATCCCTGAATGGTAATTATTGGTATGGCCCTTACCAATTCTACTAGAGGCTGGGCTCTTCCCAGATATCTCAAGTTTCTTTTTATTTTCTTAAAGGTGAATTCATTGCTGGTGAAAGGTGCCAGAGTAGCAGCCCTGTAGATCTCTGTATATCCACAGAGCAGGATCATTACTGGCAGCTGAAGTGCAAACTTCCCTCACACACTCACTGCCCATTACCAATATAGATTCATAGAGTCCAAGGCCAGAAGGGACCGTTGAGATCATCTTGTCTGACCTCCTGTATAGCACAGGCCACAGAACTTCCAAAAAATATTCCTTTTGAACTGGAGCATATCTTTACAAAAAAATCCAATCTTGATTTCAAAATAGGCCTCAAATCTGACTTGTAAAGATGATTTCTTGGGGCAAGAATGGAATTCATTCTCCATGGCCTGCTCAGTTCTTGGCTCCACGGCTGTAACTACTAACCACAGCCCAGCTATGATGGAGCTTTCTGTGATGCGGGTATTGGCTACTGTCCACTAGGAACAAGAAGGAGACAACCAGTTATTTGCCTCTGTTACATTTATACCTGTAGTATTTGCCTTAGTTGTGATGACCACAAGATAATCCAGATTATGAAGACATTAGTCATCTAAGGGCTTCTCTACGTGGAGACACTAGGAAAAGTTAGGAGTACTTGTGGCACCTTAGAGACTAACAAATTTATTAGAACATAAGCTTTCGTGGGCTACAGCCCACTTCTTCGGATGCATCCGAAGAAGTGGGCTGTAGCCCACGAAAGCTTATGCTCTAATAAATTTGTTAGTCTCTAAGGTGCCACAAGTACTCCTGTTCTTTTTGCGGATACAGACTAACATGGCTGCTACTCTGAAACCTAGGAAAAATTAATCTGAATTAACTAAAGGTGTAAATTAAAAGTGGATTAGTTAATTTGCACTAAACCTCTATGTGGATACTCATTCATAATTAAAGTGGCCTTAATTTGGTTTAGCACCATCATTAGCAGAGGGAAGTTAGGGAAGTTCCTGCCAGCCTCAGTACATGGAAAGCCCTGCCACTCCAGACAGGTGGGTCAGTCACAGCAGACCAGGACAAGGAAGCCCAACAACCCCATCTGAGAGGGGGCTGGGATTCTCTGGCCCAGTTGCAGTCTATCCTAGGGAGAAGGGATTGAAGCATCTCATATAAACCACCCTGCCCCTCTGCCTGACACAGATCTGCACCACCCCTGGCCCCTACCACTGCTCCCACCCCAGTTAATCTGATACTGTCACCACCCTTATCCTTAAATCTTCTTCTGACTTCTCTGTACCTCTTCCCACTCCAGACTCACCCCATCCCATACCAGGAGAGGTCTGTGTTTCTCATTTTTCATCTCTCTGAAGGATAATCTTTTTCCTTTAACCCATTTCTCCCCACATCCCATTAAGTTCCTTCTAACCCTCATCAAGAAGGTTTATGTCCCTTAATTCTTTAGCAGAGAATGTTGTTTTTCCTTTTGCACTGTAGCTTCTCTCCTGTGAAAAGAAGCTGAACTTTGGGTTTGAAATGGGAATGTGCTCTCAAACGGGGCTGCCTTGGTTCCCCCCAGTTCACTGCAGAGCATTAGATCGCAGCCCTATGAGCTCCTGGTCCTTGCAGATTTCTACTGCTGGACTTCAGCACCTCTTCCAGTCTCTTTTCCATATTCATGTATAAGCAGAACCTCCTAGGAAACAAAACCCTGATTGAACAAAGTTCAGATGTCCGAAGCACCCCTGAATGGGTCTAATAGGAGCCAGAGGGGTGCTCACTACCCATGAAAATCATCAAATAAAAATGATAAAAGGGAGTTTAAATGCAGAACCAAACCCAAAAGTGTATGCTTCCAAAAGCCAAAGAATGCTCTGCAGTTCTGACTGAGCAATGAGCGTCAACAGACCTCGTTCTGATTGTATGACCTTGTACAAGTCGTGTCCCCTTTCTGAGCCTTAGTTCCCTCCTCTGTAAAGCAGGGGAAATGATACTGGTCTGCCTCACAGAAAGGGGGTACGAAGCTTAATCCATTCATGTCTGTAAAGGACTTTCAGCTCCTCAGGTGTACAGTACCCGCAATAGACTGACACTATTATTCAAAGAAGAATATTCAGAAAAGGCAGCATTTGGAAATTGTTCGTGGAGCTAGGAATGCTCTAAAAAGACATGTGCCCATGTGAGCTATGCCCTTGCATTTTAATGAGCACCCTGGGCCCAAAATGTTGGGTTTTTTTTTCAATCCTTCTTCTGCCTCTTGTCTACTTCATCAGAGTCTTTTTCATTTGCATTACAAGTTAGGGAGTGTCTCTTCCTAGGTGCTAGGTGCTCTCAATACCCACTGACTTCAATGGATGTTGATGGAACTCAACACTTTCTAGGACTGGCCCATAGCACCCTGTATGTTAGAAAAGGAAGGAGGGAGCAAATGTGTGTGTGAGTGTACCACTGAGTGTGTGGGTGTGCACGCAGGAGAAAAAGAGGAAGTAAGAGTGTGTGAGAGCAAAAGAGAGACCGAGAGACAGAAGTGTGTGTGCGCGCGCGCACACGCATGCACGCATGTATGAGACAGAGACTAGCATTGCCAAAATTGAAGTGATAAATCATACCTGAGATCTCCCCAGAGACCTATAAATAGGAAACTGGAAGCATTTCCTTCTATTTATTTTATAAGTGCAATAAACTTTATCAGCTTTTACTATTGGAAACTTGTGCAATATTTATGTGCTGTTTACTTTAAAAGTTATTCAGAGGTTAGTGTCAGGAGGCTAATGAAAAAGCAAACTGGGAAGGTAGGGGGAAGAGGGCTTTTCCTATCTCCCATCAGTAAAGATGTACAACTGCTGAGCCACTCTGCACTTCTGTGGCTGTCACTGGCTCGAGATGCGCTACTGATTCTCTAGTGAGCACCTACCATAGGCCCCACAACTCCACAGAGGTCATTAGGCCCCCAGGCTTTGTTACAGAAGTTATGTACTCGCTCTTGGGCTCCCACAGGGAGACAGGTGGAGAGAGAAGAGAAGCTGTGCAATGAGACGGGGGGAGGGGGAAGGGAGGGAGATGAGAATCCCCTGGACAGTTCAATGTACTAGGACCCTCTGTGTATGCATCAAAATCTATGAAAACCTTCAGTTAGTCATCAACTAAAGCACAAGGGTAGGGCATGGAGGGAAGCTCCTGCCTTTGTTTTGTAGGCCAAGGGCTGTTATTAGGGATGGATCAACAGGTTTGGATAAAATAAGGGCCATCCCTACTCCCCACAGAACTTCACCCAAAACTCAGACCAAATGTCAAGTCTTTTTTTATGTCCACAAATATTACTTTGCCCTCCTCCTCATTCTTGTTCATTTATGACCTTTCTACACTTCTGATTTCCTGATGGAATTGGAAGCAGAAGCATCAAGATACTGGGATAGGAAAGGATGTTCTCAACATTTTCATCTATGGAAGGAGAAAATCTCTCTAAATTTCTAGACAGTCTAAAAGAGTTTTCTACTCTCTGTCAATATGGGTGCCCTTCTCTGAACAGGCTTTAGAGATAGTTTTGGTTTCAGCATAAGGAACAGTGACTGTAAAGAGGCTGCAGGGCACAGTTGGCACCAAGGAGAGCCCTGGCAGGAGCTGTGGAAACAAGAGCACATTGAAAAACACTTAACAATGAGAGGAAGCAACTTACTCCAGCTTGCCATAGTAGGAAGGCAGGCCCAGTCCACAGGTGCAGAAGGTGAAGTGGTTCAACGCATCCAAGATGGCATCAGCAAAGCACAGGGATCATGTTACCATTGCCTGGGGACACTGCATTGACCAGAGCTGTGTTTCTTCTACAGGCTAAGCGCACAAACTGTGCTAAAAAGGAACATGATGCCCAGGCCCTTAGCACACCTCAAGAGGACATGTCGTTTATCAAAAAGAAGATGAAGAGGCGACTTGATTACAGTGTATAAATACCATTCTGGAGGAAAATACCAGATACTAAAGTGTTTTTTACTCTAGAGAAGAATGGCAAGAACCAATGGCAAGAAGTTAAAACTGAACACATTCAAATTAGCAATAAGGCTCAGATTTTAAAATAGTGTGTGTGTGTGTGTGGGGGGGGTGTTATTAACCAATGGAACAAACTGCCATAGGAACTGGTGGATTCTCCACCTCTTGAACTCTTTGGATCATAGAATCATTCAAATGTAGCGCTGGAAGGGACCCCAAGAAGTTATCCAATCCATTCTCACTCATCTGAGGCAGGACCTAATAAACCTAGACCATCCCTGACAGGTGTTTGTTCAACCTGTTCTTACAAACTTCCAATGACAGGGATTCCACAGCCTTCATGGGAAGCCAACTCCACAGCTTAACTACCCTGATAGTTAGAATGTTCTCCTAATATCCAGTTTAAATCTCCCTTTGCTGTGGATTAAGCCCATAAATTCTTGTCCTACCTTCAGTAGATACGGAGAACAATTGATCTGTGTCCTGTTTATAACAGCCCTTGTTGTATTTGAAGACTGTTATTAGGTCCAGCTCAATCTTCATATCTCAAGACTATACATGCCCAGTTTTTTTAACCTTTCCTGATAGGTCAGGTTTTCTAAACCTTTTATCATTTTTGTTGCTCTCCTCTGGACTCTCTCCAATTTGTGCACATTATTCCTGAAGTGTGGTGCCCAGAATTGTTCCAGCTAAGGCTCACCAGTGTTGAGGAGAGCAGGACAATTACCTCCAGTGTCTTACATACAGCACTTTCTTGTTAATATACCCCAGAATGATATTAGCCTTTTTCACAAGTGCATCCCATCATTGACTCATATACAATTTGTGATCCACTGTAACCTCCAGATCCCTTTTCAGCAGTACTACCACCTACCTGGTTCAAGACTGGATGCTTTTCTGGAAGATATTCTTTAGACAAACACAAGTTATTGGACTCACCACAGAAATAACTGGGAAATTCTATGGCCTGTGATCTGCAGGAGGTCAGACTAAATGAGCTAATGGCTCCGCGTGGCCTTAAAAATCTATGAATATATGAAAGAGGAACTCACTAACACCTATAAGGACAAAACAATGCATTTGCTGTTTGATTACAAAGGAGCCCACCTAAGAAACTATGCCTTCCCACCACAAGACATTGCAGAATATGTTTGTTACATAAGGGTGATATGGCGATATTGGGTGAAATCTTGGACCATTTAAATCAATGGGAGTTGTATCATTGACTTCTGTGAAGTCAGGATTTCACACATTGTTTCACGCAATATTCCTCAGTTTTCCTCTGAGAAATTACAAATATTCCTCAGGAGAAATGCAATAAAGCACCCTGGATCTGGTGCTTGTCACCTGGCATCAAATGGGTTAGCAGAGCATTTTGTGAAGACATTTCAAAAGCATTAGAACAAACATTAAAGCGGAACCTTCCACTGTCATATTGCAAATTTCCTGTTATCGTATAGATCAACGCTATAGTCCACCACTCAGAAAATTCCAGCAGCACTATTTTTAAACCATCATTTACAGATGAATGGTGATTTACTTACAGCAGATTTAGCAAAAATTAAAAAACAAACAAACAAGTCAGAAAAGCAACAATATATGCCTCCTAGGATTTTATACCTCAACCAGAAAGCTCGTTGTGAAATAACAGGGAGAAAGGAAGTGAGGACAAAGTGTCAGGATGTTTATAGAACCAGTAAAAGGAGAGAGGTAAATGGGGAGATAAGGAAGAAATGTGGATCAGCTTACACAGACGAAGTGTAAGGTCTGAGGCCTTTTCCTGTAGCCATAATAAGAGAGCAGCAGCCATCAGCCAAGAAGCAGAAAGTCACATCCCCACATCCCATCTCAATTATATTAAAACAATGCACTATCGGGCTGTTAAGAAGGAGATCCTGTCCTAATAGCCCCCACCAGCACCAGATAAAGAAACAGATTTTAAGAGGGTTAAAGAAAACTTGGTTTGATATATGCATCCGAAGAAGTGGGCTGTAGTCCACGAAAGCTTATGCTTTAATAAATTTGTTAGTCTCTAAGGTGCCACAAGTACTCCTGTTCTTCTTTTTGCGGATACAGACTAACACGGCTGCTACTCTGAAACTTGGTTTGATAGCATTCTGTCTGGCAAGAAATCACTTATCAACAGTTGTGGTTGTGAAATCCCCACTTCTTTATTGTTTATCTGCATGGTCTCTGCCTGTTCTTTGATTGTTTCAGGCTGTTACATAACTAATTTTGCTAGGTGTAAATCAATTATAGTGGTGGAGTATGACTGGTTAAAGAATTGTTTTACAATATGTTAGGATTGAGTAATATTTTAGTAAAATAATTGGTTAAGGTACAGCTAAGCAAGACTCAAGTTTCACTATATAAACTGGGGTCCAAAAGGAAGTTGGTTCTTTGGAACCAACCCCAGGACACAGCCCCAAGATCAGAGCTGCCAAACCTCAACACCCTGCAAATCACACCATGCAGAAGCTGGAGTCCCCGGATGACCTGATCCTAACTGACTATCAGGAAAAATTAATCTGCCTTTGTGGTGAGTGGTGAGCATTGTTTGCTTAGTGTATGTATTCTGTTTTGGTGATTGTTAATAAATAGAGGTTAAGGATATTACTGTGCAAGGCTCTTTCACTGGTAAAAGACCCCGTAAACCTGCAAAAGATTACGCCCTGAGCTCTAGGAACGGGGTAAGGGTGGGTGCCTTTTTCCTAGAGCGCACGTAAGGGAAAGGGTAGAGTGCTAAATCAACCAGGTTACGCCTTGAGCCCACGGAAGGGTAAAGGTGGGGTATCCTAGAGTGTAGCAAAAGGGTTCCAAAAGGGGAAAAGGCCCTGAAAGTGAAACTGTCATGACCAGGCAAATACTGGAAGGAAATTGATTCTGCTCTTTACTGGCCTGAAAAAGATGTAAATGAAAATGTTACTCTACAAGGTAATTCTGAGGGTGAAGATGAGGAACCTTCCTTCTCAGAAGACAGTTTTGGCCACAGCATAAAACACAGATCTGCCAGAAGACAAAACCGATAAAAAGTTCAGATATTTTCAAGAGAGTGTATATGTAACTGAAAGAGAATGGTGTGATTCTGTTTCCTGTTCCCATACTGAAATATTAAAGAAGTCTCCTTGGCTCTACTGCAAGGACAGGTGTAAGGCAGATGCATTTTGTGCTTCACTTCTGACGCAGAATGTTACAATCAGTCACTGTACTTTACTCTTGGAGACTTTATATTTGTTCTTTGTTTTGTGTACTCTTAAATAAAATAATCTAAAGTAGAAATACATGCACTTTTGTTTATGAGAAAACACTGCATTTTGGGATTTATTTATTTCCTTCATTCTTTCAAAAAAACACTAGGAATTTCCAACCCAAGAAACTAAAGATAATGTTAAGATTGAATGGTTAAGCACTCCAAAGGCAGGAAATGCCAAAGGTAAGGTTTTCCATTAAACTTTAACTCTGTCCCTTGTGTTGATTTACCTTATGGTTGCAGCTGGACAGAAAACTTTGAAAAGATGGGGGAAGGGGGGAAATTTGCAAAATGTTCACAAAATGTTTTCAGTTTTCCAACCTGCTTTAATTATGATACAGCCTTTTTTCAAATAATACAATATAAGATCATACATCTTTTTTCTGCAATTTTAGATACACATTTATAGCATTTTGTATTATGGTGTGCTGCTCTGTGTATGCCTGACAACCAGAGCCCACAAAAGTTATTTATATGAGAAGTACGTAATAAATTGTTTTTACGCAATATGCTGCTGATTAAGTAGAACAACACAGAGTACCAGGAAAAAAAATTGTTGCCATATGTGGTCACCTAAGTACACAGCTAAGTCAAACTTATAGTTAACTGCCTCAGCCCCAAAAATACACTCAAAGACTGAACTAAATATGTATGCAAAATTAAATTAGCTGTGTAGTTACCTGGTTGATTCCCTGAAATGCACCTAAGGAAGGTAGAGCAACTGCTTGGTAACAAATGTCCTGATTTTTAGAGGTGTTCGTATCCATAGTTCCTGTAAACTTAGAGTAATAGAATTCAAGGCCAGAAGGGACCACCGGATCAGCCAGTCTGACTTCCTGCATATCACAGGCAACCCACCAACACCACTCAGCACCTGCACACTAAACCCAACAACTGATATTGGAGCAAGGTATTACAGCCCTCAGGAGACTCAACTATAATGTGCCACAGGCACAGAATAAGAGGGACTGAGGTACACCAGTGCCTGATAGGGTTGCCAACTTTCTAATTGTAGAAAACCGAACATCCTTGCCCTGCTCCCTGCCCCTCCCCATGCCCCAAAGACCCGCCCCGCCCCACGCCTTCTCTGATGCCCTGCCCCCACTCACTCCATCAGCCCTCTCTCTGTTGCGCACTCTCCCCCACCCTCACTTACTTGCTCATTTTCACCAGGCTGGAGCAGGGGGTTCGGGTGTGGGTGCAGACTCTGGGGTGGGGCCATGGATGAGAGGTTTGGGGTCTATGAGGGGGCTCCAGGCTGGGACTGAGGGGTTCGGAGTGTAGGAGGGAGCTCAGGGCTGAGGCAGGGGGTTGGGGTGCGGGAGGTGGTTTGGGGTGCGGGCTCTGGACGGCACTTACCTCAGGCGCCTCCCAGGAAGCGCAACATGCTCCTGCTCCCAGGTGATGGGTCAGCCAGTTGGCTCTATGCGCTGCACCTGTCCACAGGCGCCGCCCCTGCAGTTCCCATTGCCCATGGTTCTTGGCCAATGGGAGCTGCAGAGCCAGCACTCAGGACAGAGGCAGTGCACGGAGCCCCCTGGCTGCCCCTCTGCCTAGGAGCCAGAGGGACCTGTCGCCGCTTTCCGGGAGCCACACAGAGCCTGCCAGCCCCGCTGCGGTCTTTTAGAGGCCTGGTCAGTGGTGCTGATTGGAGCCGCCATGGTCCCTTTTCGACCAGGTATTCAGTTGCAAACCAGACACCTGGCAACCCTAGTGCCCGAGATTCCTGCAATGGCAGGAAATTGATTAACTGAGATCTAAACCCACACCCCACACCCTAAGTTACCCACACCCCACATTGCAGAGGAAGGCAAGAAACTCCAAGGTCACTGCCAATCTGATCTGGTGGGAAATTTAGTGGAACTTGTGGATTTTCAGCACCTCTAAACATCTGGTTAAAATTGAGGGCCATCTAACATGGAGAGAAAGGAAGTTATAAAAAATCTACCCACCGATGTCTGACCAAGACACATTACAAATGAATGGGCAGTTTTTCCATGCACAAAGAGCAGCCATTGTCAGGAATCAGGGCCTGCAGCAGAGCCTGTCTCCAGGCAACCTAATGAGTGCAGCTGGCCTGTAGTAGGCTGCGTAATTGGATAAACTGCCTGACTGCACGGAAGAGTCAGTAGACCAGCTCTTAAGCCCAGCAGTAGCAGCAGCAGTTCAGTGGCTACTCAAAGCATTTGTCCATGGCTGTGATAGCTCCTGGCTTGTTCCCCGCCCTGCCCTTGCCCTGCTTTGCCTCAATCCAGATAACCCTTGGCTCTGGTTTCTGCCTCTGGCTGTGGCACTGGGCTCCAATTCCACTGATGGGTACTGATGCCCGCTCTAACCAGGCCTGCCCAATGCCTGCACTATCCACTAGGTCCAACCACCCATGTCCCAGTCACTGACAGCCAGAGATTTTCCATAAAAACTGACTTTTATTTTAGATAAAGAAAAACAATAGCAAGAAAGAAAAAAATTAAATCCCCAGGAGAGAGCACAGTGTGTTTGACTCCTCTGTAACAGGTTGCAATACCTCTGAGAACAAAATGGATGTCATTTGTGCATACAAGAGGTCTTAGGAATGTAAAGGTGCAATACTCTGAAAAGAAATCTTGGAGGACCTATGTCACAGTTTCAGGGTAACTTTTCCTCAAGTCTCAGGTCTCCAGCCGTCATCTGTTTCTGGGTAGGGACCCTTGTCCTACTTCCTTCTGACCAGGGTTTTTGTAGGTTAGATAAATGTCTATCAGGGATGGTCTAGACAGTATTTGGTCCTGCCATGCGGGCAGGGGACTGGACTCGATGACCTCTCGAGGTCCCTTCCAGTCCTATAATCTATGAATCTATGAATAAAAGGCTACACAGCCCCCTACCATACACTGTGATATCCCCAGGAAGCCAGTCTGCATAAGGGCCCCCACCTGGGCTGTGCTTTCTCTCTGAGGACAATGACTGTTTTTACTAGTGACCACACAGCTCTTCCAAAGCAAAATACATTTATTCCTTGGGCACAAGCTTTACAGAGAAAACATAATAAAAGTTCCAGTATGCTTACTAATAAATGAACCAGAAACTACACATCCTTCAGCAAGGGAAGGGGGTTGGTCCTTGGACAGAAGGTTCTGTCCATTTTCTCACTGAGAAAGAAGGCCCTGGGTCTATTTAAACTCAGCCTTTTAATCCAAAATTCCTGCTTTGTCACCCAGCCTCTTGAAAACAGGTGAAGCCAGTCCCTTTCCATATAGCTCAGGAGATCAAGCTTCAAAGGCTGGGAATTTACATATCCAGCCATAGGATTTTGTATTAATCACGCCCTAGTCATTCCAGATTCCACCGGACACCCCTTCACCCTGCAGTGATCCAGGAACATACCAATACCCATCACCTGTCTGGATACAAAGGGCTCGTGTACAGCTCATGCTGTCTGGCCCATCTCAGTATAACAGCTTTTTGAGGATTTCGTACTTTAAACATAAAATATAACATGGTCCCCAAAGATGCTGCATGTGGCTCTCGGTCCCACCTCCTCAGAGGTTGGAGCCTGGGGACCCGTTTGGCCTGACCTCAGCTTCTCGGTGGGGAGGGGGAAAGAGTATTTACTCCCTACCCCATTGGGGAAGCCTTTTGATCTCCATGCCCTGAGTTAAGGTGATCAACAGATCCTCCCTCACCAGGCTCTGGGTCCTTTACATTTTCACAGACCATCAGGCAGTCACAGAGTGTGGGAAGAAATTCTCCCTTTTTCCTGGCTGTCGTTACCTTTGTCATCTCCCGAGCAGGTGTTGTACCCTTTACCTGGGCATTTCCCATCTTTGGGTGGGTGTCAGAGATTTGGCAGTGCACTGTAGTTGCCTCAATATCACCACTTTCAGATGGAGACACCATCATCACCTTGCTCTGTAATGCCCTATGTTTCCAGGTAAGGGTGGACAGAAAGCTTATTTCACTGGCCTGGGCTTCAGGATATAGGGTATGTCTGCACTACAAAGTTCGGTCAACATAAATTACAGCTGCCAACTTTAGTATATTGCTCAGGTGCGTACACACTTGGTTGCTTGCATCATCACTGCACGTCCTCACCATGAGTGGTTGTGTCACTGGAAAATGTGGTACACTATGGGTAGGTATCCCAGTGTAATCCATAGTTTCAGAGTAACAGCCGTGTTAGTCTGTATCCGCAAAAAGAAGAACAGGAGTACTTGTGGCACCTTAGAGACTAACAAATTTATTAGAGCATAAGCTTTCGTGGACTACAGCCCACTTCTTCGGATGCATATAGAATGGAACATATAATGAGGAGATATATATACACACATACAGAGAGCATAAACAGGTGGGAGTTGTCTTACTAACTCTGAGAGGCCAATTAATTAAGAGAAAAAAAAAAAAAAAAAAACCTTTTGAAGTGATAATCAAGCTAGCCGAGTACAGACAGTGTGATAAGAAGTGTGAGAGTACTTACAAGGGGAGATAGTCAACGTTTGTAATGGCTCAGCCATTCCCAGTCCTTATTCAAACCGGAGTTGATTGTGTCTAGTTTGCATATCAATTCTAGCTCTGCAGTCTCTCTTTGGAGTCTGTTTGGAGTGTAATCCATGCCACTGTCCACTGCAACGCCTTCCATGACATTTGCACAGTGTTTTGCTGTCTACCAGCAATTCAATCCGGGATTTCTGGGAACTAGGGATCAAGTTACCACAATGCCATTTTCTCCAACCCATAATGCTTATTCCATCCCATAATTTTCACACCCTTTTAAAAACTCACACATGCTGCGTTTTGGTCTTCGCCATCTCTCTGACAGAAGCACGAACCCTGCAAAGCTCAGTGGAATGCTAATGACCATTGCTAACACATGACATCCAATTCTACTGCATTTGCAGAACTTCGATGATATACAGCTACAACCGGCGGTGCCAGGAGAAAGAAGAGGAGATTTTCCGCAATGATGACTGGATGCTGATGGAGACAGAGAATAAAAACATCAAGTTTCTGCTGGCATTCATGGAGCTGCTCCACATAATGGATCGATGCTTCTGGGCCCAAGAAACAAGCCCTGACTGGTGGGATCACAGCTTAATGCAGGTTTGGGATGATGAT
Organism: Malaclemys terrapin pileata; assembly: GCF_027887155.1. NCBI lineage: Eukaryota > Metazoa > Chordata > Testudines > Emydidae > Malaclemys > Malaclemys terrapin. Next base: position 151,992,006 of record NC_071505.1, read on the forward strand.
CAGGGGCTGCAGAACTTCTGAATGAGACAGATCCAGGAATGTGGCCTATCTGCTGAGCTCACCCCAGCCCTCCAGCGCAGGGACCCCAGAATGGGGTTGCTGCACTGACAATGGAGAAGTGATGGTGATTGCACTCCACAAGCTTACACGTCGGATTGCTATTGGTCAGGGCCAATCAGTTCAGAGTTGGAAAATCCACTGCAGGGGCCATCATTATCCAAGTGTGTAGGGCCATTAAGCATATCCTGCTGCACAGGACTGGGACTTTCAGCAGGTACAGGAAATCATCAGTGGATTTGGAGCAATAGAGTTCCCAAACGGTGGTGCAGCAATAGTCGGTATACATGTCCCTGTTCTGGCACCACCCTGCCTTGCCACTGAGTACATACACAGAAAGGGATTCCATGGTTATGCACGCACTGGTGGATCACTGGGGGTGCTTCATTTATATCCGTATAGGCTGGTCAGGAAAGGTGTGTGACACATGTGTTTTTAACACAATTATTTTCCAAAAGCTAGAAGTAAGTGAATTCTTCCCCAACTGGTGCATTCTACTGGTGATATTGAAATGCCAGTAGTGATTCTGAGGGGCCCAGCCTATCCACTTGCTCCCCTGGCTCATGAAGTCATACACTGCACACCTGAACAACACCAAAGAAAAGTTCAACTACCAGCTCAGCAGGTGCGGAATGACTGTTGAATGTGCTTTTGGTAGATTAAAAGGTCACTGGTGATGTTTACTAACTAGATTGGATCTCAGTGAAGCAAACATTCCCCTTCATTATAGCTGCATGTTGTGTACCACATAATATCGGTGAAGCACAGGGGGAAGTCTACTGCCAGGGGAAAGGGGTCAGGTCGACTGGCTGGCTATTGCATTTGAACAGCCAGACATATGGGCTATTAGAAGTGCCAACCGTGGAGCTATACGGCTGAGGGAGGCCTTAAAAGAACATTTTAACAGTCAGCCACAGCTGTGTTGTGTGATGCTCTTATGAAGCAGTGCTTCCTTGTGTGCATGGAGCTTAAATGTGCGTGGGTGCTTCACTGCTGTTATGAATTTTGTAATGTGGCATTTGTGCTTAGTGTCCATTAATAAATAGAGTCTGGGATTCAAAAAACAGACATTTATTGTGTCCAGAGAAACAGGAAACAAAAGGGCAAATACACAAGTCAAACATTTTAAATGTTACCCTTCTGCCAGATAGAGCCAGCATCAGCCAGGCCCGGGTTCAATATCTAGGGGTTCCTTTCCATCGATCCAACACAGAACTGGCTCAAGCTCTACCCAGTAACCTGGGAAATTTACACATCACCCCTGGATGCCTCTGAGTGGCAATACTTTCCCACTCGCAAGCACAGAGTCTGAGTGTAGAAAAGAAACTTAATAAAAGGAGGGAAGTAACATGGCATTAATTTGGGAAAGCACCACAAAGAGTTCATAAACATAAACCATGAGTAAAGGACCCACCCCAAGTAGGTTGGGCAGTGCCCTTTTCCCCTCAGGTTCTTATGTCCAGCAACCCAAAAGTCCCCTTCACATGCCTGACCCTTCTATGCATCCCACTCACAGTTGCTGCCCCAGGTCAATGCAGACCCAGAGTTCAGAAGTGCATCTGCAGAGTTTACCTCCCATCCTGGGTGGGGGGTAAAGCGATGGGTAGGAGGCATCTTACTCACTCATCACATCTCTCCGCCATTGCCCTGCTGGCTGCTTGTCACGCCTCTCCACCGCCTCCCTGCTGGCCTCTCATCGCGCCTCTCCACTGCCGCCCTGCTGGCTGCTCATCACCAGCCACCTGCCTGCTACTTCCGCCAGCCACCTGCTCACCGCTCCCGCCAGGCAGTCTCTTAGTGATTTAAGCTCTGTGCAGGCTGGGCCAAAACACAGTCCTGCCACACGTGATTTCAGCTCTGGGCAGAAACACAGTATCACCACAACGGGTTTCAGCTCTCAGTGAGCCATTTAACATTATAAAAGCAGTTCCTAATGAAGCCTATTTAACTCTATTCTTTGAACAGTGGAGAGAAACAGGATGAACCAGTCTCACAGAGAACCCTGGTTGCGAGTGTGCAGCTTCCTGACTGAAGAGATGAGATCTGATCTCCCCACCCCGCCCCTTCCTTTCACAGGGCTTGGACATTGGAGTCCTTGTTTTGCCAAGGTTCTTTAAACTGAAAGTGACTCCTTTCTTTGTGACAGGTTAAGCATAGTCCTTCTTTTCTGTATTCCCACAATAATTACAAAGATTCAGTTCTATCATAATTTGTGGCCCAACTCCAGCCAAGTTGATTACAATGAGCAAAACACCCCTCCATCAGCTGAATAACTAGCAAATCTAAGCAAAGCAGGAGCAAACTGTATTTACATAAATGCACCCAGGGTCTCTTCCCCCCTCCCAGCTAGCTGTCAGGGAAGCATTCATTCAAACCCCACTTACATACAAACACTGTAAGAGGGTGACCCACACTTGTAAAAATCAAGTGACCAATAACATCCATGATTACATATTAAACATATTACAAAGTTTTGTTCATGTTACAAAACATGTAGTTCAATGTGCTTAGTGGCTGATCCTGTGGTTATCACAGGTCAGTATAGTTGTAGTCATAATTCTCCTTGTTTTCCTCTGGCGTGGAGAGGTAAGGGGTAAGGGATCCTGCCAGGCTATCACCTATTATGTGGGGGTTATAAGGAGCAGCAACCATGGAGTTTTCCATGGACTGGGAAGGCTCCTATGTCTGGGGTCTTTCAGCATGTAACTCAGTAATGTTCTGCAATATGTTTCTATTTGCCAGAAGCTGGGAATGGGCAACAGGGGATGGATCACTTGATGATGACCTGTTCTGTTCATTCCTTCTGGGGCACCAGTATGGCTGTGCTTATGTTTTTAACATCTGCTGGAGCAAAGCCATATGCCCTGGTGCACTTCCCACTGCATTTCTCGGTCCCTTGGCCTCTCCTACAGCAACCACTCTCTCCATTCCTGTCCTTGATGGTGGACATTTGGTGCCTCCAATCCCTATGTTCATAGTCAGCAGCTGTAGAAACATGGAGGATCTTGCAGAACATGTCCTCCCTGGTCCACCTCTTTCTTTTCCTGATCCAGGTCAGGCCTGCATTGGGGCTGGAGGAGGCACTTCTCAAGGCCACCCCACCAGAGGCTGCTGATTAAAACAGACAGACACATCCTTAGATTTACAGTCACAACGGAAAGGGAAAGATAGGTCTCCAAACTCCCTTACATTATTCCCATAAAGACCTTTAATAAGTAATGGTAATTGTTCCTTTAGCTTGGGAACATCTCGTTACAGCACTGCTCAGCAACTCAAGCCATGGTGAGTATGGACTAGCAGGGTGGGAGAATTGTTGCCCGGAAGATTTAGATGCTGGGTGTCCCAGGGTATGAGGATAGGGAAAGTGCAGTGAATACGGCCAACATTTCAATAGGCAATGGTGATTTTAGCTGATATCTCACTCCAGAGGGTGACAAAGGGCCAGAGAACTCAGCTGGCACTGAGGCTACTTCTAGCCTATTTACTGCAGTGGTACTGGCTGAACGCATGGCATAGTTGCATGGGAATGTCTTCCATTGCTGGGGAAGAAGCAGGGACACCACACTGAGAAGTGTTTGGGAGAGTATTGCAGAGTAACTTCATGAAAGTTTCCTTGAGATTGCTCAACAGAATAAAAGGACATCCCTATTCAGATAAACAAAGTACTCCCGATGGAGAGAATTGTGCTCCTCCCCTACCCTCTGCCTAGACCAAAAAGCCAAAGTAAATAAACTGGATGCTGCCTCTAACTCCTTCTTCTACGTCTGTCTGAGCGCAGGACAGTGATCAGATATGGACTGTGTAATTTGGACTGCATTTCTAATTTTTTTGAATTTATTTTCTAATGTTTTACAAATAAAGTGAGCAATCAAAAGTAATTGCTTTTGTTCTCTAAACACATGGATGGGAAGGTGCCATTTTTAAAAAGGGAGGCAACCAAAAAGTAAAAACAAAAAAAATCTTATAAGGAATAATTAATATATATACTTACCTGAGCTTCTTTTCCCTTCATCCCAGGGCTCATCTGCGTTTGCCTGGCAGGACTGGTTTGACTCTGATGGAGTTTCAAACTCCTGACTTGCCGCATGGTTTGCAAGTCCCTCCAGTTTCCTCACACACACACAAACACACAGTGGCTTACTCCTTGCTGTGCACTGCAGGGCTCTCCATGACAGGCTCTTGCAAAGTGTCATCAGTCACATTCAGGGTGCTGATGGGTTCCTGCCAAGTACAGCATGCAGTTTGTTGTAGGAGCAGCAGGTCTTCAGGGGTCTCCAGATCTGTTGTTGCCCACCCTTGCCTTGCCAAAGTTCCTTCACACAGCACTGCTGTTCATCCCTGTTATGCCCCAGTTTTAGCATCCCTGTGCAGTCTGCATAAAGATGTCTATATTTCTTCAGCTACTCCTTAGCTGGACTTAAACAGTCTGTTCTCCCCACAGGGTGTGGAGATCAAATGACTTGTTTCCTGCTCCTGACAGGTACATCTCTAGGATCTCTCTGTGTACACAGAGCCTGTATGTCCAGATGCTCACAAAAGCAGACAATCAGGAAACAGCATTTCAAAAACATGCTGTAGGCTTTGTGGGCAGAGACAAATTAAGGTTTCCTGGGATCCTGGACCAGAGCAAGTGGAGAGCTCCTCCCCACCTCTTCTGCCTACGGTCCCACACACAGCCGCACCCCTTTCTCCCCCTTCCTTGGGCCCGCCCCTGTTCCACCCATGGTCCCATCCCATTGCGCCCCCACACTGCAGCCCCACAACCCATTTATTCCTTTCTGCCTCCCCCGCACTGCATCCCCAAGAATGGAGAAGCTCTGTCCTCCTGCCATGGCCTCGGGGCCACAGCAGGGAGTGAGAGCTCCTCCAGTCCCGGGGCCACAGCAGAGGTCCGGGTGCTGGGGCTTGCCAAGCCACCCCACACTTCTGTGGGGGATCAGGGTCAGGGCGCTGGGACTTCTCCTGCCCTGCCCAGTGCTTCTGCCGGGCAGCAGGGTTGGGGCACAGGGGCCTCCCCCATCCCACCTACCCGGTGTTTCTGCCGGAGAGCAGGGTTGGGGCACAGGGGCTTTCCCTACCCTGCCCTGCCCACCTGGCGCTTCTGCCAGGGCTCAGGGCTTCCGCCACCTAGTGGCGAATTTCTGTTGCAAGCAGGGTACCCATTTTTCCTGGGTCCCCCAATTAGCCAGGGCCCCTGGGCATGGGCCCCTCGGCCTATAGGATAATCCACCACTGTTGGGGGCGGGGGAAGCTTCCAGTGTCTGTGACCACCGGGTTGTTGGGCTCAAAATTATGACCAAAGCAACCAATGTCACAGGGACAGGAGTGTTATGGGACTGTGATTGAAGGACTATTAGGGTCAACACAGGTTGACACAGGTCTCCCACTGGGGACCAGATGGATCTGCACCCAGGAGGGGGTGGTGCAGCCTTTAAACCCCAGTCAGAAGGGAGTGGGACAAGGTTTCCCTACCCAGAGACAGGTGATGGCAGGTGTCCTGAGACCTGACTGGGCACTCCTGGAGTGGACCACAGAGGAGGGAAACAAGGTGCAGTTACCCTGAAATTGTAACAGTCTAGTGGCAGCATGTGAGATCTAGAACAGTGTGAATTGCTCATAAGTCCCAACAGCAATGAAAGCAAGTACAGGAGTTGCGTTCTTGAAAAGGGCAACGGATACTGAAATGACATATACCGGGGACATTTTCCCCATAAGAAATAATGTAATAAGGGGGGGATGCATTCGCAATGTCACCACACTCACCTATGACAATGCTCTTTTCACCTAAACAGTGTACCTCCTTTACAATGACAGGTTATACAGTATACATTTTACACATAAAACATTGAATAAAATAAGGTAGAACCCTAATAACACCATTCAAATACATAGAACATTTTAATTCAGTAAATACAGTACAGTAATACAGTATAAAACAGTGTCAATCACGTTAAACTTAAGTAGAGGTGGTGGCTGCATTTTCTTGGACTGGCTTTTCCATAGCTGGCTTTTCCACTGCAAAAGTCTTTAAAAAGGATTTTATCTATGTCTGCTCTCCTGCATGAATCTTTGAACAATAGATCTTCCTATAGCAAGCCACTGCATCATTGAGAGCCCTGGAGACTTTGGCAGACCATTCACGAAAAGGATCACTGCTCTGTATGATTTCCGTCATCTCATCCAGCAATCCAAATAAATGGGAGAGATTCTTTGTCGTCCTGCCCTACGTCATTGTCATCATCGGCCTTGCTTTCTTCGGATAGCCACTGTTGGTCAAGCTCAACCAGTTCCTCATTAGTCAGTTGCTCATTGTGAGACTCCAACAACTCCTGTACATCATCCTCCACCTCCGCTAAGCCAACATCCTTCGCCAACTTGACAATTTCTTGCTCAAGAGCAGGAATGGCATCAAATCCCAAGAAGCTGTGAACAGCATCTAGCCACGCATGGTGCCAGACGCCGTTCCTACATTGTGAAGTGACCATTTCCCATGCTGCGTGCATGTTTCCCACGCCATTCAAGAGGTTGTAGGATTTGCAAAACTCCTTTACACTGGGCTTTCCTTCACCTGCCGTCTCCTTAATCAGCATGGAGAACGTCCTCTGTAGGTAATAAGCCCTGAAGGTGGCCATTACACCCTGGTCCATAGGCTGCAGCAACGATGTGGGTGGCAAAAATAGGACCTTGATGTTCAGGCAGAGGGCTTCATAGTCCAGTTGGTGGGCACTTGTGTTATCCATCAGAAGGAAAATCTTAAAGGCCAAATTTTCCTTCTGACAGTAAGCCTTAAATTCAGGGACAGCATGGTCTACAAATCACTCACGGAAAATATTGTGTGTCATCCAGGCCTTTCTGTTTGACTTCTAAATTATGGGGAGATGAGACTTGATGTAGCCCCTCATTGCTCTTGGGTTTTCACTGTGGTAGACAAACAAGGGCTTCAACTTGTAATTGCCTTTTGCATTTCCCCCAAGCAAAAGGGTTAAGCTGTCTTTTGAGGCTTTGAATCGAGGAGCAGTCTTCTCATCACGAGAAATGTAAGTCCTTGTTGGCATCTTCTTCCAGTAAAGGCCTGTCTTGTCGATGTTAAAAACTTGTTTTGAAGAGTAGCCACCTTCCAAAACAATTGTGTTTAGCTGCGCAGGAAACATTTCAGCTGCTTCTTCATCCGCACTAGCCACTTCTCCTGTGAGTTTTACATTATGTAGATTAGCATGCTTCTGAAACCTGTGGAACCACCCACGACTAGCATTGAAGGTCTCCTTTTCTGCTGTTGAGCTCTCTCTCCCTCTCTTTTAAATCATTATATAGGCTTTTGGCCTTCTCCTGAATCAAGCTTAAACTAACTGGCATTTTCTTTTCATGGAGGTCATCAATCCAATCAGCCAACAAACATTCCATCTGCTTCTCTGTTTCGTTATTTTCATTGATGAGAATTTCATAGCACTTCTAGTGCTTTCACAAATTCAATCAGCACTGTTAAAAAATTGAGCGTACCATCAAAGCAGGCAAACCGAGAAAACGAGCAACGTTGGCTGCACGCTCACTTCTTTCAATACGCTTTAAAACATTTAATTTCACTTCTAATGTTACACTCTTATGTTGCCTATTAGACACAGGCCCACTCTTAACACTTTGAACGCATTTTGCACTCATGATGGCTACAGGACAGTACTGTACTGAGTGCCGCCCCGCCTCTTCCCGCCCTCCTCCTACCCTGCCTCTTTCCACTCCCTGCACCCACGCCCCACTTCTTCGTGCCCAGTTCCACCCTCTCCTCCGAGTACCCCTCCGCTCCTCCCCACCACGCCTCCTGAAAACCGTCTAACAGCTGACCACGTCAGACAGGAGGCCCTAGGAGGGAGGGGGAGGACTTGATGCAAGTACAGTACTGTACTGTACAATAGGGGAACATGTTCCAGTTCACGTCGGTCCCGATCTGGGCAAACGATGGATATGTGGATCAGGACCAACGTGAATTGGAACACGTTTCCCTATTGATGAGTGTGGCAGGGCAGGGGTATAAACGCCTTGGATGCCCTGCTAAACGGGTGGCTCCCCCCCTGCTCCCCGGCAGGGCAGCCGGGTGCAGCGGCCCAGATACTCAGCAAGGAGATCAGCTGCAGACCCTAATGAGGGTAGGCTCAGGGAATCAGCTGAGCCAAGGGGAGCCAGCTGGGCTGGTGACTGGGAGGAGATATAAGCCCAGAGAAAGGCTCAGTGGGAGGCTAGCCAGGGGAGAAGACAGGGGATTGCAGCTCTGTCTCTACCAACTACAGGAAGCCTCAGGGGTCGAGAGACCCAGGGAAGGGTCAGTGTGGGGATCAATGGTGGGGGAATTGGGGCTGCACTGAGCACTGTAAATAAAAAGACACAGGTGAAACAACTGAGAGAGGCATTGGGGCCCCTTCTTTGACCAGCCTAAGCACAGAGCACAGGGACGAGAGGGAAGGAAGCTGTGCAGACCCTGTGACAATGAGCGACAGATATCTGAAACAACGGATAAGGGGGAGACGTATACTCGGGACCCCCTGTGTTGTAGAAGGGGAAAGCAGAGAGAAAAGTGTCTCAGTGTTTTGGGGAAAGGAATAGCAAAAAGAGAGACTGAGGGAAATGAGTTAAGAGCAACTGAAGAAAAATCAGTCACGCTCCATCCAGACTGAATGCATCACTTCAGTGGAAATTGTGAACAGATCTACAGGTAGAGCAAGAGAAGCTGCAGCTGCAGAGAGACAGACTGCAGCTGGAAGCCCAGCAATTTGCAGACTGGGAAAAGCAGTGTCAGCAGAAGGAGAGAGAGAGAGAAAGAAAAGGAGCATCATCAGCTCGATATGAAGAGACTGCACCAGCAAAACCCTAACTGGTAGGTGGAGTGAGATGCCATGTATGGTACCTGTCCCAATGAGTAGCATAGACTCCAAATTATTTCCTGACTTTAGGGACAGGGAGGAGAATGATGCATTTCTAAATGCTTTTGAAATGGACTGTGAATTGAACAAAGTGGGGCAGGAGGACATGGTGCTGTGTCTGACTTCACTGCTGTCAGGGAAGGCTTTAGACACTTTCACCCATATGGACGGAGATGACTAAAAAGATTAGGGCCTATGCAAATAAGCTTTGTTGCAAAAAGATTGACCCACGAACCATAGGAGTAGGAGGAAGTTTCAGTAAGTTCAGGAAAAAGGGGACATGAGCTATGCTGAGGTTTCAACCCAAATAAGGGGTTACCTAAGGAAGTGGAGAACTGGTTGGGGGATTACCAGGGTCGATGAGGCCAATGAATTAATGAGTTTAGAACAATTCTATAAACTCTGCCACTCCAATCTAAAATCATGGTTAACAGACAAAGATACTAGAAAGGTGTGTTTAGCGGGGAGCTGTGGACAATTGACTGGGGTTTGATAGAAAACCTAATAATGATGGAGTAGGATCAGATACCCTGAGCAAGCCAGTTTGCCAAAGAGCCAGAACCTGGGTGTGCTTTCTCTCTGAGGACAATGACAGTGTTATTATTAGTGACCACACAGCTCTCCCAAAGCAAAATTCATTTATTCTTAAGGCAAAACTCTTACAGTGCTTACTAATAAACATATCAGAAATCATCCATCTTCCACTTGGGGAGTTTGATAGGGCAAAGACCCTCTCAAACCTTCAGCAAGGGTGGGGACCTGTCCTTGGACAGAAGGCCCTTTCCATTTGTGCACTCAGCCTTTTGTTCCCAAAGTCCTGCTTTGTGCCCCAGCCTCCTGAAAACAGGTGAAGCCGGTCCCTCTCCCTATAGCTCAGGAGATCAAGCTTCAAAGGCTGGGAATTTACATATCCAGCCTTGGGATTTTGCATTACTCACCCCCTAGTCATTCCAGATTCCACAGGCACCCTTTCACCCTGCAGTGATCCAGGAACACAGCAATACCCATCACCTGTCTGGATACAAAGGGCTATGATTCATGTACAGCTCATAGTGTCTGGCCCATCTCAGTATAACAGATTTTTGAGGTTTTCGTGATTTAAACATAAATTATAACACAGGCCCCCAAATAGGCAGCAGGTTTAAAATGAACAAAAGGAAGTATTTTTTCACACAATGCACAGTCAACCTGTGGAACTCCTTGCCAGATGATGTTGTTGTGATGGGTTGGGTCACAGAGACCCCCTTTGACTGTCACCTGATGTGCTGAGACTACCTTTGAGCCTGTTTTCTCTGCCAGTTTGGGCCTCCAGAACCCTGTCTTGTTGAGCCAGATATGCTAATCTGCTGCAACGCAGACCCAGGGTCTGACCCACATACCCAAAGCTGCAGACTTAACTAAAAACAGCTTAGCAAGTGCTCCTGTCTCTAGCACCCAGACTCCCAGATCCCAATGGGATCCAAACCCCAAATAAATCCATTTTACTCTGTATTAAAGCTTATACAGAGAAAACTCGTAAATTGTCCACCCTCTATAACACTGATAAAGAGATATGCACAGCTGTTTGCTCCCCCAGGTATTACTTACTCTGGGTTAATTTTTTGCTTATTAAGTATAAAAAGTAGGATTTAAGTAGTTCCAAGTAATAACAGACAGAACAAAGTTACCAAGCAAAATAAAACAAAACATTCAAGTCTAAGCCTAATACATTAAGAAACTGATTACAGATCAAATCTCACCCTCGGAGATGTTCCAATAAGCTTCTTTCGCAGACTGGACTTGTTCCAAGTCTGGGTCCAATCCTTTCCCCAGCACAGTTCTTGTTAGCTCCAGCTCAGATGGTAACTAAGGGATTTCTCATGACTGGAATCTCCTTTGTTCTGTTCCACCCCCTTATATAGCTTTGTCACAAGGTTGGAATATTTTGTCTCTCTGGGTCCCCACCCCTCCTTCTAAATGGAAAAGCACCAGATTTAAGATGGATTCCAGTACCAGGTGACATGGTCACATGTCCTGTGAGACCCCAAGCCTTCATTCTTCCTGGCCTGACTCACAGGAAGGCTTGCAAGTAAACAGAGCCATTTATAACCAATTGTCCTAGTTGATGTGAGCCATCAAGATTCCAAACCACCATTAATGGCCCATACTTTGCATAATTACAATAGTACCTCAGAGTTATATTTCATATTTCTAGTTTTAGATATAAGAATGATACATTCATACAAGTAGGATGAACACACTCAGTAGATTATAAGCTTTGTAATGATACTTTTCAAGAAACCTTTTGCATGAAGCATATTCCAATTACATTATATTCACAGTCATTAGCATATTTTCATAAAATCATATGTAGTGCAATGTCACAGTGGTGAAGGCCAAGACTATAACAGGGTTCAAAAAAGAACTAGATAAGTTCATGGAGGTTAGGTCCATCAATGGCTATTAGTCAGGATTAGCAGGAATGGTGGTCTAGCCTCTGTTTGCCAGAAGCTGGGAATGAGTGACAGGGAATGGATCACTTGATGATTGCCTGTTCTGTTCATTCCCTCTGGGGCACCTGGCATTGGTGTGACGAACTGGGACTGTTCTTAATGTGGTCTTTGAATGCTGACAGGGGAGTGTGGCTAGGATAGTCTGCATTGGGGATGGGAGACTGACCGAGGGAAGCTACCTGAGCATGTAACGTGAGAACCCAGGAAGGGGTTAGAGACCAGGTGACACCTTTGCCCAGGAAACTGAACAAAGGCTGTGGGAGGGGTCGCTGAAGGGAGAGTTTCAGGAGCTGGCTGGTGATATGGCTGGGAGGCAGACGGGGCTCTGACCTCCCAAGGGGGCTGGGGTGCCTTGGGACCCCCAAGATGGACCTAACTGCGGGGGATCCTGTTGTCTGTGCCTGCAAGAACTGTCTTGGACTGTGTTCCTGTCATCTAAATGAACCTTCTGCTTTACTGGCTGGCTGAAAGTCATGGTGAATCGCAGGAAGCCGAAGTGCAGGGCCTTGTGTCCCCCCACAGTCCGTGACAACTAGTAGCAGCAGTGGGATCTACTGCACCCCGTGGACGGCGCTTCCTGCAGTAAGTGACTGGGGAGCAGTAAAACGAAGGGGGATCGACGGGGACCAGGTGGGTTGAAGAGTCAGAGAGAGACGGTTCAGGGGGCGATTAACCCGTGGGAGTAGGTGACCAGAGAGAAGGACTGTTGCAATAACAGGGTTCCCCGGGGGATCGCAGCGAGCGGTCCCGGGGCAGAGGAGTCTGCAGCTTGACCCTGGCAGAGAGGTGGTGACCTGAAGAAGGGCTGGCACACTAGGGGTCTCCCTGGAACGGTGGAAAGCAGAGAGCACAGGCCAGCAAGTGGCCAGCAGGAGGATGTATGCTAAACGCCTTAAGAGCGACCAGGTGGAGCTGTGCAGGCAAAGGGGGCTGCGCATTGGGAGGTCCACCAAAGAACAGCTAATTGCCCATCTGGAGGAGAGGGATCGCTGAGATGAACCGAGCCCTGTCCCTGAGAGAAGTCGCCTGGCAGATGCAACGTGGGCCCCGGGGCCTGACATGGCTGGGGGGGTCAGACTGCTGCCGAGGACATCCCGAGACCCTGCCTACCTATACCTAGGGGAGAGGTTGGGGGAAGCCCAGTGGATACCAAGGGCACCCTGACCCCGGAGGCCAGCAGGGGATCGTCCCGGCAGAGCTCCCCGTCCCGGGAGCGGATGCGACTGGAATATGTCAGGAAGCTGAGACTGCAAGAGCTCGAGTTAAGGCAGCAAGAACTGAAGCAGGAGCGGGAAGAGAAGGAGAAACAACTTCAGCATGAGCAGGACCAACATCAGCATGAGCTGGAACTGGCCAGGCTGAGGAGCAGTGGGGCCCCGGCTGCGGTGAGCGAGGGGGGACCCAAGACTGCAAAGAGCTTTGATAAGTGCTTCCTGGCCCAGCGTAAGGAGCGGGAGGACATGGATACCTTCCTGACGGCCTTTGAGAATACCTGTGAGCTGCTCCAGGTTGACCCTGTAGACAGGCTCCAGTTTCTCATCCTCTCACTGGACTCCACAGCCAGGGAGGTGTACAGCGGACTGAAAGGGGCGGAGACAGGGGACTACGAACTGTTCAAAAAGGCCCTGCTCCGCGAGTTTGGGCTGACCCCTGCGATGTACCGGCAAAGGTTCCGGAGTCAGCGTAAAACCCGTGAGATCACATACCTACAACTAGCCAACTGGGCGCAGGGGTATGCCCGCAAGTGGACAGCTGGCGCCCAAACTAAAGAGGACCAGCTTGACCTATTCATACTGGAGTACGTGTATGAGCAGTGCCCATCCGACCTGAGGTGATGGTTGATGGACCAAAAGCCAGAGAACCCACAGCACACAGGCCAGTTGGCTGACGAGTTTGTGAACAGTCGGGCAGGGGATAACAGGAAGGAGTTCCAAAGGAACAGGCCCGTCACAACGCAGAGAGAGTGTCACCATGGGACCTCCCAGAGGGGAAATACGGAAAACCCCCACCAAAGGGGAACATCCAGCGTCAGGGCCATCCGACCCGCTCGAGGGGATCCACAGGACATGGGCTGCTATCACTGTGGCCAGAGAGGCCACATACGGGCCCAGTGCCCCAGGCTCAGGGACAGACTGAGCAGACCAAACCCACAGAGGGTTGACTGGGTAGAGACCCAGCCGGGCGAGAGACAGCATTCCCAGGGAAGGGGGGGCTGGCAGAGTACCACCTGCTAAGGAGGGAGGAGAGCTCCAAGCCAGCTCCTCTGGGGGGCTGGATGCTCCAGACTCAGGGTTTTCGGTTTACAGGGTGGGCGCGGGGCTGTCCCTCCGGAGAGAGTACCTTGTTCCCCTGGAGGTGGATGGGAGGAAGGTCAATGGATATTGGGATACGGGCGCAGAGGTGACACTAGCCTGGCCCAAGGTGGTCGCCCCAGATCGGGTGGTGCCCAACACCTACCTGACCCTGACAGGGGTAGGTGGGACCCCATTCAAGGTGCCTGTGGTGAGGGTACACCTGAAGTGGGGGTCCAAGGAGGGCCCCAAGGACATGGGGGTACACCCGTATTTGCCCACTGAGGTGTTGATGGGGGGGGACCTGGAGGACTGGCCAAGCAAGCCCCAGGGTGCCCTGGTTGTGACCCGCAGTCAGAGCCGGCGAGGGGCACTGCGCCCTGGCCTTGGGGAGGCGCAGGACCCTAACCTGGTGGGGAGGAAACACCCAGGGACATGACTCAGGGAGGCTGCGGCTTCAGACCCAGCCGGCAAGAGACAGCAGGTGGCCTTCCCTGTCCCAGCTGCTGAGTTCCAGGCCGAGTTGCAGAAAGATCCCTCCTTGCGGAAGATAAGGGACCTGGCCGACCTCAGTGTGGTACAGACCATGGGGAGAGGTGGCCGGAAAAGGTTCCTGTGGGAGAAAGGGTTCCTGTACTGAGAATGGGCTGCCCCAGGGAAAATGGAGTCAGGGGGGATCAGGAGGCAGCTGGTGGTACCCCAGAAGTATCGCTGCCAGCTGCTGTACCGGGCCCATGACATTCCCCTCTCAGGGCACCAGGGAACCTGGAGTACCCAGCAGAGGCTGCTACGGAGCTTTTACTGGCCTGGGGTCTTTGTTACTGTCTGACAGTACTGCCGATCCTGTGACCCCTGTCAGAGGGGGAGGAAGGCCCGGGACAAGGGGAAAATGGCTTTAGGACCCTTGCCCAGCATAGAGGAGTCTTTCCAGAGGGTGGCCAAGGTTCAAAGGGGGGCTCTGAACCAAGAGAGCCCGAATCACCGACCTCCAGACTGGAACGCTGAGAGAAGACCCCAGCCCAGTTGGAACCCCAGGGGTATTGGGGTGGGAAAAGGGCACAGGCTGCATAAACCTTCCCACATGCGAGCTACGAGTGCCATCGAGCACCCCCGACCTAAGGGGGGGCGTGAAACTGGAGGGGCCTGGTGTAATTCTCACCAAGGAATGGGAGGGATGCTGGGGCATCTACGGGAATGGGGGTAGGTTCGAACTTCCCCGGGTCACTGGCTAAAGTGACCCCGCTCAGTTCGGTCTTGAAGGGGGGAGAGATGTGACGAACTGGGACTGTTCTTAATGTGGTCTTTGAATGCTGACAAGGGAGTGTGGCTAGGATAGTCTGCATTGGGGATGGGAGACTGACCGAGGGAAGCTATCTGAGCATGCAACCTGAGAACACAGGAAGGGGTTAGAGGCCAGGTGACACCTTTGCCCAGGAAACTGAACAAAGGCTGTGGGAGGGGTCGCTGAAGGGAGAGTTTCAGTAGCTGGCTGGTGATATGGCTGGCAGGCAGATGGGGCTCTGACCTCCCAAGGGGGCTGGGGTGCCCTGGGACCCCTAAGATGGACCTAACTGAGGGGGATCCTGTTGTGTGTGCCTGCAAGGCCTGTCTTGGACTGTGTTCCTGTCGTCTAAATAAACCTTCTGCTTTAATGGCTGGCTGAGAGTCATGGTGAATCACAGGAAGCCGGGGTGCAGGGCCTTGTGTCCCCCCACACTCCGTGACAATTGGCCACTATCAGAAGACAGGATACTGGGCTAGATGGATCATTGGTCTGACCCAGTATGGCCGTTCTCATGTGGTTGTGATCTCTGTTACAGCCTGGTTCTCCACTGCCCTTCATCTTGTGTAATAATTTGTACCTGTGCAAGGTGGGTGTGAAATGCCACCACATAAGGGCTTATCCACTTATTTTGCCTAGATGTAAAGAACTACACAAGTGCAAGGCCATGCGGAATCAGGCCCACTGTGATTGGAGGAGTTGCAGTGTGGAGGTGAAGGTGGCTTTTTGAGTTGGTAACCAGACTATAAATGTCAATGGGCATTTCATTAGGCTGGGAAGGAAGGACATGTACAGACTGATAAGAGGCTCAATGCCGACAGCAGCTTCTTTCCAGCATACGTGGCCAGCCTACGTCTGTCACAGTGCAGACTGACTGAATTCACTGCCACTGTATGGTGCTTTCATCCTTAATGTACTAGCTAAGGGCCAGCTGTTTAACACTTTAGGGAATGGCCATTTACCTGGAGGTTCTGTCATAAGGTAAAGAGAGGATTTCTGGCTCCTGGGGAAGAGCCAGCCTTGTCCTGTCCACCCTGCCAGGAAGCCCTCTTCATCTGCCCTCCCAACATGGTCTAATCTCTCCTACCCACAGTCCCTTACATCTCCTTCAAACCTGGAACCATCTTTCCCCTCAGTGGAGACTCTGACTGTGTCTCCACTGTCATCCCAGCCCCTTCACTGTAGGCTCTGATTATATTCCTCCTCCCCCCCAAAACCAGCCCATACACTGCAGGCTCTCTGTCCCCCCGACCCCAGTCCTAGACTCAGTACTGATTCTGACTGTATATCCCCTCTTTTCACCACAGGCTGCAAATATTCCTCCTCCCGCAGCACAATGCAGACTCTGAGTGGCCCTGTAGCAGGTTTCGCAGTGAACTTCTTGCACAGCAAAGGAAGAGGCTCTGTGCAACAGTCAGCTCATAATCTACCAAGGAACCTGTCACCATGAAAGGCAGCCACGCCTGAAATAAATGCAGGTGCTACAGTTTTGCCAACACTCCCTATTTTGGAGGAAAACTCTCCCCCCCACCACCTCACACTACCACCTTTTTTTTTTTAATCATTTTTTTTCCTGCTTTTCCCTCTGCCCCTGCAGAATGCTCTCCTGGTGCAGGGCATCAATGGAGTTAAGCTGTGTGTTTTTCTGGGAGCCTAGTCCAGCTCTTCCCTGGCAAACTTGACTTTGCTCCTGGTTTCTATCTTCCCGCTCCTCCCTAGAGACTCTCCTCTTCCCTCCCCCTCCCATAGCTCCAGTGAGATGCTGGCTCCTAATTAAAGTGCTTGTGATTCCCTACTGGAGCAGTGGCGCCATGTCCTGAAACTGTCCTGCTCCTGTATCCTCCAGAGATGGCCCACGCAGGCTCAGACACCTTGCAGCTTCTCCCATCACAGACTCTCTCATGTTCGCTCTATTGGGTTTGTTATTTGTGTTTTCTCCTGTGCTAATTTCCCTCCCACATTGCAGGCAGGGAAGAAGGGGGGGCAGCAGACATGCAACTGATGTGAAGATGCCACAGAGAAATGGAGAGGGAATCAGCAAGTGGGGGAAGTGCCAGGATTGAAGCAAAGGCAAAGCGCTGTCCTGTGCTCTGAACGTTTCCATTTGACTCATCCCTGTCGTTTACAGAAGCCAAATGCGCCACACAACCTGCACCAGCCAAACACAAAATACACGTGCACATATCCCCCTGGCTACGGAGGAACACGTTACAGACTCCACACACACGTTTGTGCTACCAACACACAAATATTCCATACACACTCACCTCACACAGCGCCATAAACACAGACACAACGCACATCCCATACATTTGTGCCTGAATTATCCATACCCATGCCACATACCAACATTGCGGACAAACCAATAGGGCAGGCACTTTGCACACTCAGCACATATCAACACTACATGTCAATACATGCATTGGGTAATGCACATAGACTACTGGCTCAAACTACAAATTCACATGCCTCACCCATAAATATGTCCCATATTGTATAGAGTGCACATTACACACACTGAGGCCAAACATAAACACACTGGGCTAGGTTCCCCAGTCTGCGAAGGCCACTGAACGCTGCTTAGGTGGTGCAAATTGACCATACACTGACCAGAAGTGGCCAGCTCAGGATCCCCCTTGAATAGTGACCTCTCTGTTTGCATAAAGCTGACAGAGGCTGTGTAGCTGCCTCCTGCACCAACCACTCTCCTCTCCACTTCCAGCACAGAGGATGCACCAGAGGCATTGCAAAGTGCAGTGGAGCTAACCCCGTACTCAACTGGCATAAGATCCCTGTGGCAGGGGTGACAACTCACTGGCGTGGCGCCTCCTGCTGGTCATCCAGGGAATTAGCTCTTTCCAGCCCAGATTGCCCTCTGCTGGCTGGTGTCTCGCCTGATGCTCGCCCCCGTGTCCCTCCTGGACCCCGGAGCCCTTTGCTCAGGGGTTCTGCCCACCGCAGTACCCTCTCTCTCTGGGTCTCCCCTCCCTGGGAAACCCCCAACCCTCTATCCCCACCTTGCATCAGTGGCGACTGCCAGTCTCCATCTAGCCCCCGCTCACTGGGGCAGACGGCAGTCTGTAAGACATTCATCATCAGCAAGGGGGTTAAGACCTGCCACCTATGCCTATCTCTGGGCTGCCCCTCTGCAGCCCCAGTACCTATTTGTAGGCCCTTTTCAAGGCCTGCAGCATGGGTTTTTTCCAGGCTGGAACTCCCTAGCTCCCTCTGCCCTTCCCCAGCACTGCTCCACCTCAGGTACCCTTCTCTCCCAGGCAGCCAGGTCCTTCTTTCTCAAGAAAGTTAGAGAGAGTGTCTGTCTCAGTCTCTGGCCCTCAGCCCTCTTATGGAGCCAACTGTGGTCTGATTGGGGCGTGGCCCCACCTGTGGCTGCTTCCCCAAATAAGCCTAGCTTTCCCCTGCCACAGCCTTCTCCCAGAGCTGTTTTAAGCCCTTCAGGGCTGAAGTGGGGTAACCACCCCGCTACAATCCCCAACAGACATTAGACCAATGGCATAAGAGCAGGGCCAGCTCCAGGGTTTTTGCCGCCCCAAGCAGCAAAAAAAAAAAAAAAGAAGCCACGATTGCGATCTGCTCTACCACCGCCACTTCAGTTTTCAGCAGCAATTCGGCGGCAGGTCCTTTGCTCGGAGAGGGACTGAGGGACCCGCCACCGAAGAGCTGGACGTGCCGCCCCTTTCCGTTGGCCGCCCCAAGCACCTGCTTGCTGGGCTGGTGCCTGGAGCCGGCCCTGCATAAGAGAGAAGCTCAGGAGCTGCTCTAACACTTTCACTGGGGCCAGGTAGTAAAGGTTTGGGGGTACCACAAACAGCTCCATAATGCTCCCCACTTGCCTGAACTGAGTGGAGTTTGGCTGCAGAAAAGGACCTACCCCAATATCATTACATACATGTTACCATAGGTGCCAACTCTGGGGGTGCTCCAGGGCTGAAGCACCCACAGGAAAAAAATGGAGCACCCACGGGGAAGCCCCCTTATCAGCTCCCCCCACAGCACCTCCCACCTGCCAGCAGGCCCCACTGATCAGCACTTCCCTCTTGCTCCCCGTGCCTCTCACCTGCCATGATCAGCTGTTTCATGGCATGCAGGAGACTGGGAGGGAGGAGGGAGGAGCAAGAATGCAGAGTGCTTGGGGGAGGGGGCAGAACTGAGCGGGAAGAGGCAGGGTGGGGGTGGAGCAGGGACAGGAAGAGGCAGGGCATGGGTGGGGCCTTGGGGAAGGAGTGGAGTGGGGCAGGGTCTGGGACAAAGCCGGGGGTCGAGTACCCCCCAGCACTTTGGAAAGTTGGCACCTGTGCATGTTACAACTATTTTGAACACGCCATATAAACCCACTCTGCACATCAAATACATGAATAAGGAAACGTGAACAGTCCTGATATGTGCAAACTCACAGACACATAAAATGCACACATCATATACATTCCCCACATGCCTTATATGTCATATGTACACAAACTAGAGCGCCATCTACATGTAAAAGATCAGCTGATTGAGGGCAAGTCACTCCTGGCTGCCACTGAAGGCATTTATGTCTACCATATTATTATAAATATTGAACTACAAGAGAAAATTAGCTTCATCCTATATTTTGACTATGGGTGATATTTTCAGATGTGCCTACGTGGTTTAGGAGCCCAAGTTCCATTTCCAAAAGTAATTTGGGCCCTTACAAGCTGCAGGCCTTTAACTTTCAATGAAACTTAGGCTGCTAAGTGCTTAAGGCCTGGATGCACAAAAGGAGTTAGGCGTTGTGACACTGAGCATCACTATGCCTTACTTTTAGGCACTTAGAAAAATCACTGCAATTCACAAAGCCTCTGAGTTAGGTGCCTCCGCTCCTATACAAAGTGTGGGGAAAGACAGGCGCCTAAGAATGTGATCCACAAAAGCCAGCTTTCTAGGCAGGGAGCTGCCTAAGCTAGCCAATGGGAGATGCCAACGAGAGGGCGCTAAAGCCCAGCTCTCTTGCGGAGATAGACACCTCTCTGCAGCTAGACTTAGGAGCCTATCTCTGCTAGTGAGTCTCAGCTGTGAACCTTCTCCTAGAATTAGGAACCTACACCACTTTAACAAGAAGTTGGAGGAGGACCTTCCCCATAGGTTAGGGTGCTCACATGGTATATGGGGACCCCCATTTCAAATCCTTCCTCCACTCTCAGGAGAGTGCTTCAACCATTGGAATACAGGATATTCTAATGTGAGGCTCCCTCAATATGAAAAAAAAATTCTATGTTTGTTTTACCTTCTCCCCCTCCAAAAAAAAATCTATGAAAATGTAAGTTGTCTCTTGAACGTTCCAGTTTCAGCAAAGAGCCATTATTTTTTTTTAAATTAAGTTTTGATGCAAGATTTTCAACCAGCTCTACCTGACAGAATGATTGCTTTAGCTAGTGAATAATTTCTGCCGGGAATTTGGCAGGAGCTCCATCATTCAGGACATTTCAATCTAGACTTGACTGAATATTAGTAAACGTACAATGGGTTCAGAGTGCGTAGTGGTGTGGCAGGGAGAGTAGTCTGGATAACACATTGGCAATAGGTCTTGTCCAGCTTTGACTTCTGGGATTATGTGACTCAGCAGTTTTCTACCACTGCCGGCCCCCAGAACCATCTGAGTCTGAATAAGAAAGTACTGTACTCTTTTCCTGTGCTCACCCTGCCATCCCTGTTGCCCATCTCCATGAAAATCCTTGGCTTCCCTCTGTGTAGACTGGGTTGATAGGACATTACAATAAGGATTTCAGGGCTTGACACTCAGCAACAATGATGGAGAATACGATAAGTTAGGGGTGTGCTTCTATATAGTAAGGCATTTCTAATTCATCCATTACCATAGTATCTAGGTTCCAGGTAGTGTGTATTTTGTTCTTATGTCATGGCCCAGTGGTGTTGCATACAACAACGTGCGCATGTGAACGGGTGCTTGAATGTGAGTTGCTTGCGTGTTTTACCATGTGATGGGGTGTACAAACCCCCCACTAGGCCCAGGTAGCCCTGCTCCTCCAGACCTGCAGAGCATGGGTCAGGGCTGGGGGAGGGTCCGGGGGGGGTCCAGCTCAGAGGCGCTGGGCTCGGAGCTGGGGGTCAGGGCTGGGGGGGGGGGGAAGTCAGGGGGGTGTCCGGCTCAGAGGGGCTTTCCATGCTGCTTACTCCCGCCTCCCCCCTCTCCCGGAGCCTCAGCGCGCCGCATCCAGGAGCGGCCCTGGACAGCACTGCAGTGGCGTGGCTCCATGGGACCTGAGCTCCTGCCGCTCGGCCCAGAGGTCGGAGCCCTGCCCCATTACCATGCAGCTCTGAGTGGAAGGAGCTCTTTTCTTTTGTTACCTTACATTGGAGTTGGAGCCATGGGGAGAGACAGGTGGTAGCAATCCAGGGAGGGTAACTTCAAGGACACTCCAGAGTGCTGGAGACTGTTGACCCTCATAGGACTCCGAGTGTGCATGAATGTATGTGTTTTTGTGGCTTCAGGTATATATGTACCGTGGGGGGGGGAGGGGCTGATACTAGGTGTGCTAATGTGTGCAAGCACAGCAGTAGGTATGTGTCCAAATATTTCTGGCTGTTATACTTTCATGCTGGAGGTCTGAACACTTGATAGTAGCATTAGTTTCATTTCCTCATTTTGCAGATGGGGAAACTGAGGCACAGCCACTTGCGCAAAGTCACAGTAAATCCAAACCAGAACTGGGACTAGAACTCAGGTCTCCGGACTCTCAGTTTTATCTGCTAACATGCTCTATAGTGACACAGGGAAACTAACGTACAAACATATAGATTTACAAGTACACTCACATTCACCACACCCCTATGGACATGCAGGCATACATACACCTACCAGTATGTACACACACTACACAGCCATCCATATGCATATATGCTACAATTCAAAGTGTGCTGGACAGTTGCCTAACAGGGAATATCCTGACTCCCAACTTGGGGATACTTACTCCCCCTCACTCCCTTTTAATCTGGGGGCTCCTCATACTTTACATGCTGTCCTTGCTCATTTAGTCACAGAGCAGAAGTACATAAGAACAGCTACAGACCAACCGTCCATCTAGCCCCAGGCCCCTCCCCTACTCCATCCCTTCCCCCAAGGCCCCACTCCGCCTCTTCCAGCCCTGTTCTGACCCCTCCCATGCATGCCCTCCCTCCACCTCTTCCTTCCCCTGCTCCTCCATCCCCCCAGCGCCCCCTGCATGCTGCTGAACAGCTGATCACAGTGGGCAGGAGGTGCTGGAAGAGAGGGGGAGGAGCTGATCAACGGGGCCCGTCGGCAGGCAGGAGACGCTGGGGAGGAGCTGACGGGCAGGGCCCCTGGTGGGTGCTGAGCACCCACTATTTTTTTCCGAGTCAGCACCTATGTAGCCCAGTATCCTGTCTTCTGACGGTGGCCGGTGCCAGATGCTTCAGAGGGAGTGAACAGAACAGGGAAAGTTATCAAGGGATCCATTCCCTGTTGTCCAGTCCTAGCTTCTAGCAGTCAGAGAGGCCTAGGGATATCCAGAGCATGGGGTTGCATCCCTGATCATCTTGGCTAATAGCCATTGATGGACCTATGCTCCATGAACTTATCTACTTCTTTTTTGACCCCAATTGTACCTTTGGCCTTCACAACATCCCCTGGAAACCAGTTCCAGAGGTTAACTGTGCATTATGTGAAGAAGTATTTCCTTATATATTTTTTAAACCTGCTGCCTATTAATTTCATTGGGTGACTCCTGGTTCTTGTGTTATGTGAAGTGGTAAATATCACTTCCCTATTCACTTTCTCCTCACCATTCATGATTTTTTAAACCTCTATCATATCCCCCCTTTGTCCTCTCTTTTCCAAGCTGAACAGTCCCAGTCTTTTCAGCCTCTCCTCATATGGAAGCTGTTCCATACCCCTAATCATTTTTGTTGCCCTTCTCTGCACTTTTTCCAGTTCTAATATACCTTTTTTGAGATGCATCGACCAGAACTGCATATAGTATTCAAGGTGTGGGCATACCATAGATTTATATGGATTTATATAGTAAAATTATGAACTTTTCAATCTTATCTATCCTTTTCCTGATGGTTCCTAACATTGTTAGGTTTTTTTTGACTGCTGCTGCACGTTGAGCCGATGTTTTCAGAGAAGTATCTACAGTGACTTGAGTGGCAACAGCTAATTTAGACTCCATCATTTTATATGTACAGTTGGGAATATGTTTTCCGATGTGCATTGCATTGCATTTATTGATGATGAATTTCATCTAACATTTTCTTGCCAACTTTTGTGAGATCTCTTATAACTCTTCGCAGTCTGCTTTGGACTTAACTATCCTGAGTAATTTTCTGTAGTCTGCACATTTTGCCACCTCCCTCTTCAACCTTTTTTCAAGATCAGAATATGTTGAACAGCACTGGTCCCAGTACAGATTCTTGCGGGACCCCACCATTATACCTCTCTCTACTGTGAAAACTGACCTTTGTTCCTACCCTTTGTTTCCTATATTTTAACCAGTTACTGATCCAGGGAGAGGACCTTCCCTCTTATTCTATGAGTCCTTATTTTGCTTAAGAGCCTTTGGTGAGGGACCTTGTCAAAGGCTTTCTCAAGATCCAAGTACACTGTATCTCCTGGATTACCCATCTCCACATTTGCTGACACATTCAAAGAATTCTAATAGATTGGTGAGGCATGATTTCTCTTTACAACAAATTGTGTTCATCTACGTGCCTGATAATTCTGTTCTTTTACTATAGTTTCAACCAATTTAACTGGTACCGAGGTTAGACTTATAGAATCATAGAATCATAGATTATAGGACTGGAAGGGACCTCGAGAGGTCATCGAGTCCAGTCCCCTGCCCGCATGGCAGGACCAAATACTGTCTAGACCATCCCTGATAGACATTTATCTATCCTACTCTTAAATATCTCCAGAAACGGAGATTCCACAACCTCCCTAGGCAATTTGTTCCAGTGTTTAACCACCCTGACAGTTAGGAACTTTTTCCTAATGTCCAACCTAGACCTCCCTTGCTGCAGTTTAAACCCATTGTTTCTGGTTCTATCCTTAGAGGCTAAGGTGAACAAGTTCTCTCCCTCCTCCTCATGACACCCTTTTAGATACCTGAAAACTGCTATCATGTCCCCTCTCAGTCTTCTCTTCTCCAAACTAAACAAACCCAGTTCTTTCAGCCTTCCTTCATAGGTCATGTTCTCAAGACCTTTAATCATTCTTGTTGCTCTTCTTTGGACCCTTTCCAATTTCTCCACATCTTTTTTAAAATGCGGCGCCCAGAACTGGACACAATACTCCAGCTGAGGCCTAACCAGAGCAGAGTAGAGCGGAAGAATGACTTCTCGTGTCTTGTTCACAACACACCTGTTAATGCATCCCAGAATCATGTTTGCTTTTTTGCAACAGCATCACACTGTTGACTCATATTTAGCTTGTGGTCCACTATAACCCCTAGATCCCTTTCTGCCGTACTCCTTCCTAGACAGTCTTTTCCCATTCTGTATGTGTGAAATTGATTTTTCCTTCCTAAGTGGAGCACTTTGCATTTGTCTTTGTTAAACTTCATCCTGTTCACCTCAGACCATTTCTCCAATTTGTCCAGATCATTTTGAATTATGACCCTGTCCTCCAAAGTAGTTGCAATCCCTCCCAGTTTGGTATCATCCGCAAACTTAATAAGCGTACTTTCTATGCCAATATCTAAGTCGTTGATGAAGATATTGAACAGAGCCGGTCCCAAAACAGACCCCTGCGGAACCCCACTCGTTACGCCTTTCCAGCAGGATTGGGAACCATTAATAACAAATCTCTGAGTACGGTTATCCAGCCAGTTATGCACCCACCTTATAGTAGCCCCATCTAATTTGTATTTGCCTAGTTTATCGATAAGAATATCATGCGAGACCGTATCAAATGCCTTACTAAAGTCTAGGTATACCACATCCACCGCTTCACCCTTATCCACAAGGCTCGTTATTCTATCAAAGAAAGCTATCAGATTGGTTTGACACAATTTGTTCTTCACAAATCCATGCTGGCTGTTCCCTATCACCTTACCACCTTCCAAGTGTTTGCAGAGGATTTCCTTAATTACTTGCTCCATTATCTTCCCTGGCACAGAAGTTAAACTAACTGGTCTGTAGTTACCTGGGTTGTTTTTATTTCCCTTTTTATAGATGGGCACTATATTTGCCCTTTTCCAGTCTTCTGGAATCTCTCCCGTCTCCCATGACTTTCCAAAGATAATAGCTAGAGGCTCAGATACCTCCTCTATTAGCTCCTTGAGTATTCTAGGATGCATTTCATCAGGCCCGGGTGACTTGCAGGCATCTAACTTTTCTAAGTGATTTTTAACTTGTTCCTTTTTTATTTTATCCGCTAAACCTACCCCCTTCCCATTAGCATTCACTATGTTAGGCATTGCTTCAGACTTCTCGGTGAAGACCGAAACAAAGAAGTCATTAAGCATCTCTGCCATTTCCAAGTTTCCTGTTACTGTTTCTCCCTCTTCACTAAGCAGTGGGCCTATCTTGTCCTTGGTCTTCCTCTTGCTTCTAATGTATTGATAAAAAGTCTTCTTGTTTCCTTTTATTCCCGTAGCTAGTTTGAGCTCATCTTATCGGCCTGTAATTGCCAGGATCACCTCTGGATGCTTTTTTTAAAAATCGGCCACATATTAGCTATCTGCCAGTCATATGGTACAGCACGACCTACTCTGCCATTCCTATATTTTAATGCCCTGGTACTACTGTCCCACTGATTATTACCCTTTCACCAAGTTTCTGTGATGTCTATTCTATCAATATTCTCATTTAATACCAGGCACTCAAGCTCACCCATCTGAGCATTTAGACTGTTTGCATTTGTATACAAGCAATTATAAAATTTGTCAATATTTAGTTGTCTGCCTTTGTGTGATGTAACAGCATAGGTCTCTTTTTTGTTTGACTGTTTCTCTTCTGCTCCTACCTGTACTTTATCAACATGTATCCTCTCCTCTTTACTAGGATATAGAATATCCCCTTTAATACATCCTCCCCCACAAGGGACATGTCTCTCTGAGCGATGTGTGCCTCCACACCTGTTGGCTTTTCCCCTGCCCTTAGTTTAAAAACTCCTCTACAACCTTTTTAATTTTACATGGCCAGCAATCTGGTTCTGTTTTGGTTTAGGTGGTGTCCATCCTTCCTTTATAGGCTCCTCCTTTCCCCAAAGGTTACCAATAATCCTAAATCCCTCCTTTGAATATATTAGGGTGCTAGCCTGGTACTTGGAAGACCTGGATTCAGTTCCCTGCCACAGACTTGCTGAGTGACCTTGGGCAAATCACTTACTCTTTGTGCCTCAGTTCCCCATCTGTCAAATGGGGATGACAGCACTGCCCTACCTCACAGGGTGCTGGAGGATAAACTCATTCAAGATTGTGGGTGCTCAGATACTGTGGTGATGGAGGCTAGAGCTGATTGAGAAATGCTATTTTGTCAAAACAGAAGTGTTTCATGTTAACATATCGCTTTGGACAAACATTTCCTCAGGTCTAGGATGGAATTTCTACTCAGAGAAAGAGAAAGCTCCCACCCCAGAATAACCAAAAACCTGGAGGTTAGGGCACTTATCTGGGAGATGGGAGAGGCAGATTCCAGTCCCTACTCTGTCTAATTCAGAGCACAGATTGGAACTTGGTTCTCTCTAATCACTGTGCTATTGCCTATCCTGGGTTGGATCTCTCTCTGAGTGACCTTGGGCAAATCACTTACTCTTTGTGCCTCAGTTCCCCATCTGTCAAATGGGGATGACAGCACTGCCCTACCTCACAGGGTGCTGGAGGATAAACTCATTCAAGATTGTGGGTGCTCAGATACTGTGGTGATGGAGGCTAGAGCTGATTGAGAAATGCTATTTTGTCAAAACAGAAGTGTTTCATGTTAACATATCGCTTTGGACAAACATTTCCTCAGGTCTAGGATGGAATTTCTACTCAGAGAAAGAGAAAGCTCCCACCCCAGAATAACCAAAAACCTGGAGGTTAGGGCACTTATCTGGGAGATGGGAGAGGCAGATTCCAGTCCCTACTCTGTCTAATTCAGAGCACAGATTGGAACTTGGTTCTCTCTAATCACTGTGCTATTGCCTATCCTGGGTTGGATCTCTCTCTCAACAAACTTCAAGAGCTCTTGGTTTTGTTCCACAGTGGAACAAAAACAAACTTTTAAATCCTTTGCAACGCAGAATTGTTGTTTTCCTTCTGCTCTCAGCTATTGGGCTTTATACAGCCCCCTCCTGTTCTTAACTAGATAGCCCTAATGGGGCCATATAAGTCCTTAAGATAGCTAAACTGGACTTTCTTTTATAGGTAGCAAGGGCTTTTATATATAAAAACCCAAATCTTGAAATAGGATCCTAGCCTTTTTTGCTACAGCCATTGAGAAAGGTGAGGGGGAGGGGGAATAACATGAAAAGGTTGAGAAACACAGAGAAAATGAGCTCTTTCCCCCTTGATCCAATACACGCAGCTCCTGTGAAATCTAGTAATAAGCACCCATGGGAAGGGAGTAACAGGAAAAGTGTATATGTTCAGGTTACAGTAACAACATAGCAGGCTGAACAGGGGACATAGTCCACTTCTGTGAGCTATAGAGAGCACCAACCAGATCACATAGGGATGAGATGCCACCTTGTATACCACTTAAAGCTTTATGTCAGCAAACTACAAGCCCAGTCCTGAAAGGTCGAAATTGCTGGGAGCTTTGTCACTGAAGTCAATGGGAACCCAGGAGCAGGCCCAAAGAGACAGTGCAGTGAAGTGCTGCTGTACTATGATCACCAGGGAAAGAGGTCAAGCGCAGAGCTAGCAGGCACAGCTTCCCTTTTCTGAGCCACCATCCTGTAGGGCTTGAAAGGAGATGAGTTTGCTCCTGAGAGAGTCACAGGGCAAGTGTGATTGGAGCTAAAAAAGATAGATCAAACTGTTAATACAAACCAAACCAAAAGGCTAAGGGTTCTCCTTTGATTTGTATTCTCTCCAGTGATCTGTGACCCAATCTGACCTTCCCCTGTGACTCCTTCCCCTCTACAGTCAGGGGAACAATTAGTCACTGTAAACAAGGCACAGTCCCAAGGCTCCAGTGTGGTTTGTGAGCATCTAAGCAGATTTCTTTAGGATTAGGGTTGTTTAATTCCATGCACCATTGGCTGCAGTTCACGGCACTGTCGTGATAGCCATCCATCTTGAGAGGCTCCCCAGGGGAGGGGCAACCTGTTGACTGGTCCCAAGGCAGAAGCACTCTCTAGTTGTTATAGATAGATACCTTCCACCCTAAGTCATCTTTCCCCTCTAGTCCTGCTGAAAAGGGACAGGACAGAGGGGAAGTCAGACTTTTTAAGTCTCCTTCTCCAGAGCCACAGTTGGAAGGGTGAGAATTTGACCCCTGAGTTGCTGAGGGTGTGCAGCAGAGCTCCATGCATTTGTTTTTACTTACGGCTGAGCGCAGCTGGGTCTGACTGACTCAGTTCTTATTAAACAGGGAGTTAATCTTATCAAATGCCTTCCTTAATGAAGGCTGACTGCCCTTCCTCAGGGCCTAAGCCTGTCCCAGGGGAGGGTACAGCAGGGACACAGAAGTGAAATGGATGCCCTGCCCTCAGTGAGGCATCCCCAGATTTGCAATTCAATTCAATAAAAGATGGGGCAGGCTGCTGCGCTGCCTCTAAAAGGGTCAGGAGGTTCCAAGGTCTGCAAGAGCAGGGACAAGGAGACAGGGTGCAGGAGGAAGAATGGTCGTTATTCTTCTTCATTCCAGCATGAACGCTTTGCCCCAGAGACCTGAAAAAATCACAGCTCTGATTCGATTACAAACAAGACCGGGAGAACAGGAAAGCACTGGGTAGCTGACACCAATGCCATTCGCTCACACAGTCCCAAAGTACCAGAGCCGTCACGTAATATGAAAAGTGAGGTGGCAGTAGCTTACAGTCAAGGACTAGACAAAGGAACTCTTTGCCCTGATATCATACTGAAGAAAGGCTTTCTCCAGTTGTCTGGGCCCCTGTCCAACCGCAGGCTTCAAAACATCCATTGATCTTCATGACATATTCCAGCAGAGCACAACTCTGTAGCATCATGCTAATGGTGGATACAGAGCAGCTTTTTGGTGGCCTCACGATTACGTGACGCTACATCAGTCTAGCCTAGAAATATGCGCTGGGGTGTGTCAGGAGGCCATTTCAAGATACTGTTGTTCTTTCAAACACTTGACAGGCTGAAATACATTGCTAGAGCACACCACTCACAAGCTATAACACCAATGTAAGTTACCGGGGCTGTTGTGGTCAGATCAGGCCAGTATGAAGTGAGTAATCTAGATATATAGCATTCTTAGCAGTCAGCACCTTCTTGTCATGAAAGTGCAAGGTTTTATCTTTGAGGATTACAGCACAGTGTGTACAAGAAGGATTCAAAATGGTTTAACACAACCAGAAGAAATCCCCCAGTTTGCAGTATAACCCAGTCCAATGACACGTAAGTATGGAACTCTATCTTCCCAGCAGCCATATCCTCCCTTCTGACTACACTATAGCTGTTTTGGATTGCCAGCATTCCCTCTCAGAGCTTTCAGTCCCCAGTCCTGCTTCATAGCTCCACCCCATATGAGGCAGAATGTAACACTATAGCGTGGATCTCCAGCAGGGGCACATCCAGAATATTTTTCTAAGGAAGAGACTCAAGATACCTGCCCAGCAGTCCCACATTGAAGTGGTGTTGCAACTCCAGGCACCAGGTTGCAATACCACTCACTCAGATTACTCCCAGCTGCCCCTCTGTCACACCAACAAGGAAGGGGCTCCACTGTTACACCACCCAGCTCTGGTCAGGGGTGAAGAGGAGCCCTGGGATTCCTGCCCCTGCCCCACTCGTGCCCCTGATCTCCAGGGAAGAGCTTGGCCTTTCAATTTCACTGTCAAAGAAGTAGTAAAATCTGTTTGGTTTCCTCCTCTTAGCACCACTAAGAATGACAAATCCCCCAGTTGCTCTTCTCCACAGGATACAAGTGACACTCATTAAAGTCAATGGTGGTTACTGCTTTCATCTAGGGTGAGAATAGAGGGCATCCCTGAGATGGCACACTGTTACCTAAAGCTGAACTGGCCAATGGCACAGAATGTCTGCTCTGCTGGTTTCTTACAACCCCTGCTTCCCTGAAGGAGGTGCAAAAGTTACTGTCCTGTATCATGATACACTGAATCATATCATGACCAAATAACATGTGCCTTGCACCTGAGGTGAAACAGAACCAGTGCAGGCAGCTCATCTGAGAGGTCTGATTTCAAGGCTGCCTGACACTTCCTGTTATAAAACTCTGTGTTCAGTTGCTTATAACTTCAATCAGTATGGTTAAAGATAGGCAATATTTTCCTTGCTGGGTGCCCGCCTCAGCCTAAAGTTTTTTGGAAGGTTTCAGCTAAACTGGTTCTGCAGTTCCCAAGACCAAGATTAGGGCAACAATTGATTGGTTTGCCAACATGACAAAAAATTCTTACAACTTGTTCACTGAGAAGCATCCCTGTGCTTTGGAGCAGGTACTTGAAATTTGGCAGAGGAGTTGCTTTGGTGTCAGGGAAGTTCGTTTTGCTGAGCCTTTGAAAAATCTCAGTTCACACAGTTCAGTAGAGGTTTGCTAAGGTTTGTCAGTTACACTATCCAAAGATCCCATCCCAGGATTGCAGGGTCTGAGCAAGACTTTCCCTCCTGGGCTTTCAATACATCAGCCACAGCTACCCAGGCACCACAGAAGGGGAAGTAGCCTGACTCAAATGCAGAGGTAATAAGAACTGGACCAGTGGGGTGAGGGGAGGGCAGTGAAGGAAGTAGATTGTGGCAAGGAACCAGAGGAGAAGAGTGGGACTAGAAGCTGGAAGAGGTGAGGGGAGAAAGTGGGATTGAGAGTTGGAGGAGGAATCTGGAACTGGCTGGGCAAGGAGACGGAGAGCCATTGGGGGTCAGGAAGACAGATCAGGAGGAGGAGATGGGAGGAAATTGCATGGGCAAGGAGACTGGCATGAAGAGTTTGAAGGTTGGAGACTGGGACAAGGATAGGCTGGAGGGGGCAGGGCCAAGGGGATCAGGCTTGGGAAGAACAGGGGCCAAAGGGTCTGACCAGTAGAAAAGACTCTCCTCCAGAAGGAATGGAATCCAAGATACCTGAATCTTAACATCTCTCTGACAACAAATAGCTGTGAAACCCACTAGCCAAGTGTGTGTCTGCTCCCCGTCGAGTGCTGTTTGTGAAGGCAATGCATGTGTGTGTGTGTGGGAGGGGGGACACAAGGGGTTATGTGCCTCCTCCTCAATTTCTGCCAGGATTTGCCAGCCCCACTGGGCTGCAGCCGGGCCCCCTCCCTGTGCCGCAGCTGCTAGAGCCTGTGAGTGGCAAGTTGTACCCTGTGGGGAGGCAAAAACAACAGCTGGGAGCTGCAGGGAGTGACTGTTGCTTTCTGGTGGGGAGACTTGGAGGGTAAGGTGGGGATTGCCTGGGGGGGGGGCATGACTCAAGCTGTCCCAGGGATGGCTGAACCGTTAAATTGTGCCTCCCCCTTACCCTCTCCCACTGTCAGCAGGCACATGTCATCTCTGGCTGTTCCACAGAAAGGGTGGAAAAGCTCAAGGGGTAGGGTCTGCATGGTGGATCTAAAGGTTCCAGCAAACCCAGTTAATGCCCCATGTGTCTACATGAAAGCACAAGATGGAATTTTGTTTTCTTCGGTATTTTTTAATACCTAGAAAATGACTCACTAAAACCTACATTAAGAGGGCAAAGTCAAGCTCTCAAAAGCTAGGAAATGCCAGAACTAAGGTTGTCTGTTCAGGACGGGATGATCCTAGACAGTCTACACTGACTGTCTTTCTAAAAGCTATTCTTTAGTCCAACCGCAAGTTATTGGGTTTGAAGCAGGAATTACTGGGTGAGGTTCTATGGCTTGTGTTACACAGGAGGTGAAACCAGATGATTAGAATGGTCTCTTCGGGCCTTAGAAAGCTAAGAACCTCCCAGGAGCCCCCTCTCTTTTTCCACCCATCACCTTTCACCCAGGAGCCTCAGCTGCTTATTACCTCTGCGCTGCCTGAATTCAATTAGGGTTTCTGCATTTTGTCTCTTTCCTCTGTGCCTTTCCCAGGACAATTTGTGGTGACAAGAAGCAGAGATACCAATTCAATTACACACCGTCTCCTAGCTCCCATTAGCCATCCCAAGCAGGTCAGTGTGGAAGGGTTGGGGGGGGGGACTCATCCTCAAGTAGATAGGAGGGGGCTGCAGGAAGCAGTGCCTAAGGGTCCTGTGATGTGTCAGTTTCCCTAAACCTCTATGTGCTTATGAGGTTTCTAAGGGGATGAAAAGAAACACAGAGAATGTCCTTCTCAATCAACTTGGCTTAGTAGTTTCTAAAAGAGGGAGGTATCTTGCACACCTGGCGCATATGCCTCCTCTATACACACTTATTGGGAGAATGACACCCCTTACTCCACCAGCATGACTTAGCAATGCCATTTTTTCTCTTCTCCATAGGCTATGCCTGATTTGCTCCAATATTGGGTCTTGACTGAGCCAGTTGTTCTATACACCCTGTTCCCTCACTGTAACACCACTAGCTTCTACATAATGACCTTTGGAGTAGATTCGCTGGAGCTGCACTCTAGATAAGCTGTTCATACAGTGTATATGCAATTCAAACCCCAAGGACACGGACACCATGAGGACTTACACGCTAGTCCCATTGACCCACTGTTTTGGGTTCAATGTGTCTTACCATCTTCACTAAGAGGGTTAGTGTCACCAATGGCAGCACTATTCTAGTCACCCTTATTATGAAGACCACTATTGCCTGTAACCAGCACCACTAACCTCACCAGCACCAGTTTTAACACCTTTGACTTTGTCATACTAATGTGTGAAGGAGGTAGAAAAATGCTTGCTGTCACCGATCAAGAGCAGACAGACCTATAGGGACTTTTATTTTTCTTTCCAAACCCCATACTTATTTCCTTGTCTTACGCCAGTTCCATCCTAGGGCTAGGGTGAGTGTTGATCTCAGAGTCCTGGCCAAATGGCAATTCAGGGCCCTTTAAACTGCCCCAAGAAGTATCAACTGGAGAAGTTATTCTTCCTGAATATTGTTGTGAGGTGTCACTTGAGCAAACCGGCTGTGCTTCAGTGATGGCTGAGTGATACTTACGCAATGGAAAGGGAAAAATCAGAACCATTTATCTGAATTGCCTGGAGTTGGTGGGCCGTGGAAAGGCAGATAAAATAGGGCCTGGGTCTAAACCAACCAGGTTTTGGTTCTGCCCAACCAAAACCTGGTTGAATAGGCTTTGCAAACCAGTATGTCTACAAATTCTGCCAATCTTTAACTAAAACTTGTTTGATTGGGGCACTTTTTGATAAAAGGAGCTAAAGAAATGTAAATTTATTATTATAAATAGTGGTCATTATGCCTTACTTCACAAGAGCAAATCTTAGTCTTTATAGGTTCAGAGAAACAGAGACATGTGGACTCTTCAAACTCCATCTGAGCTGCATTTCACCCATCTCCTTCTCGGCTATAGAGAATCTCATGGTGCAGGGATAAGATAGGAATAGGCTAGCACATCTAATGTCAAACTTTTTTCTTTTGGATAACTTTTAGCCAATTTCAAAACAACTCATATGTGAAGGGATCCAAAGTCCAAGTTAAACTCAAATATTATTAGGTTCATCTTCTGCTTAGGAGATGTGGTGAAAAAAGGAAGAGAGTAGGAAAGCGAAAAAATAATTAAAATAGTATGAAAACTGCAGCAGAGAGAGAGAGTGAAATGATGAGCAGAAAGGGTAAGAGAGCAAATAAAGACTGTCAAAATGAGCAGCAAAGATGAAAGGAGAACAATTTTAATCAAAAATACATGATGAATACAGCTGGCCAAAAATACGTGTTTTTGACAAATGACAAAAAGGCTTAATTTTCGGCAGAAAAGTAAATTTTCATCAAAAGCTGAAATTTTGGGGCCAAAAATGGACAATTATTTGGTTTTCACTTTTCTGCCAAAAAATTGAAATTGTTTGAGAGAAGTAGATGCTTTCCTTGAAAATGTTCACTGACTCAGAAACCCATTTTTTCCATTAGAAACAAAATTTCAGTCAGCCCTAACAATTATACATAGGTTGGCTCACTCTGAGGCAGCCTCGTTTTGGTCAGACTCTTCTATTCCTAATACCAGCTATTTCACATTTTCCTTTAGTAAGAAAAAGAACCCAGCCCCTATATTTAATGTCTCTGTCTTGGGGGTGTGGGGGTATTAAAGAAATTACAAGGGGGAAAAGGATTATTAACCCATATCTCAAAAAGGAGTCAGAGAGAGTCTCAAAAAGCACACATTCCAGGAGATTAACACCCCTCCTACCCCGCAATCTTGGTCACAAATAACTCTCTGGATTCACTTGTGTCTTCTACAAAGCCATTAACAAAATCTTCCTTCCTATGGGTATGCCAAATGAGCTTGCTCTCACACTGCAGCGGGGACAGAGGCAATCCATCACCTGGCCCTTCCCCCACTCATTAGACATCCAGCACCAGCCAGGCTTCTCTCAGAACATAAAAGGCTGACTTTTAAAACTTGTTTCCACCAGCAGGCAGTGCTTTTAGATTTAAAACGCTCCCCTGGAATAATTGCCGTGTTTGCGTGGGAGTGTGCGGGAGATTCCAGCTTTCAAGATGCTGGTTTACAGAAAGCCCCGGTCCCCTAGGATTCTGGCTCAATAGGGCAAGCAAACTACGCTCTTCTAAAGCAGAAGGAGACATAAGGATGTAGGATCCGGCCTCATCCTGAGCTTTCTTCTACTGCTGCGGCTGCAATACTGTATGTCACCCTTTACATACTGTGCCTTTAAGACATGACAGCTTAAGTGAGCTGTCAGTCCAGAGTATGTAATTTGCTCTTGCACAATCTACACCTTGCTCTGGCATTTTTATAATAGGACTGCATATCAGCTGGAAAAAAAATCAGAAGGTCTTTGTCTTTTCCATCTCTGCTCTATGATCCCTTATAAAAGGTTTTCCTTACTATTTCTACAATTCTGCTGGGAATTTCCCTCCTAAAGGAGGGAGACCCAGACATCTCTTGGAGCAGCAGCCACCATGGAGCTCCCAAAAAATTGGTGTTGCCAGCTGGAAACACAGCAAGAGGCTTGAAGCAATGAGATTTGAGGAGGAAGAAAGGGAAGGAAGTAGTAGTAGCTTTGCCCACACATCTCTTTCACACGAACCAGCCTTACTTTTTGAGTTCATTTAAAATCATCTAGCTGTGCATGTAACCAATCACTTGTTTCTGATCATTTTTACCCAAATCCTCCTTTTCCCGTTCTTTCCAATTATTACACCCACCTGCTGAGTCTTGTCGTAAATTACATTGTCAGCTCTTTGATGCAGGGATTGTTCTTACACTGTGCGTACAGCACCTAGCACCGTAGGGCCTGCATTCTGATTGAGACCTCTGGGCACTGTTGTAACACATCTAATAATATTAAGGAAGAACTAGTTACATCTTGAAGGTGAGTGCATAGCTGAATGTTCCTCAATCCATTTACGCTGGGGTTTTCAAAATAACCTAAGGGAATTAGGTGCCCAAATCCTATTGAAGCTCAATAAAAGTGGAGTACTATTAGGCTCTTTTGAAAATCTCAGCCTTACTCTTCACAGAATGGAAAGGGAAATGTGATACCAACAGCAAAAGTTCACTACCCTGTTATCTTCCTGCAGGCCCATGATCTTCATCCAGAGGCACTTCAGGGGACTAAGGGACACCTCAATCTTCAGATCAGAGTCACTGAGATATGACATACAAAAATAGCCTAAACATTGCTCAGCTTGGGGTATCCCCATGTGACACCACAATGGTAACTGGGAACCATGCTGATAACCATTCAATTCAGATGATAGGATCATAGACACACATGCACAAGCACACACACACCTCTGTACCAGACAGATGATCTAGATGGGTGCAATGGGGAGTGCATGCTGCCACCTTAAATGGGTGGCACAGCTCATGCTGCAGCATGTGGTCTCCAGAAGCCCAAGGAGGAAATCTGGCAGAGGCAGCTAGGCCCCTTGGAATCCCCTCCAGCACTGGCCAGGACTTGAAAGCTACAACTGGAATATCCAGCACCCGTGGATGCTTTTTGTTCACTCTTCGCACTACCTTGAGCTGGACAGTAAAAATCAATGAATTCAGTTTAATTTTTTGTTTATAGCTGCTTTCACTTCCACATTTTCAATGGTCCCATTTTGGGGTTACCTTACAACCACTTCAAGCAAATTTAAACAATTTCTGATGGAATTTTTTAAAAAATAAAAAATCATGGAAACATTTCTGTCAGTCTCAGATTTGGAAACAGTCTATTTTTACAAGATACAAAATTTGGGTCCAATCTAAGTCAACAAGTTCCCTTTAAAAAACAACTGGTGGTAAACCATTTTTTTTTTAAATCTGCCACGCCACACACATCCAGTGATTTTAAAATCTATGTAGTACTTTACCCACTGTATGAGCTTTCTATATAAACTAGCTTATAAAAGTGTGTTGGGTTTAATGAGGTAACTGGAGTCATATCAGTCATGTGTACAGCACCTTTAAATAGCCAAGAACTTGGCTTTCTAGTAGCCATTTTGTGTTTAATTCAGCGAGGATTTACAAAAGAGACATGCAATATGATCTCTCACCTGGACTTTATTTTTGTTCTTCTTTGTTTTAGTCCCATAATCCAGATCAGAAGTCAGTGTGAAAGTTTCTATTTGTGAGAAACACGACATGTTGTAGGGCTGCATGTCTGTGTGACAAGATGCCAATTTAGCCCATGAAACCCCCTTGCGGTGCCCAGCCAGAAGGGATGACTGTTTTCATATTTTGTTTAATTTAGGAAGTGACTTTAGTGGCTTGTGAAAGGAGCTGAATTGACAGCCCTATAAACCACAGATACCTGAATACCCAGGAAACAGTTGCAGCATTGCAAACTCCAACACGCTGCTGAGCCAATGGACCCTGAAACTGATTTAGGGGGGTAATTTCTTAGAGAGAAGGGGAGCTAATTCTGCAGGCCCATGCAGTCCTTGGCCTCTCCACTGAGACTGCCAACAAGAGAGCTAAAATATTGCTGGTAGGTTTTTGCTGTGTGGACACTTTGTCCACCAGGAACTGGACTGAGACCCATCAGCAACAACTTGCAGCCCTTTTAATATTAATTGAAAGCTAGCCTGTGCTGGATTCAGATCGATGTTGGAGAAAGTGGTTAGGGTCAAGTGGCAAAGTGAACAGAGCTTTGGATTTCCTGTCTCTTTGCATTTGTATGTGAGTGTGTGTGAGAGAGAGAGGAGTTGAAGTTTGACTGGTACAATCCCTCATCTGTGTGTGTGTGTGCGTGTGTGAATCATCTAAATGAAGCACAGTAATTCCCACCGCTCGCTTATTCTCATTGTTGCTTTTCATCTCCATGCTGACTCTGCTCTCTAAACGTATCCAGAGAGTGTGTCTAGGAGGGCGCCAATGAAGCGGAGATGTGCTTAATGCAGACGCCATTAATAAATCACTGATAGTTAAGATATAGATTGGGTGATGGGTGGCAGATGGGAAGGAGGAATGTCAAATTGCTTTTTTCATATAGATTATTGGATTAACAAGGAAGCAGCGGGTTTGTGGCAAACCGGTGTAACAAATTACTATCATAAAAAAAAAAGGAGCTCATTGCAGGCTAGTAATAACACCATGTCGGCCATTAGCTCTCTGGAGAGGTTCTCAGAGCGCAAGCATCCGTCTTCTGGCAAAGAGACGGCCACTAGCACATTAGGACATAGAAGACTCACACTTGAGTCTTTTTCCCCTCCGCCAGCTCACAGCACATGCTGTTGAAACAGGGTGGTAAAAAGAGGCTGTTGTGAATAAATACCACAACTTTTCATAAGTGCAATGAATTATTTACCTCACCTCACCTCCCCCGCTTACACACTCCCTGCTCCTGCACACAGAACATGAGAATGAGATCAATGGCCGAACAGCAAGCTGCCAGTCTCTCTGCTGCAGGGCCCTGAGCCATAGTTGCCTGATCAATTTTTCCCCTGTTCTAAGTGCCAGCCACATGTTCACATCCTGGGGTTCAGGAGGTTACTTACAAGTGTTACATGTTCCTCTTTATTCCACAAATGACTACTGTCCACATGCACTGCACTGTATGGAACAGCATGTGCCTGCCTTAGGCTTTAACCCTTTCATGACTGCTAGAAACCCCATTGCTTCCCAGCCCCACCGAGGAAATGTACCCCAGAGACTGAGGGGCTAATATAGTGGAAGAGGACTCATTATCTGAGGAAGATATGGGGAAAGTATACAGGTATATTTAAAAGAAACTTATAATTAGGTAAAGGAGAAGTTGGGAAAAATGTATATAGAAAGGGGAATATAATATAATATAATATAATATAATATAATATAATATAATTAATAAAACTAGTAGCTGAAAGCCCATGATGTCTCATGAGTGTGGCAGTTGGGAGCAAGTAATCCACTCTCTGTTCAATCTGCCTCATACAACTAATGAAATTGTTTCCCGGGAATTAACTATAGAGAAAGGGTGGTGACTGGTTGAATTATCTCTGATATCACAATGGTCTAGGACACTTGGGATGGCATAGATACATGCCTTATTGTAGCTGGAAGCCTGTGCTGTTGCAAAGCTGTAATTCATAAAGTCAAAATGGCTGAGAAATAAAAATTGGACGGTAACAAACAATGAATCCCAGCGACGATTGAACTTGATGATATTTTAAACAAGAGTTCCCAACCATGCTTGTAGCTACTTCCATCACTTCACACTGACTCAGACGTTTTAGGTTTCAGAGTAACACACAGAGTGACAATTCTGGAATCTTAATGTAACACAACATAAAAGTTACAAGCTGGCCTAGTACCCCACTATATGGTCATCAGTCTGTTGCAAGTGGACAGTCTCTAGGTCCCAAATACTTCCAAGCCAACTGGGTCTGAGCAGAGTCTAGTCACTGTTTCTAGGACTGGGACTCTGGGTCACACTCCCAGGCTCAGACCTCTTGTCTGAACCTCTTTCTTGGGGTATGAGATGCCACCATCCAGCCACACTATACCCTAAAACCAATGTCTCAGACCTCCTGAGTCCCCCAGTTGCTTACATGCACTCCCTCAGAGCTCCACCTAGGGTGTGGGCTCTCTGGGCTTCTAGTTGAACCTCTTTGGGGACAACATGACAGGAAAGCAAGGAACACTGGCTTAGCAAAGGAGTTTGTTAACAACAGCAACTTCACTGTTCTAGATATTTGACAATAACAAATGTCTTGAGATGCACACTCCCCTCATCTGACCTTTCCCCATCTGTTCGTAGGGACCTGTGTTCCATGGGACAGGGGACATAGTTGAGCCATTCAGCATCAACAGCCCCCGATGGCTCACAGTGATGGCCCTTCAACAAGGTGCCAAACACCTTTGCTGGGCAGGGCAGCTGTGTGAAAGACAGCACCATGGGCTGCTCTACGACAAGTCCAGACTAGGACAAAGCAGAATTAATAATTTGATATACACATATCCCACTCTATCACAGACATATACTAGTACACGTAACATAATATGTGATCACATAATTAAAGACTATAATATGAGACTATTATAAAAGTTATATATTGTAGCATATATTACAGTATATACTTATAATGCACATACATAGGGGGGCTAAAGCAAAGTTGCACGGGCAATATTAACACCACCATTTCCTTACTTCTGAGGGCTTGATTTGCAACCTTAATAGTGTTCCTTTAACATAGATTTTGTGTGTTCCAAGATTTTCAAATTGCTTGTTTAAAAAACAGTATGTGCTATCATATTGACACCCCAGCTCACCCCTCCTGGCTCCTCATCCAATCTAACTCTCCCAGTCCCAGTCTCTTTCCCTGGGCTCCTAATTCAATTCCACTCTCCCACAACACCACTCACTGGTTCCTTGCCCCAGACTCTTTCCCCAGCCAGTCCCATTTCTCTCCCAATACCCTAGCTCCTTGTCAGATCTCTCCCCTGCCCCCCTCAACCCTGCCCCTACACCAGTTCCTAATCCCAGTCTTCATCCAGCCAGGCACCCAGGCACCCCCGACCCTCCCCCAGCTCCTTGTTTTATCTCAATGCCCCACCCCACCCCCAACAAACTGACTCCCAGTCACCCACCCTGTTTCCTTCACCAGGTCCCAGTCCAGCTTTCCCTTCCCCTCTCCCTGGCTTCCAGTCCCAATCTGCCTATTCTGAGTTCCAGTGCCAGGTCCTACCTCAGCCATTACAGGGAAAGTCCAGTTTTGCCACTGTAGTCCTGGGCTAGAGCATGGTCAACCCCTCTGTAAGGATGACACATGCACAGTTCAGTCACATGTAGGATCCATGAAGGCATGGAACATGCTCAGTTGCTCTGTATGGGGATTTTTCAAAGACTTATGACTTGGCCAAATTTAGACAGATTTTCCTCGGGATGGGAAAGGGCACATCCCTGACACAAAAAATGCCCCCTGCCAATTTTTAAGTCCCTGCTCCAAAGAATGGGGATAGTAAACCTTTTTTCAAAGAAAAGATCACCAGAATATTTTAACATGGGCAAAACAATGCACTTTTCCTTAGCTTCATTCTCAGAAATGACTGAACCATTTTGGCTGAAAGTTTCCCAAACAATTCAGCCTGAGGCAGTGTCACGGACTCACTGATCGTGCCCACTCTTGGCCCTGTGTGGTCCATGGGGAGTGCCCCTTTCAGTACGACAGCCCTTCTCGGGGGTCCACTCTCTCTTGGGGTCAGGCCCCTCCACCTCCTGGAGCCGCACCTCTCTGAGCCTTAGCACATCTGTCTCTGCTGTGGGCCCCCTCAGGGAGTCCACTCGCTCTGGACCCCCGGGGCCTCCACCCCTGAAGGGGTTGATGCAACCCTGTTCTCTAGACCGGAGTGACTCTCAGCCAGCATAAAACAGGAGGATTTATTGAGAGTTGAACACAGCACAGGAAACTCTTAGGGCCTCAGGCCTGGCCTCCCTCAGCTCAGCACATCCCAGTCTCTCTGCATTCAGGTGGGCTCTGCCTGCTCCCCATCTCCAGCTCAGAGCCCCCCTGCTTCCCAGCTGGGCATCTGAGCTCCCCAGCTCCAAGTCCCGCCTCTATCCATTGTCTTCTGTCCAGGTAAACAGGGTTGTAAACTGGGGCCTCCTCTTCTCGGTTCTGTCCTCTGGCTGGAACCGGCTGGTTAGGTCACTGGCTCCTCACTCTGCAGGCCATTGTCCTCCCACTGGCCAGAACCGGCCGCAATTCCTGAGCTGGGTCTCCAGGTCCGGTCGCTGGGGTATCCATCCTCTAAGCCATTGGCTGGGGTCCCACGTTCTCTCTCCGGTCCTCTGTAACAACAAACTCCCTCTCCCCTCACCTCGTTAAACCAGTAACACCCAGGGAAACTGAGTCCCACCCCCTCCGCATGCAAACTATTGAAACCCTACTGAAAACAAGAAAACAAACAAGAAAATCCCCCACTTCGTTACAGGCAGACACCCAGCATATAAAATTTCAGTCGAAACACAAAGTTTTTTACAAAGTTATAAGCAACTGAAAACAGGATCTTATAATGGGAAGTGTCAGGCCACCTTCATAATAGGTAGTGCTACCAGCCCTGCCAATTAATGGTAATATAATGAATATAATATATAATTAATTAACTCAAAGGTGTAGCCAATTGTTTGACTACACTCGTGGCTCATACTTAAAAATGTTCAAGAGACCATATAACTGAACTTAGCCAAATGTATTATCTACAGACAAAACAATACAGTACAAAAAGGAAATATATATGCCCTCCTACAGGAAACAAATTCTCGCAGCAAATTCACCTTACACCGAAGGTGTGCTTCAAAGATACGTATTTCAGTAGTATTTATAGTATTTTGTAACTGGTAAAATCATTCTTTACATTTCACTAAAATCCAACCCACCAGCTCGTAACAGTTCCTGAACTTCTTGTTTTGTTCTGTACATTTTTTCTCTCTGTTTTGGAGACTACATTCCAAACCAATTGGGCGCAGAGGTACATCCTAACCTGTGCTAGGCCACACCACTCATGCATCTTGGCTTTGACAGGCTTCCTATATTCTAATGCCAATGCTAACTTCAGCTTTGCAAAGTGTTGTGGAATACCTGACTCGGGTGAACAGAATTGTGGGGAAGCATAATACATTCAGTTAACATAACTTCCCAACACTCATATGTGTAATGTATATTATGTTAATGCCATTCACATAATACTTATTGATGTGGTGTATACTATGCCCTAACATATATGTATTGGCTAACAATATAAATTATAATATATAATATGCAGCTCAGGGTCTTTTTTGCTTGGGGATTTTGGGTTGAGAGAGTATCATGTATATGATAATTATAGAAGCCAAAAATGTCTCAATGATTTGGAATCATCAGGTTATACACATTGTGAGATCTTATTACCATTGTGCATCATCTTCATTCCCCATGTTCTCTCCATTGTCTGTTGCACTCATTTTTTATATCTTGACACTGGATATACCATAGGCTGTTTGAGGCAGGAACTGTGTCTTTCTATATGTTTGCACAGCATTAGGGAGCTCTGATGCTGGCTGGAGCCCTTGGCATTAATAAATAAGAATACATGTCTTATGTGTTCTGGCAGTAAACCTTCAGTGCCCCTGTCATTGTCTGTTTTGGAAATGGAAATGGCAGGTGGGAAAAAGGGCTTGTCTCAGGCATGGCTGGTGGACTTAACCCTGCCAGGGGACAAGGGAAAGAGCCCCCATACCGACCATCATGGTCATGCCAGGAACATCCCATCATACCAGGCAGTTTTGGGAGCTCAGCTCACCCGTCCCCAGTCATGTCAAGTGCATGTGAGAAGGAGGAGCTCACCGTTTGGGGACATGATTGGTACTCCAAGTTGCGTTGGAAGAGGGAACAGACATGTTTGGCGAAATACCAATGGCACACAGCTAAACTGTGAGTAGGGTTTTGGAAAGTCACCCATTCTGGAACATTCATCTGTTGTGAGGTATTGCACCTGTCCTATTCATGAGGTGAGGATAAACAGAAGGAGCAGGTCAGTACAAGATTCTGTTATCATGCTAACACGTTATCTCATCCAGTGGCGGATTAGCCACTGGGCCAACGGGCCCGTGCCCAGGGGCCACGGCCAATTGAGGGGCCCTTGAAAATATTGGGTGCCCTCACACCCCAACCCGCTCTGATTGTCCAGCTCTCCTGCTGGGGAGTGGGATCGGGGCACAGGGGCTTGCCCCGCTCCCCCCAGCCCACCCAACATTCCTGCCTGGGAGTGGGGGAAGGCCCTGCGTCCCAACCCAGTTCCCTGGCAGGAGCTCGGGGGGGGAGGGGAGGACAGGGGGGACTGCAGGCAGAAGGGGTGGGGAGAGGTCCCCACTTTCTCTGGCCCAGGGCCCCACAAACCCCTAATCCGCCTCTAATCTCATCACAACCTCCAAGTCAACAGGCAGCCCCAGCACTCTCACTTCTCCCTAAACCCCTCGTTGGAATGTAGCCATCAGTCAAAGTCCCTCTGGCCGGTTAAGTGTCTCCAACCTGGGTCTGGACTGAGGGAAATACCCTGCAGATTTACAACAGCTCAGGACAAAGTCTAAAAAAAGTGTTTTTCTATCTCAGTCCAGTTCCCAGCGGTCAGCTGTCCACATCACACAACACCACCAGCACAGCTGGCACTCAATGGCCTCCTTGTTGGTAGTGTCATCAGAAAGGCCAACAACTGACTGGATCACGGAGACAACCTCCCACTCACCCCAGGTCAGGGCTCAGGCACATTGGCAGTCCTGCCACTCCCCATGTTATAC
This sequence comes from Malaclemys terrapin pileata, assembly GCF_027887155.1. NCBI lineage: Eukaryota > Metazoa > Chordata > Testudines > Emydidae > Malaclemys > Malaclemys terrapin. Next base: position 152,036,005 of record NC_071505.1, read on the forward strand.
CTAATCTGTGAATACACTTGAATTCAGTCTTCAGGGCTGTTAATCTGGCACCTCTCGCCAGCACTAAATTCACATTTCAATTAAAACTAAAATCTCATAAAAAGAATAAAGTCAGATGAAATGCTTATGCCTCAGCACTGACAGGACAACACCAGGGCTATTATTACAGCTGGGCCACAGGCACCGTAAACTGCAATTCTCCATGGAAACACTAATCCCTGTGAAACCAGATCTTCATTTGTTTTTTAAGAAACCCACAAAAATAGCTAAGAAATGGAAAGGCTAAATAAAAACTTTGGAAACATGAGATCAGCAGACCTGTCTCTATCCCCATTTCCAACAACCGTCAAGCCATCTTTTAGGGTTAAATAAATTGTACTTCCATATATATGCAATCCCTCCCTCTATCCCTCTCCTCCAACACACACACCTCATTTTTTGACTCTCCTTTGTTATTTAAACAAAGAAAAGACAGAAAATCAGGACAATTCCACCCCAACTCCCTCCTTATATAATTTACTCTGGAGGGACAAATGGAGGTTCTGAGTAGGTAGTGAAATATTTGTCCAGAGCACGTTCAAGAGAAATACACAGCATCAACATGCATGTAAGTCTTGTTAGGTAGGACACTACATATCACACTGGTGTGCAATGGATCCATGAAATCCAACATTTTGATAATGTACCAATTCACTGGCCATGGATAGCTCTGATCTTCACCATTTGTGTTCTGCACTGGACTGGGTTTCTAAATACACAAAACACCCCACAAAATCTAAACAGTTACCTCTCAGAAAACACAGAATTTCATTGTCTCTATTGAGGAATCTGAGCCACAATTTCAGGGCTGGAATCCCACACTTTCAGTTTCCATTTTGGGGCATTTGCTGCTTGGAATGTAAATGTAAAGCTGAAAGTCCAAACTACCTAGCCATGTTTGAGTATTTGGTTTTGTACCCTTTCTTTTACATGAGGGTTGCCACTTTAAATTGATTATCTTACAGGACAAACTTGCCTGTGTTATGATATCTGATATCATTATCACATCATGGTGAAAGGTGCTGATGTGGTGCCATGCTCATACTCCATGCTAAAGCTGATTGAAAAATGAAATTTCAGTCCCACAGAAAATTCCCATATTTGTTTTCCTCTTCTGAGACTTCTCAGGAGCTCAGCCACAGGAATAGACCACAGTTCATCATGGGAGTTGTAGTCCAGATTGAGAGCAAAGGCTAGGGAGGGGAATGGAAGGACAAAGGATCTGGAACTACAACTCCCATGGGACGCCACAATGGTTCAGGTACACACAGATGAATGTTCATTAAATTAAATATTTCATTGTGGGTTGGCCTAATCTGAAATTATTTGGTTTTGTTTCAATTTCTCTGATGGGGATATTCCACCAAAAATCAATCTTTTCCTGTGGAAAATGTTGTTTTAGACACACACACAAAAAAACATATTTTCTCATGGGGTTTGTTTTGTTTGGAATTTTTTTTTAAACACAGCCTCCTCCAGACCTTGCTTGTACAATGCAAGAGTGCATCTGAAAATTGTTCAAAGTGGGATGACCCCACAAAATTCAGGGCTGGCAGCAGCTATGCCATGTACATACCTCTGACATGTTCCTCCTAGTCTCCAGCAGTACACTGACTAGGTGTGGCAGGAAGCAGTGGAATCTGCATGAGAAACAGTGAGGACTTTCCCATTGTAGAGTATTGAATTTATTTGGTTTATAAAATGTGCTTATCAAGCCCCCTAGGCATATGCATGACTATGAAGACACACTAATTACATAACAAATCTATCAATTAACACATTGACTCAACATATGCAGTGCTGATGTAGCCATGTCAGTCCAAGGATATTAGACACACAAGGTGGGTGAGGTAATATTTTTTATTGGACCAACTTCTGTTGGTGAGAGAGACCCGCTTCAAAGCTGACCTCTCCCACGTTGACTCAATGTCAGTTAAAGAATTCAATAACATCTTCTGCAGGAAAGAACCTCAATCTCTCCAGACACCCTTTGAAAGTCTGTGTCATTGGATGGACTCTTTGCTCTGGCAGACCTCTAGGGGCAGTGAGTTCCAGAACTGAGGACCCTCCACAGTAAACACCTGCCTGCAGCTCAGAGACTGTTAGTATAAGCACTTGTGTCTGTTGAAAGCACCTACGGACAGAATGGAGAGTTGAAGGACCCAAAATATGTAGGGCATTATATGTCAAAACCAAATCCTTGAATTGCATCCAGAAGTGAATTGGAGGCCAGTGTGATCCAGGGAGCACAGGTGTTATGTGCTTTCATGAGAGACACAACAAAGTAAGCAGTTGCTGTGTTTTTATATTAGCTAGAGCTTCCAATTGGTCTTCACATTTAGTGCTGTGTAGAGAGCCACATGAGAGTAATACAATCTGCAGGTGATGAAAGCGAGGGAAGTCAGCTTAGGGGAGGAAAGATCAGTCTTAGCTGTGAACTAGATGAGAGCTTCACGCAGTAAAAACAAGCTGACTGCAAATGTGTGGAGGCACTGTGGGTTATAATCATCGAGCCAGAACAGTGCCATGGGATGGGACTTTTAATAAATGCTATGGTATTAAGGGAGGAGGAACTTTTACCCTTCCCCTACTCGTGGCAAAGGAATGATGTGCTGACAACTGGATTCACTGCCAGATCTCTGCCATCAGCATGCCCATCTACCAACTCACTTCATCAGTCACAGGTTGTGGCAACCCATGGCAGGAAGTGATAGGACAGACATTAATGGTTGTGAATGCCACAGTTCTGCAATATCCCACCAGGCTCATATCCAGAGCCATGCTGTTTTTTATTTTCTCAGAGAACTTTAATGCAGCAAAGTCTAAGCTTCTCCTAGGATGGACCACCAGAGTAGGTTCACGGCCCTGCCATGAGACTAGAATGGGCCTGACCTCAGCCTGGAGGTAGGTCATTATATACCCAGGCTGGGATTTTCAAAGGGCCAGAAAGGATTTAAACATCCAAATCACATTGACTTTCAATGGGACTTGGGCACCTAATTCCCCTAGACTCTTTTTAAAATCCCAGTATCTACACCCCATGCCAGTGATCAGACCCACAGCGTGTCCACCTGTATACGTCAGGCTAGAGGTTGCCTGATGTAGGCACAACACTGACACCAAAACTGGCCAATGCATGTGAGCTCTATGTAGGCTGAAGTCTCCCTGCTCCTCCCCACAGATGATTAGTATGCTCAAGAAAGGCTTCGTGTGCTTGTGATATCTGCAAATCCTGATGCAGGCTTCCTGCCAAAGCTCTGATTTTCCTGATGGGCGTTATTGCCTTCTTCTAGTAATTATTGATAATGTTCTTGGATGAATTACAGACATTTGAAAATGAATTAGATTGTACGTCTGTGTCTCTCCCCCTTCCCCCCCCCCCCTCCAGGGTCGACATCTCTCAAATGTTGATATGTATTCATTACAGCTTCTAAGAC